>NC_053394.1:64589819-65265015 GCF_905171765.1 Bufo bufo
TCCCTCTGCAAGATATCTCACTATTTTTGACTTTTCTGAGCCTGTCAAGTCCTTCTTTTGACCCATTTTGCCAAAGGAAAGGAAATTGCCTAATAATTATGCACACCTAATATAGGGTGTTGATGTCATTAGACCACACCCCTTCTCATTACAGAGATGCACATCACCTAATATGCTTAATTGGTGGTAGGCTTTCGAGCCTATACAGCTTGGAGTAAGACAACATGCATAAAGAGGATGATGTGGTCAAAATACTCATTTGCCTAATAATTCTGCACGCAGTGTATATCTTTGTACAAAATGGCTGTATTTTAACCACCTTCGGACCGCCTAACGCAGGATCGCGTTCCGGAGGTGGCAGCGCTGTGCAGAGTCACGCATACGCGTCATCTCTCGAGACGCGAGATTTCGCTCAAAGCCGGCCCGCGCATGCGCATCACGGGCCGGCAAAATTAAAAGAAGTATTTCGTCACCAGCCTGCCAGCAACGATCATTGGCTGGCAGGCTGGCGATTTTCAAAAAATCCAATCAAAAGTCATATAACAGATCATATTAGTAAATATGATCTGTTATATGGCTTGTCTGCTCCTGTGCTGGTCCTTTTCGTCGGTTGGATCCAGCACAGGAGCAGACTGAACTGTGAGTACACCAAACACTACACCTTAGCCCCAGATCACCCACCTGCACCCCAATTAACCCTTTGATCACCCCTTTGATCACCCCTGTCAATCACTAGTGAAAGGAAAAAAAGTGATCAGTGTAAACTGTCACTTTTTTTTTTTCACTGGTATTGGCTGTTAGGTTTTAGGGATAGTTTAGGCCCCTTGGTTAGGTAGTTAGCGTCAGTTAGCGCCCACCCCACCGCACCGCAGTCACTTTTATTCGCTGTTTAGCGTATCGCTAATCAGCATTTGTACTTTTATAGTATCTGTAAGTGATCAAAACTGATCACGGTCAGATCTATAATAGTATTAGTGTCACCTTAGCTCGCCCTCCACCCAAAACGCAGTGTTTGCCCGATCAGGCCTGATCGGTCGCCCACACGTGCGTTCACCCACGCCCGCCCCACCGCAGTGACAAAAAATATATATTTTTTGATCACTGCACATTCATTTTACACGCACTGCGGCGATAAAAAAATCAGTTTTGATATTTTTTATCAACCGCAGCAGCCTCCGGTACTTCGCTAGCCTCCCCTTTGTAAGACAGGCTTGCTTTTTTTCTTGGGTAGTCTCAGGGAATACCCCTAAATTTAGTAGTCCAAAATGTCAAACAGGGGGTATTCTTCTGAAGAGGCCTACAGGATTCTGACCCAGTCGGATAAGGAGTGGGAACCCTCATCTGACGAATCTAGCGGGTCAGAATATGAACCTGTAGAAAGCAGTGGCTCTCTGACCCAAAGTTCGGACGAGGAGGTTGAGGTCCCTGGCAGCACCAGGCGTACCCGGCCCCATGTCGCTAGACCACAGGTTACGCAGGATCCGCTTCAAGAGCAGCAGAGTGGGGCTGTCGCTGCCGGATCATGTGGTGAGGCATACACCAGCAGCGCAGCCCTTCCTGGACCTAGTACCAGCACTGCCGTACAACCTGGTGAAGTAGCGAGCACCAGAAGAGCAGTTGAAGCTGGTACGGTGGCACGTGCAATAGTTACCCCGTCGCAGCCACCGCACAGACAGGCCCGTAGAGCCCCTAGTGTCCCTGAGGTGCTGGCAAATCCTGATTGGCAGTCACCAACTTCAGCCGCACCAGTAGTTCCCCCTTTCACCGCCCAGTCTGGAGTTCGGGTTGAGACGGCTCAAATAGGTTCGGCCCTGGGATTTTTTGAGCTGTTCTTGACTGCGGAGCTCTTGGACTTAGTCGTGGCAGAGACCAACCAGTATGCCACACAATTTATAACCGCAAACCCGGGAAGCTATTATGCCCAGCCTTTCCGGTGGAAACCAGTCCAAGTTTCCGAACTTAAAATTTTTCTGGGCCTTCTCCTCAACATGGGCCTGACAAAAAAGCATGAATTGCGGTCATATTGGTCAACGCACCCAATTCATCACATGCCCATGTTCTCTGCTGCTATGTCCAGGACACGATTTAAGACCATCCTCCGTTTTCTGCATTTTAGCGACAACACCACCTCCCGTCCCAGAGGCCACCCTGCTTTTGACCGGCTCCACAAAATTCGGCCCCTCATAGACCATTTCAACCTGAAACTTGCAGATTTGTATACCCCTGAGCAAAACATCTGCGTAGACGAGTCCCTAATACATTTTACCGGGCGCCTTGGCTTCAAACAATACATCCCAAGCAAGCGTGCCCGGTATGGGGTCAAATTGTATAAGCTCTGTGAAAGGGCCACAGGCTATACCCACAAATTTCGGATCTATGAGGGAAAAGATCAGACCCTGGAGCCGGTCGGTTGCCCTGACTACCTGGGGAGCAGTGGGAAGACAGTCTGGGACTTGGTGTCACCCTTATTCGGCAAGGGGTACCATCTTTATGTGGACAATTTCTACACAAGTGTGGCCCTCTTTAGGCATTTGTTTCTAGAACGGATTTGCGCCTGTGGCACCGCGCGAACTAGTCGCGTGGGCTTCCCCCAACGGCTTGTAACCACCCGTCTTGCAAGGGGGCAGAGGGCTGCCTTGTGTAACGAAGAACTGCTCGCGGTGAAATGGAGAGACAAGCGTGACGTTTACATGCTCTCCTCCATTCACGCAGACACGACAATCCAAATTGAGCGAGCAACCCGTGTCATTGAAAAGCCCCTCTGTGTCCACGACTATAATGCGCTCATGGGAGGGGTGGACTTCAATGACCGGATGTTGTCTCCGTATTTAGTTTCCCGCAGAACCAGACGCTGGTATAAGAAGGTGTCTGTATATTTGATTCAATTGGCGCTGTACAATAGTTTTGTTCTCTACAGTAAGGCTGGAGAACAGGATCCTTCCTCAAATTCCAGGAAGAGATCATCGAGAACCTCCTTTACCCAGGAGGTTCCGTGGCCCCATCCACCAGTGTAGTTAGCCGTCTACACGAGCAACATTTCCCCAGTGTCGTTCCTGGTACCTCAACCCAACCGTCACCCCGAAAAAGATGTCGTGTCTGTAGCAGGAGTGGAATAAGGCGTGACACCCGCTATTTCTGTCCTGACTGTGCTGACCACCCTGCCCTATGCTATGGAGAGTGTTTCCGGAAGTACCACACACAGGTACACCTAGCATAGGGATCACATCTCACCAGGACAGGCACACAGGGCTATTAGGGCCCATTCACTCACAGCTGCTGCAAACCTCTCCTTTCACCTGGGATAAAGTGCATAACGTACTTCGCCACATCTTTGGGCGATTTGCGCTTTGCACATTGTCCCATGAGGAAGGAGAGGTTTATTCTATAAAGGTAAAAAAAACTAAACAAAAAAAAAAATACCGGTAAGTAAAAAAGTTAAACGTTCAGTTAAAAAAGTTTAAAAAAAGTTTCTATGTTCTGTTCAACAGTTAATAAAGTTATTGCGTTGCGGCCTGGTTTTTTCTTTTTTGTTTTTGTTTTTTTTACCTTTCAGGTGGACAAACCGATCGACTAGCTGCAGCACTGATGTGCATTCGGATAGAAGTATTGCGCTGCTGTCAGATTACACGCAAGTCGGTGTATGCGGCGCTGCAAGACGAGATTTCTCCTCTGCAGTAAAAGATACGTTTGCCGAGGCATATGAGCTGAGGAGGTGGCGGTGTTCATATACTTTGGCAAACACTTTGTATATATATAAAAAAAAAAAAAATCCCGGCAATGATTTATTCATCCACATCGATTTATGTGAATGGAGAAATCTGGTTTGCCAGGGCATACGAGCTAAGTGGGTATGGATGTTGGGCGGAGCTCCTATGTCCTGGCAGACGCCTTTCCCCTCCTTTTTCTTTTTTTGGCAGAGATTTTTTCATCCACATTGATCGATGCGAATGAAGAAATCTGTGCCGTTCATTTTTTTCTTTCAGCCCAGCGGCTGAACGGAAAAAGAAAATCTCATTACCTGTATGCTCAATATAAGGAGAATAGCAGAAACTCCTAATGCTGGGCATACATGTAATGATTGCGGAGACCCTCAAATGCCAGGGCAGTACAAACACCCCACATGTGACCCCATTTTGGAAAGAAGACACCCCAAGGTATTCGTTGAGGGGCATATTGAGTCCATGAAAGATTGAAATTTTTGTCCCAAGTTAGCAGAAAGGGAGACTTTGTGAGAAAAAAATTTAAAAAATCAATTTCCGCTAACTTGTGCCAAAAAATTTTTTTTCTATGAACTCGCCATGCCCCTCATTGAATACCTTGGGGTGTCTTCTTTCCAAAATGGGGTCACATGTGGGGTATTTATACTGCCCTGGCATTTTAGGGGCCCCAAAGCGTGAGAAGAAGTCTGGTATCCAAATGTCTAAAAATGCCCTCCTAAAAGGAATTTGGGCCCCTTTTCCCACCTAGGCTGCAAAAAAGTGTCACACATGTGGTATCTTCGTATTCAGTAGAAGTTGGTGAATGTGTTTTGGGGTGTCATTTTACATATACCCATGCTGGGTGAGATAAATATCTTGGTCAAATGCCAACTTTGTATAAAAAAATGGGAAAAGTTGTCTTTTGCCAAGATATTTCTCTCACCCAGCATGGGTATATGTAAAATAACACCACAAAACACATTCCCCAACTTCTCCCGAGTACGGCGATACCAGATGTGTGACACTTTTTTGCAGCCTAGGTGGGCAAAGGGGCCCACATTCCAAAGAGCACCTTTCGGATTTCACAGGTCATTTACCTACTTGCCACACATTAGGGCACCTGGAAAATGCCAGGGCAGTATAACCACCCCACAAGTGACCCTATTTTGGAAAGAAGACACCCCAAGGTATTCCGTGAGGGGCATGGCGAGTTCCTAGAATTTTTTATTTTTTGTCACAAGTTAGTGGAAAATTATGATTTTTATTTTTTATTTTTTTTTCATACAAAGTCTCATATTCCACTAACTTGTGACACAAAAATAAAAACTTCCATGAACTCGCCATGCCCATCAGCGAATACCTTGGGGTCTCTTCTTTCCAAAATGGGGTCACTTGTGGGGTAGTTATACTGCCCTGGCATTCTAGGGGCCCAAATGTGTGGTAAGGAGTTTGAAATCAAATTCTGTAAAAAATGACGAGTGAAATCCGAATGGTGCTTTTTTGGAATATGGGCCCCTTTGCCCACCTAGGCTGCAAAAAAGTGTCACACATCTGGTATCTCCGTATTCAGTAGAAGTTGGGGAATGTGTTTTGTGGTGTCATTTTACATATACCCATGCTGGGTGAGATAAATATCTTGGCAAAAGACAACTTTTCCCATTTTTTTATACAAAGTTGGCATTTGACCAAGATATTTATCTCACCCAGCATGGGTATATGTAAAAAGACACCCCAAAACACATTCCCCAACTTCTACTGAATACGGAGATACCAGAGTTGTGACACTTTTTTGCAGCCTAGGTGGGCAAAGGGGCCCATATTCCAAAGAGCACCTTTCGGATTTCACTCGTCATTTTTTACAGAATTTGATTTCAAACTCCTTACCACACATTTGGGCCCCTAGAATGCCAGGGCAGTATAACTACCCCACAAGTGACCCCATTTTGGAAAGAAGAGACCCCAAGGTATTCGCTGATGGGCATGGCGAGTTCATGGAAGTTTTTATTTTTTGTCACAAGTTAGTGGAATATGAGACCTTGTATGAAAAAAAAAATCAAAAAAAAATCATCATTTTCCACTAACTTGTGACAAAAAATTAAAAATTCTAGGAACTCGCCATGCCCCTCACGGAATACCTTGGGGTGTCTTCTTTCCAAAATGGGGTCACTTGTGGGGTAGTTATACTGCCCTGGCATTCTAGGGGCCCAAATGTGTGGTAAGGAGTTTGAAATCAAATTCTGTAAAAAATTACGAGTGAAATCCGAAAGGTGCTCTTTGGAATATGGGCCCCTTTGCCCACCTAGGCTGCAAAAAAGTGTCACACATCTGGTATCTCCGTATTCAGTAGAAGTTGGGGAATGTGTTTTGGGGTGTCTTTTTACATATACCCATGCTGGGTGAGATAAATATCTTGGCAAAAGACAACTTTTCCCATTTTTTTATACAAAGTTGGCATTTGACCAAGATATTTATCTCACCCAGCATGGGTATATGTAAAAAGACACCCCAAAACACATTCCCCAACTTCTACTGAATACGGAGATACCAGATGTGTGACACTTTTTTGCAGCCTAGGTGGGCAAAGGGGCTCATATTCCAAAGAGCACCTTTCGGATTTCACTCGTCATTTTTTACAGAATTTGATTTCAAACTCCTTACCACACATTTGGGCCCCTAGAATGCCAGGGCAGTATAACTACCCCACAAGTGACCCCATTTTGGAAAGAAGAGACCCCAAGGTATTCGCTGATGGGCATAGTGAGTTCATAGAACTTTTTATTTTTTGTCACAAGTTAGTGGAATATGAGACTTTGCAAGAAAAAAAAAAAATCATCATTTTCCGCTAACTTGTGGCAAAAAATACCTTAGGGTGTGTACTTTCCGAAATGGGGTCATTTGTGGGGTATTTGTACTGTCTGGGCATTGTAGAACCTCAGGAAACATGACAGGTGCTCAGAAAGTCAGAGCTGCTTCAAAAAGCGGAAATTCACATTTTTGTACCATAGTTTGTAAACGCTATAACTTTTACCCAAACCATTTTTTTCTACCCAAACATTTTTTTTTTATCAAAGACATGTAGAACAATAAATTTAGAGCAAAATTTATATATGGATGTAGTTTTTTTTTGCAAAATTTTACAACTGAAAGTGAAAAATGTCATTTTTTTGCAAAAAAATCGTTAAATTTTGATTAATAACAAAAAAAGTAAAAATGTCAGCAGCAATGAAATACCACCAAATGAAAGCTCTATTAGTGAGAAGAAAAGGAGGTAAAATTCATTTGTGTGGTAAGTTGCATGACCGAGCAATAAATGGTGAAAGTAGTGTAGGTCAGAAGTGTAAAAAGTGGCCTGGTCTTTCAGGGTGTTTAAGCACTGGGGGCTGAAGTGGTTAAATGGCTATATTTCTAATGCCTAATTTAAACCCCTGTATATAGAGGTAGTATCTTAGAGGGCCTGAACCTCTTTAGGCCTGAAGTAAATATATCTTTGTACAAAATGGCTGTATTTAAAATGGCTGTATTTAAAATGCCTGATTTAAACCCCTGTATGTAGAGGTAGTATCTCACAGGGCCTGAATCAGTGTAGGCCTGCAGTAAATATATCTTTGCACAAAATGGCTGTATTTTAATTGGCTGTATTTCAAATGCCTAATTCAATCCCCTGTATGTAGAGGTAGTATCTCAAAGGGACAGAACCAGCGTAGGCCTGCAGTAATTATATCTTTGCCCAAAATGGCAGTATTTCAAATGCCTGATTCAAACCCCTGTATGTAGAGGTGGTATCTCAGAGGGCCTGAACCTCTGTAGGCCTGAAGTGAATATATCTTTGCACAAAATGGCTGTATTTCAAATGGCTGTATTACAAATGTCTGATTTAAACCCCTGTTTGTAGAGGTGGTATCTCACAGGGCCTCAACCTGTATAGGCCTGAAGTAAAAATATATTTGCTCAAAATGGCTGTATTTTAAATAGCTGTATTTCCAATGCTTGATTCAAACCCCTGTATGTAGAGGTGGTACCTCAGAGGGCCTGAACCTCTGTAGGCCAGAAGTAAAAATATCTTCGCACAAAATGGCTGTATTTCAAATGGCTGTATTTCAAATGCCCTATTCAATCCCCTGTATGTAGGGGGGTATCTCACAGGGCCTGAACCTCTGTAGGCCTAAAGTAAATATATCTTTGCACCAGGGCCGGACTGGCCTACCAGGATACCGAGAAATTTCCCGGTAGGCCGCCGACCCTGGGGCCGCTTTAAGATGTGCCTGCACTTTTTCGGCGGCCGGTGGGCCGAATCCGAAAGCTAGCCTCAGTCTGATGTAGTGGTGGCCGGTGGGTGGAGCTGAGCAGGCCGGCCGGCCTCCGTGGGAGCGGCACTGCTCCCTCCGACCACCTAGTGTCGCTGTGAGCGGCAGGCCGTGATCCTCCTGGCCCGGCCTGGCTGGCTGTCCTGTGTGTGGCCGCCCCTCTCTTCCTGCAAGTGGCCTCAGGCTCCCGCCGCCTCACCAGATTCAAATATGCCGGGCCCAGGCCGCAGACCCGAAGCAGAGCCCGACCCCTGTGTATGCCGCCGTCGCCGATGTAAACAGCCCTGGGGGTAAGAAGGGGCCAGGCTGTGCCCACATGTGACTGTGCAGGCTGTCAGGGTTATGTAGTGTATATTATTTACATACAGTCTTATAATTTATAAGACTGTATGTACACTAATATACACTACATAACCCTGACAGCCTGCACCGTCACATGTGGGCACAGCCCTGGCATCCAATACATGTCACAGAGAGCTATACTGTGCAGTATAGCTTATAATGCACAGTATAGCTCTCTGTGATATGTATTGGATGCCAGGGCTGTGCCCACATGTGACTGTGCAGGCTGTCAGGGTTATGTAGTGTATATTAGTGTACATACAGTCTCCAGTTTACAGGAATCTCCAGGAGTGACATCGGCTGGGCAGATCCGCTACTAAGATCTGGGCTCCATGGGCCCTCTGTGGCCCTCACATGCTTCTTTATGCATCACAGCAAGGAGATGATTGGGGCAGTTGACAGCAGGGCTCTGGCTGGAGGTAGCACTTTGTCAGGGGCTGGGAGTGGAGAACATCTTGGTGTGTAACCTGGTGTCACTGTGCTGTACCAAGGATCTGCTGGGCATGGTGCCTCCACAGAGGGCAGGGAATCAGATGGACTGAGGAGGGCTTGTACTTTGGAGAAGAATATATGGCTTCATGTGACAGAGCAGAGGAATCACACAGAAGAGTGTGTGGATGAGGATACGTCGTGTCTCCAGGAGCTCTGCCCCTGACATCTCCAAGTGACAGACACTGCTGGACCCCCCTGGCACCCTGCACACATTATAAATGCACAGTATAGCTTTCCCTGATATGTATTTGATGCCAGGGCCATGCCCACATGTGGTGAGTGGCGGTGCATTATACACAGCAGCACGGTGTCCGGTACTCACACAAAGACGTGGTAGACAAATGCCCAGCCCCGGGGTCTCTCCAGCACGTTGCACAGGTAGTTATGCAGCCTCCAGTACTTCACGTTCCTCCGGCAGCTCTGGCTGCTGTTGTACGACAGTGGCTTCCCCAATAAGCTCATGCAAGCTCCCTGCTTCCCCCGGCGGCTCTCCTGCAAGCCCCCTCCCGGTCCCACACCGCTGCCCCTGCCAGTGTCACTGGTGCCCAGGAGAAGCAGCCCGTCCCCTCTACTGGAGTTCAACAGCACCCTGTTGCCCCGACCCGTAGTAATGGTCCCTGCCCCTGCCTTTACCTCCAGAGCTGCTTTTTATCCAGAGCCTCCCACATCACCTCCACTATGGTTGCGGGACATGGCATCACCGGCGTGGGCACAGAGGGCTCCGGGTGCATGCACAGAGCAGACCTGGGGACAGGGTGGCAGCGCTTCCTGGCTTCAGACTGTCAGATCTGATCACAAGTTGGCACCAGCCATACATACAGGAAGGCTCTGTGTGCAGGGTGCCAGGGGGGTCCAGCAGGGTCTGTCACTTGGAGATGTCAGGGGCAGAGCTCCTGGAGACACGACGTATCCTCATCCATACACTCTTCTGTGCGATTCCTCTGCTCTGTCACATGAAGCCACATATTCTTCTCCAAAGTACAAGCCCTCCTCAGTCCATCTGATTCCCTGCCCTCTGTGGAGGCACCATGCCCAGCAGATCCTTTGTACAGCACAGTGACACCAGGTTACACACCAAGATGTTCTCCACTCCCAGCCCCTGACAACCTGTGTGACAACCTTTCACAAAGTGCTACCTCCAGCCAGAGCCCTGCTGTCAACTGCCCTAATCATCTCCTTGCTGTGATGCATAAAGAAGCATGTGAGGGCTACAGAGGGCCCATGGAGCCCAGATCCTAGAAGCTGTTCTGCCCAGCTGATGCCACTCCTGGAGAGTCCCTTGCTGCTCTCTGTACAGGAGGGGACAGTGATCACACAGCTCTCTGCATCCAGCAGGCTGCTCAGCCTCCACACAGGCAGCTCCCAGCAGTCTACTGCGCCTTCATACATAGAAGCCTGGAGGTCACTTCCAGGCAGCTGAAACTCCATGCATGATGGTCAGAGAGGCTGTGAGATGCTTGGAGCCCACCACCTCCAGGCAGCTGCACTTCAACAACTTTTCCAGGAGAATCCAGCAGCTCTGTGACAGCAGGAAGGGGTTGCCAGTCACTCACTTGTCCCTGTGCAGCCTGCAGCTCCAGTCCTTCTCCTGGTGCTGCTGCTGACATACATTCGAAGGGGGACATAAGGGGAAGGGGGAAGGGGGGGGGGTAAGGAAGAGGGGGAAGGCCAGGTACTTACAGGAGGACTATATCTGAGTATAAATTAAAGGGGTTGTCCGGGTTCAGAGCTGAACCCGGACGTCCCTCCATTTTCCCCCCGGCAGCCCCCCTGCAGTTCATGCTCCGATGCTCTCCTTTGCCCTGCGCTAAATCGCGCAGGGCAAAGGCATTTTTTGAAGATCTGGTGACGTACCGGGGCTCTCCATGGGGCTGCCAGGAAGCCCAGTGACGTCACCGTCACTGATGGCCGGGATTTAGCGCTGCCCTAGCCAGTAAAACGGTAATATGAACAATGGGGTTCTACAAAAGAGCTATCGTGGGGCAAAGTTCATATTCGTGTTTACACACGTGTTTTAAAATGAATGCTTTCCCCTTTTATAAAAAAGTAAATAATGACGCAACGCTTTGGGGCTGGTATGCAACTTTTTCCAGGGCTGGTTTTTATCCCCAGTCCGGCCCTGCTTTGCACAAAATGGCTGTATTTCAAATGGCTGTATTTCAAATGCCTGATTCAAACCCCTGTTTGTAGAGGTGGTATCTCAGAGGGCCTGAACCTCTGTAGGCCTGAAGTAAATATATCTTTGCACAAAATGGCTGTCTTTCTAATGGCTGTATTTCAAATGCCTAATTCAAACCCCTGTATGTAGAGGTAGTATCTCACAGGGCCTGAACCTCTGTAGGCCTGAAGTAAATATATATTTGCACAAAATGGCTGTATATTAAATGGCTGTATTTCAAATGCCTGATTAAATCCCTGTATGTAGAGGTTGTATCTCACAGGGCCTGAACCTCTGTAGGCCTGAAGTAAATATATCTTTGCACAAAATGGCTGTATTTCAAATGGCTGTATTTCAAATGCCTAATTCAATCCCCTGTATGTAGAGGTAATATCTCACAGGGCCTGAACCAGTGTAGTTCTGAAGTAAATACAGTTGCAAGAAAAAGTATGTGAACGCTTTGGAATGATATGGATTTCTGCACAAATTGGTCATAAAATGTGATCTGATCTTAATCTAATTCACAACAATAGACAATCACAGTCTGCTTAAACTAATAACACACAAATAATTAAATGTTACCATGTTTTTATTGAACACACCATGTAAACATTCACAGTGCAGGTGGAAAAAGTATGTGAACCCCTAGACTAAGGATATCTCCAAGAGCTAATTGGAGTGAGGTGTCGGCCAACTGGAGTCCAATCAATGAGATGAGATTGGAGGTGTTGGTTACAGCTGCCCTGCCCTATAAAAAAAACACACACCAGTTCTGGGTTTGCTTTTCACAAGAAGCATTGCCTGATGTGAATGATGCCTCGCACAAAAGAACTCTGAAGACCTACGATTAAGAATTGTTGACTTGCATAAAGCTGGAAAGGGTTATAAATGTATCTCAAAAGCCTTGCTGTTCATCAGTCCACAGTAAGACAAATTGTCTATAAATGGAGAAAGTTCAGCACTGCTGCTACTCTCCCTAGGAGTGGCCGTCCTGTAAAGGTGACTGCAAGAGCACAGCGCAGACTGCTCAATGAGGTGAAGAAGAATCCTAGAGTGTCAGCTAAAGACTTACAAATATCTCTGGCATATGCTAACATCCCTGTTAGCGAATCTACGATCCGTAAAACACTAAACAAGAATGGATTTCATGGGAGGATACCACAGAGGAAGCCACTGCTGTCCAACAAAAAACAATACTGCGCGTTTACAGTTTTTACAAGAGCACCTGGATGTTCCACAGCAGTACTGGCAAAATATTCTGTGGACAGATAAAACCAAAGTTGAGTTGTTTGGAAGAAACACACAACACTATGTGTGGAGAAAAAGAGGCACAGCACACCAACATCAAAACCTCATCCCAACTGTGAAGTATGGTGTTGGGGGCATCATGGTTTGGGGCTGCTTTGCCGCATCAGAGCCTGGACGGATTGCTATTAGGGATGAGCGAACCCGAACTGTATAGTTCGGGTTCGTACCGAAATTTGGGGTGTCCGTGACACGGACCCGAACATTTTCGCAAAAGTCTGGGTTAGAGTTCGGTGTTCGGCGCTTTCTAGGCGCTTTTTGAAAGGCTGCAAAGCAGCCAATCAACAAGCATCCTACTACTTGCCCCAAGAGGCCATCACAGCCATGCCTACTATTGGCATGGCTGTGATTGGCCAGTGCAGCATGTGACCCAGCCTCTATATAAGCTTGGGTCACGTAGCGCTGCACGTCATTCTGCTGATACAAGTGTAGGGAGAGATTGCAGCTGCGACGTTAGGGCGAGATTAGGCAGTGATTAACTCCTCCAAAAGACTTCATTCAGTGATCGATCTACAGCTGTGGATCATTGAACTGCTGCTATTCAATTGCTCACTGTTTTTAGGCTGCCCAGAGCGTTTTTCAGTCACTTTTTTCTGGGGTGATCGGCGGCCATTTTGTGGCTTGTGGTGCGCCAGCACAAGCTACCACCAAGTACATTTAACCATCAATAGTGTGGTTATTTTTTGCTATATCCTACATCAGGGTCAAGCTGTCATCAAGTGCATTTAACCATCAATAGTGTGGTTATTTTTTGGCCATATACTACATCAGGGGCAAGCTGAGCCTGTCACCCAAGTGCATTCAACCATCAATAGTGTGGTTATTTTTTGCTATATCCTACATCAGGTTCAAGCTTTCATCAAGTGCATTTAACCATCAATAGTGTGGTTATTTTTTGGCCATATACTACATCAGGGGCAAGCTGAGCCTGTGACACAAGTGCATTTAACCATCAATAGTGTGGTTATTTTTTGCTATATCCTACATCAGGGTTAAGCTGTCATCAAGTGCATTTAACCATCAATAGTGTGGTTATTTTTTGGCTATATACTACATCAGGGGCAAGTTGAGCCTGTCACCCAGCGCCTAAAAAATAGGCCTCACATTTATATTCATCCAAATCTGTCATTACTGTTTTAGCTGGTCAAGTTATTTTTAGTGTCCGTCAAAGCACAGTTTTTGTTCTGGGTTGAAATACAATTCCCAGTTTTGCAATTCTCAAAATTAGTGGTTTCTGCTGTATCAGGCCTACTTTAAATCTATCCCTAAAAGGGTATATTAGATTCAAGGTGCTGATAGGGTAATTTTCAAGAACTTCACACACACGCTACAGTGCAGATCCAAGTCTAATTCTGTCCGTAAACGTATACCTGTCACCCAGCGCCTAAATAATAGGCCTCAAATTTATATTCAGCTAAATCTTTCATTACTGGTGTGCCTGTATTAGTGTAATACAGTACCTAAGTAGATAGCCAGATAGTGTTAGGTGTCTGTAAAAAAAGGCCTGAATTTGAATTCAATACATTGGCCCGAATAATATTTTTCTTATTGTGGTGAACGGTAACAATGAGGAAAACATCTAGTAAGGGACGCGGATGCGGACATGGTCGTGGTGGTGTTAGTGGACCCTCTGGTGCTGGGAGGGGACGTGGATGTTCTGCCACAGCCACACGTCCTAGTGTACCAACTACCTCAGGTCCCAGTAGCAGTCAGAATTTACAGCCATATTTGGTGGGGCCCAATGCCGTTCTAAGGATGGTAAGGCCTGAGCAGGTAAAGGCATTAGTCAATTGGGTGGCCGATAGTGCATCTAGCAGGTTCACATTATCTCCCACCCAGTCTTCTGCAGAAAGTGCACAGATGGCGCATGAAAACCAAGCCCATCAGTCTGTCACATCACCCCCATGCATATCAGGGAAACTGTCTGAGCCTCAAGTTATGCAGCAGTCTCTTATGCTGTTTGAAGACTCTGCTGGCAGGGTTTCCCAAGGGCATCCACCTAGCCCTTCCCCAGGGGGGGAAGAGATAGAATGCACTAACGCACAATCACTTATGTTTCCTGATGAGGACATGGAAATACCACCTCAGCACGTCTCTGATGATGACGAAACACAGGTGCCAACTGCTGCGTCTTTCTGCAGTGTGCAGACTGAACAGGAGGTCAGGGATCAAGACTGGGTGGAAGACGATTCAGGGGACGATGAGGTCCTAGACCCCACATGGAATGAAGGTCGTGCCACTGACTTTCACAGTTCGGAGTAAGAGGCAGTGGTGAGACCGAGCCAACAGCGTAGCAAAAGACAAAGAGGGAGCAGTGGGCAAAAGCAGAACACCCGCCGCCAAGAGACTCCGCCTGCTACTGACCGCCACCATCTGGGACCGAGCACCCCAAAGGCAGCTTCAAGGAGTTCCCTGGCGTGGCACTTCTTCAAACACTGTGCTGACGACAAGACCCGAGTGGTTTGCACCCTGTGCCATCAGAGCCTCAAGCGAGGCATTAACGTTCTGAACCTTAGCACAAGTTGCATGACCAGGCACCTGCATGCAAAGCATGAACTGCAGTGGAGTAAACACCTTAAAAACAAGGAAGTCACTCAGGCTCCCCCTGCTACCTCTTCTGCTGCTGCCGCCTCGGCCTCTTCTGCTGCTGCCGCCTCGGCCTCTTCCTCCGCCTCTGGAGGAACGTTGGCACCTGCCGCCCAGCAAACATGGGATGTACCACCAACACCACCACCTGCGTCACCAAGCATCTCAACCATGTCACACGGCAGCGTTCAGCTCTCCATCTCACAAACATTTGAGAGAAAGCGTAAATTCCCACCTAGCCACCCTCGATCCCTGGCCCTGAACGCCAGCATTTCTAAACTACTGGCCTATGAAATGCTGTCATTTAGGCTGGTGGACACAGACAGCTTCAAACAGCTCATGTCGCTTGCTGTCCCACAGTATGTTGTTCCCAGCCAGCACTACTTCTCCAAGAGAGCCGTGCCTTCCCTGCACAACCAAGTATCCGATAAAATCAAGTGTGCACTGCGCAACGCCATCTGTGGCAAGGTCCACCTAACCACAGATACGTGGACCAGTAAGCACGGCCAGGGACGCTATATCTCCCTAACTGCACACTGGGTAAATGTAGTGGCGGCTGGGCCCCAGGCGGAGAGCTGTTTGGCGCACGTCCTTCCGCCGCCAAGGATCGCAGGGCAACATTGTTTGCCTCCTGTCTCTTCCTCCTCCTACTCAGCTTCCTCCTCCTCTTCTTCCACCTGCTCATCCAGTCAGCCACACACCTTCACCACCAACTTCAGCACAGCCCGAGGTAAACGTCAGCAGGCCGTTCTGAAACTCATATGTTTGGGGGACAGGCCCCACACCGCACAGGAGTTGTGGCGGGGTATAGAACAACAGACCGACGAGTGGTTGCTGCCGGTGAGCCTCAAACCCGGTCTGGTGGTGTGCGATAATGGGCGAAATCTCGTTGCAGCTCTGGGACTAGCCGGTTTGACGCACATCCCTTGCCTGGCGCATGTGCTGAATTTGGTGGTGTAGAAGTTCATTCACAACTACCCCGACAGGTCAGAGCTGCTGCATAAAGTGTGGGCCGTCTATTCGCGCTTCTGGCGTTCACATCCTGCCACTGCTCACCTGTCTGCGCTACAGCGTAACTTTGGCCTTCCCGCTCACCGCCTCATATGCGATGTGCCCACCAGGTGGAACGCCACCTTGCACATGCTGGACAGACTGTGCGAGCAGCAGCAGGCCATAGTGGAGTTTCAGCTGCACCACGCACGGGTCAGTCGCACTGCGGAACAGCACCACTTCACCACCAATGACTGGGCCTCCATGCGAGACCTGTGTGCCCTGTTGCACTGTTTCGAGTACTCCACCAACATGGCCAGTGGCGATGACGCCGTTATCAGCGTTACAATACCACTTCTATGTCTCCTTGAGAAAACACTTAGGGCGATGATGGAAGAGGAGGTGGCCCAGGAGGAGGAGGAGGAGGAAGAGGGGTCATTTTTAGCACTTTCAGGCCAGTCTCTTAGAAGTGACTCAGAGGGAGGTTTTTTGCAACAGCAGAGGCCAGGTACAAATGTGGCCAGACAGGGCCCACTACTGGAGGACGAGGAGGACGAGGATGAGGAGGAGGTGGAGGAGGATGAGGATGAAGCAGGTTCACAGTGGGCTGGCACCCAACGCAGCTCGGGCCCATCACTGGTGCGTGGCTGGGGGGAAACGCAGGACGATGACGATACGCCTCCCACAGAGGACAGCTTGTCCTTACCTCTGGGCAGCCTGGCACACATGAGCGACTACATGCTGCAGTGCCTGCGCAACGACAACAGAGTTGCCCACATTTTAACGTGTGCGGACTACTGGGTTGCCACCCTGCTGGATCCATGGTACAAAGACAATGGGCCCACCTTACTTCATGCACTGGAGCGTGATAGTAAGATGCGCGAGTACAAGCGCACGTTGGTAGACGCGCTACTGAGAGCATTCCCAAATGTCACAGGAGAACAAGTGGAAGCCCAAGGTGAAGGCAGAGGAGGAGCAAGAGGTCGCCAATGCAGCTGTGTCACGGCCAGCGCCTCTGAGGGCAGGGTTAGCATGGCAGAGATGTGGAAAAGTTTTGTCACCACGCCACAGCTAACTGCACCACCACCTGATACGGAACGTGTTAGCAGGAGGCAACATTTCAATAACATGGTGGAACAGTACCTTCGGCCCCATTCAACTTCTGGGTCTCCAAATTGTCCACGTGGCCAGAGCTAGCCTTTTATGCCTTGGAGGTGCTGGCCTGCCCGGCGGCCAGCGTTTTGTCTGAACGTGTATTCAGCACGGCAGGGGGCGTCATTACAGACAAATGCAACCGCTTGTCTACTGCCAATGTGGACAAGCGGACGTTCATAAAAATGAACCAGGCATGGATCCCACAGGACCTGTCCATCCCTTGTGCAGATTAGACATTAACTACCTCCCCTTAACAATACATTATTGTACTCCAGGGCACTTCCTCATTCAGTCCTATTTTTATTTTCATTTTACCATTATATTGCGGGGCAACCCAAAGTTGAATGAACCTCTCCTCTGTCTGGGTGCCGGGGCCTAAAAATATCTGACAGTGGCCTGTTCCAGTGGTGGGTGACGTGAAGCCTGATTCTCTGCTATGATATGCAGACTGATTCTCTGCTGACATGAATCCAGATTCTCTGTTATGGGACCTCTCTCCTCTGCCTGGGTGCCTGGGCCTAAATATCTGACAATGGACTGTTCCAGTGTTGGGTGACGTGAAGCCTGATTCTCTGCTATGACATGAAGACTGATTCTCTGCTGACATGAAGCCTGAATCTCTGTTATGGGACCTCTCTCCTCTGCCTGGGTGCCTGGGCCTAAATATGTGACAATGGACTGTTCCAGTGGTGGGTGACGTGAAGCCTGATTCTCTGCTATGACATGAAGACTGATTCTCTGCTGACATGAAGCCTGAATCTCTGTTATGGGACCTCTCTCTACTCTGTCTGGGTGCCGGGGCCTAAAAATATCTGACAGTGGCCTGTTCCAGTGGTGGGTGAAGTGAAGCCTGATTCTCTGCTATGACATGAAGACTGATTCTCTGCTGACATGAAGCCTGAATCTCTGTTATGGGACCTCTCTCCTCTGCCTGGGTGCCTGGGCCTAAATATCTGACGATGGACTGTTCCAGTGGTGGGTGACGTGAAGCCTGATTCTCTGCTATGACATTAAGACTGATTCTCTGCTGACATGAAGCCTGAATCTCTGTTATGGGACCTCTCTCCTCTGTCTGGGTGCCGGGGCCTAAAAATATCTGACAGTGGCCTGTTCCAGTGGTGGGTGACATGAAGCCTGATTCTCTGCTATGACATGAAGACTGATTCTCTGTTACGGGACCTCGCTCCTCTGCCTGGGTGCCTGGGCCTAAATATATGACAATGGACTGTTACAGTGGTGGGTGACGTGAAGCCTGATTCTCTGCTATGACATGCAGACTGATTCTCTGCTGACATGAAGCCAGATTCTCTGTTACGGGACCTCTCACTTCTGCCTGGGTGCCTGGGCCTAAATATCTGACAATGGACTGTTCCAGTGTTGGGTGACGTAAAGCCTGAATCTCTGCTATGACATGCAGACTGATTCTCTGCTGACATGAAGCCAGATTCTCTGTTACGGGACCTCTCTCCTCTGCCTGGATGCCTGGGCTTAAATATATGACAATAGACTGTTACAGTGGTGGGTGACGTAAAGCATGATTCTCTGCTATGACATGCAGACTGATTCTCTGCTGACATAAAGCCAGATTCTCTGTTATGGGACCTCTCTCCTCTGCCTGGGTGCCTGGGCCTAAATATCGGACAATGGACTGTTCCAGTGGTGGGTGACGTGAAGCCAGATTCTCTGCAATGACATGAAGACTGATTCTCTGCTGACGTGAAGCCAGATTCTCTGCTATGGGACCTCTCTCCAATTGATATTGGTTAATTTTTATTTATTTTATTTTTATTTTAATTCATTTCCCTATCCACATTTGTTTGCAGGGGATTTACCTACATGTTGCTGCCTTTTGCAGCCCTCTAGCTCTTTCCTGGGTTGTTTTACAGCCTTTTTAGTGCCGAAAAGTTCGGGTCCCCATTGACTTCAATGGGGTTCGGGTTCGGGACGAAGTTCGGGTCGGGTTCGGATCCCGAACCCGAACATTTCCGGGAAGTTCGGCCGAACTTCTCGAACCCGAACATCCAGGTGTTCGCTCAACTCTAATTGCTATCATGGAAGGAAATATTTATTCCCAAGTTTATTAAGACATTTTGCAGGAGAACTTAAGGCCATCTGTCCACCAGCTGAAGCTCAACAGAAGATGGGTGTTGCAACAGGACAACGACCCAAAGCATAGAAGTAAATCAACAACAGAATGGCTTAAACAGAAGAAAATACACCTTCTGCAGTGGCCCAGTTCTGACCTCACCCCGATTGAGATGCTGTGGCATGACCTCAAGAAAGCGATTCACACCAGACATCCTAAGAATATTGCTGAACTGAAACAGTTCTGTAAAGAGTAATGGTTAAGAATTACTCCTGACCGTTCTGCACGTCTGAAACTACAGGAAATGTTTGGTTGAAGTTATTGCTGCCAAAGGAGGTTCAACCAGTTATTAAATCCAAGGGTTTACATATTTTTTCCACCTGCACTGTGAATGTTTACATGGTGTGTTCAATAAAAACATGATAACATTTAATTCTTTGTGTGTTATTAGTTCAAGCAGACTGTGATCGCATTTTATGACCAATTTGTGCAGAAATCCATATCATTCCAAAGGGTTCACATACTTTTTCTTGCAACTGTATATCTTTGCACAGAATGGCTGTATTTCAAATGGCTGTATTTCAAATGCCTAATTGAAACCACTGTATGTAGAGGTAGTATCTCAGAGGGCCTGAACCTTTGTAGGCCTGAAGTAAATATATCTTTGCACAAAATGGCTGCATTTCAAAAGCCTGATTCAAACCCCTGTTTGTAGAGGTGGTATCTCACAGGGCCTGAACCTCTGTAGGTCTGAAGTAAATATATCTTTGCACAAAATGGCTGTATTTCAAATGCCTAATTCAAACCCCTGTTTGTAGAGGTTGTATCTCACAGGGCCTGAACCAGTGTAGGCATGAAGTAAATATATCTTTGCACAAAATGGCTGTATTTCAAATGGCTGTATTTCAAATGCCTGATTCAAACCCCTGTATGTAGGGGGGTATCTCACACGGTCTGAACCAGTGTAGGCCTGAAGTAAATATTTATTTGCACAAAATGGCTGTATTTAAAATTGCTGTATTTCAAATGCCTAATTCAAACCCCTGTATGTAGAGGTGGTATATCACAGGGCCTGAACCTCTGTAGGCCTGAAGTAAATATATATTTGCATAAAATGGCTGTATTTCAAATGGCTGTATTTCAAATGCCTGATTCAAACCCCTTTATGTAGAGTTGGTATCTCAGAGGGCCTGAACCTCTGTAGGCCTGAAGTAAATATATCTTTGCAAAAAATGGCTGTATTTTAAATGGCTGTATTTCTAATGCCTAATTTAAACCCCTGTATATAGAGGTAGTATCTCAGAGGGCGTGAACCTCTGTAGGCCTGAATTCAATATTGGTGCACCAAATGCCGGTATTTAAAATCTCTGAATGTAACCCAAATGTATTAACGGTGCATTTCACAATGGCAACTGCATCAAAGGCTGCCAACTAAATTTTTTGTGCCCAAATGAGTGTTGGTTTAAAAACTTAATTTGACAGCAGTATATAAGCCTGTAATTTCACACGTGCTGATGCTGCAAGGCATGAAAATAGTGTTTTTTGTCAAAAGAGTGTGTTTTTCAAACCCCAGAAAATGATGGTTGTATTTCTACCTTAAATTGCACACTGACTAATACAGATGTTGTAGTTTACCAAAAAAAGTCTTTTTTTTGCTAACAGAATATGAAAGCTGTATATATTAAACTTGAATTTAACATTTGCAGATCTGAAAAATACTATTTTTGGAGGAAAAAAAAGTGTGTTTTTCAAACCCCAGAAAATGATGGGTGTATTTCTAGCTTAAAGGGAGCCTGTCACCAGTTTTATGGTGTCCTAACTAAGGGCAACATAAATAAGTGATTGATTCTCTTAGCACAATGCTGGGTCACTTTCTTTAATTGACCCAGTCAATCTGCCAACATCTTGTATTGAAAAGCTCCAGCTGATAATGATGAGTCATGAATATTCATGAGCTCCTGACTCTCCCCGCTTACCTGCTGCTGAATGACAGTTTGTTTCCATGGGAATCAGCAGCAGGTGGGCAGGGGAGTGGCTATAGCTCTGAATTACATATACGCTGGACTCAATGACATCACGCCGGACTCCAATCAGCTCATTAGCATGCGGCATCTTTGTGTGTATATTATGAGGTAACCATCTGTCACGCCAGTAAGTGAATACATCTAAGGCACTTTTTAGCAGTTAATGATTGTACACTGCTCAAAAAAATAAAGGGAACACTTAAACAACACAATGTAACTCCAAGTCAATCACACTTCTGTGAAATCAAACTGTCCACTTAGGAAGCAACACTGAGTGACAATAAATTTCACATGCTGTTGTGCAAATGGGATAGACAACAGGTGGAAATTATAGGCAATTAGCAAGACACCCCCAATAAAGGAGTGGTTCTGCAGGTGGTGACCACAGACCATATCTCAGTTCCTATTCTTCCTGGCTGATGTTTTGGTCACTTTTGAATGCTGGCGGTGCTTTCACTCTAGTGGTAGCATGAGACGGAGTCTAAAACCCACACAAGTGGCTCAGGTAGTGCAGTTTATCTAGGATGGCACATCAATGCGAGCTGTGGCAAGAAGGTTTGCTGTGTCTGTCAGCGTAGTGTCTAGAGCATGGAGGCGCTACCAGGAGACAGGCCAGGACATCAGGAGACGTGGAGGAGGCCGTAGGAGGGCAACAACCCAGCAGCAGGACCGCTACCTCCGCCTTTGTGCAAGGAGGAACAGCAGGAGCACTGCCAGAGCCCTGCAAAATGACCTTCAGCAGGCCACAAATGTGCATGTGTCTTCTCAAACGGTCAGAAACAGACTCCATGAGATTGATATGAGGGCCCGACGTCCACAGATGGGGGTTGTGCTTACAGCCCAACACTGTGCAGGACGTTTGGCATTTGCCAGAGAACACCAAGATTGGCAAATTCGCCACTGGCGCCTTCTGCTCTTCACAGATGAAAGCAGGTTCACACTGAGCACATGTGACAGACGTGACAGAGTCTTGAGACGCCGTGGAGAACGTTCTGCTGCCTGCAACATCCTCCAGCATGACTGGTTTGGCATTGGGTCAGTAATGGTGTGGGGTGGCATTTCTTTGGAGGGCCGCACAGCCCTCCATGTGCTCACCAGAGGTAGCCTGACTGCCATTAGGTACCGAGATGAGATCCTCAGACCCCTTGTGAGACCTTATGCTGGTGCGGTTGGCCCTGGGTTCCTCCTAATGCAAGACAATGCTAGACCTCATGTGGCTGGAATGTGTCAGCAGTTCCTGCAAGACAAAGGCATTGATGCTATGGACTGGCCCGCCCGTTCCCCAGACCTGAATCCAGTTGAGCACATCTGGGACATCATGTCTCGCTCTATCCACCAACGTCACGTTGCACCACAGACTGTCCAGGAGTTGGCAGATGCTTTAATCCAGGTCTGGGAGGAGATCCCTCAGGAGACCGTCCACCACCTCATCAGGAGCATGCACAGGCGTTGTAGGGAGGTCATACAGGCACGTGGAGGTCACACACACTACTGAGCCTCATTTTGACTTGTTTTAAGGACATTACATCAAAGTTGGATCAGCCTGTAGTGTGTTTTTCCACTTTAATTTTGAGTGTGACTCCAAATTCAGACCTCCATGGGTTTAAAATTTGATTTCCATTTTTTTTTTTTGTGTGATTTTGTTGTCAGCACATTCAACTATGTAAAGAACAAAGTATTTCAGAAGAATATTTAATTAATTCAGATCTAGGATGTGTTATATTTGTGTTCCCTTTATTTTTTTGAGCAGTGTATATAATTAGTTAGATTATAATCAAATATCCACATGACAGGTTCCCTTTAAATTGCACACTGACTAATCCAGATGTTGTAGATTGCCAAAAAAGTCTCTTTTTGCTAACAGAATATGAAAGCTGTATATATTAAACTTGAATTTAACAGTTGCAGATCTGGAAAATACAGTTTTTTGAAGAAAAATAAAGTGTGTTTTTCAAAACCCAGAAAATGATGGGTGTATTTTTAGCTTAAATTGCACACTGACTAATCCAGATGTTGTAGATTGCAAAAAAAGTCTTTTTTGCTAACAGAATATGAAAGATGTATATATTAAACTTGAATTTAACACTTGCAGATCTGGAAAATACAGTTTTTGGAGAAAAAAAATTGTGTGTTTTTAAAACCCCAATAAATGATGGGTGTATTTCAACCTTAAATTGCACACTGACTAATCCAGATGTTGTAGTTTGCCCCCCAAAAATAGTGATTTGCAATGTCCCAAAAGCTCAGATGCAGTGCTGGTGCACTGAGCATGCATAAAATGGCCGCCGCCACCCACCTAACTAACAGAATTCTAAAGGTTAGTATTTTTTGGTCAATGAGCTCAGGGCAGGGTAAAACAATAGTGCCCTGCACCCACACAACTATTTGTCTGTAGATCGCTGAGTTAGATTCTCTTCTATTCTCTCCCTGAAATCACAAGTCCAGCAGCATCCTCTCCCTACACTTGTAACAGCAGAGTGACGTGCAGCGCTATGTGACTCAAGCTCACATGCTGCTCTGGCCAATCACAGCCATGCCATTAGTAGGCATGGCTGTGATGGCCTCTTGGGGCAAGTAGTTTGACGCTTGTTGATTTGCTGCTGTGCAGCCTTTCAAAAAGCGCCAAGAAAGCGGTGAACACCGAACCCGAACTCAAACTTTTATGGAAATGTTCGGGTTCGGGGTCCAAAAAACCTAAAGTTCGGTACGAACCTGAACTTTACAGTTCGGGTTCGCTCAACCCTAGTGATAACCCAATCTAAAAGTTAAAAAAACAGAACAAAAGTCAATGAATACATTGTCACGATGGTACATCGAGTACTAATACTTTGGTTACAATAAAAATATCCCAATCCCACATCCCGAATGGCAACTGGAAAAGAGAGCCCACCTTAAACTCCCGGGTGAGCCCCTTAGGTTCAATGGTGTCAAGTTCAAAAATTCATCTGAGTTCTAAACGTTTCAGTAATCGTTCCTAGTCCCCCCCTCTTTGTAGTGGGGGAATGCCGTCAATGATTCTGAACCTCAAATGCGCAACATTATGTCTGCACCTGTAAAAATGGGAATCAAAACTCCTGCACCACAACAGGGGAAGATGGGTGTACAAAGGAAGATACTATGAATCGGAGTACACTTGTGGTAAATATTTCTTCCTATGATCTATCTGATGGGGAACTAACGGTATTGAATAAGGGGCTTTCTTTCTGTCCGACATCTGATGTTGATTGGTTCCAGAATGAGGTTGATTTGTTGAATTTTTTCAGACGTATTAAATTGAAGGTCTTTTTCGGCAGTCAGGAGCCCATGGATAGATTTCATCCAGGGGTTCCTGAGGAAACTGAACACAGTATTTTGACTCTTGGGGGCTTGGGCCTGTATCTCAGAAGTGATTTTCAGCCTCCTGTCTACAACAAGGCAGTGGATACGTTTGTGTCCCTGGTCAGGTCGGATGTCATGAAAATGAGATAGCACATACATTACAGAGTTGACTCCAATCTGACCAGGGAGGAGAGAGACGCACTTGCCTCCCTGAGTCAACGTAAAGAGCTGACTATTAAAGCGGCGGACAAGGGACGAGCAATAGTGGTTATGAACACGGACAAATATGTTGCCGAGATTGAGAAACAGCTACAGGATAGACAAGTATATAGACAGTTAGATCACCTGCGGTCTTAATATAAACGGTCCACTCCCGCAACTTACAAAATAACACAACAAGGAAGGAGTGTAAAACACACCAATGTAGAGAAATAAAAATCTATTTTATTAAAGTATCGATAAAATGTACATAATGCTTAATGTATATGGGTAATTAGGCAGGGACAGCCACAGTCCTACATCACCCCGTTATCAGCCCAGTCATGTGAAATGTAAAAACAATATCTCAATAATTAAACAAGTTGGTGACATTTCATCTGAAAGATATAATGCAAAATTGAACAGGAGATATATATGATACGTATCTGAGCCCCAGCACTACTAAACGGCAATGCGGCGTGGATCCAAGTGAAACAAGTGAAAATACCAGGTCATGCACTGAGTGGTGAGGCAACATACCTATGAGACTGGGACAGAAGTCAGGGCAATGGCGCTCCTCGACGTGCGTTTCGCATGTTGTTCGCTTCCTCAGGAGGAGTTAGGGGTTAGGGGCAATGGGATGAGCTAAAAAGGATGCCGCCCACCAATCAACTGTGCTATTCAGTGTCATGTGATGAATTCCTAAAGCGCTGCGTCATCATAACGGCGCATGACCATTCCGCACCTGCCATGTCAAACTACTTCCGCCCTTCCCCTGAGGCCAGATGAGGAGAGGGCGGTCACACATCGAATGATGCTGATCGCCGTCGCCACATCCAGCCTACACCAGAGAAGAGGGGCGGAAGAGGACGTGCGAGCGGAGCAGTCATGCGCACAGGTGACGAGGGAGGATAAGATGGAGTAAATGTGTCCAATAGTAAATAATATTTGACCAGATTACAATGCGTGTCATATACAGTGAGGAACAGAAGTATTTGAACACCCTGAGATTTTGCAAGTTCTCCCACTTAGAAATCATGGAGGGGTTTGAAATTCACATTGTAGGTGCATTCCCACTCTGAGAGACAGAATAAAAAAAAAAATATCAGGAAATCACATTGTATGATTTTTAAAGAATTTATTTGTCTTGCACTGCTGAACGTAAGTATTTGTACACCTGAGAAACAGCAAGAATTCTGTCTCTCAAAGACCTGTTACTGTGCCTTTAAAAAGTCCACTTCTACTCCACTCATTAATCTAACTTAGCACCTGTCTGAGCTCTTTAAAGACCCCTGTCCACCCCACAGTCAGTCAGACGCCAACTACTAGCATGGGCAAGACCAAAGAGCTGTCAAAAGACACCAGAGACAAAATTGTGGACCTCCACAAGGCTGGAAAGGGCTACGGCGCAATTGGCAAGCAGCTTGGTGAAAATAGATCAACTGTTGGAGCAATTGTTAGAAAATGGAAGAGGCTAAAGACGACTGTCATTCTCCCTCGGACTGGGGCTCCATGCAAGATCTCACCTCGTGGGGTATCACTGATGATAAGAAAGGTGAGGAATCAGCCCAAAACTTCAAGGGAGGAGCTGGTCAATGACATGAAGAGAGCTGGGACCACAGTTTCAAAGGTCACTGTCGGTAGAACACTAAGCCGTCATGGTTTCAAATCATGCATTGCACGGAAGGTTCCCCTGCTCAAGTCATCACATGTCCAGGCCCGTCTGAAGTTTGCCAATGACCATCTGGATGATCCAGAGGAGGCATGGGAGAAGGTCATATGGTCAGATGAGACCAAAGTAGAACTTTTTGGTCTAAACTTCACTCGTCGTGTTCGGAGGAAAAAGAAGGATGAGTTGCATCCCAAGAACACCATCCCTACCGTGAAGCATGGGGGTGGTAACATCATGCTTTGGGGGTGCTTTTCTATGAGGGGGACAGGACGACTGCACTGTATTAAGGAGAGGATGATTAGGGCTACTTATTGTGAGATTTTGAGCAACAACCTCCTTCCCTCAGTCAAAGCACTGAAGATGGGTCGTGGTTGGGTCTTCCAACATGACAACGACCCGAAGTACACAGCCAGGATAACCAAGGAGTGGCTCCGGAAGAAGCATATCAAGGTTCTGGAGTGGCCTAGCCAGTCTCCAGACCTAAATCCAATAGAACATCTTTGGAGGGAGCTGAAAATCCGTGTTGCTCAGCGACAGCCCCGAATCCTGACAGATCTAGAGGAGATCTGTGTGGAGGAGTGGGACAAAATCCCTGCTGCAGTGTGTGCAAACCTGGTCAAGAACTACAGGAAACGTTTGACCTCTGTAATTGCAAACAAAGGCTTCTGTACCAAATATTAACACTGATTTTCTCAGGTGTTCAAATACTTATGTTCAGCAGTGCAAGACAAATAAATTCTTTAAAAATCATACAATGTGATTTCCTGAATTAAAAAAAAAATAATTCTGTCTCTTAAAGTGGGAATGCACCTACAATGTGAATTTCAGACCCCTTCATGATTTCTAAGTGGGAGAACTTGCAAAATCGCAGGGTGTTCAAATACTTCTGTTCCTCACTGTATATCTCCTGGACACCATGTAAGTACATAAGGGAAACACTCATACAATACACAGGATTTAAATTCATATTAATAATAAAAAACTTTTCCATAATTCAAAATACAATATAATAAAGTGCTGAAGTGCAATCTCCAAGTGTCGTACATGACAAATTAATTTATAAAGTGTTTGGACATGATTTTATATTAAATTGATCAATTATAAGTGCCATCGAAAAAATAAAAATAAAAAACATAACAAGAAAAATATAGTGACAACATATATACATAGTCAAGCATATTAATATATGCCATGATTCTTAAAGGCTTTAAAGTGCTATAGTGCCATTATACAAAACAGACATCCAAAAATTGTTATAATAGTCATATTACATGAAGATGTACCCATTATACACATACTTCCAAATATAAATGTAGAGGACCCCCCTCTCTCCTTCCCCCCCCCCCCAAACCCACCACTTCCCCCAGCAGAAAAATGGAATTTCAGATGACGGGAATTCAGGTGGAATATTAGACACTTAGCGTGGGTCAACATACTAGAAAATAGGGAAAAACATGTTACCATACATATATAAACATTTTCTACAGCCCAATTATAAAAAATGGGTATATAGTCCCATTAAGCCCCCTTAAAATGATGCCACTGCTCAAAGAAAGGAGCCGAAACCAAAGCTCTCATTTAGTCCATTGGGGGTCAGGGTCTTGAGTCTAAATATCCATCTAGTCTCAATTTGGGCCAGAATTTTACTGTAATTGCCCCCCCCTGATCCCCAAATGTATTTTATCAATGCCTCTGAACCGTAAGCCACTGGGATTACTGCGATGATGGATTCTGAAATGTTTTGGGAGAGTATTTAAGTCATTCAGGTCAGAAACATCTTTCGCTTTCTCAATATCTCTTACATGTTCCCGTATCCTTTTACGGAACTCCCTTGTGGTCAAACCAATATAAATTTTGTCACATGGACACACAGCATAGTAGATAATCCCCGTTGTCATACAAGAAATATAATCCCTGATTTCATAGGATTGCGTTTTGTCAGAGTTGGTGAATTGGGTGGATCTGTCTATGTTGGCGCAGGCCTTGCACGCTCCACACGGATATGATCCTTTCAAACCTGTTGCACGGTCTAATTTGGCCCCAGGGACATAATGGCTACGAACCAATAAATCTTTCAGATTCTTGGAACGTCTTGCCGTTAATTGTGGTCTTTCTGAGATACATTTACTTAATTTCTGATCGGTTTTAAGAATGCTCCAGTGTCTATTTAGGATATCATGTTGATTTTTCCACTGATTATTGTAATTTGTGATAAATCTGATGTCCTGGTTATTGGCGGATGCTGTTTTCTCAATCTTATTCCCCTCATTTGGGCAAAGTAATTTTTCCCTTTTGCGTGTTCTCCCTGTTTGGATACCCCTCTTGACCTGCCTGTTACTATATCCTCTTTCCTTAAATCGACTTTTTAATTTTTCGGATTCCTTAGCAAAGGTCAATTCATTAGAGCAAATTCTCTTGAGTCGTATGAATTGACCCTTTGGAATTCCATCAATTGTGGATCTCGGATGAGCCGAGCTAGCATGTAGCAGTGAATTCACTGCGGTTGCTTTCCTGTAAATCTCAGTCTGCACTCTACCCTCCTCATCCACTTTGATCTTTAAATCCAAAAAAATCGACTTCCCGTCCTGCTTTAAAGGAGAGCTTGATATTTAATACATTATCATTCAATGCACTCATAAATCTATTGAGATCTTCCATGGTGCCCTCCCAGATGAACAGTACATCATCGATATACCTCATCCAATTATGGACTCGGTCGACACGTACAGGGAGGGCACCATGGAAGATCTCCCTCTCCCAAGCACCCAAGAACAGATTCGCGTACGATGGGGCACAGGTGGCCCCCATCGCCACGCCTTGCGTCTGCAGACAGAATCTGTCCCGGAATACAAAGAAGTTATGATGCAGGATAAAATCCAACAATTGCAATAGTAGCAGGTTCAAAGAGGCTTCCAAATTATTACTTTTTAAAAAGTCAAAGGTGGCACGCAAGCCGTCTTCATGGCGTATGCTTGTGTAAAGGGATTCTACATCCGCCGTCACCAGGATCATCTCATCAGAGAGCTGTAGTCCCTCCAGTCGATTTAGAACTGCAGTGGTATCCTGTACAAAAGATGGTAAATTAATTACCAACTGTTGTAAATAAAAGTCTACAAACCTACAGATGTTCTCACTTAGACTTTTATTACCTGCCACTATGGGTCTCCCCGGTGGATCCTTGTTGTTCTTATGAATTTTGGGAATTAGTAGAAGGTGGCAATTTTCGCATGCTGAGTCATCAGGCCGTCTTTGATCTTTTTAGGAATGATGTCATTTTCCACAGCTGTATTTAAAATAGTCTCCAGTTTGTTCTGAAAGCAGATGAGGGGATTGTCAGGTAAAGCCCTGTAGCAGGTCTTATCCTTTAGCAATTTTAAAGCTTGACGTTCATACATCTCTAAAGGCGAAACCACAATATTTCCCCCCTTATCCGCTGCCTTAATAACCATCCCCTCAATTTCTCTCAGCTCTTTCAAGGTCTTAAACTCCATCCTGCTCAGATTCTTATCTCCGTCTCTTTACGAGCCCATTAAGGTCCTCACAGACCATTTTAACAAAAATTCCCAGAAGGGAGAAAAACCGAACACTTATACGGGACGTACAAGAGGCAATTGGTTATCCCACAGTCAACATGGAAAACGCAAATATGATAAGGCGGATAATAAGGCCTTGAAAAAAGGAAAGGAAGATACACCGCAGGTAATTAACCTCTCCAAAATTGTATTAACTGATGATCAAATTTCTGTTTTAGAAAAGGGACTAACGTTTTGTCCCACCACGGACATAGATGTTTTCACAGCAATAAAAGACACACATCTATTTGCCAGAAAATTACTTTTAAGAAAACTACATTCCGATATACGATGTGAAGACTGGCTGGTAACGGAAGAAGAGAAGGAAGCATTAAAAATTCTGGAAGAATTAATGAAACAAAATGAAACAGAAGAGAATAAGGAGGCGAGTACACTGCCTAGGGGAATTATGAGAAAGTCGCAAACATTCCCCCCCCTTCCATCTCTGTCCAGCCATAGACATTTTTGTTAAAATGGTCTGTAAGGACCTTAGCGGGCTCGTAAAGAGACAGGGAGATAAGAATCTGAGCAGGATGGAGTTTAAGGCCTTGAAAGAGCTGAGAGAAATTGAGGGGGTGGTTATTAAGGCAGCGGATAAGGGGGGAAATATTGTGGTTTGGCCTTTAGAGATGTACGAACGTCAAGCTTTCAAATTGCTAAAGTATAAGACCTGCTACAGGGCTTTACCTGACAATCCCCTCATCTGCTTTCCGAACAAACTGGAGACTATTTTAAATACAGCTGTGGAAAATGACATCATTCCCAAAAAGATCAAAGACGGCCTGATGACTCAGCATGCGAAAATTGCCACCTTCTACATAATTCCCAAAATTCATAAGAACAACAAGGATCCACCGGGGAGACCCATAGTGGCAGATAATGAAAGTCTAAGTGAGAACATCTGTAGGTTTGTAGACTTTTATTTACAAACAGTTGGTAATTATTTTACCATCTTTTGTACAGGATACCACTGCAGTTCTAAATCGACTGGAGGGAATACAGCTCTCTGATGAGATGATCCTGGTGACGGCGGATGTAGAATCCCTTTACACAAGCATACGCCATGAAGACGGCTTGCGTGCCACCTCTGACTTTTTTAAAAGTAATAATTTGCAATTGTTGGATTATTTCCTGCATCATAACTTCTTTGTATTCCGGGACAGATTCTATCTGCAGACGCAAGGCGTGGCGATGGGGGCCACCTGTGCCCCATCGTACGCGAATCTGTTCTTGGGTGCTTGGGAGAGGGAGATCTTCCATGGTGCCCGTCCTGTACGTGTCGACCGAGTCCATAATTGGATGAGGTATATCGATGATGTACTGTTCATCTGGGACGGCACCATGGAAGATCTTAATAGATTTATGAGTGCATTGAATGATAATGTATTGAATATCAAGCTCTCCTTTAAAGCAGGACGGGAAGTCGATTTTTTGGATTTAAAGATCAAAGTGGATGAGGAGGGTAGAGTGCAGACTGAGATTTACAGGAAAGCAACCGCAGTGAATTCACTGCTACATGCTAGCTCGGCTCATCCGAGATCCACAATTGATGGAATTCCAAAGGGTCAATTCATACGACTCAAGAGAATTTGCTCTAATGAATTGACCTTTGCTAAGGAATCCGAAAAATTAAAAAGTCGATTTAAGGAAAGAGGATATAGTAACAGGCAGGTCAAGAGGGGTATCCAAACAGGGAGAACACGCAAAAGGGAAAAATTACTTTGCCCAAATTAGGGGAATAAGATTGAGAAAACAGCATCCGCCAATAACCAGGACATCAGATTTATCACAAATTACAATAATCAGTGGAAAAATCTACATGATATCCTAAATAGACACTGGAGCATTCTTAAAACCGATCAGAAATTAAGAAAATGTATCTCAGAAAGACCACAATTAACGGCAAGACGTTCCAAGAATCTGAAAGATTTATTGGTTCGTAGCCATTATGTCCCTGGGGCCAAATTAGACCGTGCAACAGGTTTGAAAGGATCATATCCGTGTGGAGCGTGCAAGGCCTGCGCCAATATAGACAGATCCACCCAATTCACCAACTCTGACAAAACGCAATCCTATGAAATCAGGGATTATATTTCTTGTATGACAACGGGGATTATCTACTATGCTGTGTGTCCATGTGACAAAATTTATATTGGTTTGACCACAAGGGAGTTCCGTAAAGGGATACGGGAACATGTAAGAGATATTGAGAAAGCAAAAGATGTTTCTGACCTGAATGACTTAAAAACTCTCCCAAAACATTTCAGAATCCATCATCGCAGTAATCCCAGTGGCTTACGGTTCAAAGGCATTGATAAAATACATTTGGGGATCAGGGGGGGGGGGGGCAATTACAGTAAAATTCTGGCCCAAATTGAGACTAGATGGATATTTAGACTCAAGACCCTGACCCCCAATGGACTAAATGAGAGCTTTGGTTTCGGCTCTTTTCTTTGAGCAGTGGCATCATTTTAGGGGGCTTAATGGGACTATATACCCATTTTTTATAATTGGGCTGTAGAAAATATTTATATTTGTGGTCATGGCTACGGCATAGAGCTCGTGCCTGAACGTGCCGAACCTGACAGAGGAAAACCACCCTGCCTACCTGATGTGGCTGGAGAGGTGCCCTTAGCCATGCCGCGGGTAAGCCTAAAAGGGGGCATACCCTGATGAGTATGAAAGAGAAAAGGGAAGGGTGGGTGGGGCACCAGAAAACGCACGCAAATGGGGAGAGGGCGTGCCTCCTTTTAAGGGCGCCTACGCCCCTCCCACAAATGCAGGCTGACATGTCAGCCTTAAACTACTTGTGGTCATGGCTACGGCATAGAGCTCGTGCCTGAACGTGCCAAACCTGACAGAGGAAAACCATCCTGCCTACCTGATGTGGCTGGAGAGGTGCCCTTAGCCATGTCGCGGGTAAGCCTAAAAGGGGGCAAAAAGACAAACAAGTAGGGAGGGAAAAAACCTTTATTGGCAGTGAACCGAGTTACAAAACCAAACTGTGGAATGCCTGGGATATCTCGGCCTGGGGGTTAGGTATGTAGCGCGTGAAGCATGAGGAGCGCCAGCGACCCATTTTCCGGATGATGTGACCGGGGACGTTGTGTTTTGAAGCTGCGGATGCACTCCAATGCGAAAAGAGTGCCCTGAAATGGCCTTGGGGTCGAAACCCCAGCCCATTGCCAGAGTGCAGACGTGCGAGATGAACTGCGAGGCTGTGAGGGCTGCGGCCTGAAACGGGAGCAATGGTTGATCAGGGGCGGAGTCCCCCAGAGCCGACAGCAGACTCTTGAGTACCTGGACCGGGCACCATGCGTTGGCAGAAGGGAAGAAATTCACATCCACTGGTGGACCTACCTGCGAGGTTTTGGAAGTGAAGAGGTGCAGGGAGAAATGGTCGTGGTGCCAGACTAGCTGACCCCTGGTGAGACCCTTGGACCTAGCTGAAGTGCGGGTAAATTCGCCGGGTCTTAAGAACCCATAGAAACTAAGGTACATGGCGGCCTTGATGACTATGCTGGGAAGGAGCCCAAAAGGAAGACCATCTAGGGAGGTTGAGAGTTTCCTAAATAGTTCCCCAGATACGGGCTGCCTGCTCGGGATAGCTGCGTGACTACTTTTCTGAACCCCCCTAAGGGTTGCCCTGACTGCTTGGGATAGAAAAACCGACCTGCTTTCGGGGTCTTCCAACATGGAAAAATGTTGGACTCCGGCCAAATACAATTTAATGGTATTGAAGGACAGCTTGAGATCGATATGACAGAAGGCTATGAAAGCTGTGATGTACGTGGTTTTGTCGGTGTCTTGACTTGGGTGTAGGCCCCTGAACCTGTTGAAAGTGTTCCAGGCGGTCCTGTAGTTCCTGGCAGTGTTATGAGACAAAGACTTCTGCATCAATGTTTTTGCTGAATCAATGAAAAGGTTTAATCCAACACTAGAAATTGGTACATCGGAGGAGGTAGCCCCACACGGTCTGCCTCTGGCATGACCTGAAAGAAAGTTTTGTAGTTAAAACGAGATAAGGCATCTGCGGCCACATAATGAACCCCCTGGATATGCCTGCATGCCACGTGAAAGTTGTACACCAGCGAGAGCCAGACCAGCCTGCGGACAAATGACATTATCTGGGGTGACTGAGACCTGCCCTTGGTGATAAGGTCCACCACTGTTTGATTGTCAGTGATGAACGCCACAGAAGAATTGGCCCACTGGCTGCCCCACACCTGGGCTGCCGCTACGACTGGGTAGAATTCCAGCAACGGGGATGACTGTAAAGCGCCTCTGGCTGTTGATACCTCGGGCGGCCAAGGGCCCGCGAACCATTGATTCCCACAGATCGCCGCAAACCCCCCGGAGGCGGCTGCGTCCGAGAAAATCAAGGTGGAAGCCGGCCCTAGCTGAGGAACAAACAAAGAGACTCCGTTCCAAGAGGCCAGGAAGTTCTCCCACATGGCCAGGTCGGCCATGGCTTGGGCGTCTAAAGTGACGAGGCTGTCTTGCTCTGGGGCTGAGGGGAGTAACTGGAGAAGCCTGGACATGAAGGCCCTGCCCTGGGGCATGACTTTGGTGGCAAAGTTGAGCATGCCTAAAAGGGACTGCAACTCGACCTTGGTGCACGTCCTGCTGCCTGCCGCTGTTGAGATGGCTTCCTTAATTTTTGCCAACTTCTCGGCTGGAAGCCTGGCCTCCATCTTCCCTGTGTCTAGAATTATGCCCAGGAAGGTGATTACCGTGGCGGGGACTTCGGTTTTTGAAGCTGCCACCGGAACGTTGAGTCGGCCGAACAGCTGCAGCAGAGCCTGGAGTTTACAAGGCTGGCGGTCTGGGCTTTCGATGATGAGAAAGTCATCCAAGTAGTGGATGATCATAGGGCAATCGCAGTGGTTGACCAGGATCCAATGCAATGCCTGAGCGAACTGGTCGAACAGCCAGGGACTGCTCTTGGACCCGAACGTCAGGCGATTGGCAAAGAAATACTGATCTTGCCACTTGATGCCGTAGAACCTCCAGAGCCGTGGATGAATGGGCAGCAATTTAAAGGCGTCAGCGATATCTGCCTTTGCCAACCAAGCCCCCCGACCTACTTGGAGGATCAGTTGGATGGCCTCGTCTATGGTGGCGTAACTCATGGAGAACTCCTCGGATGGCACTAAGGAGTTGAGACTGGGTATGCTGGAGCCATGAGGTGCTGACAAGTCATAGATTAGACGTTTTTTATTTGTGAACTGCTTGGACACAATACCAATGGGGTTGATCCTCCAGAGGTCGATTGGTATGAAGGGGAAGGGGCCGATGAGAAACCCCTTCTCCAATTCTGACTTGATCAGAGTCCCCACCGGCTCGGGATCCCTGCTTGCTGACAGCAGATTGGGCCCTTCCCAGGAAGTTTGCGGGAGAGCTACAGGGATTCTAACAAGACCACGTTGACCCCGCTTAGTCAGGATGGCCTTGCTCTTTGTGGACACTTATTATAATAACAAGCCTCCTGGTTAAAATTATTACAGACCTGGCTGTTGCCCAGGAAAACTATTGGCCGGCCTAGCTTATCCGTGGTTGCACCCGGTCGTTGGAGGGACCCGGAGCTACTGCGGAGGGATCTGCCCTGAGATGTGGAGGGACCTGAGTTGGGGCACCAATCAGATGAGTGAGTGATGGACTGGCTTGACGCACATGCCGGGGCCCTTAGGCCCGCGAAATGTCGGCAAAAAAGCTCCATGTCCATGGACGCCCAGTTCGTGAGGTGCTGGAATTGGACCAGTGAGGCGGCGGCTTTTGCTGAAAAAGAGCGATGATAGTCGTAAAAAGCCTGCCCACCGTACTTGTGGCCCAAGTCCGTGACCCTGTAAAGGTATGTATCCAACTCTTCCCGCCTCTCAGGATGGACGGAGCAGATGACGTCCCTGAATAAGCTAAACGCCAGGACAAACTCCGTGATGGTTAGCTTCCTGTTGAGGCGGGGATCCCTCGCTTTGAGGACGATGGACATGTCGCCGCAAGCAATGGTCTTGCTCTCTACCGTGTCATGGGTGGCTATCAGGATGGACGCCAGATTGACGTCCTTGCCCTCTAAAATATCCTTCTTGATGTTGCTGGGGATGAAGTGGGCTGGAGCTACCTCGGGTGCGCAAAGGACCCTACCTGGGGGAACAAACCCTGCCGTGGGGGTAACAGGCAATGGAGAGGCGGCACGCTCGGATGTCAGTCCCTGGTGAGACTCAACGGCCAGGAGTCTGGACTGCACGTCTGAGACCGAGGAGGCAATAGTGTTCATCATGGCATGCAGTTGCGTCAGGGACACTTGCAAAGTGGACATGGAGACTTGCTCCAAGTCCGGGGCTGCTGGTTCCGCCGTGAGTAGCCTAAACAGTTCAGCTTTCCGGGCGGAAGCGGGGTGTTGGATCCCTCTTCTGTTGAGCTCCACGATCAGCTTTGCGATCGTCCAACTCCTCAGTGATGAGGAGCTGGGCCGCTCGGATGTGGGTGTCTCAGGGATGGATAGGGCTTCCTCGATGTTAGAAACCTGCGACATATCGTGGCTGCGAGGTGATAAACAAAAAGTTAACAGCTGAGCTGGAGGCCCCGCATGACAGAAGGACGACACCCAAGGCGTGAATGGTGATGAAGAGAGAACTGGGGCGGGCGAGTGCCTAGGGCTATGAAAGGGGGTACTACTGTGGAAGACCTTACCAGCCTAAAACGTGAGAAAAAGGCGTAAGCGCTACGAGGACGTGGCTACCGACAGGGGTTTATACACATGGAAAAGAACACCAAACCTGGGGCCGTACCGTAGAAAATAATATTGATCGAACCTGGAAAAAAATGATAGCGACAAAGAATAGTAATTAACCGCATGAGCCTGGCCTGTAACCGGTAATGGAAACGTAAAACCGGAAGCGTAACGGGGAATAAAAACATGAGAGAACGTAAGCCTGACAACGTGACAGGCAACAGACGGGGTACAGTAGATACGTAAGCCTGAAGCGTAACAGGCGACAAATAAATGAAAAAACGTAAGCCTGAAACGTAATAGGCAACATGACATATCTTAGAAACGTAAGCCGGAGATGGAACCGGCAAGAGAAAAGGAAAAACGTAAGCCCGAAAACGTGACAGGCAACAGACATGAAATAGTAGAAACGTAAGCCAGAAACGTAACTGACAACAGAAAGAGAAAATACGTAAGCCTGAAACGTAACAGGCAACAGACATGATATATTAGAAACGTAAGCCAGAAACGTAACTGGCAACAGAAATAAAAACAAAATGTAAGCCTGAAATGGAACAGACAACAGACATGATAATTTTTTAAAATGTAACTCTGAAACAGGCTCTGACGGCAACTAATACGTAAGCCTGAAGCGTGACCGGCAACCGATATGGTATGAGAAAAACGTAAGCCCGTAGCGTCATGGGCAACAGATGATAACAAGTAATACGTAAGCCTGACACAGAACAGGCCCCAAATATGGTAGAGCATGATATGACATAGAAAATAAGTATTTACCAAGCAACGTCCGTAGATGTAGCAGAGCGGAATGGGCGGCGTTTGATGCGGGCGGAACTGTTGAGAACCCTTGGCAGACGATGTATGGCTAGCACGGCAGAGTACCCAGAGTCTGCAACAATAACCAGTAGCATGAGGGGTGGGGGGGGAGGGGTGGTAGCCCATTGATTGCGCCATTAACTCGATCCTTAACCCAGGGATCTTTGCATGTCCCTGTGATCTAACAGAAGCTGACGTGGAAGGTAGCGGGAACCGCTACCGTGGGGTGTGAAGGGTTAAAACTTGGTCTGCGGCTCAGAATGACAGAGGAGGGCACATAGGGGACATGCGGTGTACTATGACCATGTCAATCAGTTAGGATTTATGTGTATGATAAGAGCTTGTAATGGGGCTTATTAGCATGAGCCCGTATGTGTGAGACCCAGGATTTTTTTTTTTTTTAATATCTTTATTGATAATTGACAGCAGCCGGCCGCCAGCCAGCAGGCTGCGTTGGAGTGAGGAGCGGCACCCCTGGTGCGGCCCTGGGTCTGGACGGACCCGCCCGTGGTGATAGGGCCTGGACCAGCAAAAAGGGGGGCAAGCTGCTGCAGGCGGCCGGAGCCGGGAGAGGGAGCCCGACATCAGAGGCAGGCCGGGACGCAGGCTCCGTCGCCAAGGCAACGGAGGCGCTGCCCGGCGTCCCACGTGACCTGCCCAGGCCGGCGCCTGAAGCGAGGACGTGCCGGCCGCACCACCTGGAGTGGAAGGTGGGTGGCGAGCGTACCGGGCCGAGGGGGGGGGAAGCACGCCGGAGAGGGGTACAGGAGGACAGCGGTGACTTACCCAGACAGCTGAGCGATGAGCGTTGGAGGGGAACCCTCAGCAAACTTACCTGCACAGCAGCACGGCAGGACGGGGCGTGACATCAAAGGCGGGAAAGCACCAGAAAACACACGCAAATGGGGAGAGGGCGTGCCTCCTTTTAAGGGCGCCTACGCCCCTCCCACAAATGCAGGCTGACATGTCAGCCTTAAACTACATGTATGGTAACATGTTTTTCCCTATTTTCTAGTATGCTGACCCACGCTAAGTGTCTAATATTCCACCTGAATTCCCGTCATCTGAAATTCCATTTTTCTGCTGGGGAAAGTGGTGGGTTTACAAGGGTTGGGGGGGGGGGGGAGGGGGGTCCTCTACATTTATACTTGGAAGTATGTGTATAATGGGTACATCTTCATGTAATATGACTATTATAACTATTTTTGGATGTCTGTTTTGTATAATGGCACTATAGCACTTTAAAGCCTTTAAGAATCATGGCATATATTAATATGCTTGACTATGTATATATGTTGTCACCATATTTTTCTTGTTATGTTTTTTATTTTTATTTTTTCGATGGCACTTATAATTGATCAATTTAATATAAAATCATGTCCAAACACTTTATAAATTAATTTGTCATGTACGACACTTGGAGATTGCACTTCAGCACTTTATTATATTGTATTTTGAATTATGGAAAAGTTTTTTATTATTAATATAAATTTAAATCCTGTGTATTGTATGAGTGTTCCCCTTATGTACTTCCATGGTGTCCAGGAGATATATATGACACGCATTGTGATCTGGTCAAATATTATTTACTATTGGACACATTTACTCCATCTTATCCTCCCTCGTCACCTGTGCGCATGACTGCTCCGCTCGCACGTCCTCTTCCGCCCCTCTTCTCTGGTGTAGGCTGGATGTGGCGACGGCGATCAGCATCATTCGATGTGTGACCGGCCTCTCCTCATCTGGCCTCAGGGGAAGGGCGGAAGTAGTTTGACGTGGCAGGTGCGGAATGGTCATGCGCCGTTATGATGACGCGGCGCTTTAGGAATTCATCACATGACACTGAATAGCACAGTTGATTGGTGGGCGGCATCCTTTTTAGCTCATCCCATTGCCCCTAACCCCTAACTCCTCCTGAGGAAGCGAACAACACGCGAAACGCGCGTCGAGGAGCGCCATTGCCCTGACTTCTGTCCCAGTCTCATAGGTATGTTGCCTCACCACTCAGTGCATGACCTGGTATTTTCACTTGTTTCATTTGGATCCAGGCCGCATTGCCGTTTAGTAGTGCTGGGGCTCAGATACGTATCATATATATCTCCTGTTCAATTTTGCTTTATATCTTTCAGATGAAATGTCACCTTGTTTAATTATTGAGATATTGTTTTTACATTTCACATGACTGGGCTGATAACGGGGTGATGTAGGACTGTGGCTGTCCCTGCCTAATTACCCATATACATTAAGCATTATGTACATTTATCGATACTTTAATAAAATTGATTTTTATTTCTCTACATTGGTGTGTTTTACACTCCTTCCTTGTTGTGTTATTAAGTATATAGACCGGTGAACGGGGATCCAAAATTTGAGGTGATGAGAAAAATTTAAATTTTGGTTGATAATGTCTATGCCAATAACATCATAGATGCAAAGCTTCATTCCTACCTTATACAGAAACACCCGGTTACGCCCATTCTATACACCCTTCCTAAGATCCACAAAGATCTGTACAATCCACCTGGATGTCCCATAGTGGCAGGGGTTGATTCAGGATTTGCTCCTGCGGCAATTTTTCTTGACAAATTGTTGAGGTCTTCTGCCACGGGGCTACATCATACGTGAGGGACACGACTGACTTTTTAAATAAACTTAAAACCATCACATTTGGCACAAATGATAGGTTGGTGTCCTTCAATGTCACCAGCCTTTATACGTGTATTGACCATGAACGGGGTTTGGAGGCTATACAGTGGGCATTGAGACATACTGATTACCCCACTGAATTATGCGATTTTGGGAGTCCCTTGTTGGAAATTTTTCTGACATGTAATTACTTTTGTTTTAAGGACAGGTTCTATATACAGAGTCGAGGGACCGCTATGGGGTCGAACATGGCCCCGACGTACGCAAACATTTGCATGACATATGTGGAGGAATCATTTATATACCCATCCACCCTCTACTAATTCGTGAGGGGGTGGATGAGGTATATAGATGATATTTATGGACAGGGACGGACACAGGTTTACAGGAATTCCATGACTTCCTTAACAATATACAGTACAGACCAAAAGTTTGGACACACCTTCTCATTCAAAGAGTTTTCTTTATTTTCATGACTATGAAGGCATTAAAACTATGAATTAACACATGTGGAATTATATACATAACAAACAAGTGTGAAACAATTGAAAATATGTCATATTCTAGGTTCTTCAAAGTAGCCACCTTTTGCTTTGATTACTGCTTTGCACACTCTTGGCATTCTCTTGATGAGCTTCAAGAGGTAGTCCCCTGAAATGGTCTTCCAACAGTCTTGAAGGAGTTCTCAGAGATGCTTAGCACTTGTTGGCCCTTTTGCCTTCACTCTGTGGTCCAGCTCACCCCAAACCATCTCGATTGGGTTCAGGTCCGGTGACTGTGGAGGCCAGGTCATCTGGCGCAGCACCCCATCACTCTCCTTCATGGTCAAATAGACCTTACTTTCAAAGTTTTCCCAATTTTTCGGCTGACTGACTGACCTTCATTTCTTAAAGTAATGATGGCCACTCGTTTTTCTTTACTTAGCTGCTTTTTTCTTGCCATAATACAAATTCTAACAGTCTATTCAGTAGGACTATCAGCTGTGTATCCACCTGACTTATGCTCAACGCAACTGATGGTCCCAACCCTATTTATAAGGCAAGAAATCCCACTTATTAAACCTGACAGGGCACACCTGTGAAGTGAAAACCATTTCAGGTGACTACCTCTTGAAGCTCATCAAGAGAATGCCAAGAGTGTGCAAAGCAGTAATCAAAGCAAAAGGTGGCTACTTTGAAGAACCTAGAATATGACATATTTTCATTTGTTTCACACTTTTTTGTTATGTATATAATTCCACATGTGTTAATTCATAGTTTTGATGCCTTCAGTGTGAATCTACAATTTTCATAGTCATTAAAATAAAAAAAAAACTCTTTGAATGAGAAGGTGTGTCCAAACTTTTGGTCTGTACTGTACATGCCCAATTAAAATTTACCAGGGTCGACTGAGTACTCTTTACAGTTCCTGGACACTCTGGTTTATGTGACAGAAATGGGGTTACAGACAGACCTCTATGTGAAACCGACAGACCGAAATAATATGCTATGTTTTGACAGTGTCCACCCTAAGAACATGCTGGCTTCCCTCCCTTATAGTCAACTACTCAGGGCGAGATGTATCATCTCGGACGAGGAGATTGTGGATTACAGGTTACAGGTGATGGGTTCCAAATTTGTAGCTAGGAAATACCCAAGGAATTTGGTCAAGAGACATCTGGATAATGTCAGACAACAGATACGACCACAGTTGTTGACTACAGCAAGAAAAAAATCTGACAAGAGGTTACCACTTGTATCCACCTACTCAGTTATGAGTAAGCAGGTAGCAGTAACACTTAAACGTAACTGGCAGATTTTAGCACGGTATTTTCCAGATATTGTGGAATTTCAGTCACCACCCCTTATGTCTTACAGGAGGTCTAAAAATTTAGTGGACAAACTCGTACATTCACAATCCAAGTCAATCAGGGGACTTGGAGGGTGAACTCCCTGTCCCAGAGCACTTTTACAGGTGCAGACATAATGTGCATTCCTCCTCTACAAAGAGGGGGGGGGGGGGGGGGGGGGGGAACGATTACTGAAACGTTTAGAACTTAGATTTTTGAACTTGACACCATTGAACCTAAGTGTCTCAACCGGGAGTTCAAGGTGGGCTCTCTTTTCTAGTTGCCACTCGGGATGTGGGATTGGGATATTTTTATTGTAACCAAAGTATTAGTACCCGATGTACCATCGTGACCATGTATTCATTGACTTTTGTTCTGTTTTTTTTAACTTTTAGATTGGGTTATCACATGTAACCTGAGCAGAGAACTACATACAGCCCCGAATATGAGCGACCAGGGAGCCGGCCATTTGGATAACTTCGTCATACCAGTTTTAATTGTACTTTTGTTTGCCCGTGCTGGATGCGTGCACCGGGGGGTTGCGTTATGATGACATTAGGCATTTTGTTGCCAATTATATGATCCCCTCTTCCCCTTTCTCCCTGTTTTTTCCCCACTGTTCTCTTCCTATACCCCCCTAGTTTTTTCCTTGAGGATTTGCACATTTTACGCTGTTGGGGGATATGTGGGTAGCAACAGGGGCAACACTATGCTATTCTACGGGATCTGTCTGGCCCTGAATCCATGCCATCCAAAGGAAAAATAAGGGAATAGGCAGGGTAGGGGTGCTCTTCACTCTGAAGTTGGACCCAGATCAGGCAGGGGCCGATATATCTTACCCCCCCCCCCCTGACCAGAGTTGGTGGTATACTGGCCCTTGTATTCCCCTTTTAAGTTAAGTCATGTACGTGTTTCCCCAGCACATCCCATCCGTGGAAACCATTGGGAACTGTGCAGGTTAATGCGTACACCTGTATGGATTCAGGTATGGGGTTCCACTGTTGGATCCTTGGGACTTTATTCAGCCTGATGTTGCCCTGCCCTCTCTGGGATGCACCCGACACACCTCTACCTACAGGTTTTATGATGCTCCCTCTGTTTGGATGGGGATCTGGGACTGTTTTTCAGTCAAGTTCACACTTCGCCCAGGGCACAGTCCAGCTGGGTTATAATTATTGCTATAGTAGCGCCACACTGTTTATAGGGCTGGTTCCTTGGTCGCTGATACGTGGGGCAATGTCTGTATTATGTGTAATTGATGCAAAGGTTCCGGGTATTGTCTATGAGCGGGGTAAGCGGCACAGCAAGCATTCACTTTATTCTTCTCCCATTGTGGAATTTATCTCATGTTCTACAGGGTCCTTGATAATATGATTTGTTTTATTCAGGACATGGGGTTGCCAGGATACGGACTGGGCGCTCTATCACATGATCAGTCACGTGGTGGAGGGCGTTTGCGCGTTTCCTGGACTCCCGATCATGTGATCGCTATGCCTATCACGTGACCACTGGGAATCTCGCTCCACAACTCTCGCATGTGTAAGGACATGCGGGAGACGCCGCTCATCACGCTCACACTACCGGATGGACTCTCTGCTCAGCTGTAGTGTAGGTTTTAATTGAAATACACAGCTGGGGTTGTTATGTTGATATACTGTTTAATTATGTCACTTCTTAACACGATTGGGTGAATATGTAGGGGGAGGGATTGACCTTTCAGAGGGACAACCTCTTAACCAATCCGGATTAAATGATGCACATATATATGTATTGAAGTTCACTTGTAAACCATATGTAGCTTGAGAAATACCTGTGTGTCGAAACTTTGCTGTTTTTTTCTGTGTGAATAAACACAAGGATTAGATTCAAGATTGAGAGTGCTATGACTTCCCTGAAGGTTTCTTTACATTTGAGGGGTCTCTGAGGTCAGGACCTAACGTCACAAGTAGGGATGAGCGAACCCGAACTGTATAGTTCGGGTTCGTACCGAATTTTGGGGTGTCCGTGACACGGACCCGAACATTTTCGTAAAAGTCCGGGTTCGGGTTCGGTGTTCGGCGCTTTCTTGGCGCTTTTTGAAAGGCTGCAAAGCAGCCAATCAACAAGCGTCATACTACTTGCCCCAAGAGGCCATCACAGCCATGCCTACTATTGGCATGGCTGTGATTGGCCAGTGCAGCATGTGACCAAGCCTCTATTTAAGCTGGAGTCACGTAGCGCCGCACGTCACTCTGCTCTGATCAGTGTAGAGAGAGGTTGCAGCTGCTGTTAGGGCCAGATTAGACAGTGATTAACTCTGCAAAAACACTTAATTCAGTGATCGATCTACAGCTGTGGATCATTGAACTGCTGCTATTTAATTGCTCACTGTTTTTAGGCTGCCCAGAGCGCTTTTATGTCACTTTTCTTGGGTGATCGGCGGCCATTTTGTGTCTTGTGGTGCGCCAGCACAGGCTGCCACCAAGTCCATTTAACCATTAATAGTGTGGTTATTTTTTTGCTATATCCTACATCAGGGGCTTGGCTGTGCTTGCTATTTTATTGAGGGGTAAAATACAATTGCCAAAATAGCAGTACCCTAAATCTGGTGTTTCAGCTGTGGCTAGCCAATTGTAATACTGTCTGCTGTCTGCCGAAGCACAGTTTTTGTTCTGGGTTGAATACAATTCCCAACTTAGCAATTCCCTAAATAATTTTTTTCTGCTGTATCAGGCAAAGTTTAAATTGATCCATAAAAGGGTATATTAGATTTAAGGTGCAGATAGTGTCATCCTCAATAACTTCACACGCTACCGTGCATTTCCAAGTTTAATTCTTTCCGTAAACGTATACCTGTCACCCAGCGCCTAAATAATAGGCCTAAAATTTATATTCCGCTAAATCTGTGTTTATTGCTGAGGCTGGTCAATTCATTTAGTGTCCGCCAAAGCACAGTTTCTGTTCTGGGTTGAATACAATTCCCAACTTAGCAATTCCCTAAATCAGTGGTTTCTGCTGTATCAGGCCAACTTTATATCTATCCATAAAAGGGTATATTAGATTGAAGGTGAACCAACTACCTAAGGTCCCAGTAGCCAGCAGAATTTACAGCGATATTTGGTGGGGCCCAATGCCGTTCTAAGGATGGTAAGCCCTGAGCAGGTACAGGCATTCGTCAATTGGGTGGCCGACAGTGGATCCAGCACGTTCACATTATCTCCCACCCAGTCTTCTGCAGAAAGCGCACAGATGGCGCATGAAAACCAAGCTCATCAGTCTGTCACATCACCCCCATGCATATCAGGGAAACTGTCTGAGCCTTAAGTTATGCAGCAGTCTCTTATGCTGTTTGAAGACTCTGCTGGCAGGGTTTCCCAAGGGCATCCACCTAGCCCTTCCCCAGGGGTGGAAGAGATAGAATGCACTAACGCACAACCACTTATGTTTCCTAATGATGAGGACATGGGAATACCACCTCAGCACGTCTCTGATGATGACGAAACACAGGTGCCAACTGCTGCGTCTTTCTGCAGTGTGCAGACTGAACAGGAGGTCAGGGAGGAAGACTGGGTGGAAGACGATGCAGGGGACGATGAGGTCCTAGACCCCACATGGAATGAAGGTCGTGCCACTGACTTTCAGAATTCAGAGGAAGAGGCAGTGGTGAGACCGAGCCAACAGCGTAGCAAAAGAGGGAGCAGTGGGCAAAAGCAGAACACCCGCCGCCAAGAGAGTCCGTCTGCTATTGGCCACCGCCATCTGGGACCCAGCACCCCAAAGGCAGCTTCAAGGAGTTCCCTGGCGTGGCAGTTCATCAAACAATGTGCGGACGACAAGACCCGAGTGGTTTGCACGCCGTGCCATCAGAGCCTGAAGGGAGGCATTAACGTTCTGAACCTTAGCACAACCTGCATGACCAGGCACCTGCATGCAAAGCATGAACTGCAGTGGAGTAAACACCTTAAAAACAAGGAACTCACTCAGGCTCCCCCTGCTACCTCTTCTGCTGCTGCCGCCTCGGCCTCTTCCTCCGCCTCTGGAGGAACGTTGGCACCTGCCGCCCAGCAAACAGAGGATGTACCACCAACACCACCACCACCTCCGTCACCAAGCATCTCAACCATGTCACACGGCAGCGTTCAGCTCTCCATCTCACAAACATTTGAGAGAAAGCGTAAATTCCCACCTAGCCACCCTCGATCCCTGGCCCTGAATGCCAGCATTTCTAAACTACTGGCCTATGAAATGCTGTCATTCAGGCTGGTGGACACAGACAGCTTCAAACAGCTCATGTCGCTTGCTGTCCCACAGTATGTTGTTCCCAGCCGCCACTACTTCTCCAAGAGAGCCGTGCCTTCCCTGCACAACCAAGTATCCGATAAAATCAAGTGTGCACTGCGCAACGCCATCTGTGGCAAGGTCCACCTAACCACAGATACGTGGACCAGTAAGCAGGCCCAGGGACGCTATATCTCCCTAACTGCACACTGGGTAAATGTAATGGTGGCTGGGCCCCAGGCGGAGAGCTGTTTGGCGCACGTCCTTCCGCCGCCAATGATCGCAGGGCAACATTCTTTGCCTCCTGTTGCCTCCTCCTCCTACTCGGCTTCCTCCTCCTCTTCTTCTTCCACCTGCTCATCCAGTCAACCACACACCTTCACCACCAACTTTAGCACAGCCCGGGGTAAACGTCAGCAGGCCATTCTGAAACTCATGTTTGGGGGACAGGCCCCACACCGCACAGGAGTTGTGGTGGGGTATAGAACAACAGACCGACGAGTGGTTGCTGCCGGTGAGCCTCAAGCCTGGCCTGGTGGTGTGCGATAATGGGTGAAATCTCGTTGCAGCTCTGGTACTAGCCGGTTTGACGCACATCCCTTGCCTGGCGCATGTGCTGAATTTGGTGGTGCAGAAGTTCATTCACAACTACCCTGACATGTCAGAGCTGCTGCATAAAGTGCGGGCCGTCTGTGCGCGCTTCCGGCGTTCACATCCTGCCGCTGCTCGCCTGTCTGCGCTACAAAGTAACTTCGGCCTTCCCGCTCACCGCCTCATATGCGACGTGCCCACCAGGTGGAACTCCACCTTGCACATGCTGGACAGACTGTGCGAGCAGCAGCAGGCCATAGTGGAGTTTCAGCTGCAGCACGCACGGGTCAGTCGCACTGCGGAACAGCACCTCTTCACCACCAATGACTGGGCCTCCATGCGAGACCTGTGTGCCCTGTTGCGCTGTTTTGAGTACTCCACCAACATGGCCAGTGGCGATGACGCCGTTATCAACGTTACAATACCACTTCTATGTCTCCTTTAGAAAAAACTTAGGGCGATGATGGAAGAGGAGGTGGCCCAGGAGGAGGAGGAGGAGGAGGAAGATGGGTCATTTTTAGCACTTTCAGGCCAGTCTCTTCGAGGTGACTCAGAGGGAGGTTTTTTGCAACAGCAGAGGCCAGGTACAAATGTGGCCAGACAGGGCCCACTACTGGAGGACGAGGATGAGGAGGAGGTGGAGGAGGATGAGGATGAAGCATGTTCACAGCGGGGTGGCACCCAACGCAGCTCGGGCCCATCACTGGTGCGTGGCTGGGGGGAAACGCAGGACGATTATCATACGCCTCCCACAGAGGACAGCTTGTCCTTACCTCTGGGCAGCCTGGCACACATGAGCGACTACATGCTGCAGTGCCTGCGCAACCACAGCAGAGTTGCCCACATTTTAACGTGTGCGGACTACTGGGTTGCCACCCTGCTGGATCCCCGGTACAAAGACAATGTGCCCACCTTACTTCCTGCACTGGAGCGTGATAGGAAGATGCGCGAGTACAAGCGCACATTGGTAGACGCGCTACTGAGAGCATTCCCAAATGTCACAGGGGAACAAGTGGAAGCCCAAGGCGAAGGCAGAGGAGGAGCAAGAGGTCGCCAACGCAGCTGTGTCACGGCCAGCTCCTCTGAGGGCAAGCTTATCATGGCATAGATGTGGAAAAGTTTTGTCAACATGCCACAGCTAACTGCACCACCACCTGATACGGAACGTGTTAGTAGGAGGCAACATTTCACTAACATGGTGGAACAGTACGTGTGCACACCCCTCCACGTACTGAGTGATGGTTCAGCCCCATTCAACTTCTGGGTCTCCAAATTGTCCACGTGGCCAGAGCTAGCCTTTTATGTCTTGGAGGTGCTGGCCTGCCCGGCGGCCAGCGTTTTGTCTGAACGTGTATTCAGCACGGCAGGGGGCGTCATTACAGAAAAACGCAGCCGCCTGTCTACAGCCAATGTGGACAAGCTGACGTTCATAAAAATGAACCAGGCATGGATCCCACAGGACCTGTCCATCCCTTGTGCAGATTAGACATTAACTACCTCCCCTTAACCATATATTATTGTACTCCAGGGCACTTCCTCATTCAATCTTTTTTTTATTTTCATTTTACAATTATATTGCGGGGCAACCCAAAGTTGAATGAACCTCTCCTCTGTCTGGGTGCCGGGGCCTAAAAATATCTGACAGTGGCCTGTTCCAGTGTTGGGTGACGTGAAGCATGATTCTCTGCTATGACATGAAGACTGATTCTCTGCTGACATGAAGCCTGAATCTCTGTTATGGGACCTCTCTCCTCTGTCTGGGTGCTGGGGCCTAAATATATGACAATGGACTGTTCCAGTTTTGGCTGACGTGAAGCCTGATTCTCTGCTGACATGAAGCCTGATTCTCTGCTATGGGACCTCTCTCCAATTGATATTGGTTAATTTTTATTTATTTTATTTTTATTTATTTCCCTATCCACATTTGTTTGCAGGGGATTTAACTACGTTTTGCTGCCTTTTGCAGCCCTCTAGCCCTTTCCTGGGCTGTTTTACAGCCTTAGTGCCGTAAAGTTCGGGTCCCCATTGACTTCAATGGGGTTCGGGACGAAGTTCGGGTCGGGTTCGGATCTCGAACCCGAACATTTCCAAAAAGTTTGGCCGAACTTCTCGAACCCGAACATCCAGGTGTTCGCTCAACTCTAGTCACGAGCACCGCCTCCATAACACGGACTAGTTGTTTCAGTAAGTGGTGCTGTTCTACTTCATTCTTGATGCCTCACAAAGGCATCGTGCTGCCTTCCATGCCATCGGGTCCCCCCTACAGCCGCATGGGGACCCGATGGCACCGCCGCCCGCAACCGCCGCCACATGTAAAAGCCGCAAACCGTAGGTCTGATTTGACCTGCGGTTTGCGGCGATCGCCGACACGGGGGGGGTCACAGGACCCCCCCGCGCATTTAGCCAAGGTACCTGCTAAATGATTTGAACAGGCACCTTGTTCCAATCACTGCCCGCCGGGCGGCGGTGATCGGAAATACACATGACGTACCGGTAGTTCATGTGTCCTTAAGTACCGGGACAACATGCCGTACCGGTATGTCATGTGTCCGGAAGAGGTTAATGGTGAGGCTGCTTGAAGCTAGTAAGTCCTTCACCTTGAATCCAAATGTCCTTGAAGAATGAATAAATGGCTGTTGTCCTTTGTATTTTATCTCCACTCAGTTTCTCTTGAATTGCCTTCCATTTAACACAGCCACAGCTGCACTCTCACTCCTTCACTTTTCCTCTCAACTCCCTAACTAGTCCTGAACTACACTATTTATACACCCCATCTAGCGATGGATTTATGTAGTGCACCTAACAGCCTGGTAAATAGGAATATCACAGGATAACATAATACAGCATGATATACAGATGATAACAAAAAGCTTTTGCAGTTCCCACATAAGCTAGTGGGACGCTGCACTTGACCACCATTTCTCCACACTACTCAGTTCCATCCCCTCTTGCAGTGATCAGAACATTATGATGTCATCAGGGGTGGATTGGCCATAGACCTTACAGGGAAATTTCCCGGTGGGCCGATGCCCAGAGAGACTCCTGAGCCCTCCTAACGGCCGTGCTCCTGGGACAGTATTTTGTGATAGACTGTGCTATTTGGTCCTGTTGGGGTAGTATAATTTACCACAATATGGTATTGCTAGCCCTGCCTACTTGTGTTGGCCCTACTTCTATCAGTTTGGACCCAGGGCCACTTTAAGTTCCCAGTCCACCTTTCACAGCTGTGTCATGGACACCTTTAAAGAGTATTTTTAAAAGTATTTCTTTCTACTCATTTTGGGCAAAAAATTGTGTTTCAAAGTGGTCTTTATCCCCTTCCCGACTGCAATCCGTTTATATACGTGATATTTGCACATGCCCCGTGCAGCTATCACGTCTATAAACGTCAAAGCACTTGGATTAAGGCTTCTGCCCCTGCACTGCCGCTGTCACGGACAGCATACAGTGCAGTAATGCCGGCAAGGGACCACGCAGAGTGGTCCCTTGCCGACAATCGATCCGATTGGTTAGTCTATGCAGACAAACCAATCGGATCGCGGCAGTGAAAAAATGCCGGTTTCAGGATCTGATCTGCGCTCTGCAGATCAGAGCCTGAAATCAGGTAGTGTCTCTGTGCCCCCCGATCTGTGCCCCTCCAAGCCCCCCCTTGTGTCCGCCTGCTGCCGGCCCCTGAAGCTCATCTCCTGACTTCTGCGCTCATTTCCTGCCCTGATACGGTCCGCCCCCTCCCCGCCCCATACATTCCTCCTGCCCCAGCCTCCCTCAATGTTGGCCATACCACCCCCCTTTCCAGCGCTGCCCCCTTTGCCCCCTTGCCGCGCGGTCCCCCTGCTGTGTGTGATGGCGGCGGCTCCATTCCTGAGCTGCCGCCATCAGCAGAGTGTCAGCTCTATGCGGCAGCGGCATCCATGGGGTTAATAGAGGGAGGGGGCTCCCTTTCTCCACCATCGGGGCTGCCGCGCTGCGATGGCAGTGCCTGATGGTTGCCATGGCAACCGGACGCTTTGCAAACGCGTCCGCTGTTGCCACCTACAGGGCATCTGATAGTATTATACTTTGCAATGCAAGAGCATTGCAAAGTATAGTACAGCCATCAGCCCCACTGGATCTTTAAGATCCAAGAGGGACTTGCTAAAAAAATAAGTGAAAATAATAAAATTAAAAATAAATAAATAAATAAAAATGTAAAATAAATAAATAAAAAAAAAAAAATTGCCTTTTCCTATAAAGAAAATATTTTTAAAAATAAACATATTAGTTATCACCGCGTCCGTAACGACCGTCTCTATAAATATATCACATGATAGACCCCGTCCGATAAACACCATAAAAAAAATTAAAATAAAAACTGTGTAAAAAAAGCCATGTCACCTTACATCACAAAAAGTGCAACAGCAAGCGATCAAAAAGATGTATATCAAACAAAAGTGTACCAATAAAACCGTCACATCATCCCGCAAAAAATGAGACCCTACATAAGAAAATCGCTAAAAAAAACTAAACAAAAAAAAAAAACTATAGTTCTTAGAACATTGAGACACTAAAACATAATTTTTTAATTTCAAATATGTTATTATTGTGTTAAAGTGTACATATTAGGTATCGCCGCATCCGTAATAATCTGCTTTGATAAAAATATCACATGACCTAACCCCTCAGATGAACACCGTAAAAAAAAAAAAGTGCTAAAAAAGCCATTTTTGTGACCCTACATCACAAAAAGTGACCCCCAAAATAGTACCAAACATTCACCTCATCCCGCAAAAAATGATACCCTATTTAAGACAATCGCCCAAAAAATAAAAAAGCTATGGCTCTCAGACTATGGAGACACTAAAATATCATTTTTTTTGTTTCAGAAATGCTATTATTGTGCAAAACTTAAATAAATAAAAAAAAGTATACATATTAGGTATTGCCACATCCGTAACGATCTGCTCTATAAAACTATCACATGACCTAACCCCTCAGATAAACACTGTAAAAATAAATAAATACTGTCAAAACAGCCAATTTTTTGGTCACCTTGCCCCATAAAGTGTAATAATGAATGATCAAAAAATCCTATGGACCCAAAAATAGTACCAATAAAAACCTCAACTCTTTCTGCAAAAAACGAGCCCCTGCACAAGACGATCGGCAGAAAAATAAAAAACATATGGCGTTCAGAAAATGGACACACAAAAACATAATTTCTTTTTCAAAAATGCTTCATTATGTAAAACTGAAAAAAAAACAAACAAAGAAAGTAGACATATTTGATATCATTGCGTCCGTAACAACCTTCTCTATACAAATAGCACATGATCTACCCTGTCAGAAGAAACTTGTAAAAAAAAATATAAAAAAAACTGTGCCAAAACAGCCATTTTTCGGTTACCTTGCCTCACAAAAAACTTAATATAGAGCAATTAAAAATCATATGTACCCCAAAATAGCACCAATAAAACTGGCACCTTATCCCCTAGCTTCCAAAATAGGGTCACTTTTTGGGAGTTTTTACTGTATGGGTGCATCAGGGGGGCTTTAAATGGGACAAGGCATCTAAAACCAGTCCAGCAAAATCTGCCTTCCAAAAACCATACGGCGTTCCTTTCCTTCTGCGCCCTGCTATGCGCCCTTACATCAGTTTACGACCACATGTGGGGTGTTTCTGTAAACCTCAGAACCAGGGTAATAAATATTGAGTTTTGTTTGGCTGTTAACCTTCAATGTGTTAAAGAAAAAAAATGTAATAAAATGGAAAATCTGCCAAAAAAGTGAAATTTAGAAATTTAATCTCCATTGTCCTTTAATTCTTGTGGAACACCTAAAGGGTTAACAAAGTTTGTAAAATCAGTTTTGAGTAACTTGAGGGGTGTAGTTTCTACAATGGGGTCATTTATGGGGGGTTTCCACTTTGTAAGCCCCACAAAGTGACTTTAGACCTGAACTGGTCCTTAAAAAGTGGGTTTTGGAAATTTTCGTAAAAATTTTAAGAATTGCTTCTAAACTTCTAAGCCTTCTAACATCCTAAAAAAATAAAATGACATTTCCAAAATGATGCCAACATAAAGTAGACATATGGGAAATGTTAAATAATAAATGTTTTATTAGGTATGACTTTGTTTTAGAAGCAGAGAAATAGAAATTTAGAAAATTGTGAATTTTTCTAAATGTTTGGTAAATTTGGGATTTTTTCATAAATAAAAGGTGAAATATATTGACTCAAATTTTTGACTATCATGAAGTACAATATGTCACGAGAAAAAAATCTCAGAATGGCTTGGATAAATAAAAGTGTTCCAAAGCTATTACAACATAAAGTGACGCATGTCAGATTTGTAAATTTTGACCTGGACACTGGGGCATCAATGACTCTTGGTCATGAAAGGGTTATTAAATATTTTCAATTGTTTTTCTTCCACAGTTTTCTCTTTCTGTGTACAGTAAATGCAAAACTTTGTTTTCCCTTCTAAGTGAATCCATCAAGGAGCAGCTCAGTCTGTAGCCCCTATTTTTGAAATCCTGACAGCTCATAAATACTTTTTTAACCCCTTAAGCACTCAGCCCTATTTCACCTTAAAGGGCTTCTGTCACCCCACTAAAGTGATTATTTTTTTTTTGGGCTAGTTAAATTAGTTATATTGCGATCTATGAAAATATAATGGTGTTACTTACATTGATCCAGCAGTTTCTTCCAAAAACAAAGTTTTATAATATGTAAATTCGGTCTCTACCAGCAAGTAGGGCGGCTACTTGCTGGTAGCTGCTGCAGAAAACCGCCCCCTCGTCGTGTTGATTGACAGGGCCAGCCGGGATCTCCTCCTCCGGCCAGCCCTGTCGGCATTTCAAAAATCGCGCGCCTGTGTTCATTCGGCGCAGGCGCTCTGAGATGAGGAGGCTCGCCTCCTCAGAACTCCCTCAGGGCGCCTGCGCCGATGACATCACCGAAATAGAAGACGTCATCGGCGCAGGCGCACTGAGGGAGTGCTGAGGAGACGAGCCTCCTCATCTCAGAGCGCCTGCGCCGAATGAACACAGGCGCGCGATTTTTGAAATGCCGACAGGGCTGGCCGGAGGAGGAGATCCCGGCTGGCCCTGTCAATCAACACGACGAGGGGGCGGTTTTCTGCAGCAGCTACCAGCAAGTAGCCGCCCTACTTGCTGGTAGAGACCAAATTTACATATTATAAAACTTCGTTTTTGGAAGAAACTGCTGGATCAAAGTAAGTAACACCATTATATTTTCATAGATCGCAATATAACTAATTTAACTAGCCCAAAAAAAAAAAAATCACTTTAGTGGGGTGACAGAAGCCATTTAAGGACTTGGCCATTTTTTGCAAATCTTACCAGTGTCACTTTAAGTGCTGATAACTTTAAAACACTTTGACTTATCCAGGCCATTCTGAGATTGTTTTTTCGTCACATATTGTACTTCAGGACACTGGTAAAATGAAGTAAAAAAAAAAACATTTTTAGTATAAAAAAATACAAAATCTACCAAAAATTTGTAAAAAATTGCAAATTTCCAAGTTTCAATTTCTCTACTTCTATAATGCATAGTAATACCTCCAAGAAAAGTTATTACTTTCCCCATATGTCTACTTCATGTTTGGATCATTTTGGGAATGATATTTTATTTTTTGGGGATGTTACAAGGCTTAGAAGTTTAGAAGCAAATCTTGAAATTTTCAAAAACCCAATTTTTAGGGACCAGTTCAGGTCTGAAGTCACTTTGCGAGGCTTACATCATAGAAACCACCCAAACGTCGTTAACCTTTTAGGTGTTCCACAAGAATTAATGGAAAATAGAGATACAATTTAAAAATTTCACTTATTTGGCAGATTTTCCATTTTAATAATTTTTTTACAGTTACAAAGCAAGGGTTAACAGCCAAACCAAACTCAATATTTATGGCCCTGATTCTGTAGTTTACAGAAACACCCCATATGTGGTCGTAAACCGCTGTACGAGCATACGGCAGGGCGCAGAAGGAAAGAAATTGTCAAGGGGTTCCGAAGGTGCACTCGGTCCCCCATTGCCCGCAGAACTGTTGCTTAGCTTTTGGAATGAGGTTCTGTGTTTGACTTCATTCCCAGGGCGGCTTTACTAGCTGGGTGGCTCCCTGCTCCTAGTCTGCCTTGAGCGCCGAGCTGATCACTCGGTGCTCGACTGGTTGGTCTGTCGGTCATGTGACGCTGGCCACGTCACATGACCCTCACTCCCCACTATAAATACAGGCAGCCTGCTGGCTACAGGTTGCCTGTTAATTTCTAGGTTCCTGGCTATTTGTTGGACTGCTGAATACTTACCTGATCCTGTTCCCTGACCATCCTTTTGCCTGCTCCTCCTGTACTGCGCTTCCGTCCTGGTATTGTGACCTCGGCTCCCACCTGACTACTCTCTTAGGACTCCTCTTGTACTTCTCTGCTCTCCTGGTATTTATGACCCCGGCTTCTCCTGACAATTCTGTGCTTGCTCCATTTGTACTTTGCAGCTTTCCTGGTATTGACTCGGTCCGTTCACGTCCTGTTGTTTGTCTGTCTGTCATCCCTGCACTTACTCCAAGTTAGGGATTGCCGTCCAGTTGTCCCCTGTCATTAGGACTCGCGAGGCAAGTAGGCAGGGCCAGGGGTAAGGGTGGAGCGCAGTGGTCACTTCCCTCCCCCCTGTGTGTGTGTGTACGCGACCGTTACAGAAATGCCATACAGTTTTTGGAAGGCAGGTTTTGCTAAACTGTTTTTTTTTACACCATGTCCCATTTGAAGCCCCCCTGATGCACCGCTAGAGTAGAAACTCCATAAAAGTGACCCCATCTAGGAAACTACACCCCTCAAGGTATTCAAAACTGATTTTACAAACGTCGTTAACACTTTAGGTGTTCCACAAAAGTTATTGGCAAATGGAGATGAAATTTCTGAATTTAAATTTTTGGGCAAATTTTCCATTTTAATCCATTTTTCCCAGTAACAAAGCAAGGGTTAACAGCCAAACCAAACTCAATATTTATGGCCCTGATTCTGTAGTTTACAGAACCACCCCATATGTGGTCGTAAACCGCTGTACGGGCAGACAACAGGGCGCAGAAGGAAAGGAATGCCATACGGTTTTTGGAAGGCAGATTTTGCTGGACTGTTTTTTTTTGACACCATGTCCCATTTGAAGCCCCCCTGATGCACCCCTAGAGTAGAAACTCCAAAAAAGTGACCCCATTTTAGAAACTACGGGATAGAGTGGCAGTTTTGTTGGTACTAGTTTAGGGTACATATGATTTTTGGTTGCTCTATATTACATTTTTTGTGAGGCAAGGTAACAAGAAATAGCTGTTTTGGCACTGTTTTTATTTTTTTTTATTTACAACATTTATCTGACAGGTTAGATCATGTGATATTTTTATAGACCAGGTTGTCACGGATGCGGCGATACCTAATATGTATACTTTTTTTATATTTATGTAAGTTTTACGCAATGATTTCATTTTTGAAGCAAAAAAAAATCATGTTTTAGTGTTTTTGTTTATTTTTACTTGAAACTTGAAATTTTTTGGGGGAAAAACTTTATTTTACGGGGGGGGGCCCCCCCCCCCCCCCCGGCATTGTGACAGGATGCCCGCTGAATGATTTCAGCGGGCATCCTGTTCCTATTACCCCCGCCGCAATGTAAATTTAAACTTAGGACTTAAATTTAAACCTTATGGACTCGGGAAACAGGGCTTACCGGTATGCCCTAAGTCCTTAAGGGGTTAAAGGTTTTTTTGCACATTTTTTTTTTGCAAACCCTCCCTCTTGAGCAGACCTTCGAAGGGAAGCATACTTACCTGCTTCTCGGTGCTGGCTCCCAGCTCCTTCTTCCTCTGATCTCGATTGCTCAGCTGCTCTCCCAGGATGTAAAGTTACGTTCTGATGCTGCTGCAGACAGCAATGTACTTTCTCCCCTTACATCATGTTAAATGGTCACGTGATGTAAGGGGAGCAGGTTACCACTGTGACCAGTGATTAGCTGCAGCAGCGTCAAAATGGTAGTTTACACCCTGGGAGCGTGTTGGAGCAGCCTAAGCCAGGGAGAGAAGGAGCATGGAACTAGCACCTGGAAGCAGGTAAGGGTGGGTTCACATCAGCGTAATGGATTACGTTTTTGTTTTCCGTTATAACATGGTTATAACGAAAAACAAACAAATCCATAAGTTGGAAGTAAAAACAGAAGTCTTTAAGAGGCATTCAGTTTTGATCCTTCATAATATAAGTTTAGGGGCACCAGGACGGATCTGTTATGCTGCCCATAGACTTGTATTATGACGGAATCCATAACGCAAAAAAGGAATCCATAACGCTGATGTGAACCCGTCCTAAATATGCTTCCCTTTAAAGGGCTGCCCAAGAAGTGGGGTTTGCTACTCACTCAGGGTGCACAACCCCTTTAAGCTAAATTATTATTAAAAAAGCTTTTTAGCCCAAAATTTGTAGACTTCAATGACAAAAAAGGCCCCCAAATTGTCCATAGCCTTTAAAGGGGTTATCACATGATTAATGTAAAAAATTAAAACCAGACATCATATAGTGCCTGACAGTCTCTTTTCTAACAAAGCTAGAACCAGATCTATCTCCATTTATTGCTCCAGTTCCTCCACTAAATTTATTTCAAGCTAGCAGCTCGGTGGCGTGTCCTTTCTAAGATGTGTGTCCTTTTGCTGCAGCTGGTAGCAGCTGAAGTATGGAATAAGCATGTGAATCCACTTCACTGGGGTGGACAGAGAAATTAGAAAAAGAACAAAGAGCTGATGGCGCCATGCAGATAGATTTCATTGGCTAGCTCAGTATCTATAATAAATTATTAATTACATGAAATTCCGAAAATATTCAGATCCAGGTGCTGGTTTGAAAAAGTTAGAATATTTTCTGTGGGACAGCCCCTTTAACGTTATAACAGAGACTAGTTACATCTATGTAGTTATTATGTATGATTATTTTTCCTCTGGATCAACTTGCATGATAACAGGCCGAATTGGATGGACAAATGTCTTTTTTCGACCTTATGTACTATGTTACAATGTTACAAAAGAAGTGCTCTCTTCAGCTTTGTCTCAAATTATTCTTACATTTTTGTTGCCTGGACAAAAATAACATAAATAACTCAATAGAACAGCAATGTCAAAAGGTGAAAGTGTTACGAAAGCTCAAGTACAAGGAATGTTGCGGCAATCATTTTCTATAAGTATATAAGGAGCCTAATGTGCTGAACCATTCATCAGTCAAGATGAAGACTCTGACTATATTACTTCTCTGTGCGCATCTGACTTTGAACCTTTCCTCAGTAATAGGTGAGCAAAGATGATTTTCAGTGATTAATAATTTTATAGACTAGTACTAATACATATATAAGGATAAAGAGGCAGCACTCCAAAAATATGTGGAAAAAGTAAATGTGTTTATTCCCCCATGTATCAGCAATGTTTAAGCTCTATTCAATGGAGCCTTTTTGACTCCAAGGCTCCATTGAGTAGAGTTGAAACGTTGCTGATAACATGGGTGAATAAAGACACCCACTTTTTCCAGGTATTTTTGGAGTGCTGTCTTTTTATCCTTTTTTACATACGGAGGATCCTGGTCACTAATCACTGGAGAGTGCTGCTTTTTGAGATATATATATATATATATATATATATATATATATATATATATATATATATATATATATATATATATATATATAAATAATGTAAAGTTTATCTGTACATGGTAACATTTCAAAATTTCTTCAAAATGCCACCTTTTTGAGAAGACCACCCCTTATATATACCAGATTGATTCTGAAAGGTCACTTTTCAATGCAAATTTGGGATCTAAAAAAAGTATCACTATATCTTAGGGCTCATGCACATGAACAGATTTTCTTTCCATGTCCATTCTGTTTTTTTTGCGGACCATATGCGGAACCATTCAGTTCAATGTGTCCCCAAAAAACGAAAGTTACTTTGTGTGCATCCCATTTCCGTATGTCCGTGTAAAGGGGGAATATTAATCACCAATATTTATGCACATATCAATAATTAATATTCATAAATGAGAGGAGCCGTCTATTGATGACTCCGCCCATTTATACCTTTATATAACAATATTACAATACTTTGCCTTTACCTTACGCTAATCACTAAGCTAGCTGCATGCGCCTTACTAAACTAACTATCGCTAATAACCACACATTACACGGATAGTTATAGTGGGGGGGTGATCAGGGCTTCAGGGATCGTTGGTGGGACAGGATAGGTAAGGGTTGACAATGGGGGTGCTCAGGGCTGTACAGCAATGCAGGGGTTTATACCCTACAAGTGTACAGTGAGGAGGTGTATGCAGGCCACAGACACAAATACTAAGGCTGCACAGCAATGCAAGGGTTAACCAGGGGGGGATATTCGTACAATTATGGCACTGCAGGAGTTAATACATACAGGCCAAGGAACACAGGGTGGTAACTATACAGGGGTGATCTACACACAGGGTACAATAATGCAAGTCTAATTATACGCTATATCTATATATATTTATAGATCAATGGTTATAAATATATATATATATACACATATAGACGCACACACCACAATACAAACCTAGACAATTCCCAATTCCACCCCACACTCTAGCTGTACATACACATACATACATTCCTTAGCAGCCCACCCAAAACACAATTACAGGGCAGCTACAGGGGTATGTTGGTGGCAGGGAATGGGTGAATCAGGGCAGGTGTATTAGGGGTCTGGAGGGAAAGGGTTACTCAGCCATCCTTTAGGTAGCAGCTCCCATGTGTCTCTCATTGCAGTCCAGATTCCAAAAACCCCCTCTTCCTGGCTTGAGGCTCTTCTATCCGCCTCAGAACCAGCCCACCTCCCCCCTCCTCAGGGATGTGACATCATAGTGTCACTGTGACGTTATGCGTGCACTCAGGACAGCCAGTTGGCCCCCTGAGGCTAGCAGCACCAAACGCCCAGCCATGTCACAAACATAAGGTGGGGGAGAGCATAGTAACTAGGCTGATAAACTCAACAAAAGGCCTCAGATAAATTGATCCCTTAGCCTTTGAAGTCACCAGCCACCTGGAGACATATCCACCCCACTGTAGGAACTGGCTAAACGCTGTCCCTATGGGGGGCATTTAAGTATATATATGTATATAGATACTTGGGGCGCATCTATATACACATATATACTCATTATAAACCTGGGGCATACATGGGCAGTTATAGGCCTATATATATATATATATATATATATATATATATATATACATATATACACCTGGGGGAGAGCCATGGCAAATACACATATATAGATGTATCCACTGCATACACACATCCATATATATATATATATATATATATATATATATATATATATATATATATATATATATATATATATATATATATATATATATCTCTACATGAGAGGGACAGGAAATATATACTAACTATAAGGGGGGCACAGATCCTATAAGGGGGCACAGATAAACCAGGGACCACATATTTCCCACAGGGCCCAACATGAGCCCCTGTGGGCCACTAAGGGCAGATGTGCGCATTAATGCATGTATATATATCATACATGCATGCACGTGTTTGCATGCATATATGTATATATATGCATGCGTCTCAACCCTTCCTCAACAGTCCGTATTTGCGTTCTGCAAAAAAATAGAACATGTCCCATTATTGTCCGCATCACAGATAAGAATAGGACTGTTCTGTTCCGCAAAATATGGAATGCACACGGACGTCATCCATATATTTTTGCGAATCAGTTTTTTGGGGACCGCAAAATACATACAGTTGTGTGCATGACCCCTTAGTGTTTTGTTTAAATCTAGGTTTTCCAGGTTCAGGACCAGACATAGTGTTAGCAGTTGGACTAGCAACATAATTTTTGGGGGGAATTATTTCTATACACATAGGGGCTCATTTAATAAATCTGCTACACCAGTTTTATGGTGTAAAAAATGTTTTAAGAGATGGCTGAGTGTGAAATTTGGTGCATATTTTTGTGAAATTTTGTAAAATTTTGCAGCATTTGGTGAGCCTCCACACGTTTAGAAGTGGAGTGAAAAGTAGGTCAGAATTTCAGATTAGAACACGTTAAAGTCTCAGTTATGATGTCTGACATTTTACAAAGTCACAAAAAAAGTTTAATCTCCAAGCCAGGAGACCCCCTGGTAAACATAAAGACATACACCACATTGCATTTGCGCCAAATATATTATTACCGTGTGCCATTTTATACATTTGGAGCAACCTCACAAAGCAAAGAAAGACTAAAAACTGAAACCAAAAACAGCACAAAATTTCCCCCAAAATGTATTCTTTTTTAGATCTATTTCTTAGACCTAAAACAAACAAACCTTTTTTTGTACATTTTAGCTATTTTTTTCTGGTAATAATGCAGTATCACCCTAAAATACACTTTTTATTTGAGAATGTAATTGTCTCCTGTAACTTTTATCTGCACAGCAGCGCCGTCTGTAGCAGAAGTTTGCCCAGCACCAGTGACCATCATTGCTATCAGGGCTGTGCGGTGGCTAGTTATACCCAGTGGCAGCCTCCTAGGATCAACACCCTGGCACATATGTGACTAGTCACATAGTCACTATGGCATTTAGGGGCAGCAGCAGCACTACTACAACTACCCCATACTTGGAGCTAATTGAGTATGCAAGAGCAGAGAAGAGAGAAGCGATGAAGACAGAAACAGACTTTGACAGCAGGGGAGGCAACATTTGGCAGCCTGAGCTAAACATATACCACAGTCTATATCAGGGGTGCACAACCTTTTTTGGTCTCGGGGCCGCATTGTCACATTGCTCTATTTCAAGGGGCCGCAAAAAAAAAAGTTAATCAGCACTTGTTTGCATCAGCCTATTACACAGGCTGATGCAAAGTAAATGGGGAGGAATAATCACTACCACAGTCACTGCTCCCTCATTCAGTTCTGTTGATTATTGGCAGCAAATTCCTGATTACACAGTGAGATATGCTGACAATAATTGTACGTCTTTCATCCTGATAAAACATGCAAATCAGCCAACAAACGATCTGATCAGCAGCAGTGGCGTGCCTAGGCTGTTTGGCACCTGGGGCGGGTCCTTTCTCTGGCACCCCCCCCCCCAAATACTTTAAGAAAATCATAACCCCTCACAGTAGTATTGCCCTCATTGTTTTGTACAGATGTTATGCCAACATTGTGCCCCCTTCATAGTAGTTATGCCCTCATTGTACCCCTCTCACAGTAGTTATGCCCTCTCTGTGCCCCTTTCACAGTAGTAATACCCTCTTTGTGCCTCCTTCACAGTAATAATGCCCCTTAATAGTAGTAATGCCCATTGTCCCCTTTCACAGTAATAATGCCCATTGTGTCCCTTCACAGTAATAATGCCCAATGTTCACCCTTCACGGTAATAATGCCCTCTGTGTCCCCTCCATAGTAGAAATCCCCATTGTGCCCCCTTAATAGTAGTAATGCCCTCTCTGTTAGTAATGCCCATTGTGCCCCCTTCACAGTAATAATGCCCTCTGTGCCCCCTTCATAGTAGTAATGCCCTCTGTGCACTGTGCCCCCTCCATAGTATAAATGCCCATTGTGTCCCCTTCACATTAGCAATGCCCTCTGTGCCTCCTCCAGAGTAGAAATGCCCATTTTGCCCCTCCATAGTAGAAATGCCCATTGTGCCACCTTCACATTAGCAATGACCATTGTGCCCCCTCCAGAGAAGAAATGCCCATTGTGCCCCCTCCAGAGTAGAAATGCCCATTGTGTCCCCTTCACATTAGCAATGCCCTCTGTTCCCCCTCCAGAGTAGAAATGCCCATTGTGCCCCTCCATAATATAAATGCCCATTGTGCCCCCTTCACATTAGCAATGACCATTGTGCCCCCTCCAGAGTAGAAATTCCCATTGTGCCCCCTTCACATTAGCAATGCCCATTGTGCCCCCTCCAGAGTAGAAATGCTCATTGTGCCCCCTTCACATTAGCAAAGCCCATTGTGCCCCCTCCATACAATAAATGCCCATTGTGCCCCCTCCAGAGTAAAAATGCCCATTGTGCCCCCTCCAGAGTAGAAATGCCCATTGTGCCCCCTTCACATTAGCAATGCCCATTGTGCCCCCTCCAGAGTAAAAATGCCCATTGTGCCGCCTTCACATTAGCAATGACCATTGTGCCCCCTTCACATTAGCAATGACCATTGTGACCCCTTCACATTAGCAATGACCATTGTGCCCCCTATAAAAAAAAACACAGTACCTACTCACCTTGTCCCGTTCCGGAAGCTCACATACCTCTCTTCTCTGCCGACACAGATCACCCTGCCAGCACTGTGTGGGCGGAGCTTATGCAGATTCCCGGGCTGCAGGCTCCTCCCACACATGCTGGCAGCGCGATCCGTGTCTGCAGGCTGAATGGTGGAGCGGGGAGAAGTCTTCCTACTCTACCATTCAGAGCGCCGCCGGCCTGAAGGAGGGGAGGAGCGCGGGGAGCTGAATGACAGAACAGCAGCTCCCTGTGCTCCAACAATGAGCGCTTCCATCTGTATTGATGGAAGCGCTCATTGCTTCTGGCACCCACCTCAGAGAGGCACCCGGGGTGGACTGCCCTCTCCCTAAGTACGCCACCGCTGCAGAGCGCTCCTTGAGAAGAAGGCAGAAGCGCTGATAAACTGCGCCTGCCTTCTCCTCGGCTCCCCCACTCTCACCAATAGCCAGGGACCCGTCCTGCTCCAGACTCCTGCTATAGTACAGGAGCAAGAGCTGTCATCCTTCCCTGTGTGGTGCTCCAGGAAGAAACACAGCTGATCGCATGATCAGCTGTGTTTCTGTCCAGCAGGACAGGGGCCGCAAACCTTGGCGCCGGGGGCCGCATGCGGCCCGCGGGCCGCAGGTTGTGCACCCCTGGTCTATATAGTCTAATGCAGTATTTTGGTTAGATACAAACAATACCTTGAATAGAAAGGAAAACAATAAAACTAGGGAAAAAGTTGGGGGGGGGGGGGTAAATTAGTTAAAAATACACCAAATTTATGTTTGCACCATTTTTTTTATTTTTTTTGCTTAAAGTATTGCTGGTGTAAGGAAACAAATAAAAAATGTGTTCCAAGTTAACCGTTCTGTGTGCACTAGTTTAATAATGTTGGAGCCATTTTCTTGGCCTCATAAAATGACACTGTAGGACAGTAATAATAAATCAGTATTTTTATCATGATCCGCTTAATGTTTTTATTCAACGTAACAAAGTTTTTCTTTTTCTTTCTTCATGTATCTAGAAGCTGCTACCACTGGTAAGTATAATACATTCAATGTCCAGCAGAATTACAATGAGGTGCTGATACAATCTGATGTGACTCTTTGGGTTGCTCCACATACAGCCGGTGTGATATTGTTTTTCATACAAAAGCACCATGTTCTCTAATCTTGTACAACGCCTTACACAATGGCTGTATATTTTGCAGGAAAGTCTGCATTTCACCAGGTTGTCTTGTTCTGAATTCTCTTGAAATGTATCCAATACATTGTGTTTTATCATGATCAGCATTAAATCTGCCACAACTCAATGTAACAAAGTTTTACTTCCTTCATTGTGATATTTCCAGTTGATCTTCTTATCACTAGTAAGCATTATCTATCTCATATCTATCTATCTATCTATCTATCCTTAGTGTTGATCACGAATATTCAAATTTATATAGTGATATACGGTATATTCGTAATTTTGAATATTCAATTTTCTTTTTAATCAGTACACATGATCCCTCCCTGCTTCTAGCTTGTGGGTCAATGAGAAGGCTGCAGTATATTTGACTTTAGGAGTAGTGTTTGCAAATTTTTGTAATGCAAATTTTTATTGCAAATTTTTCAACTTACAACTATTAGACAAAGAATATTATAGCACTATATTAGCTAAATTGCTCTATATTCGTTTTTTTTTTTAATATTCCCTATATTGCTATAACTTTGTTTTTTTTGAATATTCGGAATATTCTAAAACAAGAATATATAGCAATTTAGCTAATATAGTGCTATAATCTTCTTTATCTAATAGTTGTTATTTTTTTCTCATCTGTAGTTCAGATTGGAAAAAAATTACAACTATAAAAAAAAGATTATAGCAGTATATTAGCTAAATTGCTCTATGTTCGTTTTTTTTTCCCGAATATTCACTATATTGCTATATATTAAATAGTGGTAGGTTGTGGTGGCTCACTAGCAAGTAGTTAAGGTATGGTGCTGCAAGCTGATATAGAGGGAAACACCCCACCCTCTCTTAAAAGGCAAATGTAGTAATAGGAAAATGAGCGAGCACTCATACACTTGGCAACCAAATTGACATGTGCAGAAAATATTTATTAAATCCCCATAAAATACAAGTAATAAAATTTATAAGAACAATGTAGCAATAATATACAACATTACAGTCACATATTGTGGTAGATATGATCGATACTATATTCATATGACTCAATAGTGTCGATAAATTCAATAATATACACTCACCTAAAGAATTATTAGGAACTCCATACTAATACGGTGTTGGACCCCCTTTTGCCTTCAGAACTGCCTTAATTCTACGTGGCATTTATTCAACAAGGTGCTGATAGCATTCTTTAGAAATGTTGGCCCATATTGATAGAATAGCATCTTGCAGTTGATGGAGATTTGAGGGATGCACATCCAGGGCACGAAGCTCCCGTTCCACCACATCCCAAAGATGCTCTATTGGGTTGAGACCTGGTGACTGTGGGGGCCATTTTAGTACAGTGAACTCTTTGTCATGTTCAAGAAACCAATTTGAAATGTTTCGAGCTTTGTGACACGGTGCATTATCCTGCTGGAAGTAGCCATCAGAGGATGGATACATGTTCTCATTCTGTTTACGCCAAATTCGGACTCTACTATTTGAATGTCTCAACAGAAATCGGGACTCAGACCAGGCAACATTTTTCCAGTCTTCAACAGTCCAATTTTTGTGAGCTCGTGCAAATTGTAGCCTCTTTTTCCTATTTTTAGTGGAGATGAGTGGTACCCGGTGGGGTCTTCTGCTGTTGTAGCCCATCCGCCTCAAGGTTGTGCGTGTTGTGGCTTCACAAATGCTTTGCTGCATACCTCGGTTGTAACGAGTGGTTATTTCAGTCAACGTTGCTCTTCTATCAGCTTGAATCAGTCGGCCCATTCTCCTCTGACCTCTAGTATCCACAAGGCATTTTTGCCCACAGGACTGCCGCATACTGGATGTTTTTCCCTTTTCACACTATTCTTTGTAAACCCTAGAAATGGTTGTGCGTGAAAATCCCAGTAACTGAGCAGATTGTGAAATACTCAGACCGGCCCGTCTGGCACCAACAACCATGCCACGCTCAAAATTGCTTAAATCACCTTTCTTTCCCATTCTGACATTCAGTTTGGAGTTCAGGAGATTGTCTTGACCAGGAGCACCCCCCTAAATGCATTGAAGCAACTGCCATGTGATTGGTTGACTAGATAATTGCATTAATGAGAAATAGAACAGGTGTTCCTAATAATTCTTTAGGCGAGTGTATATCACACCAAAAAACTTCAAGTATATGCTGTTATTTGGGAAGAGGGGGTATTATCTTCTAGCGCTCTATCCCAATTTGGGAAACTGAATGTCACTGAAAATGTTGTAGGTGTATTCACTGGCAGCGCAATATGTTCATAAAGTGTCCACAGGAATCCTGATAATGTGAAAAGTCTCTTATAGCATATCCTTTTAAGGTCGATATGAGCTTTGAATTGAAGAAAACTTTAAATCGATATTTGGCTTACCGTCTAGCGTCTGCTGTCTCCCTATTGCTTCAATGGAGCTTTAAATATTTGCCGGTTTATTCAGTCGCTCCATACAGCAAGCTGGTTTAAATTTCGCGGGAGTTCCAAAGATCGCGGGAGTTGCCACTCTGTTCCGCAATTTCCTTTGGTACAGCTTTCGACGATAAGAATAGTTAATCCTTTACTGTAAAAAAATTTCTTCTGTATGGCCATACAGTATTATCGGAGGCTTTTCAATGCAGGTACATCACTTGTTTCACCATACGCGTTACGGGTAGATTCACTCTCCCTTCCTCAGTGGTCCACGAATATTCGAAAAAACGAAGTTATAGCAATATAGCGAATATTTGAAAAAAAACTAAACGAATATAGAGCAATTTAGCTAATATAGTGCTATAATCTTCTTAATAGTTGAATAAGTTGAAAAATTCGCAATAAAATTTGCATTACGAAAATTCGCATTACGAAAATTTGCATATTACACGATCATTACCTTGCCGATTTTTCGAGTAAAAAAATCTTAGAATATAACGAATATTCGATTTTGCGAATATTTGACGAATATTCTACATAATAGTCGCGAAATATCGCGAATTCGAATATGACCCCTGCCGCTCATCACTACTATCTATCTATCTATCACACATGATACATCCTACAAAATTGCCTAATTTTTAACCAAAACAGTTTGGGGTGTATACTGTAACTCAGGGTATACAATACAATTGTTATTTTTTCCTGCATATGCTGCTGATGTTATTGTATTCTCCAGTCGTCATGTATATTCATTTCTATTACAGTAATTACAAAGTGACAAAGTACTTTCCCCCAGAAAGTAACAGTCCCCACTCTTTACAGCCTATACAGTAATAATGACCCATGTGGGCTCCTTAATTTTGTGTCCATTAAGTCCCCCTTTAATTCGTGATAATGCCCCTAGTATCCTATGCTTTCCCATGTTGTTCCTAGAAAAAGCAGTGATGTCATTGTGTTGCCTACTCTGGGGCACTGATTTCTTGCACATGGTCCTGGTGAACTGTGAAGTAGAAGAAGGAAAATGGTAGGGTCTCCCTGCTCTAACATAGGTTTCTGTGATGCCTATGCAGTTGAGATTGGTGTTCACCTGGGGATCACCAAACCACCCCTGCGTAGTTGCTGATCTTAAAAGACGGTCCCGGGCCAAAAGCGGATCGGCTAATGTAAGCCCTACCCATAAGTGATCATTCACATTGTGTTTGGACGTTCCCAGGGTGGGCCTTATTTCCCTCGAATTTACTAACTAAAATGTTGGCAAGTATCTCCCTAGTAGGCCCCACCATGTAAATAGGCCCTCCACTTCCTACATTCCACGGCCTGCCATTAACCCTTTTATCATCCTAATTTAAATTAACCCCAACCATTGTATGGCAATGTATGTTGATATCATATGGGCATTGAATTATGAAATGCAAATGCTAACTTTCTGAAGCCAAAATGTTGTCATATGTGATTCAGTCTCATTCCCTTAAATATGACTAAGCTGCAGTACCAGACACATCTGCTGTCACAGTGCAATTCACTGTGTCACTGGGGGCTTTCTGCAGCCTTCTAGTGTGCAAACTACTGTATGGCCTGTGAATGTGTGTACTCCCCATGTCTGCATCACAGTGCAGTTCTTGACACTGTTGCCGTGCAGGCTGGCTGCAGAGTTTGTGTACTGGCTGCAGGCTTTCTACTGTGTATGCTGGTTTCTTGGGAATGCATGCCATTTGATCCTGTGAGCTGTGGGTTTGGGGTCAGTCTGTCTCCAGCTTTGCTGGGTGCTGGATCTATGCACCTGACCTGGGGATATTCCATCTGCCCTGTCTGTGTGGTCACCTAGTGAGACATCAAGGTCACCTTGTCCGGTTCCATGTCTTGGTGCAGCTGTCTGTTCGCCCATGGACTAACTTTGCATGGGGAACAGCAGGGCCGACTTCAGGTTCATGTGGGCCCTTGGGCAATAAATCCCAGTGGGCCCCCTTGAGGCATTTTTGTACAGTTACATGTCCCTCTGTGGCTCCCACACAGTATAATGACCCCCCGAATGCCCCCAAACACAGTATAATGACCCCCAGTGGCCCCACACACAGTATAATGACACCACAGTGGCCCTCGATTCATAATAATACCCCCCAGTCGCACCCCCATTTAGAATAATGACCCCCAGTGGCCCCCACACTGGGGGTTATACTGTATGGAGGGGGAACTGGGGGTCATTATACTGTATGGTGGTCACTGAGGTCATTATATTGAATGGGGGCTCTGGTGGTCATCATACTGAATGGAGGGTCATTGGGGATCATTATACTAAATGGGGGCACTGGGGGTCATTATACTGTGTAATGGGCCCTCACAGTGTAATGACCCCCCCCCAGTGGCCCCCTCACATACCTATCATTGCTGGAGCGCAGGGGATCCAGCGGTCCTGTCATTCACTAACCGCAGCTCCCTGTGATCCTCCTCTCCTCAGGCCCGCTGCAGCAGTGAGACACATGTCATGATGTCACTGCTGGGCCTGGCCTGGAGGAGAGAAGGAGCTGTGCAGTGATGTAGCTAGAACTGACTGGGCCCCACAGAAAATTTTAGTACGCCCCCCTAGTAAAAAAAAATGGATACGTTAACGAATATATTTTTTTACAATGGAACTGTATGGTGAACGGACGTCACTGTACGGCATCAGTCTGAGGCATCTGTTAACGCATACATTTTTGGTATGCATTAAATGGATGGCAAAAATAGGATGTGAACCCAGCCTAGTGTCAGAATAATCACCAGTACACAGCGGAGCAGTGTGGCGGAGAAGGGAGGCCGCCATGTACTGACAGAGCGCTAACTGGTCCTGGTGGTCAGGGATGAGGATTGTGTTTCCCAAGGATCATTTCCTACTAGGAAATACAGGGCACAGTATAATACACTAGAATATATACAGTATACTATAAAGATATTAGCCCTACCCCCAAATAATAATACAATTAGGGGGTCATTTATTATATAGAAATAAGTCTATATTAGGCGTATTTCTGATACAGATTGTGGCGCAAAGGTCCTTAGCACTGCAATCTGCATCTTTCTCCCGCTCATGCCAGTTTTAAAAAAGTTGGCGTGGGCAGGGAAAGGGATACAGTTATGGCCATACAGTTATTTGATACCACCGCCATATAGTGACCGGATTACACCTCTGTACAGTGACCGGATAACACCACCATACAGTGACCGGATAAAAGGGTATAAGAGGGCACAGTACAGGGAATGACTAGGGGCACTGTACAGCGTGTGGTAAGAGGACACAATTCAGGGTAAAAGGGAGCACAGTACGTAGTGGGGGGCACAGTCACATGACCCTGTGATGTTTGAAGGTCCTTATGGTTAATGCTGTTCAGACGCCACCATAATGAGAGGCAGAGGAGTGAGACAGGGGCCCGGGGCCCTGGATGGATAGGAGGGGTGAACACAGCAAGTAGATGAAAGGGGCTCTGAGAAGGATTCATACAGAAAGTAGTGGCAGGAGGTATGTGCAGGGCAGCAACAGGAGATAGGAGGGTGGAACAGAAGCTCTTGATACATGAGGGAGAAAAGGAGTCAGAAGGGGATTCATGAGGATGAGATAGGACAGGATATTGGAGGGGGGGGGGCAGGTGTCATGGAAGCAGTAAAACAACTAAATAGCATGAAGCAGCATCCAGCAGCAGCTCAGAGTCCCCCCCCCCCCCCCCCACACACACACACAGAGAAGAGACAGTCACAGTGCAAACTCACTGACAAACTCTTTGTGTCTGAAGCTGGTAAGGTAACCTGCTGTTCTGCTGAACGGAGTGAAGAGGGGGCATGTCTGAAGCTCTGCAGCAGCCCCCTCATGTGACTCAGAGGACCCACCAGAGGGGTACTGGGTAAGTGAAATGACAGCAATGAGTGCTTCCATCTGTATTGATGGAAGTGCTTATAGCAGCTCAGTGGGCCCCCTCAGGAGCAGTGGGCCCCAGCATTTGCCCCGGTTTGCCAGGTGCTGACACCGGCCCTGGGTAACAGGCATCAGCTAGTCCAGTTCTGTATTTTGTGGGGCAGCTGTCTGTTCGCCCATGGACTATCTCCATAGGGGTACAGGCATCTGCTAGTCCAGTTCAATGTCTTGTGTGCAGTTCTGTCTATTCGCCCATGGACTAACTCCGCATGGGGAACAGGCATCTAATAGTCCTAGTCTATGCCTTCAGTAAGAGGGCTCCTGGGTTCTCCATTGGGAGGACATCTATTCTGTGTGCAGCTCTGCCTGTGACCACCATGTGTTGTTCCACATGGAGACCAGGCATCTGCTTGTCTGCCTGTTTGGACAACTCTGCCTGTGACCGCCATATGTCGTTCCACATGGGGTCCAGGCATCTTCTTGTCTGCCTGTTTGGGCAGCACTGCCTGTGACTGCCATGCATCCATTCCGCATGGGGTCCAGGCATCTGCTTGTGTTCGGGTTCCCATTTGTCTTGTCTGAATGGTGTCCTGTGCAGTTATGTGTGAGTTCCAGTTCGTGTGTCTGGGTTTCAGTCCGTTGTTTTTTTGGACCACTGGTGCTTGCACCGTCAGTCTCTGCAGGTAAGTGGCCAAGTGCACCGGGACCATCCTGGGAGGTGTGAGCAGTGAGACCTTGGCTAAGCTGATCCCCACCATCAGGGGCTCTGTGAAGAACAAGACTCGGTGAGCATCTGCCCTCTGAGTTTGGCACCAAGTCAAACCGCTGCACTTGGTCCAGTGGTATTACCTGCCACTGGTCCCTTACCTGCTGGTCCAGTTTCCTACTCTGTCTGGTACCTGTGAATAAAGAATTTTTGTTGGTCTTTGCCTTGTCTGATTGCTTGCCTTGAGTAATTTGCCTGATATATGTTTTAGGGTTCGTAGTCCAGTGACTTGTGATTCCACTTATAGCATCAATGATTACATACGTTTTAGTGAAGTCTCATCAATAGGTTTTCTTTATACCTCATTCAGAACCTCTAGAAACAACTCCAGGTAAGAAAACAATACAGCATAACATATACAGTATAACTGTAGCCTATGTAAGGGATCGCCTCTTATTTGGGGGTCATTCTCACAGATACGACTTTAGGACACCAGGTTTCAGGTCCAAACCGTGCATTTATTGTGCACACTCCAACCAATACAGGTTATCATGAAGTCGCAGCTTCACCTTACACATGTGACATCCACATAAAATAATAAACACTTTCCCGGCTAGGCTCTAACTAACACAGAGTTTCCTGACTCACCTAAGTCCTTGTTCACACCCTGTGAACACAAGCGGCTTTCTCAGCCAATGTCCCACAGCCTCCTGGCTGTACAGAGCACAGTATGCCCACTGCCTCCAGTCCAGTGACTCAGCACACATGGGGAATAGTGGTCTCTCAGCCCTCCTGGCTTGGACCACACAGAGCCTCCAGGCCTCTGTCCACAGGCAACACACTCCCCCCTTTCTGACACTCTGGGAGGTGCCTTATGCCAGGCTGATTATTTCCAACTTCTCTCACCTGTGGTGGAACAGGGGTGTGGACCGCACTATCCACCCCTTCCTTGCCTCTAACCTCAGTGAGACCTGTCACTGTCTCACATATCCCCCCCCTTTGTACAAGCCCGTGAGGGTGAACACCTGCATAACCACGGGAGGCTGGTGAGAGGGTATCGACCTGGCCTGGACGTGGGGAACAGCCACCCACTCTGCTCTTTGGCTGCTCCCAATAAGAAACGGCCCAGATTGGCTTTACAGCCACACTAAGTAACCCAGTGTCAGCGAGCACTAGCTGCCGCTGACACAGAAAATTACCAGTTCTTATTTCACCGAGGCCAGGAACTTCGGTGACACGTACCTTCTCTTTGTTCTGCCAGACCCACGCCAGCAGAGCTTGGTTTATCACCAAAACCAACATCTTGCCTAACCGAAACTGCCTAAAGGCCTCATGTGCCCATCTCATGGCCAGATACTCTTTTCTTACTCTTTCCCGAGTGATGATGATGCGCTGTCATATATTTTGATCTCTCTCTGCTGCAGCTCTTGCCTGAACTGTTCCGAGTCATGGTCATATCCCGACACTTTCTCCTTTGCTTTGCAGGGCTCCTTCAGCAGAGCATGCTTGCCCCTACTCGCTTCTTTTACGTGCATCTGGGTCACTTCTTCCTTCTTTCCAACAGTAGTTACTCCAGCTAATATGACAGTTTTAGAGACCTCTGCTTCTTTAGCGGCTTTTTCCACTTCGGCCGCGGCTCCCTTTGGCTTAACTTTGGTCTCTGTAGAACCTAGGGACTTCATGTCAACCAACATATCGGCCTTAACTTTTTCAGTCTTTGTCTTCTTGAAGTCTCCAGTCTCTTTGACCGCCTTCTCATCCTTCTCGGACATGGCACCATACACTTGCCCCGTTAACCCCTCCCCCTCTTTTTCATCGAGGCAGGAGGCACCAGGGTCTTCAGCAGACTCCTCGTCTTCTGTCATTTTCTCCAGAGGCTCACCCAGGACCCTGTTCTCATTTTGTGGAGGATTCAGGAGATACAGCTTATTGTAATAGCCCGGATCCGAAAACTGATCGTTCACCTCCTCGTACTTCTTCCCCAGCAGGCTGCTGGCTATTTGGAAGGCCTTGTGAGGAGAGAGAGAGATCATCCTCCTGTTTGCAGTTGTACTGTCGTGTCAGGTCATCTACAACTGTCTGGATATGGGCTTCAGACCCTAGGCTGATGTCACCCGACTTAATTCCCATCTCGTCAGATAGAACTGTCTGGTCGCTACTAGTAACCACCTTTGTTTCACAGGACCTTGACATGGTAGCTTCACTCTCTGGGTTGCTACCGGTCACAGCACATACGTCACCTATACCGCTCGTGTCATTATTAATTCTGACCGCTCTGGGCACAGATGAGCTAATCCCCACCTGGGACACTTCCTTAGTAACCAACCAACATTGTGGAGACTGCATTTCCACCTCTGGTACGTGCGGTACACCCTCTAGCCCTATCATATTTTCCTGCACCTGCAAACACTGAGCTGGAGCTGGGCTTTGCTCCACACTACTTATATGCATGTCTTCAAACCTTTTGATTACGTCATATCGCGCTTCATGAAACATAGCAGATGCAGAAAATAAAGTTTCATCATCATTTACATTTTTACCACCAGGGGGCGCTTCTCCCCTGACCACAACCTGCAACGGAAAAGTTATATCACTGTCACCACATATTTCATATGACATCATATTTTCCTTATGCATTTCCGCACTTTTGTCACCATCACTTTGCACTTGACCAGCCCCATTGTTTCCAATGGTCAATATTCTTTCCCCATGCAGGTCAAAGTGCAGCTCCCTTAGATCCTCACTTAAAGGGACAGGTACAGGTTCTGCAGGAGTTTCGTCACTATCTGCAGAAGTGTCTACCTTACCCCACAGCAACAAACCGATATCACGGCCCAACACTCCCTCATGCATGAGCGTATCTGTAACATCAAATTCATCAGTCTCTGTTCTCATTGGAGTCTCACGCTCAGTGAAAATCAGCGGATAGTCCTTATCCGCACGACTGTCCAGCACCTTTAATATTTGACCAGTCTCAGGTTTCAATATTGTGCTACCTCTTACCCGGGCTAGCATGGGATCCCGGATCCTTGTCATCCCAAAACTAGCTTTGGTCATGGGCAACTGAGGTAACACAGAAACCTTCTCCCCTGTAGATTTCTGCGAGGGAGCGATCACATCAGGCTTATCCGCCTGTCCAGACACAGTTTTTTCTCTGTGTGACTTATTACCTACCGGCCCAGCAGGTATCCCCTGCCGCCGGCTCACTGTCACTGGGTCTGCCACACAGTTAATAACAGGAACAGTCTTACCCTTTGTAATCCACCATTCTGGTAAAGCAGTGACATTCTCTCCCGCGGACTCATCAAGGTTGTGGTTGCTCCTAGCAACAGGTTTTACTGCACCTCCGCACTCCCTCTCCAGGACTCCAGACACAGTCGCAGGGAAGATATGCACTCCTGAGAACCGCACCGCTCTCCACCTCTTTGTCTTCCCGACGGTTGCCCTTGGCAACTACATATCTTTGCCTTTTATCAGGAACTCCGCTCCACAACTGCCCAAACAATGGAAAGTCCTTGCCCAGTACAAATTCCACTTCCAGTGTCTCACATTTTAACAGCTCCCATTGCACAGAGCCATAGTCCGTCACAAAGGTCAGTGACACAGTAGTTTTTGTCTCTGGCCCCCTTGTTACAAAGTCCAGAATTTCAGGCAGGACCCGAGACACTTGCTGGCGGGAGTCTAGAATGACCCCCAGCGGGATTCCCCCGATCATTAACTCGCAGGATTTCTCCCACGGGCTATACCATTTTGCAGCCATTTCCATTGATCAGTCTCTTGTACTGGGCTTCTGGCCCTTTAAATCCTGCACTGTTTGCACCACAGAAAAAAAAAAAAAAAATGTCCAGTTTAACACCAGCAGTTTTCCATCAGTCTCTGCTCCTGCAAACTAGCAGGCTTCCGTCCCTTTAAATCACTGCACAGCAACACAGCAATTCCTTGGCAACATTCAGCAGCACCTGCTCTTTTCCGTCAGGTCGTTGCCCTTAGCAACCTGCTGTTGTTATTGCCCGCATCCTCCACCAATTGTAAGGGATCGCCTCTTATTTGGGGGTCATTCTCACAGATACGACTTTAGGACACCAGGTTTCAGGTCCAAACCGTGCATTTATTGTGCACACTCCAACCAATACAGGTTATCATGAAGTTGCAGCTTCACCTTACACATGTGACATCCACATAAAATAATAAACACTTGCCCGGCTAGGCTCTAACTAACACAGAGTTTCCTGACTCACCTAAGTCCTTGTTCACACCCTGTGAACACAAGCGGCTTTCTCAGCCCACAGCCTCCTGGCTGTACAGAGCACAGTACGCCCACTGCCTCCAGTCCAGTGTCTCAGAACACATGGGGAATAGTGGTCTCTCAGCCCTCCTGGCTTGGACCACACAGAGCCTCCAGGCCTCTGTCCACAGGCAACACACTCCCCCCTTTCTGACACTCTGGGAGGTGCCTTATGCCAGGCTGATTACCTCCAACTTCTCTCACCTGTGGTGGAACAGGGGTGTGGACCGCACTATCCACCCCTTCCTTGCCTCTAACCTGAGTGAGATCTGTCACTGTCTCACACCTATAATATACACTGCTCAAAAAAATAAAGGGAACACTTAAACAACACAATGTAACTCCAAGTCAATCAAACTGTCCACTTAGAAAGCAACACTGAGTGACAATCAATTTCACATGCTATTGTGCAAATGGGATAGACAACAGGTGGAAATTATAGGCAATTAGCAAGACACCCCCAATAAAGGAGTGGTTCTGCAGGTGGTGACCACAGACCTCTTCTCAGTTCCTATGCTTCCTGGCTGATGTTTTGGTCACTTTTGAATGCTGGCGGTGCTTTCACTCTAGTGGTAGCATGAGACGGAGTCTACAACCCACACAAGTGGCTCAGGTAGTGCAGCTTATCCAGGATGGCACATCAATGCGATCTGTGGCAAGAAGGTTTGCTGTGTCTGTCAGCGTAGTGTCCAGAGCATGGAGGCGCTACCAGGAGACAGGCCAGTACATCAGGAGACGTGGAGGAGGCCGTAGGAGGGCAACAACCCAGCAGCAGGACCGCTACCTCCGCCTTTGTTCAAGGAGGAACAGGAGGAGCACTGCCAGAGCCCTGCAAAATGACCTCCAGCAGGCCACAAATGTGCATGTGTCTGCTCAAACGGTCAGAAACAGACTCCATGAGGGTGATATGAGGGCCCGACGTCCACAGGTGGGGGTTGTGCTTACAGCCCAACACCGTGCAGGACGTTTGGCATTTGCCAGAGAACACCAAGATTGGCAAATTCGCCACTGGCGCCCTGTGCTCTTCACAGATGAAAGCAGGTTCACACTGAGCACATGTGACAGACGTGACAGAGTCTGGAGACGCCGTGGAGAACGTTCTGCTGCCTGCAACATCCTCCAGCATGACCGGTTTGGCATTGGGTCAGTAATGGTGTGGGGTGCCATTTCTTTGGAGGGCCGCACAGCCCTCCATGTGCTCGCCAGAGGTAGCCTGACTGCCATTAGGTACCGAGATGAGATCCTCAGACCCCTTGTGTGACCATATGCTGGTGCGGTTGGCCCTGGGTTCCTCCTAATGCAAGACAATGCTAGACCTCATGTGGCTGGAGTGTGTCAGCAGTTCCTGCAAGACGAAGTCATTGATGCTATGGACTGGCCCGCCCGTTCCCCAGACCTGAATCCAATTGAGCACATCTGGGACATCATGTCTCGCTCTATCCACCAACGTCACGTTGCACCACAGACTGTCGAGGAGTTGGCAGATGCTTTAGTCCAGGTCTGGGAGGAGATCCCTCAGGAGACCATCCGCCACCTCATCAGGAGCATGCACAGGCGTTGTAGGGAGGTCCTACAGGCACGTGGAGGCCACACACACTACTGAGCCTCATTTTGACTTGTTTTAAGGACATTACATCAAAGTTGGATCAGCCTGTAGTGTGTTTTTCCACTTTAATTTTGAGTGTGACTCCAAATCCAGACCTCCATGGGTTGAAAAATTAGATTTCCATTTTTTTATTGTTGTGTGATTTTGTTGTCAGCACATTCAACTATGTAAAGAACAAAGTATTTCAGAAGAATATTTAATTAATTCAGATCTAGGATGTGTTATTTTTGTGTTCCCTTTATTTTTTTGAGCAGTGTACAACAAAGTCATAATGGAAGCCGTTCAAAGCCAGGTTATTCTGCTGGTCTCTTATATATATCAAAATGAATTTCTGTTGTCCATCTGTTTGTCTGTTCTTTGTGCATGCCCAAACGACTAGACCAATCTGCACTAAACTTGGCATATACAGTTGTGTTCAAAATAATAGCAGTCAGACATCACTAACCTGATCAATCACTGTTTTTGGTAGAAATGATATTTCAATGAAACACCAAAACTACTTCCCATAGAAATACAACCGAACTATATATGGTCAAATTACAGTACCAATAAAAATATATGGATACTCTCTAAATCACCTAGAATAATGTATCAAGACAAGATATAATCATATCATACAAAATTTTATTATAATCACTATAGTACAGGGTGGGCCATTTATATGGATACACCTTAATAAAATGGGAATGGTTGGTGATATTAACTTCCTGTTTGTGGCACATTAGTATATGTGACAGGGGAAACTTTTTAGGATGTGTGGTGACCATGGCGGCTATTTTGAATCCAACTTTTGTTTTTTCAATAGGAAGAGGGTCATGTGACACATCAAACTTATTGGGAATTTCACAAGAAAAATGGTGTGCTTGGTTTTAACGTAACTTTATTCTTTCATGAGTTATTTACAAGTTTCTGACCACTTATAAAATGTGTTCAATGTGCTGCCCATTCTGTTGGATTGTCAATGCAACCCTCTTCTCCCACTCTTCACACACTGATAGCAACACCGCAGGAGAAATGTAGCACAGGCTTCCAGTATCCGTAGTTTCAGGTGCTGCACATCTCGTATCTTCACAGCATAGACAATTGCCTTCAGATGACCCCAAAGATAAAAGTCTAAGGGGGTCACTGGATATGGGAAATTGCTACATGATGATGTGTTTCCCTCTTTATGCACTGAAGCTGGCACGTTCCCTGAGTTTTTCCAGCAAGATGGTGCACCACCACATTATGGGTGTCAGGTCCGAGCATTCCTAGATGAACAGTTTCCTGGAAAGTAGATTGGTCGTCGTGGGCCAGTTGAATGGCCCCCAAGGTCTCCCGATCTGACCCCCTTAGACTTTTATCTTTGGGGTCATCTGAAGGCAATTGTCTATGCTGTGATGATACGAGATGTGCAGCACCTGAAACTACGGATACTGGAAGCCTGTGCTAGCATTTCTCCTGCGGTGTTGCTATCAGTGTGTGAAGAGTGGGAAAAGAGGGTTGCATTGACAATCCAACACAATGGGCAGCACATTGAACACATTTTATAAGTGGTCAGAAACTTGTAAATAACTCATGAAAGAATAAAGTTACGTTAAAACCAAGCACACCATTGTTTTTCTTGTGAAATTCCCAATAAGTTTGATGTGTCACATGACCCTCTTCCTATTGAAAAAACAAAAGTTGGATTCAAAATGTCCGACTTCAAAATGGCCGTCATGGTCACCACCCATCTTGAAAAGTTTCCCCCCTCACATATACTAATATGCCACAAACAGGAAGTTAATATCACCAACCATTCCCATTTTATTAAGGTGTATCCATATAAATTGCCCACCCTGTACACGAGTGACAAAACACACAATTAAAACACAATTAAAAAACTCTAGAACTGATGGTGCATGATCAGTGGACTTCAAAAATAGATGATAAGATAATAAAGTGCAAAGTACAAATATGCGGTCAGCAGCAATAATTGAAGAGGTAGATAGGTAAATTCTGGCACCCAATAGTAGCCGACTACAATTCAGATGGACCCAGAATCATACAAAAAACAAAACATCACCGGCGTCACTGTTGTGACACCCACAAGGCGCAATGGAGCTCAGCATTCAATAAATGAAACAAACGGTAAACAATTTACATGAGAGATACCAATGCAATTATACTGAATGCAGAATAGTCAACAACCAAGTGCACGCACCACCAGTGCCACTACATGGCAAATATTTACTAGCAAGTGTAGTAGAGTAATAGAAACCCAATAGACCCAACAGTCATGACATGCATGCTGCTGATTCTCTGTAATTCAATCACTTATTGAAAGGGGCATGTTCAAAATAATAGCAGTGTGGAGTTCAATGAGTGAGGTCATTCATTCTTTGAAAAACAGGTGGCAATTATTGCCCTTATGTAAGGAAGGAAGGATGCAAATGTTGTACATGCTGGTTACAGTGCATTTCTCTCTGACATTCTGAGGAAAATGTGTTGTTCCAGACATTGTTCAGAAGAACAGCGTACCTTGATTAAAAGTTGATTGGAGAGGGGAAAACATATAAAGAAGTGCAGAAAACGATAGTCTGCTCAGCTAAAATGATCGCAAATGCTTTAAAATGGCAACCAAAACCTCAAAGACGTACAAGAAAGCGAAAAACTACCATTCAAATGGATAGAAGAATAGCCAAAATGGCAAGGACTCAGCCAACAATCAGCTCCAGGAAGATCAAAGAAGGTCTAAAGTTACCTGTGAGTACTGTTACAATTAGAAGACGCCTATGTGAAGCCAAGCTATCAGCAAGAAGCCCCCGCAAAGTCCCACTGTTGAAAAAAAGACATGTGCTGAAGAGGTTACAATTTACCAAAGAGCACATTGACTGGCCTAAAGATTGTTCTTTTTGGGTCTAGTGGCCGGAGACAGTTTGTCAGACGACCCCCAAACACTGAATTTAAGCCACAGTACACTGTGAAGACAGTGAAGCATGGTGGCACAAGCATCATGATATGGGGATGTTTCTCATACTACGGTGTTGGGCCTATTTATTGCATACCAGGGATCATGGATCAGTTTGAATACATCAGAATACTTGAAGAGGTCATGCTGCCTTATGCTGAAAAGGAAATGCCCTTGAAATGGGTGTTCCAACAAGACAATGACTCCAAACACACCAGTAAACTTGCAACATCTTGGTTCCAGACCAACAAGATTGACGTTATGGAGTGGCCAGCCCAATCTCCGGATCTTAATCCAATGGAAAACTTGTGGGGTGACATCAAAAATGCAGTTTTTGAGGCAAAACCAAGAAATAGAGAAGAGCTGTGGAATGTAGTCCAATCATCCTGGGCTGGAATATCTGTTCACAGGGGCCAGAAGTTGGTTGACTCCATGCAACACAGATGTACAGCAGTTCTCAGAAACAGTGGTTATACAACTAAATATTAGTTAAGTGATTCAAAGGAAAGCAAAATCTTCAAACATTTTTCAGTTTATATAGTGAATGTTTGAGTTTGTAAAGAAAAATACAAACACTGCTATTTTTTTGAACAGTCTAATATTCACTTTTCTTATTTTTTTTTAGGAAAAACACAAATTTGATATATTTTTCTTCATGTTTTGATTTGGAATAGAATGTGTAGTGTTACCAATGCATTTTTGTGTATGGAAATAAAAGCTATTGGAAGGATTTTCAGCTTTATTCACTTTTTTAAATACACTGCTATTATTTTGAACACAACTGTAGGTAAATCAGTTGCAAAGGTTTTAGACCGGGGTTCAGCTCTCTAGGACCTACCGTTCTTGAGATATATATAAAAAAAAGCAAATGGGGCAAGTCACATGACCCGTACTAGCCAAAAGAAGTTTGTAGGTCCTTCATTCTTTGACTAACTGACCCCTATTGGTCAATAGAAGCTCGCAGGTTTCCATAACAACCCATAATTTTTTCTTCACTATTATAGGTGTGACAAAAGCACCTTCGTCACTGGGAGTTGGAGAGGCCTGCTTGCCAGCCTCTTGACCTGTGACTATGACCCTGGGACACTATTTGGGCATATTGAATTTTAGAGGCACTGTTTCTGCCCCTTGGACTTTTTTTACTGGAACATGTGGCGGCGGCCATCTTAAATTGCCCAGCAGTGTTTGCCATCGAGTGTACGCAACTATTTTTAGGCATGGGATCATGTGCACGGTGGGGCAAAAATAAGACTTCTAGGAAATTCTTGAACCAATGAATAAAGTTGAGCGAACACCTGGATGTTCGGGTTCGAGAAGTTCGGGCGAACTTCCCGGAAATGTTCGGGTTCGGGATCCGAACCCGATCCGAACTTCGTCCCGAACCCGAACCCCATTGAAGTCAATAGGGACCCGAACTTTTCGGCACTAAAAAGGCTGTAAAACAGCCCAGGAAAGAGCTAGAGGGCTGCAAAAGGCAGCAACATGTAGGTAAATCCCCTGCAAACAAATGTGGATAGGGAAATGAATTAAAATATAAATAAAATAAAAAAAAATGACCCAATATCAATTGGACAGAGGTCCCATAGCAGAGAATCTGGTTTCACGTCAGCAGAGAATCAGTCTCTTCATGCCATAGCAAAGAATCTGGCTTCATGTCAGCACAGAATCAGTCTCTTCATGCCATAGCAGAGAATCTGGCTTCATGTCAGCACAGAATCTGTCTTCATGTCATAGCAGAGAATCAGGCTTCACGTCACCCACCACTGGAACAGGCCACTGTCACACATTTAGGCCCCGGCACCCAGACAGAGGAGAGCGGTCCCGTAACAGAGAATCTGGCCTTATGTCAGCGCAGAATCTGTCTTCATGTGATAGCAGAGAATCAAGCTTCACGTCACCCACCACTGGAACAGGCCACTGTCACACATTTAGGCCCAGGCACCCAGTCAGAGGAGAGAGGTCCCGTAACAGAGAATCTGGCTTGATGTCAGCACAGAATCTGTCTTCATGTCATAGCAGAGAATCAGGCTTCACGTCACCCACCACTGGAACAGGCCACTGTCACACATTTAGGCCCCGGAACCCAGACAGAGGAGAGAGGTCCTGTAACAGAGAATCTGGCCTTATGTCAGCACAGAATCTGTCTTCATGTCATAGCAGAGAATCAGGCTTCACGTCACCCACCACTGGAACAGGCCACTGTCACACATTTAGGCCCAGGCACCCAGTCAGAGGAGAGAGGTCCCGTAACAGAGAATCTGGCTTGATGTCAGCACAGAATCTGTCTTCATGTCATAGCAGAGAATCAGGCTTCATGTCACCCACCACTGGAACAGGCCACTGTCACACATTTAGGCCCAGGCAGAGGAGAGAGGTCCCGTAACAGAGAATCTGGCCTTATGTCAGCGCAGAATCAGTCTTCATGTCATAGCAGAGAATCAGGCTTCACGTCACCCACCACTGGAACAGGCCACTGTCACACATTTAGGCCCCGGCACCCAGACAGAGGAGAGCGGTCTCGTAACAGAGAATCTGGCCTTATGTCAGCGCAGAATCTGTATTCATGTCATAGCAGAGAATCAGGCTTCACGTCACCCACCACTGGAACAGGCCACTGTCACACATTTAGACCCAGGCAGAGGAGAGAGGTCCCGTAACAGAGAATCTGGCCTTATGTCAGCGCAGAATCTGTATTCATGTCATAGCAGAGAATCAGGCTTCACGTCACCCACCACTGGAACAGGCCACTGTCACACATTTAGGCCCAGGTACCCAGGCAGAGGAGAGAGGTCCCGTAACAGAAAATCTGGCCTTATGTCAGCGCAGAATCTGTCTTCATGTCATAGCAGAGAATCAGGCTTCACGTCACCCACCACTGGAACAGGCCACTGTCACACATTTAGGCCCCGGCACCCAGACAGAGGAGAGCGGTCCCGTAACAGAGAATCTGGCCTTATGTCAGCGCAGAATCTGTATTCATGTCATAGCAGAGAATCAGGCTTCACGTCACCCACCACTGGAACAGGCCACTGTCACACATTTAGGCCCAGGCACCCAGGCAGAGGAGAGAGGTCCCGTAACAGAGAATCTGGCCTTATGTCAGCGCAGAATCAGTCTTCATGTCATAGCAGAGAATCAGGCTTCACGTCACCCACCACTGGAACAGGCCACTGTCACACATTTAGGCCCCGGCACCCAGACAGAGGAGAGGTTCATTCAACTTTGGGTTGCCCCGCAATATAATGGTAAAATGAAATTAAAATAGGATTGAATGAGGAAGTGCCCTGGAGTAGAATAATATATTGTTAAGGGGAGGTAGTTAATATCTAATCTGCACAAGGGATGGACAGGTCCTGTGGGATCCATGCCTGGTTCATTTTTATGAACGTCAGCTTGTCCACATTGGCTGTAGACAGGCGGCTGCGTTTGTCTGTAATGACGCCCCCTGCCGTGCTGAATACACGTTCAGACAAAACCCTGGCCGCCGGGCAGGCCAGCACCTCCAAGGCATAAAAGGCTAGCTCTGGCCACGTGGACAATTTGGAGACCCAGAAGTTGAATGGGGCCGAACCATCAGTCAGTACGTGGAGGGGTGTGCACAGGTACTGTTCCACCATGTTAGTGAAATGTTGCCTCCTGCTAACACGTTCCGTATCAGGTGGTGGTGCACTTAGCTGTGGCGTGGTGACAAAATTTTTCCACATCTCTGCCATGCTAACCCTGCCTTAGAGGAGCTGGCCGTGACACAGCTGCGTTGGCGACCTCTTGCTCCTCCTCTGCCTTCGCCTTGGGCTTCCACTTGTTCCCTTGTGACATTTGGGAATGCTCTCAGTAGCGCGTCTACCAACGTGCGTTTGTACTCGCGCATCTTCCTATCACGCTCCAGTGTAGGAAGTAAGGTGGGCACATTGTCTTTGTACCGGGGATCCAGCAAGGTGGCAACCCAGTAGTCCGCACACGTTAAAATGTGGGCAACTCTGCTGTCGTTGCGCAGGCACTGCAGCATGTAGTCGCTCATGTGTGCCAGGCTGCCCAGAGGTAAGGACAAGCTGTCCTCTGTGGGAGGCGTATCGTCATCGTCCTGTGTTTCCCCCCAGCCACGCACCAGTGATGGGCCCGAGCTGCTTTGGTTGCCACCCCGCTGTGAACATGCTTCTTCCTCATCCTCCTCCACCTCCTCCTCATCCTCGTCCTCCTCGTCCTCCAGTAGTGGGCCCTGTCTGGCCACATTTGTACCTGGCCTCTGGTGTTGCAAAAAACCTCCCTCTGAGTCACTTTGAAGAGACTGGCCTGAAAGTGCTAAAAATGACCCCTCTTCCTCCTCTTCCTCCTGGGCCACCTCCTCTTCCATCATCGCCCTAAGTGTTTTCTCAAGGAGACATAGAAGTGGTATTGTAACGCTGATAACGGCGTCATCGCCACTGGCCATGTTGGTGGAGTACTCGAAACAGCGCAACAGGGCACACAGGTCTCGCATGGAGGCCCAGTCATTGGTGGTGAACTGTGTTTGATCCGCAGTGCGACTGACCCGTGCGTGCTGCAGCTGAAACTCCACTATGGCCTGCTGCTGCTCGCACAGTCTGTCCAGCATATGCAAGGTGGAGTTCCACCTGGTGTGTACGTCGCATATGAGGCGGTGAGCGGGAAGGCCGAAGTTACGCTGTAGCGCAGACAGGCGAGCAGCGGCAGGGTGTGAACGCCGGAAGCGCGAACAGACGGCCCGCACTTTATGCAGCAGCTCTGACATGTCGGGGTAGTTGCGAATGAACTTCTGCACCACCAAATTCAGCACATGCGCCAGGCAAGGGATGTGCGTCAAACCGGCTAGTCCCAGAGCTGCAACGAGCTTTCGCCCATTATCGCACACCACCAGGCCGGGCTTGAGGCTCACTGGCAGCAACCACTCGTCGGTCTGTTGTTCTATACCCCGCCACAACTCCTGTGCGGTGTGGGGCCTGTCCCCCAAACATATGAGTTTCAGAATGGCCTGCTGACGTTTACCCCGTGCTGTGCTGAATTTGGTGGTGAAGGTGTGTGGCTGACTGGATGAGCAGGTGGAAGAAGAGGAGGAGGAAGCTGAGTAGGAGGAGGAGGAGACAGGAGGCAAAGAATGTTGCCCTGCGATCCTTGGCGGCGGAAGGACGTGCGCCAAACAGCTCTCCGCCTGGGGCCCAGCCGCCACTTCATTTACCCAGTGTGCAGTTAGGGAGATATAGCGTCCCTGGCCGTGCTTACTGGTCCACGTATCTGTGGTTAGGTGGACCTTGCCACAGATGGCGTTGCGCAGTGCACACTTGATTTTATCGGACACTTGTTTGTGCAGGGAAGGCACGGCTCTCTTGGAGAAGTAGTGGCGGCTGGGAACAACATACTGTGGGACAGCAAGTGACATGAGCTGTTTGAAGCTGTGTGTGTCCACCAGCCTAAATGACAGCATTTCATAGGCCAGTAGTTTAGAAATGCTGGCATTCAGGGCCAGGGATCGAGGGTGGCTAGGTGAGAATTTACGCTTTCTCTCAAATGTTTGTGAGATGGAGAGCTGAACGCTGCCGTGTGACATGGTTGAGATGATTGGTGACGCAGGTGGTGGTGTTGGTGGTACATCCTCTGTTTGCTGGGCGGCAGGTGCCAACTTTCCTCCAGAGGCAGAGGAAGAGGCCGAGGCGGCGGCAGCAGCAGCAGAAGAGGCCGAGGCAGCAGCAGAAGAGGCCGAGGCGGCAACAGCAGAAGAGGCAGCAGGGGGAGCCTGAGTGACTTCATTGTTTTTAACCACCTCAGCCCCCAGTGCTTAAACACCCTGAAAGACCAGGCCACTTTTTACACTTCTGACCTACACTACTTTCACCGTTTATTGCTCGGTCATGCAACTTACCACCCAAATGAATTTTACCTCCTTTTCTTCTCACTAATAGAGCTTTCATTTGGTGGTATTTCATTGCTGCTGACATTTTTACTTTTTTTGTTATTAATCGAAATTTAACGATTTTTTTGCAAAAAAATGACATTTTTCACTTTCAGTTGTAAAATTTTGCAAAAAAAACGACATCCATATAGAAATTTTGCTCTAAATTTATAGTTCTACATGTCTTTGATAAAAAAAAAATGTTTGGGTAAAAAAAAAATGGTTTGGGTAAAAGTTATAGCGTTTACAAACTATGGTACAAAAATGTGAATTTCCGCTTTTTGAAGCAGCTCTGACTTTCTGAGCACCTGTCATGTTTCCTGAGGTTCTACAATGCCCAGACAGTACAAACACCCCACAAATGACCCCATTTCTGAAAGTACACACCCTAAGGTATTCGCTGATGGGCATAGTGAGTTCATAGAACTTTTTATTTTTTGTCACAAGTTAGCGGAAAATGATGATTTTTTTTTTTTTTTTTTTTTTCCTTACAAAGTCTCATATTCCACTAACTTGTGACAAAAAATAAAAACTTCTATGAACTCACTATGCCCATCAGCGAATACCTTGGGGTCTCTTCTTTCCAAAATGGGGTCACTTGTGGGGTAGTTATACTGCCCTGGCATTCTAGGGGCCCAAATGTGTGGTAAGGAGTTTGAAATCAAATTCTGTAAAAAATGACCTGTGAAATCCGAAAGGTGCTCTTTGGAATATGGGCCCCTTTGCCCACCTAGGCTGCAAAAAAGTGTCACACATCTGGTATCTCCGTACTCAGGAGAAGGTGGGGAATGTGTTTTGGGGTGTCATTTTATATATACCCATGCTGGGTGAGAGAAATATCTTGGCAAAAGACAACTTTTCCCATTTTTTTATACAAAGTTGTCATTTGACCAAGATATTTATCTCACCCAGCATGGGTATATGTAAAAAGACACCCCAAAACACATTCCTCAACTTCTCCTGAGTACGGGGATTCCAGATGTGTGACACTTTTTTGCAGCCTAGGTGGGCAAAGGGGCCCATATTCCAAAGAGCACCTTTCGGATTTCACTCCTCATTTTTTCCTGAATTTGATTTCAAACTCCTTACCACACATTTGGGCCCCTAGAATACCAGGGCAGTATAACTACCCCACAAGTGACCCCATTTTGGAAAGAAGACACCCCAAGGTATTCCGTGAGGGGCATGGCGAGTTCCTAGAATTTTTTATTTTTTGTCACAAGTTAGTGGAAAATGATGATTTTTTTTTTTTTTTTTTTCATACAAAGTCTCATATTCCACAAACTTGTGACAAAAAATAAAAACTTCCATGAACTCACTATGCCCATCAGCGAATACCTTGGGGTCTCTTCTTTCCAAAATGGGGTCACTTGTGGGGTAGTTATACTGCCCTGGCATTCTAGGGGCCCAAATGTGTGGTAAGTAGGTAAATGACCTGTGAAATCCGAAAGGTGCTCTTTGGAATGTGGGCCCCTTTGCCCACCTAGGCTGCAAAAAAGTGTCACACATCTGGTATCTCTGTATTCAGGAGAAGTTGAGGAATGTGTTTTGGGGTGTCTTTTTACATATACCCATGCTGGGTGAGATAAATATCTTGGTCAAATGCCAACTTTGTATAAAAAAATGGGAAAAGTTGTCTTTTGCCAAGATATTTCTCTCACCCAGCATGGGTATATGTAAAATGACACCCCAAAACACATTCCCCAACTTCTCCCGATTACGGAGATACCAGATGTGTGACACTTTTTTGCAGCCGAGGTGGGCAAAGGGGCCCATATTCAAAAGAGCACCTTTCGGATTTCACAGGTCATTTTTTACAGAATTTGATTTCAAACTCCTTACCACACATTTGGGCCCCTAGAATGCCAGGGCAGTATAACTACCCCACAAGTGACCCCATTTTGGAAAGAAGAGACCCCAAGGTATTCGCTGATGGGCAAAGTGAGTTCATGGAAGTTTTTATTTTTTGTCACAAGTTAGTGGAATATGAGACTTTGTATGAAAAAAAAAAAAAAAAAAAAAAATAAGCATTTTCCACTAACTTGTGACAAAAAATAAAAAATTCTAGGAACTCGCCATGCCCCTCACGGAATACCTTGGGGTGTCTTCTTTCCAAAATGGGGTCACTTGTGGGGTAGTTATACTGCCCTGGCATTTTCCAGGGGCCCTAATGTGTGGTAAGTAGGTAAATGACCTGTGAAATCCTAAAGGTGCTCTTTGGAATATGGGCCCCTTTGCCCACCTAGGCTGCAAAAAAGTGTCACACATGTGGTATCGCCGTATTCAGGAGAAGTTGGGGAATGTGTTTTGGGGTGTCATTTTACATATACCCATGCTGGGTGAGAGAAATATCTTGGCAAAAGACAACTTTTCCCATTTTTTTATACAAAGTTGGCATTTGACCAAGATATTTCTCTCACCCAGCATGGGTATATGTAAAATGACACCCCAAAACACATTCCCCAACTTCTCCTGAGTACGGCGATACCAGATGTGTGACACTTTTTTGCAGCCTAGATGCGCAAAGGTGCCCAAATTCCTTTTAGGAGGGCATTTTTAGACATTTGGATACCAGACTTCTTCTCACGCTTTGGGGCCCCTAGAATGCCAGGGCAGTATAAATACCCCACATGTGACCCCATTTTGGAAAGAAGACACCCCAAGGTATTCAATGAGGGGCATGGCGAGTTCATAGAAATTTTTTTTTTTTGGCACAAGTTAGCGGAAATTGATATTTTTAATTTTTTTCTCACAAAGTCTCCCGTTCCGCTAACTTGGGACAAAAATTTCAATCTTTCATGGACTCAATATGCCCCTCACGGAATACCTGGGGGTGTCTTCTTTCCGAAATGGGGTCACATGTGGGGTATTTATACTGCCCTGGCATTCTAGGGGCCCTAAAGCGTGAGAAGAAGTCTGGAATATAAATGTCAAAAAAATTTTACGCATTTGGATTCCGTGAGGGGTATGGTGAGTTCATGTGAGATTTTATTTTTTGACACAAGTTAGTGGAATATGAGACTTTGTAAGAAAAAAAAAAAAACATTCTGCTAACTTGGGCCAAAAAAATATCTGAATGGAGCCTTACAGAGGGGTGCTAAATGACAGGGGGGTGATAAATGACAGGGGGGTGATCAATGACAGGGGGGTGATCAATGACAGGGGGGTGATCAATGACAGGGGGGTGATCAATGACAGGGGGGTGATCAGGGAGTCTATATGGGGTGATAACCACAGTCATTGATCACGCCCGTGTAAGGCTTCATTCAGACGTCCGGATGCGTTTTGCGGATCCGATCCATCTATCAGTGCATCCGTAAAAATCATGCGGACATCTGAATGGAGCTTTACAGGGGGGTAATCAATGACAGGGGGGTGATCAATGACAGGGGGGTGATCAGGGAGTCTATATGGGGTGATCACCACAGTCATTGATCATGCCCCTGTAAGGCTTCATTCAGACGTCCGGATGCGTTTTGCGGATCCGATCCATCTATCAGTGCATCCGTAAAAATCATGCGGACATCTGAATGGAGCTTTACAGGGGGGTAATCAATGACAGGGGGGTGATCAATGACAGGGGGGTGATCAGGGAGTCTATATGGGGTGATCACCACAGTCATTGATCATGCCCCTGTAAGGCTTCATTCAGACGTCCGGATGCGTTTTGCGGATCGGATCCATCTATCAGTGCATCCGTAAAAATCATGCGGACATCTGAATGGAGCTTTACAGGGGGGTAATCAATGACAGGGGGGTGATCACCACAGTCATTGATCATGCCCCTGTAAGGCTTCATTCAGACGACCGGATGCGTTTTGCGGATCCGATCCATGTATCAGTGCATCCGTAAAAATCATGCGGACATCTGAATGGAGCTTTACAGGGGGGTGATCAGGGAGTCTATATGGGGTGATCACCACAGTCATTGATCATGCCCCTGTAAGGCTTCATTCAGACGTCCGGATGCGTTTTGCGGATCCGATCCATCTATCAGTGCATCCGTAAAAATCATGCGGACATCTGAATGGAGCTTTACAGGGGGGTAATCAATGACAGGGGGGTAATCAATGACAGGGGGGTGATCAGGGAGTCTATATGGGGTGATCACCACAGTCATTGATCATGCCCCTGTAAGGCTTCATTCAGACGTCCGGATGCGTTTTGCGGATCCGATCCATCTATCAGTGCATCCGTAAAAATCATGCGGACATCTGAATGGAGCTTTACAGGGGGGTAATCAATGACAGGGGGGTGATCACCACAGTCATTGATCATGCCCCTGTAAGGCTTCATTCAGACGACCGGATGCGTTTTGCGGATCCGATCCATGTATCAGTGCATCCGTAAAAATCATGCGGACATCTGAATGGAGCTTTACAGGGGGGTAATCAATGACAGGGGGGTAATCAATGACAGGGGGGTGATCAGGGAGTCTATATGGGGTGATCACCACAGTCATTGATCATGCCCCTGTAAGGCTTCATTCAGACGTCCGGATGCGTTTTGCGGATCCGATCCATCTATCAGTGGATCCGTAAAAATCATGCGGACGTCTGAATGGAGCTTTACAGGGGGTTGATCAATGACAGGGGGGTAATCAATGACAGGGGGGTGATCAGGGAGTCTATATGGGGTGATCAGGGGTGATTAGGGGTGATCAGGGGCTAATAAGGGGTTAATAAGTGATGGGGGGGGGGGGGTGTAGTGTAGTGTAGTGGTGCTTGGTGCTACTTTACTGAGCTACCTGTGTCCTCTGGTGGTCGATCCAAACAAAGGGGACCACCAGAGGACCAGGTAGCAGGTATATTAGACGCTGTTATCAAAACAGCGTCTAATATACCTGTTAGGGGTTAAAAAAAACACATCTCCAGCCTGCCAGCGAACGATCGCCGCTGGCAGGCTGGAGATCAACTCTCTTACCTTCCGTTCCTGTGAGCGCGCGCGCCTGTGTGCGCGCGTTCACAGGAAATCTCGCGTCTCGCGAGATGACGCGTATATGCGTGACTGTGCGCAGCGCTGCCACCTCCGGAACGCGATCCTGCGTTAGGCGGTCCGGAGGTGGTTAAGGTGTTTACTCCACTGCAGTTCATGCTTTGCATGCAGGTGCCTGGTCATGCAGGTTGTGCTAAGGTTCAGAACGTTAATGCCTCGCTTCAGGCTCTGATGGCACAGCGTGCAAACCACTCGGGTCTTGTCGTCAGCACATTGTTTGAAGAAGTGCCATGCCAGGGAACTCCTTGAAGCTGCCTTTGGGGTGCTTGGTCCCAGATGGCGGCGGTCAGTAGCAGGCGAAGTCTCTTGGCGGCGGGTGTTCTGATTTTGCCCACTGCTCCCTCTTTTGCTACGCTGTTGGCTCGGTCTCACCACTGCCTCTTCCTCCGAACTGTGAAAGTCAGTGGCACGACCTTCATTCCATGTGGGGTCTAGGACCTCATCGTCCCCTGCATCGTCTTCCACCCAGTCTTGACCCCTGACCTCCTGTTCATTCTGCACACTGCAGAAAGACGCAGCAGTTGGCACCTGTGTTTCGTAATCATCAGAGACGTGCTGAGGTGGTATTCCCATGTCCTCATCATCAGGAAAAATAAGTGGTTGTGCGTTAGTGCATTCTATCTCTTCCACCCCTGGGGAAGGGCTAGGTGGATGCCCTTGGGAAACCCTGGCAGCAGAGTCTTCAAACAGCATAAGAGACTGCTGCATAACTTGAGGCTCAGACAGTTTCCCTGATATGCATGGGGGTGATGTGACAGACCGATGGGCTTGGTTTTCATGCGCCATCTGTGCGCTTTCTGCAGAAGACTGGGTGGGAGATAATGTGAACGTGCTGGATCCACTGTCGGCCACCCAATTGACTAATGCCTGCACCTGCTCAGGCCTTACCATCTTTAGAACGGCATTGGGCCCCACCAAATATCGCTGTTAATTCTGCTGGCTACTGGGACCTGAGGTAGTTGGTTCACTAGGACGTGTGGCTGTGGCAGAACGGCCACGTCCTCACCCAGCACCAGAGGGTCCACTAACACCACCACGACCATGTCCACGTCCGCGTCCCTTATTAGATGTTTTCATCATTGTTCCCGTTCACAACAATTTTGAGAATGGCAAATTTGGGAATGCTTTTTCAACCCAGAACAAAAAGTCTGCTTTTACGGTCACTACAAATAACTTGACCAGCTAAAACTGTGCAGATTTGGTTGAATAGAGATGTGAGACCTGTTTTTTTTTGCGCTGTGTGACAGTTATAGGTTTAATCACAGAATGACACTTCTATCAGCACGCTAGCGTGTGTCTTAGGTTTTTCTGAATCACACTATCAATACCTTCAATGTAAGATTTTCTTTTTGGGATAGATTTCAAGTAGGCCTCAAATACCACAAACTAGTAATTTTGAGAATGGCAAATTTGGGAATGCTTTTTCAACCCAGAACAAAAAGTCTGCTTTTACGGTCACTACAAATAACTTGACCCGCTAAAACTGTGCAGATTTTGTTGAATAGAGATGTGAGACCTGTTTTTTTTTTGCGCTGTGTGACAGTTATAGGTTTAATCACAGAATGACACTTCTATCAGCACGCTAGCGTGTGTCTTAGGTTTTTCTGAATCACACTATCAATACCTTCAATGTAAGATTTTCTTTTTGGGATAGATTTCAAGTAGGCCTCAAATACCACAAACTAGTTATTTTCTGAATGGCAAATTTGGGAATGCTTTTTCAACCCAGAACAAAAAGTCTGCTTTTACGGTCACTACAAATAACTTGACCAGCTAAAACAGTGCAGATTTGGTTGAATAGAGATGTGAGACCTGTTTTTTTTTGCGCTGTGTGACAGTTATAGGTTTAATCACAGAATGACACTTCTATCAGCACGCTAGCGTGTGTCTTAGGTTTTTCTGAATCACACTATCAATACCTTCAATGTAAGATTTTCTTTTTGGGAGAGATTTCAAGTAGGCCTCAAATACCACAAACTAGTTATTTTCTGAATGGCAAATTTGGGAATGCTTTTTCAACCCAGAACAAAAAGTCTGCTTTTACGGTCACTACAAATAACTTGACCAGCTAAAACTGTGCAGATTTGGTTGAATAGAGATGTGAGACCTGTTTTTTTTTTGCGCTGTGTGACAGTTATAGGTTTAATCACAGAATGACACTTCTATCAGCACGCTAGCGTGTGTCTTAGGTTTTTCTGAATCACACTATCAATACCTTCAATGTAAGATTTTCTTTTTGGGATAGATTTCAAGTAGGCCTCAAATACCACAAACTAGTTATTTTCAGAATGGCAAATTTGGGAATGCTTTTTCAACCCAGAACAAAAAGTCTGCTTTTACGGTCACTACAAATAACTTGACCAGCTAAAACTGTGCAGATTTGGTTGAATAGAGATGTGAGACCTGTTTTTTTTTGCGCTGTGTGACAGTTATAGGTTTAATCACAGAATGACACTTCTATCAGCACGCTAGCGTGTGTCTTAGGTTTTTCTGAATCACACTATCAATACCTTCAATGTAAGATTTTCTTTTTGGGATAGATTTCAAGTAGGCCTCAAATACCACAAACTAGTAATTTTGAGAATGGCAAATTTGGGAATGCTTTTTCAACCCAGAACAAAAAGTCTGCTTTTACGGTCACTACAAATAACTTGACCAGCTAAAACTGTGCAGATTTGGTTGAATAGAGATGTGAGACCTGTTTTTTTTTTGCGCTGTGTGACAGTTATAGGTTTAATCACAGAATGACACTTCTATCAGCACGCTAGCGTGTGTCTTAGGTTTTTCTGAATCACACTATCAATACCTTCAATGTAAGATTTTCTTTTTGGGATAGATTTCAAGTAGGCCTCAAATACCACAAACTAGTTATTTTCAGAATGGCAAATTTGGGAATGCTTTTTCAACCCAGAACAAAAAGTCTGCTTTTACGGTCACTACAAATAACTTGACCAGCTAAAACTGTGCAGATTTGGTTGAATAGAAATGTCAGGTCTATTTTTTAGGCGCTGGGACACAGGCTCAACTTGCCCCTGATGTAATATATGGCCAAAAAATAACCACACTGTTGATGGTTAAATGCACTTGGGTGACACAGGCTCAGCCTGCACCAGATGTAGTATATGGCCAAAAAATAATCAGACTGTTGATGGTTAAATGCACTTGGGTGACACAGGCTCAGCCTGCACCAGATGTAGTATATGGCCAAAAAATAATCAGACTGTTGATGGTTAAATGCACTTGGGTGACACAGGCTCAGCCTGCTTGTGCTTTAGGATATAGCACAAAATAACCACACTATCGATGGTTAAATACACTTGGGTGACACAGGCTCAGCCTGCAGCTGATGTAGTATATGGCCAAAAAATAATCAGACTGTTGGTTAAATGCACTTGGGTGACACAGGCTCAGCTTGCAGCTGATGTAGGATATAGCACAAAATAACCACACTATCGATGGTTAAATACACTTGGTGATAGCTCGTGCTGGCGCACCACAAGTCACAAAATGGCCGCCGATCACCCCAGAAAAAAAGTGATCTAAAAACGCTCTGGGCAGCCTCAAAAATGTGAGCAAGTCAATAATAGCACTTCAATGATCCACAGCTGCAGATCGATCACAGAATCAAGTCTTTTGGAGGAGTTAATCTGCCTAATCTCGCCCTAACGTCGCAGCTGCAACCTCTCCCTATACTGATCATAGCAGAGTGACGTGCGGCGCTACGTGACTCCAGCTTAAATAGAGGCTGGGTCACATGGTGCACTGGCCAATCACAGCCATGCCAATAGTAGGCATGGCTGTGATGGCCTCTTGGGCCAAGTAGTATGACGCTTGTGGATTGGCTTTGCAGCCTTTCAAAAAGCGCCAAGAAAGCGCCGAACACCGAACACCGAACCCGAACACAGACTTTTACGAAAATGTTCGGGTTCGGGTCCGTGTCACGGACACCCCAAAATTCGGTACGAACCCGAACTATACAGTTCGGGTTCGCTCATCCCTACCAATGAACTGATCTGGGTGATTTTTGGATAGATCGAGGCTATCAGGGGATATGTGGTGTTTTGGGGTGTTTACTGTGGTTGGGAAAAATGTGTGTGTTTGTTGAATGTAAAGTTTTTGTGTTTAAACTGTAAAGGATTGGCTGCTATGTTATGTCCTCAGTTCCCAACCAGGTTCCTAACATTAGCATCCTGCTGTCTCCAAATGGGGCTCACAATCTAAGCTCCCTAGCAGTATAGTACGTCTTTCGAATGTGAGAGGAAACCAGAACACCTGGAGAAAACGCAGGAAGAACACACAACCTCCATGCAGATGTTCTCCTTGGTCAGATTTGAACCTGAGACCAAAAGTGGTTTGTGATTATAATATATATATTTATATATATAGAAAAAGAAAGGACACCGCAGCACATCCGTAGGTGAAAAATGTGGATCTTTATTCACCCTTGCGATGTTTCAGTCCACTTGCTGGGACTATTATCAAGCAAAGATTTATTCTAAATACTTATTTATATATATATATATATATATATATATATATATATATATATTAATGCTAGTATTGAAATCCCCCTGCGCTGCCAGAAGATGTGCTTAATTTATGATGCACTCCTCGTCATAAATTAAGTGCATCCTCGGGCAGTTAGTGTGCATAGACTGAAATCTATGACAACCTTGCAGCTGGCATAGATTTCATTCATTATTTATCATAAAATCATGACAAATGAGCAAGGGCCGATGGCCCCTCGCACACCGTGCCTTAACCCTCCATGCCCCCTTTTTGGAAAGTGGTGAGGGAAGTGAACAAATGCCTCTTATGCCTTCATTTATGTGCAATGGTGTTTAACAAATCACAAACCATTTTTTTTTACGCCCAGAAATTACTGCAAACCCCCCCAAATTTTCTTATGTGTTGATAAATCAGGAACTTGATACATTAAATGCATGACCTATTCTACTATGATACAGATAATGCATGATGTATCCTACTAAATGACATCATCTTACCTTACTCTGTTTTAAGAACGTGTCATAAAACTATCATATAAAAATATGTAGGCTCTATTTGAAAGTATTACTGTATGTAATATTATTCTTTACAATTGAGCTGCAATTACAAGGGAGCTGGCGTAGATTTAGACAAGTGTAAAGTCCGCCTAAGTTATGAGAGGTCAGCGCTTCTACATAAATTACAATAAATCGCCGGTCTTCATAAATGTCCCCCATTGTTTGTAGTACGTTTAATATTTCTCCATAGACCTTAATGAAACTTCTGGCCACACAAAATATGAAAAACACAACATATGATGTTGAAAAACAACACAAAAATGTGCCAGTTTTCTGAGCATTACTAGTAGTGGTTTTCTGGGTATTACTCATATTCTGGTTTGTGAGCCTGGATACTTTCTCAACAGAAAAACAAAAAAACAAAACAAAAAAGGAAACATGGACTAAAGATTGTACTTTGTATTAAGATAAAAAACAAAGTCCCAAAAATTGTATTGTACAAACAGGGACAATTTAAAAACATTCACACTAAAATGCTTGGTATCAATAACCCCCAATATGGTGAGGGCACCCCCACTTGGTGAACAGACAATAATATCAACCCTTCAGTACTACGGATCAAGATGAGCAAGTTTTGAATAAAGAAAAACAGTGTATATAACTGAAAGTATTTATACAGAAACATAACAATCTCGAACATACTGTATAGGCCCTGATTTTTCATGCCTTGACTCTAGAATTCCCCTACAGTTTTGAAATGTTGGTAGAAAAGTGGATGTGGTTAGCTATGTTAATGAGTTTCACTCCAGATTTATCACTGAGACTTGTTAAAAAGTTGCTAAAAAAGTTGCAGTCTCACTCCAGTAGGAAGGTGGAGCAGGAAAACTGGAGTAGCTTTTTTAGTCAAAAGTATTAGGCTGGGTTCACACGGGCGTTGCGGGAAAATGTGCGGGTGCGTTGCGGGAACACCCGCGTTTTTTCCGCGCGAGTGCAAAACACTGTAATGCGTTTTGCACTCGCGTGAGAAAAATCACGCATGTTTGGTACCCAAACCCGAACTTCTTCACAGAAGTTCGGGCTTGGGATCGGTGTTCTGTAGATGGTATTATTTCCCCTTATAACATGGTTATAAGGGAAAATAATAGCATTCTGAATACAGAATGCAAAGTAAAATAGCGCTGGAGGGGTTAAAAAATTATTTTAAAAAATTTAACTCACCTTAGTCCACTTGATAGCGCAGCCCGGCATCTCTATCTCCTTCTGTATTCTTTCTTCAGGACCTGGGTAAAGGACCTTTGATGACGTCACTCCGGTCATCACATGATCCATCACCATGGTAAAAGATCATGTGACGTACCATGTGATGACCAAAGTGACGTCACCAAAGGTCCTTGACCTATAATGAATGCTCACCACAGGTCCTGTTCAGTAAAGGAGACAGAAGGAGATACCGGCATCGCGATCAAGTAGACTAAGGTGAGTTAAATTATTTATATTTTTTTTAACCCCTCCAGCGCTGTTTTACTATGCATTCTGTATTCAGAATGCTATTATTTTCCCTTATAACTATGTTATAAGGGAAAATAATAATGATTGGGTCTCCATCTCGATCGTCTCCTAGCAACCATGCGTGAAAATCGCACCGCATCCGCACTTGCTTGCGGATGCTTGCGATTTTCACGCAACCCCATTCACTTCTATGGGGCCTGCGTTGCGTGAAAAACACAGAATATAGAGCATGCTGCGATTTTCACGCAACGCACAAGTGATGCGTGAAAATCACTGCTCATGTGAACAGCCCCATAGAAATGAATGGGTCGGTATTCAGTGTGGGTGCAATGCGTTCACCTCACGCATCGCATCCGCGCGGAATACTCGCCCGTGTGAAAGGGGCCTTAGGCCTCTTTTGCACAAACAAGTTTTCCGCGTGGGTGCGATGCGTGAAGTGAATGCATAGCACCCGCACTTAATCCTGACTCATTCAATGCAATGGGTCTGTGTACATGAGCATTTTTTTTCACGCATCAGTTCTGTGTTGCATGAGAATTGCAGCATGTTCTATATTCTGCATCTTTCACGCAGCCCTGGTCCCATTGAAGTGAATGGGGCTTTAGTGAAAAACGCATTGCACCCGGATGTAATCTGGATGCAGTCTGGGTGTAATGTGTTTTTCACTGATGGTTGCGAGGAGATGTTGTTGTAAACCATCAGTTTTTTTTCACACGCATGAAAAACGCATCAAAACTGATTGCACCCGCGTGGTAAAAAATGAAAGACTGAACGCAATCAAGGACAAAACTGACTGAATTTGCTTTCAAAATGGTGCACATTTCACTGGACGCACCCTGAACGCATCCTGAGCCAACCCGTATCGTTCATGTGAAAGAGGCCTTAGATTAAAGGATAAGACAAATTTATCAAACACCATGTGACATTTTGATAAATGTGGCATAAAGTACGCTAGTGTAGATGATAAATTTCCCCCATAGTATTACAAAATGAGCAAAAGGTAAATGAATACAGATAACTGACTCATGCAGAATTGAAGTTAGATACAAATAATAGTGAAAAGGGGAAAGGAAAAAAAAACTTGAGAAAAAGGGGGAACGATTGAGGTGAAATGAGGAAACAGAATTGATTGACTTACAAAATAAAAATAATAATTAAGATAAAGTAAAATTAAATAAATTATTGAATAGCAGGTGCCTTGTTTTGGTGCTAAATATTGAAGTAAAGTAAAGTAGCATTGAGGTGACAGAAGGAGAGGAAAGGTATCATGTCTGAGATGGCAGGGAACAGACATGCGGCACAGAGGGGAGGGAAGCCTTCCACTAGGGAGAGGGAGGAGTGGTGACCCCTAACTCACCTAGCACTGGCTCCTGGCTGCCCTGACGTCCCTAGACGAGCTGCTAACTCGTACGCCTATCACTCATGGCTTACCCTGAAATAATCCCTAGGGTAGTGAATAGGACAGTGGGGGCACTAGTCCTCACCACTGACACCTAGGCTAACAACAGGGAAAGGACAAACAGCACAAACACAAACAAAAAGCACCGAAGGGAGACAGCAAAAACAGGAGACAACAACAGGAGTGAACCGGAGATCCAACAGCTCCAGTTCCAAGGGCTCTACAGCAACAGTTGTCCACCTGAGGTCAGAATAGAAGTTCTATTAGGAAAGTCTATATCTGGCAACAATGGAAGCAGAAAGGGAGAATATATAGTAGCTGGGAGCGGCTGACAGAGAACAGCTGAAAGGAAAAGCCACAGATCCCTAAATGGGACAAAAAGGATTGCAAACCTAAGCAGGAAAACCTGGACCGGAATCCATTCCCACCACTAGGTCATGGAGCGATCTCTTGAAACCTAGGTAGCCACCCGTGACCTTATGACCCCAGGCACAACAGGTTCAGTGATAGGTCGTGACACCCTCGTGACAAAAAGTGTGGTAAATGTATCATTTTGTGCAGACCATTTTCATAAATTTTTTGTTGTAGTTCTCCCACAATTTATTTAACCACAGCCAGTATAATGGTTTACAATAGACATAGCAACAAAGGGGGGATTTATTAGACCCCCACAATGGTTTTCTGGAATTAAAAAGGCAACAAAACTTGGTGCTACTTTTCCAGTCACAAGTGGCATTTTTACGGCGCTCTGGACAGGTTTCCGAAAAGAGGGCAAGACAAATGCAGTGTGTGATAGGGGCAGGCCCGGCGGTACCATAAGACAGACCAAGCGACTGCCTTAGTGCGCATCCGGCGCAGAGAAGGGGTGGGCGGAAAAATTTACCTTTTTTTTAAATAAATCACTTGCGCCGCTGGCCGCCAACACTGCAGGGTCAGTGTATACAGATGTTGTACAGCACAGCCCACATGGTCGGAATACTGTCCGCTCCCAGGCTCCGTCCCCCTCCTGCCCCACATTTCACTCCCAGCAGCCCCTGCCTCAGCCTTTACCTGCTCTTCTGTGCAGTTGCCATCGCTCCTCTCGGCCTCTCTCCGATTGGCACCGCCTTGGACCGCCCCCCGCTGTATGGCTGCAGGGGAAAGCTGAGCAGGTATAGTGGAGGTTCAGGCTCCCGACACTGAACACTAGTCCAGTCCATGTAAGTGTGCGGCATACTACTGCTGTGTTAAAAATATGGCTCCATTTCCCACTACCCACAGGGCTCAAGGTATTGCTCAATACTCAGACCCAAAGTAAGAGTGCATGTGGCATCTTAATTGCACGTGCTAGTGGAGGCCTCCATATGCCCCCACTTGTACCTAGGGCTTTGCCCATTTATTATACTTTAGGTTACTGAAGCCTTAGGTTTTTTTGAAGGTGGAAATCACCTAGATTATTTCTACAATTGGGCTGGTTTACTTTAAACTGAATAATTAGCCACATGTATGGCCTCTATCCCCCGATTAGTGTGACTGGCAGGGGTGGGGGGGGGGGAGAGGAGGGACAGTGCTGCTGCTGATTCAATAGGGAAAGCGTTAGCTAGGGCAGTGTTCTGTGTCCACAGACTCATCTGCTGTAAGGACAGCGTCCTGACAGCACCCCAAAAAGCACTTTTCAGGGCTGGTACATCAGTCTGCTTTTTTTATTTTATTTTATATATACATATATTGCAGTTGCCTGCCCGTGTGTGAGAGGCTGCAGGCTCAGTCACAGACAGTACTGTGTGCACACCATTCATACAGGGTGTGACAGAAAATACCTCGCAGATAAAAAAAAAATATATTTAATATTTTTCTGTGATCTAATCCCATTTGCAAGCCCGTGTGTGTCAGGCCCACACAGACTGTATTGTGTCCACTGGCTAGTGGCTAGACTTCCACTTATACTGTTACAGGGTGTCATTCACTCACAAATACCTCGCAGATAAGGCTACTTTCACACTTGCGGCAGAGAGATCCGGCAAGCAGTTCCGTCGCCGAAACTGCCTGCCGGATCAGGCAAAATGTATGCTAACTGATGGCATTAGTAAGACTGATCAGGATCCTGATCAGTCTTAAAAATGCCTGATCAGTCGAAAAAATGCATTGAAATGCCGGATCCGTCTTTCCGGTGTCATCCGGCAAAAACGGATCCGGCATTTATTTTTTCACCTTTTTTTCAGTCTGCGCATGCGCATACCGGAAGGACGGATCCGGCATTCCGGTATTCTGAATGCCGGATCCGGCACTAATACATACCTATGGGAAAAAATGCCTGATCGGGCATTCAGGCAAGTCTTCATTTTTTTTAGCCGGAGATAAAACCGTAGCATGCTACGGTTTTCTCTTTTGCCTGATCAGTCAAAACGACTGAGCTGAAGACATCCTGGTGCAAACTGAACGGAATACTCTTCATTCAGAATGCATGGGGACATACCTGATCAGTTCTTTTCCGGTATAGAGCCCCTGTGATGGAACTCTATGCCGGAAAAGAAAAACGCAAGTGTGAAAGTACCCTAAATAAAAATTCTATTTAATCTTTTTCTGTGATATAATCACAGTTGCAAGCCCGTGTGTGTCAGGCCCACTTAGACTGTACTGTGCCCACTGCCCACCACTTATATAAGGTGGCACAGTACCTTGCACGCATAGTAACACTTATCTAATAAAAAATGACAGGCAGAGGCAGGCCACGCCGCAGGGGCCGTCGTGTTCCTGGTGCTGGCATAATGCCCAGTGTTCAGAGGCCACGTACCCTGAACCCAAAAAATTCTGAGAAAATAGTTGACTGGCTTATACAGGACACCCAATCTTCAACAGCTTCCGCTAAGAACCTTGACGCACCATCCTCCTCCAGCTCAGCTTTGGTCACCTGCTCTCAAGTTACCACTCTCCCGCCCGCCGCCACCACCACCACTACCACCACAGCCACCACAGCCTCTTCACTTGAACCTTTTAGAGGAGTTATTTACACATCAGTTGGATGAAATTAGTGATGCGCAACCAATATTGCCAGAGGATGGAGATAACAGGGATATGTCTCAGTCAGGCAGGATTACACACATGGACGTACAGTGTGATGATGATGATGATGTTGTACCCGCTGCTGCTTCCTTTGCTGAGGTGTCAGATACAAGTGAAGTGGTTGATGATGATGATGTGTCCGTGGATGCCACGTGGGTGCCTGCTCGAAGAGAAGAAGAAGAGGGGGAAAGTTCAGAAGGGGAGACAGAGAGAAGGAGGAGACGAGTTGGAAGCAGGGGGAGGTCGTCACAAGGAGCTAGTGGCAGACTGCATGTATCGGCACCCGGGGTCAGCCGGACAGCATGTATCGGCACCCGGGGTCAGCCAGACAGCACGCCAATCAACACATGCTGCTGCCACCACCAAAATGCCGTCATTGCAAAGCTCAGCAGTGTGGCATTTTTTGTGTGTGTCTGCCTCTGACAATAGCGATGCCATTTGGAACCTGTGCCAAAAGAAACTGAGTCGTGGGAAATCCAACACCCACCTAGGTGCAACTGCTTTGCGAAGGCACATGATCGCACATCACAAACGCCTATGGGATCAACACATGATGACGAGTAGAAGCAGCACACAAGCTCAAAGCCACCATCCTCCTCCTGGTCCAGCATCTTCAGCCACGTCAACCACTGCTGTCCTCCTTGCCCCCTCTCAACCACCCGCCACTCCGCCTCTCACCTTCAGCAGTTCCATCTCATCTGCCCACAGTCAGGTGTCTGTAAAGGAAATGTTTGAGCGTAGGAAGCCAATGTCCCAGAGTCACCCCCTTGCCCGGCGTCTGACAACTGGCTTGACGGAACTCTTAGCCCGCCAGCTTTTACCATAGCAGCTGGTGGAGTCTGAGGCCTTTAAAAAATTTGTCGCTATTGGGACACCACAGTGGAAGGTACCCGGCAATCCTAAACCTCTACTCAGTGATTGAAAAGGAAGTCATGGCATCTCTGGCATACAGTGTTGGGGCAAGGGTCCATCTGACCACTGATACCTGGTCTTCAAAGCACGGTCAGGGCAGGTATATCACCTACACTGCGCATTGGGTCAACCTGCTGACGGCTGACAAGCATGGACTGCGTGGCTCTGCAGCGGAGTTGGTGACACCGCCACGACTTGCAGGCAGGCCTACTGCCACCTCCTCTACTCCTCCTACTCCATCATCTTCCATAACCTCCTCGGCTGAGTCCTCTTCTGCTGCGGCGTCTGGCTGCACATCAACTGAATCCCCCCAGCTCCCCAGGGGCTATTCCACATCCCGGATACGACAGTGTCACGCTGTCTTGGGGTTGACTTTCCTGAAAGCAGAGAGCCACAACGGACCAGCACTCCTGTCCGACCTGAACGCACAGGTGGATCAGTGGCTGACCCCGCACCAACTGGAGATCGGCAAAGTGGTGTGTGACAATGGAAGCAATTTGTTGGCGGCATTGAATTTGGGCAAGTTGTCACATGTGCCGTGCATGGCACATGTGTTGAATCTCATCGTACAACGCTAAGTACCCAGGCTTACAGGACGTCCTCAAGCAGGCCAGGAAGGTGTGTGGCCATTTCAGGCGTTCCTACACGGCCATGGCGCACTTTTCAGACATTCAGCACCGAAACAACATGCCAGTGAGGCGCTTGATTTGCGACAGCCCGACACATTGGAATTCAACACTCCGAATGTTCGACCGCCTGCTCCAACAAGAAAAAGCCATCAACGAGTATTTGTATGACCGGGGTGCTAGGACAGCCTCTGCGGAGCTGGGAATTTTTTTGCCACGTTACTGGACGCTCATGCGCAATGTCTGTAGGCTCATGCATCCTTTTGAGGAGGTGACAAACCTAGTCAGTCGCACCGAAGGCACCATCAGCGACCTCATCCCATTTGTTTTCTTCCTGGAGCGTGCCCTGCGAAGAGTGCTGGATCAGGCTGTAGATGAGCGTGAAGAGGAAGAGTTGTGGTCACCATCACCACCAGAAACAGCCTTGTCATCATCGCTTGCTGGACCTGCGGCTACGCTGAAAGAGGAGTGTGAGGAAGAGGAGTCAGAGGAGGAATGTGGCTTTGAGGAGGAGGAAGACCAACCACAGCAGGCATCCCAGGGTGCTCGTTGTTGTCACCTATCTTGGACCCATGGTGTTTTATGTGGCTGGGGTGAAGAACAGACCGTCAATGACATCAGTGAGGACGAGAAACGGGAAATGAGTAGCTCGGCATCCAACCTTGTGCAAATGGGGTCTTTCATGCTGTCATGTCTGTTGAGGGACCCTCGTATAAAAAGGATGAAGGAGAACGACCTGTACTGGGTGGCCACGCTACTAGACCCCCGGTATAAGCAGAAAGTGGCGGAAATGTTACCAACTTACCGAAAGTCAGAAAGGATGCAGCAGTTCAAAACAAAACAAAAAAATATGCTTTACACAGCTTATAAGGGGGATGTCACAGCACAACGGGAATCTAACAGGGGAAGAGGTGAAAGTAATCCTCCTCCTACCATGACCACGGCGGCAAGGACAGGATGCTTTACAGATGTGTTGTTGATGGAGGACATGCAGAGCTTTTTCAGTCCTACACATCACCACAGCCCTTCGGGATCCAGCCTTAGAGAACGACTCGTCCGACAGGTAGCAGACTACCTCGCCTTAATTGCAGATATCGACACTCTGAGGAGCAATGAACCCCTTGACTACTGGATGTGCAGGCTTGACCTGTGGCCTGAGCTATCCCAGTTTGCGATAGAACTTCTGGCCTGCCCCGCTTTAAGTTTCCTGTCAGAAAGGACATTCAGTGCAGCAGGAGGCATTGTCACTGACAAAAGAAGTCGCCTCGGTCAAAAAAGTGTTGATTACCTCACCTTCATTAAGATGAATGAGGCATGGATCCCGAAGGGACTGACAGTGGGGGAAACGTTTGACTAACAAATGGCCTGATGACATGCCTTGGCCTCAAAATGGTCCCTACGCTGCTGTATTTAATGTCTGCATGCCAGATGACTTTCATGAATTCTCCGCCACCAACTAGGGTTCAAGCCGCAATGTTTTAGTCACCTGTAACAGAATTATGCCGCATGTCTGGACTGTTAATAGGACCGAACGCGGTTGGAATTTGTGACAGAACCATCCGTATGGACAAAAAAAAATGGCACCCAGATAGCTAATTTTATTGTATTTGTGTACTCTGAGCGTCATTCACCTAATGATATGCCCTCAGACTTGAGCTATCTGGGAATAGGTTAAATGTCTGTGTTTGCTGTGAGGGTGTGACATTGTGTGTTTAGGTGGTGATTCCTGTCCTGTTGTTCCCACATGTGTATTGGTGATTTCCCTTTGTCCTGAGAGATAATTGAATTGCTCTTCGGGTGTCTCCAGGGCAGAGAGGAGGAAACCATGATGCATTGTGGGGATGTGTTGTGTCTGTGTATCCTGAGTGCTACGTATCTGTCCTGTGTCACAGTCCTCCTTCTGGTCCCCTAGGGGCGTGTACACCAGATGGGAACCTGCATAAATATGGGCGGGTAGCCCTCAATAAAGTGTTCATGTTCTTCTTGATCCCTCAAAACGTAGCCTTGTCTCGTTATTGGAGGGAATTGCTGTATCACGCTGGGGATTGCTATGCTCTGCATATTGCCTGGAGCTTTAATCTCTTTCTTCTTGTCCTTGATACCCTCTCCTGGAGGAGAGATCTTTCCCACACGGTCCTGAATGCTGGAGGTTCATTCAGGGTGGAAGGAAGATCGCACGGCTCCAGTTAAGCTACGGCGGTTGTGGAGTCTGCGGTGGTTGTGGTGTCCAGTGCGGTGCTTGTGGTCCTCGGCGCAAGCTAGGAAGCGTCCATTAATGGAAGGTGATCCGTTACATTGGTGGCAAGCAGTGGGATTGGTCCTTTTATCCAACGAGCAAGTGCTGAATGGAGTCTCAATACGCCCGGCTGAAAAGACCCACACTAAAGGATTTATTGGAGAGTCGTGGTAGGAGTGCCAGTAACAGACCACGGAGGGAGCTGATCGCTGACCTGCTGGAGCTGGACGATAGATCCATGGAAGGAACGGAGCCCCTTGCACCTGCCAGCGAGGACGATGCAATTACTGGTATCGTACAGCGGAAGTTATCCTTGTATCCAGAAACGTCCGTGGAACTAATAAACCAACTGTTCCGGGAAGCAAGGGAAGAGATACAAACTAAGAGGGGACAAGAACTGGAACTGGTAAGAGCTAGGCAGCTCATTACACATGCAGTGCCTACTCCCACACCCCCTGCTACGGGAAAGAAAATACCATTCACTGCATTTAAAGCTTTTGTAGAAAGTGAGGAGGAAATAGATGGATATTTGGCGGACTTTGAGAGACAGTGCTCACTACACCAGGTACCGCCAGACCAATGGGTCCCTATTTTGTCTGGGAAATTGTCGGGCAAAGCCAATGAAGCCTTTCGGGCTCTTGCTCCAGAGGATATTTTGCAATACCAGCAAGTTAAAAAGGCGCTGCTAACCCGATATGCCGTAACCCCAGAAGCCTTCCGCCGTCGCTTCCGAGAGTCCAAAAGGAAGGCTGTGGACTCCCACATGGAATGGGCAAACAGGATACAAAGGGTGGCGTCACATTGGGTGCGAGGGTGCAATGCCAACACCGGAGAGGAAGTGTTACAGTTGTTCTTGATGGAACATTTCTTCCAAGATCTGGCTGCGGAAATACAGGACTGGGTGAGAGATCGCCGCCCTGCCAACTTAACTGAGGCAGCGCGTCTAGCAGATGAATACGCGGAAACAAGGAAGGTGAGCCAAGGTACCACACAACCAGCACCTAGAACAGAGACACGCACCCCAACCTACGCTGCACGCACCGAATTTCGGGCTCCAGTACCCCCAGGACCGCCACGCCCCCAGGGGTCTAACAACCAGCCCCGGGAACCTTACAAAGTGACATGTCATCGCTGCAGCAACCCAGGGCATATTGCCCGTTATTGCCCTTTGGGATCAACCAATAATAACTGGAGGCGCACAACCCCTAATAACGAGACCCCGCCATCGCGCCCCTCGGCTGCTCACTGCCTGGAAATTGAAGGGAGCCCTGAGGAGTGTTTGGGAATCTTGTATGAGGCCAACCCCATACAAGCTGCCTCCCCAGATAACCGCCAGCATCACCGCCAAGAGGTGCAAGTGAACGGACAGATAGCACAAGGCCTAAGGGACACTGGTGCTACCATCACTTTGATACAGAAACATCTGATAAAACCAGAACATGTATCTAATCGTACCGTTGCTGTTCGTGTCGCAGGGGGGGCTGTTTTTCGCTTACCCACCGCCCGGATACACTTGGATTGGGGGGTCGGGTCGGGAAAGACCACAGTGGGCATCATGGACAATTTTCCTGCGGAGGTTGTGTTGGGCAACGACATTGGCCCTCTAGCCTCAGACTTTTTACCCACGACTGCTGCTGCTTGCCCCGTGACCGTCTTTTGGCCGGGGGTCTCGAGGGATGTGCGACGTTACTGCAGCACTTGTGACGTATACCAACGGGTAGGAAAGAGAGGGGATCATCCTAAAGCTCGACTGTCACCTATGCCCGTGATCGAGGAGCCATTTAGCAGGGTGGCAGTCGACCTAGTAGGACCCCTACCTAACCCCAGCCCCTCGGGCAAAAAGTACATTCTGACCGTAGTGGACTATGCTACCCGCTACCCAGAAGCCGTTGCTCTGACGAATCTCCAGGCTGACACGGTCGCCAGTGCCTTAGTCGGGATATTCACCAGAGTGTGATTCCCTCAGGAAATCCTATCTGACCGAGGAACCCAGTTCACTGCAGACCTAACTCAGCAGCTATGGAAAGTCTGCGGTGTCAAAACCCTGCTTAGTTCACCGTACCACCCTCAAACTAACGGCCTCTGTGAACGCTTTAATGGTACCCTAAAGCAATTGCTGCGGACCTTTACGGCGGAATACAGAGACTGGGAGCGATTCTTGCCACACCTCTTGTTCGCATATCGAGAGGTGCCGCAGGAATCCACAGGGTTCTCCCCCTTCGAGTTTCTCTATGGACGGCGGGTACGAGGCCCCCTCGACCTCGTCCGGGAGCACTGGGAGGGAGAGATATAACATGAGGGGGTCCCTATCGTACCTTATGTGCTGGAGATGCGGGACCGCATGGGGCACCTAGCCAGGATGGCCCGAGAACACCTCCAGGCGGCACAGGGCCGTCAGAAACAGTGGTACGATCGGGGCGTTAGACTGAGAACGTTCCAGGTAGGGCAGAAAGTCCTAGTACTTAGACCAGTTAAAGGGAACAAACTACAGACCTCCTGGCAAGGCCCTTACAAGGTGGTGGCCCAGGTCTGTGACACCACCTATGTGATTGCCAGTAGCAAGGACGAAAGGATACAGAAGTCCTTTCATATAAACTTATTAAAAGAGTACCAGGAAAGACCCGAAGATATAGCAGCCATATGTATCCCGGCCACTGAAGATCCTGACAGCCTCCCCATCACAGATCTGTTAGCCGAATCCGAGCCTAAAACTCTGCTTAATACAGTACAGCTAGGGGAGCGATTAACTCCCACAGAAAGGGAGCAACTCCAACAATTGCTAGCTGAGAAAAGAGTGACGTTTTCCCAGGAGCCCGGTTACACCCCCTTAGCGACACATTATGTCGAAACCCCAGGACAAAACCCTCTCCGACAGACTCCCTATAGAATCCCCGAAGCCGTAAAAGAAGAGATGAGAAAGGAGATTCAGGAGATGTTAAAACTAGGAGTTATAGAGCCATCCGACAGCCCCTGGGCATCCCCAGTCGTTCTAGTCCCCAAAAAGGACGGAACGACCAGGTTCTGTGTCGATTATCGACGCCTCAATGACCGAACCGTGACAGACGCATACCCCATGCCCCGAGTGGACGAACTATTAGATCGTATTGCCAGGGGACGCTATCTGACCACCATCGATCTGTGCAAAGGGTACTGGCAGATTCCCCTGGCCAAGGATGCTATCCCTAAGTCGGCGTTTGTCACCCCGTTTGGCTTGTACCAGTTTAAGGTCATGCCCTTTGGGATGAAAAACGCCCCAGCTACCTTTCAGCGCTTAGTGGATCGCCTCCTTGATGGCTTCCAGGATTTCGCTTGCGCATACCTGGATGACATTGCAATCTATAGTGAGACTTGGGGGGAGCACCTGAGACACGTAGAGGCTGTGCTAGATCAGATTAGGGCCGCCGGCCTCACCCTGAAACCAGAGAAATGTAATTTCGGTATGGCTGAGGTCCAGTACCTGGGACACAGAGTGGGGTGTGGGAAACAACGACCAGAACCCGCTAAGGTAGAGGCCGTAGCCAATTGGCCCACACCCCACACTAAAACTCAAGTGTTAGCATTCTTAGGGACAGCGGGGTACTACAGGAAATTTGTCCCTGACTACAGTGCCATCGCCAAACCCCTGACAGATTTAACAAAGAAGAATTTGCCTAGGGTAGTCCTGTGGTCTCCCACCTGTGAAGCAGCGTTCCAAACCCTGAAACAAGCCTTGATCAACGCACCCGTTTTGTCTGCCCCCGTCCCTAACAAAAGGTTTGTCGTCCACACAGATGTGTCCATGTACGGACAGGGGGCAGTGCTAAGCCAGGTCGGAGAAGATGGGGGGAACACCCTGTCGCATACCTGAGTAGAAAGCTATTACCCAGGGAAGTGAGCTATGCGGCAGTGGAAAAAGAATGTCTAGCCCTGGTCTGGGCTCTAAAGAAGCTCACACTGTACCTTTACGGTCAGGAATTCACCCTGATCACAGACCACAACCCCCTGGTATGGCTGAACCGAGTGGCTGGGGACAATGGACGATTGCTGAGATGGAGCTTGGCCCTACAACCGTATAACTTTTCCATTCAATATCGCCCTGGCCGATTCAATGGGAACGCAGACGGACTGTCCAGACCAAAGGAACTTTTACCTTAACAGCAGACCGGACAGCCCCAAGTTGACCCGAAAAGGATCAATCCGGGTCTGCCGGAGTGTTCCACAAAAGGGGAGCAGTGTAACAGAACTATGCCGCATGTCTGGACTGTTAATAGGACCGAACGCGGTTGGAATTTGTGACAGACCCATCCGTATGGACAAAAAAATATGGCACCCAGATAGCTAATTTTATTGTATTTGTGTACTCTGAGCGTCATTCACCTAATGATATGCCCTCAGACTTGAGCTATCTGGGAATAGGTTAAATGTCTGTGTTTGCTGTGAGGGTGTGACATTGTGTGTTTGGGTGGTGATTCCTGTCCTGTTGTTCCAACATGTGTATTGGTGATTTCCCTTTGTCCTGGGAGATAATTGAATTGCTCTTCGGGTGTCTCCAGGGCAGAGAGGAGGAAACCATGATGCATTGTGGGGATGTGTTGTGTCTGTGTATCCTGAGTGCTACGTATCTGTCCTGTGTCACAGTCCTCTTTCTGGTCCCCTAGGGGCGTGTACACCACATGGGGACCTGCATAAATACGGGCGGGTAGCCCTCAATAAAGTGTTCATGTTCTTCTTGATCCCTCAAAACGTAGCCTTGTCTCGTTATTGGAGGGAATTGCTGTATCACGCTGGGGATTGCTATTGAAGTCTATGGCGGTTCGCCCGGTTCACCTGTTTGCAGAAATTCGCGTTCGGCGTTCGCGAACGGAAAATATTATGTTCGCAACATCACTACTTACAGATAGTCTAGAGGTGACCGTGACTCAGGTGAGTAACCGAACCGTTACTGAGGGTCTAGACTAGTGATGGTGGTGGTGATGGACTGGGTGTCTCCTCTGTGACACGGCCGCCTTTGCAAGTTGAGGAACTTGAGGGCCGAGGCAGAATGTGGCACAGAGGCAGGCAGCGTACCAGTGGCGTTGCTAGGGCTGGTGTCACCCGGTGCGGTAGAAAATGGTGTCAATCCCCCCCCCGCCCCCCGAAGCAATAATATTTTAGCCATATATGGGGGCTATGGTGGTGCTAGCAGTCAGAACCTGGTCTCGGGAGGGGCACTTCCAGATTATTTTCTGTCCGCCCCCACAACACATTGGTGCTTATAGAACACACTACACAGTGTAGCGGTATACTGTATATTGTGTGGCACAGTGTAGGCTATATGTGTATAACAAACATATTTCACATGAAAACTTACAATTACTTGGCTTGGCCCTTGGGGATCTCAGACGCCACTTCCACACTTTGGCCGGGGACTCGGCGGAGCTGATGTGTTTTATCCTAATGAGAAAGATTTCATAATAAGGATTTGGAGAAGGGGCAGAGGAATAGCAGAGCAGGGAGAGGCTGGTGCTGCTACTAGGGGGTCATACCATGGGGGAGTAATAAAGCCCACCATAATGCCCCCCCAGTAGAAATAATTCTCCTTATAATGTGACAGTGCAAAAAATACCCCCTTGTAATGCCCCCAGTAGAGCTAATGTCCCCATAGTGCCCCCATAATGTCCCAGTATAAAATACACCTATATAGTGCCCCCAGTAAATTTCCCCATAGTGCTCCTCTCCTCCCTTCCTGCTAGTGCCCCCCATAATGTACCAGTATAAAATGCCCCATATATAGTGCTCAGTAGATGCCCTCAGTGTCCGGCCACTGATAGGCTGCCGGCCTAGTGACCCCATAATGCCCCCTAATAATGTGCCAGTAAGTGTTCCCATAGATGCCCCCCCATGTGCCAGTATCAAGTGCCTCTCTCCTCCCCCCCATGTCCCAGTATCATAGTGCCATCTCACCCCCCCCCCAAAAAAATTGCCAGTATCAAGAGCCTCTCTCCTCCCCCCCATGTCCCAGTATCACAGTGCCATCTTCCCCCCCAAAAATGCCAGTATCAAGTGACTCACTCCTCCCCCCCATGTCCCAGTATCATAGTGCCATCTCCCCCCCCCAAAAGTGCCAATATCAAGTGCCTCTCTCCTCCCCCCCATGTCCCAGTATCATAGTGCCATCTTCCCCCCCAAAAGTGCCAGTATCAAGTGCCTCTCTCCTCCCCCCATGTCCCAGTATCATAGTGCCATCTCCCCCCCCCCAAAAAAAGTGCCAGTATCAAGAGCCTCTCTCCTCCCCCCCATGTCCCAGTATCATAGTGCCATCTCCCCCCCAAAAGTGCCAGTATCAAGTGCCTCTCTCCTCCCCCCCATGTCCCAGTATCATAGTGCCATCTCCACCCCACAAGAAGTGCCAGTATCAAGTGCCTCTCTCCTCCCCCATGTCCCAGTATCATAGTGCCACCCCCCCCCCCAAAAAAAGTGCCAGTATCAAGAGCCTCTCTCCCCCCCCATGTCCCAGTATAATAGTGCCATCTTCCCCCCCCAAAAAAAGTGCCAGTATCAAGTAACTCTCTCCTCCCCCCATGTCCCAGTATCATACTATAGTGCCACCCCCCCCCCCCGCAAAAAAAAGTGCCAGTATCAAGTGCCTCTCTCCTTCCCCCCAAGTGCCAGTATCATAGTGCCAACCCCCCTCCCCCCCACATGTGCCAGTATCAGGTGCCAACCCCCTCTTCCTGTATGTCCATATATGGAGTCAGTGCCTGTGTATTCTAATTTAGCCTGTATTTCAGAAAAGTTTCTGCTGGGATTCTGTATCAGAGGCAAAGCACCTAACCACACAGCCATAAGAGCTGCATTGACACTGACTGAAAAAATATGAGACTTCTATTGTTATAGGTGGCTAAGTGTACATCTATACACATGACAGCTGCCCTAACACACCCAGCACTGCTATATCTCTATATGACAGCTGTCCCAGCACACTCAGCTCTGCTATATCTCTATATATGATAGCTGCCCCAGCACACCCAGCTCTGCTACATCTAATACACATGAAAGCTGCACCAGCACACTTAGCTCTACTATATCTCTATATATGACAGCTGCCCCAGCACATCCAACTCTGCTACATCTATTACACAGGACAGCTGCACCAGCACACTCAGCTCTACTATATCTCTATATATGACAGCTGCCCCAGCACACCCAGCTCTGCTACATCTATATATCTCTAAGTATTGCTATAAGGTAGATAGATATATAGAGATATAGCAGAGCTGAGTGTGCTGGGGCAGCTGTCATGTGTATAGATGTAGCAGAGCTGAGTGTGCTGGGGCAGCTGTCATGTGTATAGATATAGCAGAGCTGGGTGTGTTTGGGCAGCTGTCATGTGTATAGATGTAGCAGAGCTGGGTTTGCTGGGGCAGCTGTCATATATAAAGATATAGCAGAGCTGAGTGTGCTGGGGCAGCTGTCATGTGTATAGATGTAGCAGAGCTGGGTGTGTTTGGGCAGCTGTCATGTGTATAGATGTACACTTAGCCAGCTATAACAGTAGAAGTTTCATATTTTTACCATTACCAGTCAGTGGTAATGCAGCTCTTATGGCTGTGTGGTTAGGTGCTTTGCCTCTGATACAGAAGGTTGTGGGTTCGAATCCCAGACACATCTCTCCCTCTCCTAAGGACGGCAAATGACTATGCCTGAGCGTACATAACGTAGGGACGGGAGGAGGAGCTAGCATGGCACTGGCCGGCTAACACTTCTAATGCAAGCAGCGAGCCACACGCCGCTCGCTCGCATAGACAACAAGTGAATGTGAATGTGGGAATCGGGAAACGGAGCTGCCTTGGGCCCGGGGCAGCTGCCCCTTTTGCCCTGCGGCAAAGACAGTCCTGGTACTATACAGTAGTTTGATTATATTTTCTCATGATTAAGATTTAAACTCTGACTTTTTCTTTCATTTCTATTTTCATGTTTCCAGTATCTTCTGCGACTCCTAAATATAATATTTAAAGAAGTGGCCATTTTCTGATTATCGTCAACCAATGTGTTTATGAGATGATTACACAGCACTTACTAATATAGCTAGAGAGTAGTTTTAACAAATTTGAAGTTTGAACAAATTTGATACGCACGATTCGTCAAAGTTCTTCAAGAAATTAGATTTGTTCTTTATTAATTTGTTACGAATCGCAATAAATCTTGTATACCCAGGCCACTCTGCCTAATCTTATGCATCCCACTTGGTGGCCCAATGTTAGTGTAAAGGCTTGGAACTTGAACTGCAGGGAGAGTGCAGGGAGAGGGTATCGCCATGTGTCTTTCGTTCCGGTGTACCCACATTCATAGTTTATCTGTTCTGTAGGTCCTGTGCTGTCAGTATTACAGGAAGTTATAATTTATCGCCATCACCATCACTGTACAGGGCACCAAGTTCCATAGCTAATCCCTTTTAGCTGTTAGCTGTGGAGTTACTGTGCGTCAGTATTGCAGGTCAATAAAAGCATCCGGTCTAATTTATCACCGTGGACTTAACTGTGCAGTGCCCCAAGATTCAATTAGTGGCCCCATGACAGAGTGGGGACGGTGGCAGCAGCAGCAGTGGCAGTAACCCTGGCAAAGGTGGCCCCATGACAAAGTGGGGAGGGAGGGCAGTAGCAGTGGCAGTAAGGCTGTGTTAACATCACTGTTTATGTTTCCATTCTTCTGCTCACTCAGAAGTACATACAACAAAACAAACAAAAAAAAAAACAATCCTGTACTTTGAGCATCCATATAAAGCCTCTTTCAGACGATCAGTATTATGTCAGTGTTTTGCACCAATATTTGATGAGTAATTGTAAGCCAAAACAGGAGTGGGTCCAAAACAGAGATAAAATGTAATGGAATTATTTGCATCTCATCTGTCTTTTGGACCCACTCCTGATTTTGGCTTTCAAATTCTGATCAAATACTGATGCAAAACACTGACCAAACACAGACTAAAAGAATGTACAGGGTGGGCCATTTATATGGATACACCTTAATAAAATGGGAATGGTTGGTGATATTAACTTCCTGTTTGTGGCACATTAGTATATGTGAGGGGGGAAACTTTTTAAGATGGGTGGTGACCATGGCAGCCATTTTGAAGTCGGCCATTTTGAATTCAACTTTTGTTTTTTCAATAGGAAGAGGGTCATGTGACACATCAAACTTATTGGGAATTTCACAAGAAAAACAATCCGTAGTTTCAGGTGCTGCACATCTCGTATCATCTGAAGGCAATTGTCTATGCTGTGAAGATACGAGATGTGCAGCACCTGAAACTATGGATACTGAAAGCCTGTGCTAGCATTTCTCCTGTGGTGTTGCTATCAGTGTGTGAAGAGTGGGAGAAGAGGGTTGCATTGACAATCCAACACAATGGGCAGCACATTGAGCACATTTAATAAGTGGTCAGAAACTTGTAAATAACTCATGAAAGAATAAAGTTACGTTAAAACCAAGCACACTATTGTTTTTCTTGTGAAATTCCCAATAAGTTTGATGTGTCACATGACCCTCTTCCTATTGAAAAAACAAAAGTTGGATTCAAAATGGCTGACTTCAAAATGGCCGCCATGGTCACCACCCATCTTAAAAAGTTTCCCCCCTCACATATACTAATGTGCCACAAACAGGAAGTTAATATCACCAACCATTCCCATTTTATTAAGGTGTATCCATATAAATGGCCCACCCTGTATTAGCTACGATGAATTTAGGTAAAGTTGGTGGAGTGATTTGTGTGGTTCATTCCAATAACCAACAACACTCATCCTGTATGGCAAAAATCCATCTGACATGTTTGATACATCCAGCAAGTTTGGCCCATCTGGTTTTATAACAAAAAAATGCACCACACGGATATGCCACTGACTATACTGGCTAGTCATAAATGCAGATATTAAAAGCTGAGACTTTCGCCAATATATTCCTGTCAGGAAAATATCGGAGCCCTTCATGCACCACGTCACGGTCACTCAGCATGGCAAAGGGTCCTACCACTGCGCTAACTATGGTGTGAACACGGTCTGGAGGTGATGTAATCCAGCTCACAGCCAGGCTTCCACACAACTGCCTAGCAGGACAGCCAGTGCAATGTGAACAAAGCCATACTGTACACCACACCCATATCAGACCATGTGATGGAGGTCACCAGGTGCACAAAAGTGTTTGAATGGCAAGTAAAGGCATATACACTACATATAGAACAAGACAAAAACACAGAAATATAGTGGCAATTCTGGAGGAGCTGCTCAGCCCCTAACACTGTAGCGTGTTTTTCATTGGGGGAGCAGCCCCACCGCATGTGGACCGCAGCAAACGACTATCCCCAGCAAAAAATGCATACGGTTTTATCTTAAATACATATTGAAAGCAAAATAAGTTCATAGTATGGGTGGATCCACATGGACTAAAATTAAGTTGCACTGCACAGTGACATAGAATTTGTTTAAAATTTGTCATGCCGTCAGAATGATGCAGAATAAAAATTTTCATAACAGAATGTGGTAGGTAGTGATGATGAATTTGGGTCCAGTTATTGGAGAGATTTGTCTGGTAATACCATGGCAGTTCTGACCATAAACAGTTGCAATTAAGATGCAGACAAATTTTATTAAACGTATTAACTACGATGACCTTAGATCGAGTGGGTGGAGCGATTCGTGTGGTTCATTCCGATGACCAACGACACACCTCCCGTATGGAAATAATCCAGCTGCCATGTTTGAGTTATTCAGCAAGTTCGACTTATCCGGTTTTAATGTAAAAACAAAGGTGATCCGGCACTGAAGGGTCCTATTTTCGACATTTCTTTATTGCCAAAACTTGAACATATATGGAACAGGACAGGACATGTTTTGAGCCGCCTAGGCTCTTAGTCAGGGCCACGACTGAAGAGCCTAGGCGGCTCGAAACATGTCGGCTAAACGGGAGTAAGAGGGAGAAGGCTTCTCTATGTCCTGTCCTGTTCCATATATGTTCAAGTTTTGACAATAAAGAAATGTCGAAATAGGACCCTTCAGTTCCGGATCACCTTTATTTTTACATGACTATACAAGTTTGACTTTAACTTTTTAACATGTAAGCAATTCCGCTGTGCAAAGAATCTATTTATTTTACTGCTCACAGGGTGTTAAATAAGACCGCTCTGTAACACTAAATCCCAGTAACTGTTTGGCTAACAGAAGTGGTTATATATCAATATGGACACACCACAAACACTAGAATGAGACAGGTGTATCGCCACAATTTGTGAATCAGGGCCTAATAGACTTGCTTGTCTATTATTAATGTGTCTATCTATAACAGAACAGATTAAGTATTAATAGCCCAGCAGATGAACTAGATAAAAGTGCCCATATATTAGATCGCCTGTTGACAATGAGTCTGATGCACAGTAAGTCTATGTATAACAGAACAGATTAAGTATAAATGGAGCAGATGATGAACTACAGGTAGGTAAACATTCCTATATATTAGACTGCCTGTAGAGACTAAGGCTACATGCACACGAACGTATGTGTTTTGCGGTCTGCAAATTGCGGATCCGCAAAAAAAAAAAGAATGACAGCCGTATGCCATACTTTTTTTTGCGGATCCATTGTAACAATGCCTAAAATGGACAAGAATATGACTTTTTATATTTTTTGGGCCGGGCTACGGAACTGACATACGGATGCGCATAGCACACGTTGTGCTGTCGGCAATTTTTGCAGACCTATTGAAATGAATGAGTCTGCATCCTATCCGCAAAAAAAATGGAACGGACACGGAAACAAAATACGTTCATGTGCATGAGGCCTAGGTCTGATGCACAGTAAGTCTATATATACCAGAACAGATTAAGTATGAATGGCACAGCAGTGGAACAAGATGTACAGAGAAATTACACAGAGCCTGCACTGTCCCTGCAGTCTTCACAAGCGCTCCCTATGTTTCCCCTAAAGTGTTTTAAAACTCTCCCTACGATCTCCCTACACTGTCCCTGCACTGTCCATATCCAAAATTTTACAGTTAAAAGCTTTGTTAACCTACCACCTATCACATACCTCCCTATGCTCAGTTCACTGTAAAATGGCAGAGACAGGGCAGAATGAGGCTTTTTATAGGGCTGTGACATCACAGGGGATCTGCTGATTGGCTAATCTGTTTTTATTTTCTATTTGCTGAACATGTTCACGTGGGCGGCCATCTTGCCAGAGCTGTCTTTAACAGCATTTAAAAAGCATTAAGAATTTTTCTTTACGGCAGCCCCATGGGCCATATACACAATGGTCAGGAGGGGACCCTATCACAGACATGCTCTGTGACCTGTGCAGAGGTCATTGTACAAGGAAAGAATAGATAAGCTCTTACAATCACACATTGTGAATGGTGGATCCTGTCTTATCTATACCAAAGATGATATCATTACAGGCAGGATTAGAATAAGTTAACTGCAGTAAAGTGATCTGAATAAACCAAGAAATGGCGCCAATTATTAGACATAGTTGCCAGTGTGAAAACTATCTTTTTTGTTTAAATATGTGGAAGGCTGAAAAGTCAGCCTGAATTTGTGGGAGGGGCATCTTACCTTCTTAAACTCCAGCCCCCAGCTCCTCAGGGCGCTTCTGTTCACAGTCTGGATAAGGAGTCGTTTGCTCTGGTACTGCATCCGTGCACGTCGTGAGTTGCATTCATCTGGTTCGTTTCGTTTCGTTTTCATACGCTGCCGTCACGTCTCAGGAGAGGTAATTCTGTGCAAACAATGCGCCACAAGGGCTCCATCAGCGACGGTCACATACCTCCGGCTCCCTGAGTCGGCGTGCGTTCCAGCGTGGAACGCATGCCGATACACATTTCTGCCGAAAATTTTTTTTTTTTTCCCTCCCTCTCTTGCTCTCCCCTGTCTTTTTTCATCCAACACTCCGTTTCCCTCCCGAGACAACAGGGGGGGCAGGGTCTGACCCGCGGGTCCCCCCCCCACACGGCCTCCCCCGTCCTTACCTCGGGCTCCGCTGCAGGCCGACGTGCGTTCCAGCATGGAGCGCACGCCGGATATCCGCCACCAGGCATGATCCGGGTCACGTGGTCGGCGTGCGTTCCAGCTTGGAGCGCACGCCGGAGTGCCTCCGTCGGGCCTGGGCTGGGTCACATGTTCGGGGTGCGTTCCAGGGTGGAGCGCACGCCGGAAGTCCGCCGCCAGGCATGAGCCGGGTCACGTGGTCGGCGTGCGTTCCAGATTGGAGCGCACGCCGGAGTCCCTCAGCCGGGCCTTGGCCTGGTCGCGGATTCGGCGTGCGTTCCAGGCTGGAGCGCACGCCGGAGTCGCCATTCAGGCCCGGTGTCACGAGGGTATCAAGAGCCACGTCTGACTCCGTTATACCCGGGGTCAGGAGGTCGCAGCGGGTGGCTGCGCGCTCTATATCTAAAGATCACGTTGTTTCTTAGTGATTGTTTTCTGTGTTTGCCTTGCTATCCTTTTTGTCTCAATCAGGGATCCGTAGCTTCTCCTCCTCAGCTGTTTCTTGTCTGCCACTCCCAACCTCCTTATATTCTCCCCTCACTCTTCTCTAGTTGCCAGTTATAGAGCTTCCTGCCTGGACATCTATACTGACCCACTGGAGTTGTGAATCCTGGTTGTCGTTCCAGAGTGCTTCCCTCCGGATCCCTGTTGGGCTTCTTGTTGTCTCCTGTTGTCGCCCACCTGGGATTATATGTTGAGTTTGTATTGTCTGTCCTTCCCTTGGTGTTTTCCTTTAGAGCTAGTGGTGCGGACTAGTGTTCCCACCGCCCTGTTCACTATCTAGGGCTCAGCTTAGGGAAAGCCAGGGCTTTAGGCACGTGATCGGCGTACGGGTGAGGAACCCGTCTAGGGACGTCAGGGCAGCCAGGTGCCAGCCGCTAGGTAAATCAGGGGTCACCACCTTCCCTCTCACTTGGGCAGGGCCTTCCTTGTTCCCTCCCTCTGTGTCACGTATGTGATAGTTACGCCGACCGTGATATTATAACTGGCCCTTACTTTTTGAGAAAAAAATAAAAATAAAAAATTTATTTTTGTTGTTTTTTTTTTTCTCTACTTAGAATCCAATATGGATCCTATTGCTGCCTTGGCAAAACAGCTTCAAGGCCTGTCTTTGGAGGTGGCAGGATTGAAGGCGTCTGTCCTCCAACAACAGCAGCAAATACAGCAGACCGCACCCCCAGCGGTTGCTATGGGTAACCAGGTTGTTACAGAACCCAAGGTTGTTCTTCCTGACAGATTTTCTGGGGGAAGGGACAAATTTGCGACGTTCCGTGAGGCCTGCAAATTATACTTTAAGTTGCGCCCTTACTCCTCAGGTAATGAAGAACAGCGGGTTGGGATTGTCATTTCCCTGCTTCAGGGGGAACCCACAATCCTGGGCGTTCTCGTTACCCCCTGGTTCCCAGGCTCTCCGGTCAGTGGAGGGATTTTTTGGGGCTTTGGGTCTCATATATGATGACCCTGACCGAGTCGCCCTGGCTGAGTCGAAGTTACGGAGACTCCTACAGGGAGATCGGTCAGCAGAGGAATATTGCTCAGAGTTCCGTAGGTGGGCTACGGATACTCAGTGGAACGACCCGGCTCTCAGGAGTCAGTTCTGCTCTGGGTTATCTGAAAGGGTTAAGGATGCACTGGCGCTGTATGAGACCCCCCTTTCCCTTGATGCTGTTATGTCCCTCTCTATCAGAATAGATAGGCGTCTTAGGGAGAGATCGAAAATTCCTGAGCAATTGGTTACCTCTCCTAAGCAACAATTAGTCTGTACTGACTTAGATGAGCCTATGCAGCTAGGCGGAACTTCTCGTCAGGTCCGTCCTCCTGAGGTTCGCCGTAGGGGGGGGGCTTGTTTTTTCTGTGGGGGGAAGGGTCATTTCATTAATGTCTGTCCCTCCTTTCTCAAAAACAAAAGACCGTCGGAAAACTACTAACCCCAGGCTGTGCGGAGGATGTCAGCCGGGGGGTATACGTTTCCTCCATACGAACATCTCAATTTGTGTTACCAGCGGTTATTGTTTTTGGTGTTAAGACGGAGTCTATTTCTTTTTTTCTAGACAGTGGAGCAGGGGTAAATTTGATAGATGCCCATTTTGCCCGCACTATGGGTTTGTCTCTCTGTACGCTGCAGAGACCTATTCCCGTATTCGCTATAGATTCGGCTCCTCTGTCTCAGAGAAACCTCACCCACATTGTTCATAATTTACACCTTCGGGTAGGGGACCACCATAATGAGTGTCTTTCATGTTACGTTCCCTCTCCTGTGGTATTGGGTCTTCCCTGGTTGGTAGCGCACAATCCAGTGGTGGATTGGCAGGCCAGGGAGATATTGGAGTGGAGTGAGCATGGCAGAGAGAATTGCTTAAATAACAATTGCTTAATCGCCTCCATAGCTTCCCTACCTACATTTATTTCGGACTTTGAGGAAGTTTTTTCTGAAAAGGGTTGTCAGAAGCTACCACCTCATCGTCCATATGATTGCCCGGTTAACCTGATTCCCGGTGCAAAATTACCCAAGTCCAGGTTGTATAATCTTTCGGGTCCCGAGAGACAAGCCATGAAAGATTATATCTCCGAGAGTCTGGCTAAGGGACACATCAGACCCTCTTCTTCACCCGTGGCTGCAGGGTTTTTCTTTGTTAAAAAGAAAGATGGGGGGCCTGCGTCCTTGCCTAGATTTCCGTGAGCTAAACCAGATAACCATCCGATACCCATAGCCTCTTCCTCTCATTCCTGACCTTTTTAATCAGATTGCGGGTGCTAGGTGGTTCTCCAAACTTGATCTTAGGGGGGCCTACAATCTGATTCGTATCAGGGAAGGGGATGAGTGGAAGACAGCTTTTAACACCCCTGAGGGGCATTATGAAAATCTAGTTATGCCTTTCGGTCTGACCAATGCCCCCGCTGTCTTCCAACATTTCGTTAATGATATTTTTAGTCATCTCATCGGCAGGTTTGTAGTCATATACCTAGATTATATCTTAATTTATTCGGCTGATCTGAAATCACATGAGGTGCATGTCAGGCAAGTACTGCAGGTTCTACGGACGAATAAATTATATGCGAAAATTGAAAAATGTGTCTTCGCCGTTCAGGAAATACAGTTCCTGGGATATCTATTATCTGCTTCAGGTTTCCGTATGGATCCTGGGAAGGTCCAGGCAATTTTAGATTGGGATCTTCCTGAGAACCTTAAAGCCCTACAACGGTTTTTGGGTTTCGCAAATTTCCATAGAAAGTTAATTAAAAATTATTCAGTGATCGTTAAACCCCTTACTGACATGACTAGGAAGGGGACTGATTTTTCTAAATGGTCTGACGCCGCTAAAAATGCATTTTCCTCTCTAAAGGAGAGGTTTACCTCGGCACCTGTTCTAATTCAACCTGATGTCTCCCAGCCTTTTATTGTTGAGGTAGATGCGTCAGAGGTGGGAGTGGGGGCTGTATTATCTCAGGGTCCGTCTCCTGGCAAATGGCGCCCTTGCGCTTTCTTTTCCAAAAAATTATCTTCTGCAGAGAAGAACTATGATGTTGGAAATAGGGAACTGTTGGCGATTAAGCTGGCGCTTGAAGAGTGGCGTCACTTCTTAGAGGGAGCAATCCACCCCGTCACGGTGATTACGGATCACAAAAACCTTCTGTACCTAGAATCGGCTAAGCGTCTCACCCCTAGACAAGCTAGGTGGTCGCTATTCTTTACCAGATTTAACTTTGTAATCACCTATCGTCCTGGGGCAAAAAATACCAAGGCAGACGCGTTATCTCGTAGTTTCCCTGGAGGGGGTAATGCTAGTGATCCGGTACCTATTTTACAAAGAGGAGTGGTTGTCTCTGCTGTACACTCTGTTCTAGAGGGAAAGGTGTTAGAGGCCCAGGGGGACGCCCCGGCCTCTTGCCCCTCAGAGAAATTGTTTGTACCGTTAAACCTGCGTCTTGAATTATTAAAAGAACATCATAATTCGGCACTTGCTGGGCACCCGGGTAGTAAAGCAACCTTGGAGCTATTATCTCGTCGTTTTGGTGGCCAAGGTTGCGTCAGGATGTAATAGATTTCGTGTCTACTTGCTCTACTTGTGCACGCGCGAAAGTCTCTCATACACGTCCAGCAGGGTCTTTATTGCCTCTTTTTATCCCCAATAGGCCATGGACACATCTGTCTATGGATTTCATCACTGACTTTACCGTTGTCTGCGGGTAAAACAGTTATTTTGGTAGTAGTAGACAGGTTTATGCAAAATGGTACACTTTATTGCGCTACCCCGCACTTCCTAATGCTAAAACTCTTGCTCAGGTGTTTATCAGTGAAATCGTGAAGCTTCACTGGGGTCCCTTCCGATGTGGTTTCGGATCGGGGAACCCAGTTTATTTCTAAGTTTTGGAAAGCTTTTTGTTCCCGTTTGGGGGTACACTTGTCCTTTTCCTCAGCTTTCCATCCTCAGTCGAATGGACAGACTGAGCGTACCAACCAAAACCTAGAAACATATTTAAGGTGTTTTGTGTCTGAAAACCAAGAGTTGTGGTCATCATATTTACCGTTAGCTGAGTTTGCCATAAATAATCATTATCAGGAGTCCACTGGCAAGTCACCATTCCTTGGTGCATACGGTTTTCATCCCCAATTTTGTACTTTCAAAGAGGGGGGGTCTTCTGGGGTTCCCGAAGAGGAAAGGTTTTCTTCATCTCTTTCTTCGGTATGGCAGAAGGTGCAAGTTAACTTGAAAAAGATGAGTGGTAAATATAAATGCATGGCCGATAAGAAACGGTCGCCAGGTCCGGACCTAGGGGTGAATGACTATGTGTGGTTGTCTACTAGGAATATTAAGTTGAAGGTTCCCTCTTGGAAACTGGGCCCTAGGTTCATTGGTCCTTATAAAATAGTAGCCGTCATTAACCCTGTGGCTTTTCGCCTGGAGCTACCTCAGACTTTTAAGATCCATAACGTCTTCCATAAATCGTTACTTAAGAAGTATGTTCCACCTCTAGAACCATCACCGCCGCCACCTCCTCCTGTTATTGTGGATGGTAATCTGGAGTTTCAAATAGCCAGAATTGTTGATTCTCGTTGGGTCCGCCGCTCTCTTCAGTATCTGGTGCATTGGAGGGGTTACGGTCCCAAGGAAAGAATGTGGGTTCCAGCGTCAGAGGTAAACGCCAACAAGTTAATTCAGGCTTTCCATGCCTCTCATCCGGAGAGACCTGGTCCTGAGTGTCCGGAGGCCCCTCGTGAAAGGGGGGGTACTGTCACAAGGGTATCAAGAGCCACGTCTGACTCCGTTATACCCGGGGTCCGGAGGTCGCAGCGGGTGGCTGCGCGCTCTATATCTAAAGATCACGTTGTTTCTTAGTGATTGTTTTCTGTGTTTGCCTTGCTATCCTTTTTGTCTCAATCAGGGATCCGTAGCTTCTCCTCCTCAGCTGTTTCTTGTCTGCCACTCCCAACCTCCTTATATTCTCCCCTCACTCTTCTCTAGTTGCCAGTTATAGAGCTTCCTGCCTGGACATCTATACTGACCCACTGGAGTTGTGAATCCTGGTTGTCGTTCCAGAGTGCTTCCCTCCGGATCCCTGTTGGGCTTCTTGTTGTCTCCTGTTGTCGCCCACCTGGGATTATATGTTGAGTTTGTATTGTCTGTCCTTCCCTTGGTGTTTTCCTTTAGAGCTAGTGGTGCGGAATAGTGTTCCCACCGCCCTGTTCACTATCTAGGGCTCAGCTTAGGGAAAGCCAGGGCTTTAGGCACGTGATCGGCGTACGGGTGAGGAACCCGTCTAGGGACGTCAGGGCATCCAGGTGCCAGCCGCTAGGTGAGTCAGGGGTCACCACCTTCCCTCTCACTTGGGCAGGGCCTTCCTTGTTCCCTCCCTCTGTGTCACGTATGTGATAGTTACGCCGACCGTGATACCCGGCCGATCCATGCCATGACGGCTCCGGTGCCTTGGCTCCTACCTAGGTCATCCCTGTCCCCTCTGGGTCCCTCCCTTTCTTCTATTACACCCTGATTCTGGCCTCACTATTAGGTCTACGGCCCCCAGACCGGCACCCCGTCGAAACAGGCCACACGCGGCAAGCAGGGGTATCTAGCCCCTGGGCAACGACGGCCCATGCCCACAAACAGCGTAAAAAAAAATAAATTTAAAAATATATATATATATACAAAAAAAAAAAAATATATATATACAATTAAATCGGTATTCTTTCATACGCACTCCCGCCGTGCCGCAGCAGGAGGAAGGCAAGTCATCCTCGGTTCCCTCATTCAGGGGGAGGGCCACGGGGTCCCTGCTGGGTGGAAGGGACCTAGTTTCAGCACGGTGTTCAAAGAAACCGGGTCGTCACACGAGTAGGCCAGGTCATCATTGAACGCCATACCCATTCAGCGATCACTAAACGCTCACTACAGTCATCTATTCTATGGTGGCGACAGTGCCATGTGGTTATGTATGTACTTCACGTTATATGCTGCTGTCTCATCTACTGGTTCGCCAGGCTCACACCTACTTCTGTCTGCTGGATCACCCAGGCTCACACCTACTTCTGTCTCCTGGATCACCCAGGCTCACACCTACCTCTGCCTCCTGGATCGCCCAGGCACGCACCTACCTCTGCCTCCTGGATCGCCCAGGCACGCACCTACCTCTGCCTCCTGGATCGCCCAGGCACGCACCTATCTCTGTCTCCTGGTTCGTCCAGGCTCATACCTACCTCTGCCCCCTGGATCGCCCAGGCACGCACCTACCTCTGCCTCCTGGATCGCCCAGGCACGCACCTTCTTCTGTCTCCTGGATCGCCCAGGCTCATACCTACCTCTGCCTCCTGGTTCACCCAGTCCCGTCACCCTCCTCAGTTATGTTCTCTTTTTCCTTCCGAACCTTATGATTTGCCCTCTCAGGAACGTGTCCTGATCGTTCACTTGTGCGACATTTGGATCAAGGTCAGGTGACCCAACACATCGATACAGGTAGTAGCCTCTAAGCCAGGTACGTTGCCCAGACCGACTCAAGCCTTCTCGTAGGCACCAGTCGTACTACGTTCCGATCTCATATAGTTATTCGGGACCATTTCTTTCTTTACAGGTTTAAGCATGTCACATGCTTCTGACATGGAGGACACCATGTCTCTCCCTGGAACGTCCGTCTCAGGCCAGCCGGGCAACACGTCCCTGAGAAGCTGGACGGTTCCCAGGCTCATCGCGGAACTCAATAAAAGGGGCATCCCTCATTCGGCCTCTGCCCGCAAAGCAGAGTTATACAAGCGGTTGATGACCACCCCGGGTCCGTCAGGCGTCCAGCCGGGCACCATGGACACTCAACAGTCTTTGAGGCATCTGCAAGCCACCATTGACTCCTTGGTCGGCATGGTGACTGATGCCCAGTCCAGGGTTTCGGTACTGGAGTCCCGGGCCCCGACCCCTCCCCCCCAGGCTCCATACCCTCCGGCCGAGTCCGTGGTTCCTCAGACAGCCTCCGTAGGTACGGCCATTTTCACTCCCAGGGTGGCCCCGGCTCATTTCATCCCAGACGGCATTAAGAAGGATATTCTGGCGGGAAAGGATGTGAACTTGGCGTCCATCCTTATCGCCTCACAGGACCTCCCTGAGAACAGGGTCATCAACTGTGGTGACGTCTCTCTTGTCCTGAGGGCCAAGGACGCAAGGCTGAACCGAAAGCTCACCATCCCGGAATTTGTCTTGGTGTTCAGCCTGTTCAGGGATATCGTGTGCTCGGCCCAGCCCACAAGAAGGGAGGAACTCTATCTGGTCACCGATCTGGGGCATAAGTACGGTGGCGCGTCATTCTATGACTATCACCACTCCTTCTCTGCGAAGGCTGCGGCTGCCCTGGCTCAATTCCAGTTCGTCACCAATTGGGCAAATATAGACATGGAATTGTTCTGCCGCCACTTCGCGGGTCTCAGGGCCCCGTCCTGCTCAGGGTGCCAGTCCATCTTCCACTCCGCGGACTGGTGTCCGAACGCGGTCAACCCTGTCCAGGATAGGTCCCTACCTGGTCCCTCAGGTCTCCAACCGGGCACCCCCGGAGTGGACAAACTGGGCAGGCCCATCGTGTACCTGGGCAAGAGCCAGGTCTGCAATAATTATAACAGGCATGGTTGCGGCTTCAACAGTTGCAGGGCCCTCCATATCTGCTCGCAGTGTTTCAGGGCTCACCTGCGTTCCGCCTGTCCCAAGGGGTCGGCGAAGCAGCTATGACTAGCCGACATTGACCTCGACCTCCTTGGAATCCTTCTGCAGGGCCACCCCGACAGGGGGTTTGTGCAGTTCTTGCTGTCCGGCTTCACAGAGGGATTTCACACGGGCCTCATCGCTCTGCCGCAGACGCCTTGGGAGGGCGGCAACCTGAGGTCGGCTTCTGAAGACCCGGCAGCGGTTGAGGAGTTGCTCCAAGCAGAAGTCGACAAAGGGTTCCTAATTGGGCCGCTTGAGTCGATACCGTTTTCCTCCTGGCGCATCAATCCCATTGGCCTGGTGTCCAAGAAAAATACAAATAAAAAAAGGTTAATCTATGACCTGTCCGCACCTCATGCCTCTGCCGTCCCCAGTCTCAACTCGCTCATCCCATCCGAGGAGTTCTCCATTAAATATTCCTCTATAGACGAGGCGATTAAAGGTATAGTAAACTCCGGCAGGGGTTCCTGGTTGGCAAAAGCGGACATCTCAGACGCCTTCAAGCTTCTCCCCGTCAAACCGTACTTATGGGGTTACTACGGGCTTAGATGGGCCAATCACTACTATTTCGCAAACAGGCTCACGTTTGGGTCGAAGAGTAGCCCTTGGTTGTTCGACCAATTTGCCAAGGCCCTGCACTGGATCCTCGTCCACCATGGCGGATTACCAACGGTCATTCACTACCTCGATGACTTCCTGATCATCGAGGGTCCACAAGGCAGGTCGGGCAACCTGGCTACTCTTCTTCAGATTTTTTCCAGCCTACAGGTCCCGATAGCCCACGCAAAACCTGAGGGCCCCGCCCATAGGGTGACGTTCCTCGGTATCACCCTGGATTCCATCCGGATGGAGGCCAGCCTCCCGGAGGAAAAACTGGCGAGTTGCCGTGCGGCAATTTCCCACGCCATGTCCGTGGGCTATCTGTCCAGGGTGGAGCTCCAATCCCTGCTGGGGCGTTTCAACTTCGCCTCCAGAATTATGCCCCAGGGCAGGGCTTTCACCTCCAGGTTGCTCCAGCTGTTGCCTTCGGCCCCTGACCAGAGCAGCATTGTCCACTTGGACAGCCATGCCAGGGCGGACTTGGCCATGTGGTCCCTGTTTCTATCCTCCTGGAACGGGATCTCCCTTTTTGTACCATCATGGGCACCGTCATACCCCACCGTTTTCTCGGACGCTGCTGCGTCCCGGGGGTATGCCGCTATTTTTGGGTCCCATTGGATGGCTGGCCAGTGGCCCGTAGAAATCCGGTCAGTCGCCGAAAATCTGAGTTCATCTTCCCTCCTGGAGCTCTACCCCATAGTGGCGGCAGCCCAGAGGTGGGGTCATCGCTGGGCGAACACACCGGTGATGTTCATCACCGATAACCAAGCGTTGGTGGACATCATCACAAAAGGTCGGGCTAAGTCCCCCAGGATCATGTCCCTCCTGCGCAGACTAGTTTGGCTCTCCCTCACTTATAATTTCCATGTGTTCTGCAGTCATAACCCGGGGGTCGAGAACGTGGCGGCAGATGCCCTGTCCCGATTTAATTTCCCCCTCTTTTTTCAGGTGCTGCCAGGAGCGGACCCCTCGGGGTTCCCCCTTCCGGTCTTCCAGTCTCTAGTGATGGACTAGAGTCCCTCCTTGCTCACGCCAGGAACCTGGTTCAGCACTCCCTCTCCTCCAATACCATCAGGAACTACCAAGCCGGTGTCAAGGTTTACGAAGGTTTCGCCAGGCCCCACCCGCAAGGTGGCTTGGACGATGTCTCCTACACCCTGGCGTTTATAGCCCACTGTCACCGCAATCTCAGGCTGTCATTCAACACCATCAAGCTGTACCTAGCGGGGATACAGCACTGCGCAATGCTTCATAACCCGAATGGAGGTTCCATTTTTTCAGTGCAGGCGGTAAAAGCTGCCCTTAGGGGGGTCCAGAAGTGAGGGGACGTCCCTTTTGGGCACTCTCCTAGTTTGATTATCAAAGCAGCCATGTACCTCGGGTTTTACGGGTTCCTCAGGCCAGGTGAGTTCACCAGCACCTCCCCTAATCGTCAGGGGTTGCAGGTGCGACAGTTGTCCTGGGCCCATGACCATTTTGTCCTCTGGCTCCCTTCCACGAAGGCCAACCAGCATGGACCACCCTCGGAGGTCAGGTTTTTTAAAACCTCCAACGATTGGTGCCCAGTCATGGTCCTCCGTCAATTGCTAGCCCTGTTGCAAGATGCCTCCCCAGAGGCCCCGCTGCTTCCTTGGCGTGGGGGGCCCCTGACGTCAATCCAGTTTGTGTCCCACATCAGAACGCTGGCCTCAGGCCTCGGTTATAACCCGCTGGCCATCACAGGACACTCGCTCCGAATCGGAGCCGCGTCCTCAGCATCAAAAAACGGGGTCCCGGCGCACGTGATTAAATGCATGGGTAGGTGGCGATCTTCTTGCTTCATAAGATACATCCCGAACCCGCATGTTGAGATTTCCCAGGCATTTTGTAACCTTGCTCTCTGAGTGGTATTAAAGGCTTTTGGTCACTACTCTGCTCTTCTCGTTTATTTTGCCCACTACTAGGCTTACCCTCGCTCCTGGCTTCCGGCACAACACAGCCAGCTAGGTCAGGGGAAGCGCTTCACCCACTCATCACAGTTAAGCCTCTCCCATAAGTGGAAGGCTGAAAAGTCAGCCTGAATTTGTGGGAGGGGCATCTTACCTTCTTAAACTCCAGCCCCCTAGCTCCTCAGGGCCGCTTCTGTGTCACACCCAGGCCCACCGCCCCCACCCCCCCCTGTTCTCAAACACTCCCCCTTAGGGTACGCCCACTACTAGGCCTTACCCTCGCTCCTGGGCTTCCGGCACAACACAGCCAGCTAGGTCAGAGGGAAGCGCTTCACCCACTCATCACAGTTAAGCCTCTCCCATAAATGAAATACATGGAAATTTTAAAACAACATCAAAAAGGTCATTTTCTGATGACACATTCCCTTTAACTTGTAAGCAAGTCTGAAAATGTGATGATTGGTTACTATTAGAGATGAACAAATCCATTCGCAGATTTAGAGATTTTTAGGTACTGAATCAACCCCAAATCTTTTCCGGTCTAATTCAGACGAATCTTGTAAAACAGCGCCCAGCGCATAGCAATCGATAGTGTTCTGTCACCACCAGGCAGGAGGTAATTGCAGTCAGTTGCGGCCAAGCAATAACCGCGAGTTTGTGGGAGCAATGATAAAAGTAGATACAGTTACACCTGACACTGTATCAAAACGAGGGGGATGGACAAGGAAAATTAAAAAAATGTAAAAAAAAATTGAACAAAAACGAGATGGGAGCTATTCATAAAAAAAATCTGTGCTTTAGAGTACTAGAGGGGTTATTTACCAATTTCCAGGCAATTGGAGCAACTTTGGTTCGGAACCGAATAGATTCGGAACCGAACCAAGACTTCTGATAATTTGGCGAATCTGAAACTAACGGAAATCTTGGAAGATCGCTCATCTCTAGTTACTATTTTTCAGTACTATTCAGTCTGCATTAGTTTTTTTTTTACTTGTGACCCAGTGTGTTATTTAGTATGTGTTGCATTTAATGTAGAGGTTTTTCTGGCCAAAAAACAAAACTTCCCCCTTCAAATGAATGATTGTGATAAAGCCTCACCTTATGTTCACAAACTGTACATTTAGTCTGAACCCACTTTTTTTCCTATTCTTTTTTTTTTTTAACTAGCTCCAACATGGCATTGAGGCTGGTAATGGAACAGGTCGGGGTGTGACGGTCGTGTAGAAGAAATCCTCTAACATGGAGCATGGGGAACTGTGTGTGATGACCAAAGGGATATTAAGGATGCGCAAGTTGTATGTCAAGCAGATAGGTTGCGGTAATGCTCTTGCGTTTACTAACCAGAGTGTGCAGCGGTTTGGTCAAGGACAAGGACTGATTATATTGGATGATGTTCAAAGTAATAGGCAATGACGTTTTCTTGTGGGACTGTCCGCACAGAGGGCTTACAATCACATAGACAGTGGACACAATGAAGATGCCTGGAGACATCTGCTAAGGACCAGTCTGATGGTTGATCCTATGTTTAAAAGGTATTGCTTTGTACATTATGGATATATAGTATAGTATTACAAGAATTTACATTCATCTACATAAAAATACATTTAGGAAACCATTTCATTGAAATTGAGGGTGCCCTGCCATGCATTGTACATCAGTAGGCAGACCCTTACAGATCACATTTTATAGCACTTGTAATTGCCCTGCTATTTAAAGGCATCTGTCAGCAGATCTGTTTAAATATAAGCAAATGAGTCTCTAGGAGCAGTGGGGGCGTTGCCTTTACTCATTCAGGTTCTGCTCCCTCTGCAACTGCCCACGCCCTCAGCACTTATTGACAGGGCAGACATGATGTTTACACCGCCATAGTGGCTGTCATTAAAGTGCAGAAGGCATGGCAATTGCAGAGACAGCAGAGCCTCAAGAGTAAAGGCAACGCCCCCTGTTGCTCCCAGAGGCTCATTTACAAATATTCAAACATCCTTTTTCTAATAAATATTGGCACATAAGTGCATTAGCTCTGCCGCAACATGGCAGTAGGGTGCTGATTAGTTTTCATTGCTACCAAATGCCTATTAAAGGTGAATAGACATTCTACAGTACATTGATGAGCCTTTTATGATCTTCTTAATAGTTTGCTTGCAAGTAACAATGTCAAGTTCACTTCCTCTAAAAAACAGTTAACATTTTTTCGCTCATCATCCAATGTCATGACCCTGGAATTTATTAATCACGACTTCAGTGGACGATTTGAAGCTCAGTATTACTCATCCAGCCTATATACTATAGGTAATATGTGTAGAGATATTGATGTATTACTTGGTTAAAAAAAAACAGTTACCAGGCACTCCAGTAATAGATATAGTCCAGACAAAATATTATTACATGTCAAAACCAATCTGAATCCATTGTTCAGAAAAAAAATCTGATATAATATGTGAATGTAAAATTGCATCAAAATGTTAGCTAAGATTTTTAGCTAAGATTTTTAAAATGTTAGCTGAGAAAGGAAATATCAACTGCTCACACACCACAATTTGTTGCATTTTCTGTAACATACTATGTACATTGTATCATGATTGGTGTACTCGCCAATATAGAATGTTTCATTCTTCTTTTCTGATTTCATTTATCAAATATGGATGTTGTTGAGTAATAAACATAAAATGACAGTGTATTATCTTCAGAATGTGTAGTGAAGGTTTTATTATAAACAGTATCTTATTGCAGTTAAAGGAGTTTTTCAGGAGTTCAATATTGACGACGTCTCCTTATAATAGCTCATGAATATCTGATTAGTGATTAGTGGGGGTCCAGTTCCCATAACTCCCGCGGATCAGCTATTTTAAGAGGCTATGGCACTTTGGTGACCATTGAGACCTCCTAACAGCATATTAAGTACAGGGTCTGCAATGTATAGAGTCTGTGCTTGGTATTGTTCTATAGCGGCTGTGCTTAGTATTGTTGTATAGTGGCTATGCTTGGTATTGCAGCCCATGCCCATTCACTTCAATGAGACTGAGCTGCATGTAGGCCATGTGACTGATGAATGGGACGTCACTAGCCTAGAAAGAAGCTTCGGCTACTTTGAACAGCTGATTGGCGTGGGTGCCAGGAGTTGGATCCTCACCGCTCAGGTACTGATGACCTGTCCTGAGGATAGGTCATCCATTTTGTGCTCCCTGAAAACTCCTTTAATTTGCTTTTCAAAATACAATGTTCCTTTTTCTTTCCTCTCTATTTTCATGCATGGTTTGTACAGCACCTTCTACCACTGGTAAGTTATCATGAGGCATTTATAAATATACTGGGGAAAATGTATTAAGCAAACAGTTTCAACACTTGTAGCAAATGTGCACTAAAAATGGAATATGTGGCTATGGCTCATGCACACAACCGTTGTGTGCAATCCGTGGCCGTTGTTCCGTTTTCAGTGATTTTCTGCGGACCCATTGATTTTCAATGGGTCAGTTGAAAACTCAGAAAATGCACTGTTGTTCATCCGCGGCCGTGATCCGTGTTTCCTGTCCGTCAAAATAGGACCTGTCTATTTTTTTGACGGACAACGGGTTCACGGACCCATTCAAGTCCAATGGGTCAGTGAAAAAAGACGGATGCACACAAGATTGGCGTCCGCGTCCGTGATCCGTGGCCGTAGGTTACTTTCACACAGACGGATCGCAGATCCGTCTGCATAAAAGCTTTTTCAGAGCTGAGTTTTCACTTCGTGAAAACTCATATCCGACAGTATATTCTAACACAGAGGCATTCATATAGTGATGGGGACGCTTTAAGTTAGAATATACTACGAACTGTGTACATGACTGCCCCCTGCTGCCTGGCAGCACCCGATCTCTTACAGGGGGCCGTGATTCGCACAATTAACCCCTCAGGTGCCGCACCTGAGGGGTTATTTGTGCGTATCATAGCCCCCTGTAAAAGATCAGGTGCTGCCAGACAGGAGAGGGCAGACCCCCCTCCCTCCCCTGTATTACATTCATTGGTGGCCAGTGCGGCCCCCTCCCTTCCTCCCCAATATTATATTCATTGGTGGCCAGTGCGGCCTCCCCTCTCCCCCCCCCTAATTAAAATCACCTTCCCCCATCATTGGTGGCCAGTGCGGCCTCCCCTCTCCTCCCCCCCAGTTAAAATCACCTTCCCCCATCATTGGTGGCCAGTGCGGCCTCCCCTCTCCCCCCCCCCTAGTTAAAATCACCTTCACCCATCATTGGTGGCCAGTGCGGCCTCCCCTCTCTCCCCCCCTAATTAAAATCACCTTCCCCCATCATTGGTGGCCAGTGTGGAGAAAACTCAGATCCGATGGTATAATAGGGACTCCTGACTCTACATTGAAAGTCAATGGGGGACGGATCCGTTTGCAATTGCACCATATTGTGTCAACGTCAAACGGATCCGTCCCCATTGACTTGCATTGTAAGTCAGGACGGATCCGTTTGGGTCCGCACGGCCAGGCGGACACCAAAATGATTTTTTTCTTTAACTTTTCTTCATGTCCGTGGATCCTCCAAAAATCAATGAAGACCCACGGAAGAAAAAACGGACACGGATCACGGAACTACGGGACCCGTTTTTGCGGACCGCAAAAAAAAAACGGTCGTGTGCATGAGGCCTATGTCAAAGAGATACAGATAAAAATGCAAAGGGAAAGGTAAAATAGAAAAAACACGGAGAAAGGTAGGGAAAAGAGTGGTGTAAAATCAGTATAGTATAGGGTGACTTAGAGATACTGTAGTAAAATCAACTAACATTTATTAATGGTGCGCAGTGCACTTTGTTATGGTGCAAAATATTGAAGTAAATTAAGTCAGCTATGAAGTGACTGATGGAATTTGGCAAATTTTGAGTAATTTACTGTTTACAACAAGTTAACGGAGATTAAGGTTATCATACCAATGTTGTGCAACTTTTTCAAAATATCTTGCACCCTGAAAATCTAAGTTACATGGCCTTTCTCTTGCAGTGAACCATACTAGGATTGTAGATTAGTTTTGCAAAAAAACGTTTCCTTTTGCTAGTGCAGTATGTAGATTGGCTGAAAGTTTGAGCAAGCTTAAAAAGATTGAAACAATTTTGTAAGAAGAAGGGGCCCAAAATGTATACAAAACAATGTGAGAGAGACTAAAATCCTCCTATAGAAATGTTTGCTATTTGTTATTGTAGCCACACGTGCTTCTACATGTTACTGAATGGCTACTAGAGATAAGCGAATCGATTTTACCACAATTAAATTTGTTATGAATTTTCCATTAGATGGCCCTGATTTGACAGACTTAGACCCTAAACTAATTTTAGAAATTTGATCATCTCTGTTGTGTATTTTTTTCTGTCTCAAAGTTACAGTTTTTTCTTGTTTATAGAAATAGCACACATTTATTTATACCTGATAAAATAATATAAAGTTAAACTTTTTTCCTATCTCTACTTTTTCTATTAGTTCCATGTTGCTATACACTGACTCAACCATTTGGTTATATTGCTTTCAGATATTGCTTTGTGGGTGAAGGGAAATATCAGCTACTCTAAGCACATTTTTTTACATAGTACTGATATTGTAACATTTTCACTTGTATATTGTATTTTATCATTGTTGGTGTGCTTTATGATAGAGAAGAGGCAAAGTTCTGAAAATTTGATTCTGCTGCAAAAAAATCCACTTTGTGACTAATAATTTGTCACAAAAGCACATTTCTTTGTAAGTAGTCGGTGCAATGACAGGAAACGGTGATTGCTCCGCCCCCCATCATTGTACCCCTCAGATGCTGCGTTCATTGCTGATAGCGAAACAAGAGGATAAGCGGCTTTGAGGCGAATTAAATTTTCCCTGAAATTTAGATCGAAGTCCACTTCGGACACTTCAATTCGCTCAACACTATTCTCTTCCCTGTCTTTTTAACATACCCAATATAATTATATTGGGTAACACACACGGAATGTCCCAATTCATTATCCTCTGGATGTATACTGAAGATCTAATTTAGAATATATCATGGGCCACATTTTCCAAATAGTAAAAAAATATTTTTTCTCTTTCCTCTTAATTTTCATGTATCTAGAACATACTACCCCTGCTAAGTACGATACCTAAAATATCTACAACTAATATGTGTTCACTGTAGTTCAATAAGGCATTTAATACAATACATGGCATTTTATTATGTTTTCAAAACTGTAAGTAACAACGTTTTTCTTTCTCTTTCTCTTCCTATCATGTATCCAGCAGCAAGAAACACTGCTTACTTGTTAGTCAGTCACCGCAATGAGGACATGGGTGTGACTACAACTGGTAAACAATTTTTCACTCTAAGGCCTCATGCACACGACCGTGTCCGTTGTGCCGTTTTTCGGGATTTTCTGCGGACCCATTGACTTTCAATGGGTCCCGTTGAAAAACTCGGCTAATGCACCGTTTGTCATCCGCGTCCGTGATCCGTGGTTCCAGTCCATCAAAAAAAATATAACCTGTCCTATTATTTTCGTGGAAAACGGTTCGCGGACCCATTCAAGTCAATGGGACCGCTAAAAAACATGGAGGCACACAAGATTTTCATCCGCGCGTTAGAGTCCGTTTTTTTCCTATCATTTGCATGGCAAACCTGTCTTAGATTTTTTTTTTACTTTCCTTCATGTCTGGTGATCCTCCAAAAATAAAGGAAGTCACACGGAAACAAAAACGGAAACGGATCACGGAACAACGGAACCCCATTTTGCGGAACGGAACACAACAACGGTCGTGTGCATGAGGCCTAAGTCTCACACTCACCTCTCAGATATACTGATATACTGTGTACCCTGTATGACATGTATGACATGTATGACATGTTGCACATGTTTCACAATCTTGAGGGCAGCCCTGGTTGATCAGCTGTTTGAAAAGGAGGCGCGCGACATGCCAGCGATGCCTCCTTTTCATTGTTTACCTGCTCGCCGTTGCATCTGCAGCGGTGAGCAGGTTTAATTACACCTAACCGTCCTATTCATTTTAATGAGATGGATCATCCTATTCAATAGATATAATATGTTGCAGAAACTACATTACCTTATTGGCCCATGGTTGAAATAAGTAAGCAAAAGTACAGGGTACAAACCATCACATATTAGACATCACTATATAGATGTCCTGTTTTTCCCCACAGCTACAAAACAAGTGATTCTCCTAGAGCGTCAAAAATAATAAAATTTAGACAGACTTTGTAATTGTGGTTTACTTACTTCATTGGGTATTTCAGGGGTGTTGTAGCAGCTCGATCTTGTAAAAGTCATAAATACAGTAATGTACATAATCTTCTCAATTTATCCTGAAGACTTTTTTACAGTATACTATGCAATATATCTGTGCACTATACAGTAGTTTGATTATATTTTCTCATGATTAAGATTTAAACTCTGACTTTTTCTTTCATCTCTATTTTCATGTTTCCAGTATCTTCTGCGACTCCTAAATCTAATATTTAAAGGGGTTGGCCATTTTCTGATTATCGTTAACCAATGTGTTTATGAGATGATTACACGGCACTTACTAATATAGCTAGAGATTAGTTTTATCAAATTTTAAGTTTTGACAAATTTGATACGCACGATTCGTCAAAGTTCTTCAAGAAATTTGATTTCTTCTGAATTAATTTGTTACGAATCACAATAAATCTTGTATACCCAGGCCACTCTGCCTAATCTTATGCATCCCACTTGGTGGCCCAATGTTAGTGTAAAGGCTTGGAACGTGAACTGCAGGGAGAGTGCAGGGAGAGGGTATCGCCATGTGTCTTTCGTTCCGGTGTACCCACATTCATAGTTTATCTGTTCTGTAGGTCCTGTGCTGTCAGTATTACAGGAAGTTATAATTTATTGCCGTCACCATCACTGTACAGGGCACCAAGTTCCATAGCTAATCCCTTTTAGCTGTTAGCTGTGGAGTTACTGTGCGTCAGTATTGCAGGTCAATAAAAGCATCCGGTCTAATTTATCACCATGGACTTAACTGTGCAGTGCCCCAAGATTCAATTAGTAGCCCCATGACAGAGTGGGGATGGTGGCAGCAGCAGAAGTGGCAGTAACCATGGCAAAAGTGGCCCCATGACAAAGTGGGGAGGGAGGGCAGTAGGAGTGGCAGTAAGGCTGTGGTAACATCACTGTTTATGTTTCCATTCTTCTGCTCACTCAGAAGTACATAAAACAAAAAAATATATATATATAGTCCTGTACTTTGAGCATCCATATAAAGCCTCTTTCAGACAATTAGTATTGTGTCAGTGTTTTGCACCAATATTTGATGAGTTAATTGTAAGCCAAAACAGGAATGGGTCCAAAACAGAGATAAAATGTAATAGAATTATTTGCATCTCATCTGTCTTTTGGACCCACTCCTGCTTTTGGCTTTCAAATTCTGATCAAATACTGATGCAAAACACTGACCAAACACAGACTAAAAGAATGTATTAGCTACGATGAATTTAGGTAAAGTTGGTGGAGTGATTTGTGTGGTTCATTCCAATAACCAATAACACTCCGCCTGTATTTCAAAAATCCATCTGACATGTTTGATACATCCAGCAAGTTTGGCCCATCTGGTTTTATCTTAAATACATATTGAAAGCAAAATAAGTTCATAGTATGGGTGGATCCACATGGACTAAAATTTAGTTGCACTGCACAGTGACATAGAATTTGTTTAAAATTTGGCATGGCCATCAGAATGATGCAGAATAAAATTTTCCATAACAGAATGTGGTAGGTAGTGATGATGAATTTGGGTTAAGTTGTTGGAGAGATTTGTCTGGTAATACCATGGCAGTTCCGACCATAAACAGTTGCAATTAAGATGCAGACAAATGTTTTCGTTAAACGAACGTATTAACTACGATGAACTTAGATCGAGTGGGTGGAGCGATTTGTGTGATTCATTCCGATGACCAACGACACACCTCCCGTATGAAAATAATTCAGCTGCCATGTTTGAGTTATTCAGCAAGTTCGACTTATCCGGTTTTAATGTAAAAACAAAGGTGATTCGGCACTGAAGGGTCCGATTTTCAACATTTCCTTGAGGGCCAAGTGGCGATCATAACCAACTGTTGTGTGATGCCCTTACATGTCCGGGGCTGCACACGCAATGCACTTAAGGGATCATCGTGTGTTTACCCTTTGCCAACAGATGGGGGTTACCTGCCAACATCATTCATCATTGCTGGAGCAGACTAATTTATTTAGTAAAAATACTAATTGATTCTCTAAAAGACTAATTTATTCTCTAAAAGAATAATTTTTTTTGTTACGAGACAAATGTTTTTGCGAAAAGAAAATTTTTTCAGATAAAAGAATAATTTTTCAGACAAAAAAAAAACAAACATGTAAGCAATTCCGCTGTGCAAAGGATCTATTTATTTGCACTGCTCACAGGGTGTTAAATAAGACCGCTCTGTAACACTAAATCCCAGTAACTGTTTGGCTAACAGAAGTGGTTATATATCAATGTGGACACACCACAAACACTAGAATGAGACAGGTGTATCACCACAATTTGTGAATCAGGGCCTAATAGACTTTCTTGTCTATTATTAATGTGTCTATCTATAACAGAACAGATTAAGTATTAATGGCCCAGCAGATAAACTAGATAAAAGTGCCCATACATTAGATCGCCTGTTGACAATAAGTCTAATGCACAGTAAGTCTATGTATTTGTTCCTCCTGACGAAGCCTACGTGGCGAAACACGTGTCGAGGTTAAAGCTTTTGGGGATCTGTGTCACCAGTTCACAGCAGCAACATGGGTAGGTAACATGGTACCTGTAATAGGGTGGGACGAGTGGCTTGTATTATTTGTATAATGCCATCTTTATGATCAGTATTTCACCGTCCTCCTATACACTACAGTGTCAATCTGTTAGATGCTATGACTGAGAGTAAGGTAGTTGTTATTTATTAGGGATCTGCATTTGTACCCGCAACTACTTCAGTGTCCATAGCCTCTGCTTAAATTGTTGTGTTACCTGCTGTTTTTGGTCACATTGTCCCCAAATGTGATTCTCCACATGGTAGAGCCCTATTGTGACTTAGTCTCCATGTCTTCTCCCCTTAGCTCTTACTTGTACTGATCATGTTATTTGAATTGAATAAAATGAGATTTTTTACCATGAAAAATCCTCACTCTTTTGTTGTATCAGTAAGTCTATGTATAACAGAACAGATTAAGTATAAATGGAGCAGCTGATGAACTACAGGTAGGTAAACATTCCTATATATTAGACTGCCTGTAGAAACTAAGGCCACATGCACACGACCGTATGTGTTTTGCGGTCTGCAAATTGCGTATCCGCAAAAAAAAAAAGAATGACATCCGTATGCCATCCTTTTTTTTGCGGATCCATTGTAACAATGCCTAAAATGGACAAGAATAGGACTTTTTGTATTTTTTGGGCCGGACATACAGATGCGTATAGCACACGTTTTGCTGTCGACAATTTTTGCAGACCCATTGAAATAAATGGGTCTGCATCCTATCCGCAAAAAAAACGGAACGGACACGGAAACAAAATACGTTTGTGTGCATGAGGCCTAGGTCTGATGCACAGTAAGTCTATATATACCAGAACAGATTAAGTATTAATGGCACAGCAGTGGAACAAGATGTACAGGGAAATTTCACAGAGCCTGCACTGTCCCTGCAGTCTCCACAAGCGCTCCCTATGTTTCCCCTAAAGGGTTTTAAAATTCTCCCTACGATCTCCCTACACTGTCCATATCCTGTCCATATCCAAAATTTTACAGTTAAAAGCTTTGTAAAACACTGTCCCTACCACCTATCACGTCTCTCCCTATGCTCAGTTCACTGTAAAATGGCAGAGACAGGGCAGAATGAGGCTTTTTATAGGGCTGTGACATCACAGGGGATCTGCTGATTGGCTAATCTGTTTTTATTTTCTATTTGCTGAACATGTTCATGTGGGCGGCCATCTTGCCTGAGCTGTCTTTAACAGCATTTAAAAAGCATTAAGAATTTTTCTTTACGGCAGCCCCATGGGCCATATACACAATGGTCAGGAGGGGACCCTATCACAGACATGCTCTGTGACCTGTGCAGAGGTCATTGTACAAGGAAAGAATAAAAGCAACGGAGCGGGGGCGCAGCCATAGCTCAGGGCGATCTGACTTAGGGGGAAGACTGCAGGCTAGGAGAGGGTTAAATTGCCAGGTGGTATGTTTAGGGGTTGGTTGGAGTTAGGTGGGGAGGAGTTGGTTTGCGGCGGGAAGATATAAGACTGGGAGGTGGAGCTTTGGGTCAGTTGCAGCCTTTCAGCGTGGAATTTAGTCGACATGGCCTCCTTGGACGAGCTGCTGGCGGCGGTGAGGGACGCGGTGCAGGTACATGGGGTGGATTTCATGCAGCAGTCTATTCAGGCTGCCCTTCTCCCTCCTGCCCCTCCGGTTGCTGTAGCTCGCGCTGTCAGGGCCAGGAGATCTGTCCCCCCTGAGCGCTTGAGCCCGGAAGCTACCCCCGGGTCCGCCGACGCATTTAGAAGCCCCGCCAGGGACCCTCCGCTGAGGTCTGAGGTGTCCGTGGCCAGTCAGACCCCCAGACGCAGCGTGAGGAATTCGGCTTCCCTAGACCCGTCTCCCTTTCAGCACGGGGGAGGGACTGTTTCCCAGGCGGCGACGTCCCCGCGAGATGCTCCGCATCGGGGTCGAGCCAGGAGGACATCACCTGTGGAGACAAGAAGTGTTGCGGCCGGGCTGTCTGTTGGCTTGGGCCTACCTGTGTGTGAAGAGCTGGTGTCTCCGGTGCTGCGGCAGAGGGATACGGGCCGGCAGCTTCAGAGTGAAGAGGATCTGTGCGCAGCGGCTGGATGTGATGTAGGTGCGTCGCAACCCCGTGTGGTGGGTCGGCGACATTGCAGCCAGACGACGTCAGGGAGGAGGCTGGGGCCCTGCACCCTGAACGGCGGCATGGTGTGGCGGCTTGCGGTCGGATGGCAGCAGAGTCTGTATCTAGGGAAGCAGGAGGGATTTTAGAAATGCGGCCAGAGGATGAGGCCCGCCCCGGCTGGGGTGCGGACTGTTACCCTCCCCTCACGTCGGTGCCCTGAGGGGGAGGCTGCGCTTCTGGAGGAAGGAGAATGGAGTCTAGAGAGGATGTCGCGGCAGGCAGAAGGGACGACGCGATTCTGGAAGTGGCCGTGCCATGTGGAGCGAGCTCGCTGGTGCGGACATCTATGAGTGAAGAGGCGGCTGCGGAGGATCTGTCCGGGGACGGCCAGGTGGGATGACGACGTGTCAGATGCCAGTTGGGGGTGCTGTTCAGTATAGTGGGGGGGGTTCCGATGTTTTGGCCCGGGAGGTTCTGTCAGGGATTTTGTCATTGTTGTCGCGGTTGGGGTCAGGAGCGCCTTCATCTCTGGCGTCGGTCTGGGCGCCTGTGCAGGCGGGCGGGACCTTAGAGCAAGGGACGGTGCAAGGTACGGTGGGTGTTGGGATAGCGTGGCACCGGTGGTGTGCAGGCCTCTGGGGCTGGGGTAGAAGTGAAGTGGGGGATGGCGTTCGATTGTCGGATGCAGCAAAGGGTGAAATTTATGTGTGCTTTGAAGGGCCACTGGGGTCTCATTTGAAGCAAGAAATCAGGGATAAGATATGGAGGGATGAATATGTAGAAATATTTTCCTTGCTTCCTTTGGAAAAATTTAATTTGGACCGTGGGAGGCCAGATGAAAGTAAAAAGGAGGATGAGGAAAGGAGGCGGTACAGGTTGATCCCACGTACTTTCAGAATTGGCTTCAGGCATTTGCGATTTTGGCCAGCGTGGTTGGGGAAAAAATCTCCTGAACATTGCTCTGCACTGTTCTGTTATATGGATGCGATAGGGGAGGCTCATCGGACGTATAGGGGTGTGGCGTGGCTCAGGTATGATGAGCAGTTCCGGCAACGGAAGGCGGTCAGGCCTAACATACGGTGGGACCATAAGGACATCGGTCTCTGGATGCGATTGATGGCGGCGCCTAGGAGTGGCCCTCAGCCCTTTCGGGGATCGGCCGGGGGTCCCTCGGCTTCTGAATCACAGGGAGGAGGTAGAAAGGCTGTTGTTGGCAATATAATGAGAGACATTGTAGGTTCTTTGTCAGATTGCCGGTACAAGCACGAGTGTTCCGGTTGCGGCGGCTCCCATAGTTTGTCGCGCTGCTTCAAGCGAGGGAGGGGTAAGGGACCCGAGGTTGTGCAGAAGAGGGGTGACTCCGGTGAGGGTGGGAGAGATGGAGCCCTATTTAAAGAGTTATCCAAATAGGGAGGTTGGGCAGTTTTTGCTGGCAGGGTTTACTAAGGGTTTTGTGATCCCGTGTAGTTCAGTTGTTGCCGTGTTTGTCGGTGGCGGAATTTGTCCTCGGCGTTGCGTCATCCGGATGTGGTGAGGGATAAGATTGGGAAGGAGGTTGCTGCTGGCAGGGTGGTAGGCCCCTTTAGTGAGCGCCCCTTGCCTGACTTGTGGGTTGTCCCTGTTGGGTTTGGTGCCTAAGAAGGAGCCCAATAAGCTTAGACTTATTCATCATCTGTCCTATCCGCAAGGGGGGTCTGTGAATGATGGAATAGCGGATGAGTTGTGCTCTGTGTCTTACACGTCCTTTGATGCGGCGGTGCGATGGGTTCGGCGTTTCGGACAGGGCGCCCTGCTTGCTAAGACGGACATTGAGGCTGCTTTTCGGTTGTTGCCCATTCACCCGGATAGTTTGCCTTTGCTGGGTTTTCAATGGGAGGGTTGTTATTATGTGGATTGTTGTTTGCCTATGGGCTGCGCAATTTCTTGTTCACTGTTTGAATCGTTTAATTCTTTTCTGGAGTGGGTGGTAAAGCAGGTGTCTGGATGGAACTCGGTGCTGCATTATTTGGACGATTTCTTGTTCTTAGGTCCGGCCGGATCCAAGGTGTGTCCTGTGTTGTTGCACACGATGGAGCAAGTGGCTGCGAGGTTTGGTATTCCTTTAGCTGGGGAAAAAACGGAGGGACCTTCCACGGTTATGACGTTTCTGGGGATAGAAATTGACAGCATGGCCATGGAATGTCGGTTACCAGACAATAAGGTGTCTGATTTGTTAGAGGAGGTTGTTTCTCTGCGGAAAGCTAAGAAGGTTCAGCTTAAGCGGGTTCAGTCTGTATTGGGAAAATTGAATTTCGCTTGTCGTATTTTGCCAATGGGGAGGGTTTTTTGCTGGCGTTTAGCGTTAGCTACGGCGGGGGGTGGTCGCCCCTTTTCATTATTGCGATTACCTGTTGCGGTAAAGGAGGATTTGGCGGTGTGGGAGAAATTTCTGGGAATATTAAGGGGAGGTCAATGTGGATGGAGGAAGCGATTAGTAGTGTTGATTGGAGTTGTTTTCTGATGCAGCGGGTTCGTGAGGATATGGTGTTTTTTGCCAGGGGCAATGGAGCGCGGGGGCGTGGCGGTGGAGAGGGAACAGGCTGGTTCCTTAGCAACTTGGTTTTGTTGGAGCTTTTTCCCATAGTTTTGGCTATGGAATTGTGCGGGGATTGGCTCAGGAATCGGCGAGTTTGTTTTTATTGTGACAACATGGGGTAGTGCAGGCGATTAATAGCCAGACGGCTAATTCTCCGCCGGTGTTAAATTTACTCAGGCATTTGGTGTTGCGGGGGCTGCGGTTGAATGCATGTTTTGTTGCGGTACATGTTCCAGGTGTAGATAACTCACTTGCAGATTCCCTTTCTCGTTTTCAGTGGGATCGTTTTCGCAGTTTGCGCCAGGCGCCGAAGTTCAGGGCCTGCCCTGTCCCCAGTGGCTCTGGAGCGTGGCCTTGGGATGTCAGCGGGCCTGATTGGTCAGTCACTCAGTAGAGGTACGTGGTCGGCCTATTCGTCAGTATGGTGTTGTGGGAGGAGCTGATAGAGCAGGTTGGGGGGTATAGTTCAGTTGAGGAACTTAGGACTTTATTGGTTTTTTGGGTAGGTTCATGTTATGCTGAAGGTTTGTATTTTCAGTGGCTTCTAAGAGGGTGGCGGCTGTTGCCTTCTGGTTGCGCTTGCGGGAAATTACTGATGTGTCTCGGTGTTTTATGGTTCGGCAGGCGCTAAAAGGTTATAGGCGGGGAATGATTCGTAAGGACTGTAGACGGCCGGTTTCTTTTGATGTGTTACAAGTCCTGTGGGACAAGGCAGGTTTGGTTTGTGTGTCTGAATTTGAAGCGCTTTTGTTTAGGGCGGCGTTTTTGTTGGCCTTTTTCGGAGCCTTTCGGATTTCGGAATTGGTTTCTGCCAGTCGTACGTGTGATGGTGGTTTGTTGAGGGAGGATGTTTGGTTGGGAGATGGCGGTTTGCGGTGTGTGATACGCAGGTCAAAAACGGATCAGTTAGGTAAGGGTGCAGTTTTGTGGCTCAGGCCTTTGGTTGGGTCGGTGCTTTGTCCGGTGCGTTGTGTGGATGAGTATTTGGAGGTGCGGCCTGATGGTAGGGGTTCTTTGTTGGTTCACCGGGATGGTTCGCGGTTGTCGCGTTTTCAATTTATTGCTGTATTTAGAAAATGTTTGGGTGCAGCGGGTCTTCCCGTTAATGAATATGCGTCTCATTCTTTTCGGATAGGGCCTGCGACAGAGGCGGCCAAGTGGGGGCTCGGGGAAGAGGTTATAAAACGTATTGGGCGTTGGGAGTCGGATTGTTTTCACTCTTATATTCGGCCTCATCTGTTGTGATTGTTGGTGGGTGGTGTTGTTTAACGGGATTCGGTGTGTCTGGAAGTGTTGTCACAACTATTTTATCTTGTTTTAGGGGCAGCGCCGTGTCTCGCATGGATCTTCGGGCATTCATACGTCTACTGGGGGGCCTTACGCGCTGATGTTAGAAGGAATGGACGCCAGTTGGGTTTCCCGACGGAGGAATTGCTAGTCCGGTGGATAGGTTTGAGGGGGCTACTTTGGGGGCGGGTTCTGCCTGAAATTCACATGAATGCTACTTTAGATCGGCCACCTGATATATTGGTGCTTCACGTTGGAGGCAACGATTTGGGAGTGCGGCGTTCCCGGGATGTTATTCGGGATATCAAGTTGGATGTGCTACGCCTATTGTCGGAGTTTCCGGATTTGTTGTTGGTTTGGTCGGAGGTGGTTGCGCGGCGTTGCTGGCGGTTTGCTAGGTCGGTGGAGCGGATTAACAAAGCCCGGGCAAAATTGAATAAGGAGGTGGGGCATTTTGTGCGCAGGCAAGGTGGGATTGTTGTTCGTCATCGGGAATTGGAGGCGGCGTCGCCTCAATTCTTAAGAGATGATGGTGTACATCTGAATGATGCGGGTATAGACATGTGGGCTTTGGGTATCCAGGAGGGTTTGGAGACGGCCATTAGGGTGTGGCGGGACGCCCACAGGTGAGGTGTCACTGGTGGTTGTCGGTGGCTGATGGAAATAGGATCCTGGGGAGCAATTCAATGGTTAAGAGGTGCAGGACATGTTGGAGCCTGCATCTCAGATTGTTTGTTAATGCAGAGGATGGGTCCCCTGTTTGGGCTACAAGGCCTACAGGGGGGGATACTAGTATACTTCAAGGAGTTGGTGCCCTTGGGTCGGTGAGTGCGGCCAAGGGTAAGTCTTGAAGTGCGAAGTGAGGCGGTAAAAAATTGACAAAACGAGATGGGAGCTTTTCATTAAAAAAATCTGTGCTTTAGAGTACTAGAGGGGGTTATATACCAATTTCCAGGGCAATTGGAGCAACTTTGGTTCGGAACGAATAGATTCTGAACCGAACCAAACTTTCTGATAAATTTGGCGAATCTGAAACTAACGGAATCTTGGAAGATTCGCTCATCTCTAGTTACTATTTTCAGTACTATTCAGTCTGCATTAGTTTTTTTTTTACTTGTGACCCAGTGTGTTATTTAGTATGTGTTGCATTTAATGTAGAGGTGTTTTACTGGCCAAAAAACACAACTTCCCCTTCAAATGAATGTTAGTGATAAAGCCTCACCTTATGTTCACAAACTGTACATTTAGTCTGAACCTCACTTTTTTTCCTATTCTTTTTTTTTTTTAACTAGCTCCAACCATGGCTTTGAAGCTGGTAAATGGAAGAGGTCGGTGTGACGGTCGTGTAGAAATCCTCTATAATGGAGCATGGGGAACTGTGTGTGATGACCAATGGGATATTAATGATGCGCAAGTTGTATGTCAGCAGATAGGTTGCGGTAATGCTCTTGCGTTTAACCAGAGTGCAGCGTTTGGTCAAGGACAAGGACTGATTATATTGGATGATGTACAATGTATTGGCAATGAACGTTTCTTGTGGGACTGTCCACACAGAGGGCTTACATCACATGACTGTCAACACTCTGAAGATGCTGGAGTCATCTGCTCAGGTACAGTCTGATGGTTGGAATCCTAATGTTTAAATGGTATTGCTTTGTACATTATGGATATATAGTATAGTTTTACAAAATTTACATTCATCTACATAATATAATTTAGGAAACCATTCATTGAAATTGAGGATGCCCTGCCTGCATATTTACATCTGTAGGCAGACCCTTACAGATCACATTTTATAGCACTTGTAATTGCCCTGCTATTTAAAGGGCATCTGTCAGCAGATCTGTTTAAATATATGCAAATTAGTCTCTAGGAGCAGTGGGGGCGTTGCCTTTACTCATTCAGGTTCTGCTCCCTCTGCAACTGCCACGCCCTCAGCACTTATTGACAGGGGCAGACATGATGTTTACACCGCCTAGTGCTGTCAATTAAAGTGCAGAAGGCATGGCAATTGCAGAGACAGCAGAGCCTCAAAGAGTAAAGGCAACGCCCCTGTTGCTCCCAGAGGCTCATTTACAAATATTCAAACATCCTTTTTCTAATAAATATTGGCACATAAGTGCATTAGTTCTGCCGCAACATGGCAGTATGGTGCTGATTAGTTTTCATTGCTACCAAATGCCTAATAAAGGTGAATAGACATGCTACAGTACATTGATGAGCCTTTTATTATCTTCCTAATAGTTTGCTTGCAAGTAACAATGTCAAGTTCACTTCCTCTAAAAAAAAGTTACTCATCCAGCCTATATACTATAGGTAATATGTGTAGAGATATTGATGTATTACTTGGTTAAAAAAAAACAGTTACCAGGCACTCCAGTAATAGATATAGTCCAGACAAAATATTATTACATGTCAAAACCAATCTGAATCCATTGTTCAGAAAAAAAAATCTGATATAATATGTGAATGTAAAATTGCATCAAAATGTTAGCTAAGATTTTTAGCTAAGATTTTTAAAATGTTAGCTGAGAAAGGAAATATCAACTGCTCACACACCACAATTTGTTGCATTTTCTGTAACATACTATGTACATTGTATCATGATTGGTGTATTCGCCAATATAGCAATGTTTCATTCTTCATTTCTGATTTCATTTATCAAATATGGATGTTGTTGAGTAATTTACATAAAATGACAGTGTATTATCTTCAGAATGTGTAGTGAAGGTTTTATTATAAACATTATCTTATTGCAGTTAAAGGAGTTTTTCAGGAGTTCAATATTGATGACGTCTCCTTATAATAGCTCATGAATATCTGATTAGTGATTAGTGGGGGTCCAGTTCCCATAACTCCCGCGGATCAGCTATTTTAAGAGGCCATGGCACTTTGGTGACCATTGAGACCTCCTAACAGCATATTAAGTACAGGGTCTGCAATGTATAGAGTCTGTGCTTGGTATTGTTCTATAGCGGCTGTGCTTAGTATTGTTGTATAGTGGCTATTCTTGGTATTGCAGCCCATGCCCGTTCACTTCAATGAGACTGAGCTGCATGTAGGCCATGTGACTGATGAATGGGACGTCACTAGCCTAGAAAGAAGCTTCGGCTACTTTGAACAGCTGATTGGCGTGGGTGCCAGGAGTTGGATCCTCACCGCTCAGGTACTGATGACCTGTCCTGAGGATAGGTCATCCATTTTGTGCTCCCTGAAAACTCCTTTAATTTGCTTTTCAAAATACAATGTTATAAATAATTTTTTCTTTCCTTTTTCTCTCCTCTCTATTTTCATGCATGGTTTGTACAGCACCTTCTACCACTGGTAAGTTATCATGAGGCATTTATAAATATACTGGGGAAAATGTATTAAGCAAACAGTTTCAAACTTGTAGCAAATGTGCACTAAAAATGGAATATGTGGCTATGGCCTCATGCACACGACCGTTGTGTGCATCCGTGGCCGTTTTTTCTGTTTTCAGTGATTTTCTGCGGACCCATTGATTTTCAATAGTTCAGTTGAAAACTCTGAAAATGCACCGTTGTTCATCCGCGGCTGTGATCCGTGTTTCCTGTCCATCAAAAAAATAGGACCTGTCCTATTTTTTTGACGGACAACGGACCTCAAGTCAATGGGTCCGTGAAAAAAGACGGATGCACACAAGATTGGCATCCGCGTCCGTGATCTGTGGCTGTAGGTTACTTTCACACAGACGGATCGCAGATCAGTCTGCATAAAAGCTTTTTCAGAGCTGAGTTTTCACTTCGTGAAAACTCATATCCGACAGTATATTCTAACACAGAGGCGTTCATATAGTGATGGGGACGCTTCAAGTTAGAATATACTACGAACTGTGTACATGACTGCCCCCTGCTGCCTGGCAGCACCCGATCTCTTACAGGGGGCTGTGATTCGCACAATTAACCCCTCAGGTGCGGCACCTGAGGGGTTAATTGTGCGTATCATAGCCCCCTGTAAAAGATCAGGTGCTGCCAGGCAGGAGGGGGCAGACCCCCCTCCCTCCCCTCTATTACATTCATTGGTGGCCATTGCGGCCCCCCTCCCTCCCCAATATTATATTCATTGGTGGCCAGTGCGGCCTCCCCTCTCCCCCCCTAATTAAAATCACCTTCCCCCATCATTGGTGGCCAGTGCGCCTCCCCTCTCCTCCCCCCCAGTTAAAATCACCTTCCCCATCATTGGTGGCCAGTGCGGCCTCCCCTCTCCCCCCCCCCTAGTTAAAATCACCTTCCCCCATCATTAGTGGCCAGTGCGGCCTCCCCTCTCTCCCCCCCTAATTAAAATCACCTTCCCCCATCATTGGTGGCCAGTGCGGCCTCCCCTCTCCCCCCTAGTTAAAATCACCTTCCCCAATCATTGGTGGCAGCGGAGAGTTCCGATCGGAGTCCCAGTTTAATCGCTGGGGCTCCGATCGGTAACCATGGCAACCAGGACGCTACTGCAGTCCTAGTTGCCATGGTTACTTAGCAATTTTTAGAAGCATTATACTTACCTGCGATGTCTGTGACCGGCCACCAATGATGGGGGAAGGTGATTTTAACTCGGGGGGGGGGAGAGGGGAGGGAAAGGAGGGAGGGGGGTCTGCCCCCTCCTGCCTGGCAGCACCTGATCTTTTACAGGGGGCTATGCTATGATACGCGCAATTAACCCCTCAGGTGTGGCACCTGAGGGGTTAATTGTGCGGATCACAGCCCCCTGTAAGAGATCGGGTGCTGCCAGGCAGCAGGGGGCAGTCATGTACACAGTTTGTAGGATATTCTAACTTGAAGCGTCCCCATCACTATGGGAACGCCTCTATGTTAGAATATACTGTCGGATCTGAGTTTCACGATCTAACTCAAATCCGATGGTATATTCTAACATAGAGGCGTTCCCATGGTGATGAGGACGCTTCAAGTTAAAATATACCATCGGATTGGAGAAAACTCCGATTTGATGGTCTAATAGGGACTCCTGACTTTACATTGAAAGTCAATGGGGGACGGATCCGTTTGCAATTGCACCATATTGTGTCAACGTCAAACGGATCCGTCCCTATTGACTTGCATTGTAAGTCAGGGCGTATCCGTTTGGGTCTGCACGGCCAGGCGGACACCAAAATGATTTTTTTTTTAACTTTCCTTCATGTCCGTGGATCCTCCAAAAATCAATGAAGACCCACGGAAGAAAAAAACTGACATGGATCACGGAACTACGGGACCCGTTTTTGCGGACCGCAAAAAAAAACGGTCGTGTGCATGAGGCCTATGTCAAAGAGATACAGATAAAAATGCAAAGGGAAAGGTAAAATAGAAAAAACACGGAGAAAGGTAGGGAAAAGAGTGGTGTAAAATCAGTATAGTATAGGGTGACTTAGAGATACTGTAGTAAAATGAACTAACATTTATTAATGGTGCGCAGTGCACTTTGTTATGGTGCAAAATATTGAAGTAAATTAAGACAGCTATGAAGTGACTTATGGAATTTGGCAAATTTAGAGTAATTTACTCTTTAAAACAAGTTAACAGAGATTAAGGTTATCATACAAATGTTGTGCAACTTTTTCAATATATCTTGCACCTGAAATCTAAGTTACATGGCCTTTCTCTTGCAGTGAACATACTAGGATTGTAGATTAGCTTTGCAAAAAACGTTTCCTTTTGCTAGTACAGTATGTAGATTGGCTGAAAGTTTGAGCAAGCTTAAAAAGATTGAAACAATTTTGTAAAGAAGAACGGGCCAAAATTTATACAAAACAATGTGAGAGACTAAAATCCTCCTATAGAAATGTTTGCTATTTGTTATTGTAGCCACACGTGCTTCTACATGTTACTGAATGGCTACTAGAGATAAGCGAATCGATTTTACACAATTCAATTTGTTATGAATTTTCCATTAGATGGCTGATTTGACAGACTTAGACCCTAAACTAATTTTAGGAAATTTGATCATCTCTGTTGTGTATTTTTTTTCTGTCACTAAAGTTACATTTTTTTTCTTGTTTATAGAAATAGCACACATTTATTTATACCTGATAAAATAATACAAAAGTTAACTTTTTTCCTATCTCTTCTTTTTCTATTAGTTCCATGTTGCTATACACTGACTCAACCATTTGGATATATTGCTTTCAGATATTGCTTTGTGGGTGAAGGGAAATATCAGCTACTCTAAGCACATTTTTTACATAGTACAGATATTGTAACATTTTCACTTGTTTATTGTATTTTATCATTGTTGGTGTGCTTTATGAATAGAGAAGAGCAAAGTTCTTGAAAATTTGATTCTGCTGCAAAAAAATCCACTTTGTGACTAATTAATTTGTCACAAAGCACATTTCTTTGTAAGTAGTGGGTGCAATGACAGGAAACGGTGATTGCTCCGCCCCCATCATTGTAGCCCTCAGATGCTGCGTTCATTGCTGATAGCGAAACAAGAGGATAAGCGGCTTTGAGGCGAATTAAATTTTCCCTGAAATTTAGATCGAAGTCCACTTCGGACACTTCAATTCGCTCAACACTATTCTCTTCCCTGTCTTTTTAACATATCCAATATAATTATATTGGGTAACACACACGGAATGTCCCAATTCATTATCCTCTGGATGTATACTGAAGATCTAATTTAGAATATATCATGGGCCACATTTTCCAAATAGTAAAAAAATATTTTTTCTCTTTCCTCTTAATTTTCATGTATCTAGAACATACTACCCCTGTTAAGTACGATACCTAAAATATACTACAACTAAATATGTGTTCACTGTAGTTCAATAAGGCATTTAATACAATACATGGCATTTTATTATGTTTTCAAAACTGTAAGTAACAACGTTTTGCTTTCTTTTTCTCTTCCTATCATGTATCCAGCAGCAAGAAACACTGCTTACTTGGTAGTCAGTCACCGCAATGAGGACATGGGTGTGACTACAACTGGTAAACAATTTTTCACTCTAAGGCCTCATGCACACGACGTTTTTCGTGATTTTCTGCGGACCCATTGACTTTCAATGGGTCCGTTGAAAACTCGGCTAATGCACCGTTTGTCATCCGCGTCCGTGATCCGTGGTTCCAGTCCATCAAAAAAATATAACCTGTCCTATTATTTTCGTGGAAAACGGTTCGCGGACCCATTCAAGTCAATGGGACTACTAAAAAAACACGGAGGCACACAAGATTTTCATCCGCGCGTCCGCGTCCGTTTTTTTCCTATCATTTGCATGGCAAACCTGTCTTAGATTTTTTTTTACTTTCCTTCATGTCTGGTGATCCTCCAAAAATAAAGGAAGTCACACGGAAACAAAAACGGAAACGGATCACGGAACAACGGAACCCCATTTTGCGGAACGGAACACAACAATGGTCGTGTGCATGAGGCCTAAGTCTCACACTCACCTCTCAGATATACTGATATACTGTGTACCCTGTATGACTGCATATGTTTCACAATCTTGAGGGCAGCCCTGGTTGAGACAGTCTGTTCTTGCCCAGAATACATTTACTCCGGTCCTTAAAGGGGCTGTCCAAGTTATATTTATTGATGACCTATCCTGAGGATAGGTTATCAATATCAGATCAGCAGGGGACCAACACCCGGAACCCCTGCCGATCAGCTGTTTGAAAAGGAGGCGCGCGACATGCCAGTGTAACGGGGTTTTGGGGGGCGCCCCCTAGTGTCTTTGGGGTCCCTAACCCTAGTTAACTCACTATGCCTGACAGGCGGATCCTGAGCCTCCGCTATCTGGGAGTTGGGGTACATGTCTGCGGCAGTGCCTCCACCCAGTGGAGCATCCGGGGTAGGGATGTGAGGCTCCACTGAGAACATACTTGGTGCAAATGTGACTGACACAGCCTAACTGGAATTAACTTTATATAGTGCGTAACAAAATGAACCAACATACATAGTAAAATACAATAGAGTAACACAAATAACAGGGTAATGTGGATTCTTCCTCACCCACCCACCAGCACACCTGCGTCCCACCCCCTATCTTCACCCTAATGGCCGTTGGTGCACATAGGAGAGTTGGGGCCCTTATAAGCTCTTGCTCCGCAGGGTCACTGAAGCAGCCTGAGCTGTGTAATGTCCGTCACTGGACCTCAGAGTCTTTACTGTGAGTGAGGAGACAGGTGCCCTGTGGTGATACAGGGAGAGGTTTGACTTACCCTCACAACACCATTAACCAGACCAGTCAGCAGCAATCTCCTTTCACTGGATTCACCAGACGTCTGGACTCAGTGCTTGTCTTTGCCAGCAGTCCCTCTCTCAGCAGGTGTGATCTTGGGTGAAGTAAGTTCTCTCCGCCAGGTTCTATCTCTGTGCTGCAGTCTCTCAATGCCAGACACATGTCCTCTCTCTGGCTGAGCAAATCGTAACTTCCAGAAACTTCCAGGACCTTCCTCCTTAGAGCTGTGTAGCAAGCGTCCTTTCAGGACCTGCGATGATGTCACAAACCATGTGACTCCTTTCAGGCGGTCATGTGATTAATGCTCAATGTCTTATTAACAGCATACTGAGTCCATCTACTGGGCATTTCAGATAACGCAGCCGGTGTAACTTCACAGGGTTACATGCTCCCCCTTGAAAAATACTTGCCTTCCACTGGCAAGTCCTAGCCAGGGGGCTTAACAAAAATTCAACAGAAAAATGTTTAGCATACATACAGTACAGTTAGCACAGTAACATCCTAGCTAGCTAGTTATTTAGGGTAAAGAATCACTAACATTTACCACTTCAGCTAGTGCATGTAGGAAAGTGGCCATTTTAGATGCTGCTTGTGTCAGCGGGGCATAACTGGGCTCTCCTATATTATCATAAACTAGGGCCCTAGGGGGTTGCCGCACTCTGGTACTGTGTCTCAGTTCTCGCTGTGGGAGAGGATCTTGGGACATCAACTGTGGGACTTCGACTCCTGCCCTCGAAGTAGAGTCTCTAAGGGAAGTTCCAGGCACAAAACATGGACTTTCTGGATTCAACCTTGGAGAACTTTGTGACTCAGGAGAGGTTCCGGGACTTTGTGGAACCACCGGAGTTAAAGGAGGCAAATGCTGTGTTTCTTCTGCGGTTGATGACCACCACTGATCCTCTGCACTGGGAGTTCCCGGGGTCTCCTCTGCCCCATTTCCAGGATTCTCTGCTGGGGTTTCCTCCAGTTCTTCACTACTCTCTTCCTCTTCATCAGCATACACAACTGGAAGCAGATGGTTTCTATGCCAAGCCTTTATTCGGCCCTCCGGGCCCCTAATGTTGTACACTGGCAGTCCTTCCAGTTTGGACACAACCTCAAACAGGGTATCTTTCCATCTGTCAGCCAGTTTGTGTTTTCCAGGCACACCTTGATTCCGGAGAAGAACTTTATCCCCTGCTTGAATCTCCCGATATCTCACCTTAGAATCATACCTTCTTTTGTTCCGTTCTTCCATTTTTGCTGCAGCTTGGGTGGCCAACTCATAGGCCCGATGAAGGTTTTGTTTGAGGTTCCTCACATATTGAAAGTGTGAAGTTGAATCTGTTCCATCAGGAGACACTCCCAAATGGACATCTATCGGTAATCGAGCTTCTCTTCCGAACATTAGGAAATAGGGTGAGAACCCTGTAGATTCATGCCTTGTACAGTTGTATGCGTGGACCATGGCTTCCACATGTTTACTCCAAGACCGCTTGTCGACTTACTTGAGAGTCCCTAGCATATCTAGGAGGGTCCTATTGAACCGTTCTGGCTGTGCATCACCCTCCGGATGATAAGGTGTGGTTCTGGACTTCTGCACCTGCAACATGTCCAACAGCTCCTTGATCAACTTACTCTCAAAGTCTCTACCTTGATCAGAGTGTATCCGATTGGGTAGTCCATAGTGAATAAAATACTTCTGCCAAAGGACTTTGGCTACAGTCAAAGCTTTTTGATCTTTAGTGGGGAAGGCTTGAGCATATCTGGTGAAATGATCCGTTACCACCAGCACATTTCCAATTCCCGCTGTATCGCTCTCAATGCCGAGATAGTCCATGCACACAAGATCCATGGGTCCCGTACTTTTCAGATGACCCATAGGGGCAGCTCTCACAGGCAGGGTCTTCCTCTGGATACACCTCCTGCATGTCTTTACATGTTGCTCGACATGTTCCCTCATGCGAGGCCAATAGAACCGATCTTGTACTAGGCCATAGGTCTTGTCCACCCCGAGATGCCCATGTTGATCGTGGAGAGCTCTCAGGGCCATGCCACGGTATCTGTGGGGTAGTACCAATTGTTTTCTGTCAGGGTGATCATGATACTTCACGACCCTATAGAGTACTCCATCTTCAAGATGTAGTCGGCTCCATTCTCTTCAGTATAATTCTCTTTGACTCACAGGTAGAGAAGTCAGCAATTTAGGATTCTTAGTCTTTATTGCTCTGATAACTATCCCAATATACCAGTCCTGCGCTTGAGCCTTCTTCTTGTCTTCTGTGGTTATACTGGACCACTGTTGAAGCATGACTGGAGCATGGAACACCTCAGGCACGGCTTCTGGAGAGTGGCTAATGGAGTCTATCCCCCTTAGCTCGGCAAACTCTTCTTGACTCTCGGCCACCACATACATCTGACAAAAGGCTCCTACCCCCGGCCCAGGGATCTCTTCCCACTCCTCTTCTTCTTGGTGAGGAGGGAGTCTAGGTCTGCGGGACGGGGCATCTGCGCTGACATTCTTGGGCCCAGGCTTGTACTTCAGGCTGAAACTGTAGCTTGACAAGGCAGCCAACCACCTATGTCCTGTGGCATCCAGCTTAGCTGTAGTCTGAATGTAGGTAAGTGGATTGTTGTCAGTCCTTACTTCGAATGTTGCTCCATACAAATAGTCATGTAGCTTATCCACGATGGCCCACTTGAGTGCCAGAAATTCCAATTTATGGACTGGATAGTTCTTCTCTGCACCTGTAAGACTTCTACTTATGTAAGCCACCGGCCTCAATCCTTCTGGATAACTTTGGTGCAGTACACCCCCTAGACCTTCCATACTGGCATCCACATGGAGGATATATGGTTTCTCAGGGTCTGCATAGGCTAAAACAGGAGCTTCTGTAAGTCTCTTCTTCAATGTCAGAAAGGCATCTTCACATCCTGAAGTCCATTTCTCTCCAAAGGGGTCTTTAGGATATGGTGCCTTAGCACCCGTTACGTCAGAGGTAATCTTCAGTAGGTCATGTAACTCTCGAGCAATCGTTGAGTAGTCTTTCACGAACCTTCGGTAGTAACCACAGAATCCGAGAAAGGACCGCAACTCACTGATGTTATCTGGTCTTGGCCAATTCAACACTGCTTCAATTTTAGCAGGATCTGTGGCTACTCCTTCAGCGGAGACTATATGCCCCACATAAGTGACAGAGTTCTGGGCAAATCGGCATTTATCCACTGATAGTTTCAGGCCTTCAGCTTGAAGTCGATCCAACACCTTTAGCAATCTTTGTTCATGCTCCTCTGGTGTCTTCCCGAAAACAATTAGGTCATCTAGATACACTAGACACTCTTTGGGATTCATATCCCCCACAGTTTTCTCCATCAGCCTCTGAAAAGTAGCAGGAGCTCCTGTGACTCCCTGTGGCATTCTGGTAAACTGGAAGAACCCCAAAGGGCAGATGAAAGCTGTCTTTTCCTGATCCTCCTTCTTCATGGGTACCTGATAATATCCAGACCTCAAGTCAAGCACACTGAACCACTGGCTGCCAGATAGGGCGTTCAGAAGATCCTCTATCCGGGGCAACGTGTACTGATCTGGCACAGTCCTCTTGTTCAAAGTACGGTAGTCCACACATAGCCGAACTGAACCATTCTTTTTCCTCACTACCACAATAGGTGAGGCATAGGGGCTCCGAGACTCTGTGATGATGCCTGCTCCTTCCATCTGCTGGAGTATGTCCGGGACATCTTCCACATCTCGAGGGGGTATTCTTCTTGACCTTTCTCTGAAAGGAGTAGAATCAGCAAGTCTTATAGTATGGGTGGCACTCTTAGAACACCCCACGTCCATCTCTGCTCTGGAAAACACTCCCTCTCGGGTGACCAGTTTTGAACGAAGGCTGTCTTTCCACTCCTGTGGTAGAGGAGAATCTTCTAGATCAAAATCTAAAGGTGCTTTCACATGATCCTTCTGTTCTGCACTCACAGACATGATGGACGAAACTTGATCTAAAAGGTGTATCACACCAATCTTCTGATGACGATCAATCCGGATTTCCGTGGGGGTTAAATTCTGTACCATCACAGGAAAGCTCCGACACCACCTTTTCCGCCAATCTTTTACCTCAGGTATGAGAGTCCACCCCTTCTTCTGATCCTCTTCAGGCAGAGACTCAATAAGGTATTGTCCAGTTCCCCCCAACATTTCATGGTGCATTGAGGCTATGGCTCGTAAGGTTTTGGTCTCACCAGGCTTCACAAATGCAGGTTCTGTTCCTGAATAGTGGCACGACCCTGGTTTTGTTTCAAGGGCTAGTCGTCTACACTCTTTCCTTAGGACAGGGCTGACCTCCATCAGTCGGTCTAAGGAGACATCTCCCACTTCTGTCAGATAGGCCTTGAATACATCCTGTACCATCTTTGCATTAGTACCCAATATTATTGGGGCACACTCTTTCCTGGCTGCAGGGCATATCAAAGCTTCCAGCTCCATAGGACATATTATCCCAGTGTTTAACTGGGGAATAGTTATGGTCACTTTTATGCATCCCTCCACAGGTTGAGCTTGAGAACCAACGCCCCATAGCTGAAACTCTCCTGCAGGTTCCATAGGAATGTGTTTCAGATGACGTTCATAAAAGTCTCGGTAGATAATGGTGACTTGAGAACCTGTATCTAGCAATGCTGAAGCCTGAATTCCTTCTACTTGCACGTGTATCAAAGATTTAGGCCCAATCTTGGCTCCTACAGATAAACCATATGTAGGCCGGGTCTTCCTTCGCTTGTAAGACCTGATCATTTGAGTCTCCTCAAGCTCGGTTGCCAGCACCTCCACATCCACCTCCATGGAGTTCGCAGGGCACTCCCGCTGAAAATGCTCTGACTTTCCACATTTAAAGCAATCCCCTCGGCGGGGTGAATCCTCAAGAAACAGTTTTTTCTGAGTCTTCCTGTGCTGCCCCCCACTTCCAGGGGGAGGATCTGCTCTCTCTGGTGGTGACTTGCATAAGAACTCCAATTCAGCCACCTTCTTCCTAAGAGCTGACAGTTCTGTATCCTCTTTCTCCTTCTGTAGGGGTGAACACATCTGGTCTTCCAATCTCCTGGCTGTATTTAATAAGGTGGAATAAGGCAGGACTTTATCATCCAACTTGGCTCTCAGCAGAATCATAATTGGATTATTGATTAAACCACCTCTCTGAATTTGCTTAGATAGCCGAGCATCCAACTCAGAGGCAGGAACTGCTCCTTTATGGAATAACTTTCCAAGCGATAGCTGTAACCGGTTGATATAGTCAGTGGCTTTTTCATGCTCCTTCTGCTTAGTGGCTAGGAACTTAACCAGCAGATCATCCAAATCTTCTGATTTCCCATAAGCATCCTGCAAAACTTGTAGATAGTCGTGCACAGTAGCTTGCCCATTTACTCCCTTGTACAGTCTTATCATGTCTGTAGCGGAAAAACGAAGACTCTCCACCAACCGCTGTTTCTTTATGGTATCCGTACAAGACCATTCCTCCAACAACTGCATAGCATTATCCTTCCAGACCTCAAAAGGCTCTTCTCCTGAAGGAACAGGCTGATTCCCAGAAAACACCTTTAGTTTGCGGTAACTATGAGTTTCTGGAGTATGTCCGATACATCGCTACCTCCTGTAGGCAAGGTGCGTACTTCAGGGTTGTCTGGTTTCAGTAATGCTGTAGATGGATGAAATTCTGCTTTAGGAGTAATCATCCCCTGTTCTCTAGGAGAATGGGCAGCTTGTTTAGGAATGGCTCTGGCCTTTCCAGAGATGGGAGTCAGGAGCTTAGAATAATTTTCTGTGACATAATCTCTCTGTTCTAATTTAAAGGGTTGTTGCAGCGAGACCCTTTCTTTCTTATCAAGGAGAGCGTACACTAAGGAGCATCCTTCATCCGGGGCTCCATATAAATGAATGTTGGTAGGCATCTCATGGTCTCCCAAGTCCGTATGACAATATATTAACATGTAAGTTTGGCCTTCAGAATCCTGCATGATATCCCTGACGGTCGCCATTCCTATTCCCAATCGAAGTTCTATACACAAGATGACGTGATTCATCTCACAGCAGGATGGGACTCTGCATAACATCACAGCTTGCTGCAATGGTACATTTCTTTGCTGGGCCCACTCTTTTGCAAAGGAGGGAGTGGCCTGAGGATTTAATCTATTCTCACTGGTTGTACCCCAATTCATCTCAGCAGTGCCTCCATATGTAACAGGGTTTTGGGGGCGCCCCCTAGTGTCTTTGGGGTCCCTAACCCTAGTTAACTCACTATGCCTGACAGGCGGATCCTGAGCCTCCGCTATCTGGGAGTTGGGGTACATGTCTGCGGCAGTGCCTCCACCCAGTGGAACATCCGGGGTAGGGATGTGAGGCTCCACTGGGAACATACTTGGTGCAAATGAGACTGACACAGCCTAACTGGAATTAACTTTATATAGTGCGTAACAAAATGAACCAACATACATAGGAAAATACAATAGAGTAACACAAATAACAGGGTAATGTGGATTCTTCCTCACCCACCCACTAGCACACCTGCGTCCCACCCCCTATCTTCGCCCTAATGGCCGTTGGTGCACATAGGAGAGTTGGGGCCCTTATAAGTCCTGCTCCGCAGGGTCACTGAAGCAGCCTGAGCTGTGTAATGTCCGTCACTGGACCTCAGAGTCTTTACTGTGAGTGAGGAGACAGGTGCCCTGTGGTGATACAGGGATAGGTTTGACTTACCCTCACAACACCATTAACCAGACCAGTCAGCAGCAATCTCCTTTCACTGGATTCACCAGACGTCTGGACTCAATGCTTGTCTTTGCCAGCAGTCCCTCTCTCAGCAGGTGTGATCTTGGGTGAAGTAAGTTCTCTCCGCCAGGTTCTATCTCTGTGCTGCAGTCTCTCAATGCCAGACACATGTCCTCTCTCTGGCTGAGCAAATCGTAACTTCCAGAAACTTCCAGGACCTTCCTCCTTAGAGCTGTGTAGCAAGCGTCCTTTCAGGACCTGCGATGATGTCACAAACCATGTGACTCCTTTCAGGCGGTCATGTGATCAATGCTCAATGTCTTATTAACAGCATACTGAGTCCATCTACTGGGCATTTCAGATAACGCAGCCTGTGTAACTTCACAGGGTTACACCAGCGATGCCTCCTTTTCATTGTTTACCTGCTCGCCGTCGCATCTGCAGTGGTGAGCAGGTTTAATTACACCTAACCGTCCTATTCATTTTAATGAGGTGGATCATCCTATACAATAGATAAAATATGTTGCAGAAACTACATTACCTTATTGGCCCATGGTTGAAATAAGTAAGCAAAAGTACAGGGTACAAACCATCACATATTAGACATCACTATATAGAAGTCCTGTTTTTCCCCACAGCTACAAAACAAATGATTCTCCTAGAGCAGTGATGGTGAACCTTTTAGAGACCGAGTGCCCAAACTGCAACCCAAAACTCACTTATTTATCGCGAAGTGCCAACGTGGCCATTTACCCTGAATACTAATATAACATATCTTTCATGTACTTTTTCATTTATCTATAATAGCCTGCCTACATTCAGTGAGCTGTCTGTGCCATTCATAGCATGCCCTGAGCTGATGAATGGCAGAAAAAGTCTAAGGCATAGTGTTACACCTTGGACTTCTTCCAGGGTTCGGGTGCCCACAGAGAGGGCACTGAGTGCCGCCTCTGGCACCCGTGCCATAGGTTCGCCATCACTGTTCTAGAGCGTCAAAAATAATAAAATTTAGACAGACTTTGTAATTGTGGTTTACTTACTTCATTGGGTATTTCAGGGGTGTTGTAGCTGCTCGATCTTGTAAAAGTCATAACAGTAATGTACATAATCCTCTCAATTTATCCTGAAGAATTTTTTACAGTATACTATGCAATATATTTATATATATATATATATATATATATATATATATATGCCGTAGCTATACTATACAATATATCTGTGTACTATACGGTAGTTTGATTATATTTTCTCATGATTAAGATTTAAACTCTGACTTTTTCTCTCATTTCTATTTTCATGTTTCCAGTATCTTCTGCGACTCCTAAATATAATATTTAAAGAAGTGGCCATTTTCTGATTATCGTTAACCAATGTGTTTATGAGATGATTACACGGCACTTACTAATATAGCTAGAGATTCGTTTTATCAAATTTGAAGTTTTGAAAAATTTGATACGCACGATTCGTCAAAGTTCTTCAAGAAAATTGATTTGTTCTGAATTAATTTGTTACGAATCGCAATAAATCTTGTATACCCAGGCCACTCTGCCTAATCTTATGCATCCCACTTGGTGGCCCAATGTTAGTGTGAAGGCTTGGAACTTGAACTGCAGGGAGAGTGCAGGGAGAGGGTATCGCCATGTGTCTTTCGTTCCGGTGTACCCACATTCATAGTTTATCTGTTCTGTAGGTCCTGTGCTGTCAGTATTACAGGAAGTTATAATTTATTGCCATCACCATCACTGTACAGGGCACCAAGTTCCATAGCTAATCCCTTTTAGCTGTTAGCTGTGGAGTTACTGTGCGTCAGTATTGCAGGTCAATAAAAGCATCCGGTCTAATTTATCACCGTGGACTTAACTGTGCAGTGCCCCAAGATTCAAATAGTAGCCCCATGACAGAGTGGGGACGGTGGCAGCAGCAGCAGTGGCAGTAACCATGGCAAACGTGGGGAGGGAGGGCAGTAGCAGTGGCAGTAAGGCTGTGTTACCATCACTGTCTATGTTTCCATTCTTCTGCTCACTCAGAAGTACATAAAACAAAACAAGAAAATATATATATATAATCCTGTACTTTGAGCATCCATATAAAGCCTCTTTCAGACAATCAGTATTGTGTCAGTGTTTTGCACCAATATTTGATGAGTAATTGTAAGCCAAAACAGGAGTGGGTCCAAAACAGAGATAAAATGTAATGGAATTATTTGCATCTCATCTGTCTTTTGGACCCACTCCTGCGTTTGGCTTTCAAATTCTGATCAAATACTGATGCGAAACACTGACCAAACACAGACTAAAAGAATGTATTAGCTACGATGAATTTAGGTAAAGTTGGTGGAGTGATTTGTGTGGTTCATTCCAATAACCAACAACACTCCGCCTGTATGGCAAAAATCCATCTGACATGTTTGATACATCCAGCAAGTTTTTTTTTTTATCAACTATGTTTTTATTGACAAATTAATCATCAAATCAGTAGTTACATCTTACATTAGATCAGAATAAGAAGAATGAAGAGGAGTTTGTAGACTCCAATACAACAGTATCAGACATTAACAGTGTATATCATATGCATAAGGACAGTCTCCTTTTCTCTTAGACAACTGGCACTTATACTGACCAATGCAAGCATTGAATTACATATGCATCAACAGAAACAATAGAAACCAAATACTCTACGGACTATTGGTGATCGGTTCAAATGCTACAATATTGAGATTTGGTATAGAAGAACTTCAAAAGTGGAGAATGAATAAAAACTATAGTTGAAAGGAAAAGAAAGAAAGAAAAATTAGGGATGTGAAGGGAGGGGGGGTCGCCATGAAATCGACTAATAGCGTACAAGTTCAGTTTCTGAATTTATCACTTATTCCCCGTGCCGTAGGGGGATGATAACCATGGAGCCCAAACTAGCAGGTATTTGTGGTGAGACCTGGATGATCTGCTGCATATCTCTTCGAATCTACATATTTGTCCTACTTTCTCCAACCATTGATCTGATGTGGGAGGTGAGGTATCTAGCCATCTCAGGGGGATCAGTGACCTGGCTGCCATCAACATATGGGTTGTTAAATTTGAGGAGGAAGGTCTATAACTTTCCGAGACACAATCCAACAGAGCTATAGTAGGGGTTTAAGACAAGTGTTTATCTCTGAATTTATTTATCACTCGTTCCACATCACTCCAAAAGGGTCTAATCTCAGAACAAGACCACCATATATAGGTGAGTGTGCCAATCTGTGTCTTGCATCTCCAACATAAGTTTGTGGGCGACAATCCGTGTGTATAAAGGAATTCAGGGGTCTTATTCCATCTTGAGATAACTTTATATTGAGTCTCTTGCAACCGAACACACCTGGAGTAACCATGAGAGTTTTGAAGTATATGGTTTTTATCTGCATTTGAGAGCGTGATGCTTAATTCCTTTTCCTAAGAGGCGATGAACCCCGGAACGCCAGAGTCCATAGCCTCTCTGCATATGAGCAATAGTTTTGACAATTTCATCTTGCGGATTTCAGGTCTGGATATGGATAGCTCAAAATCTGTCTTTTCCCTTAAAGGGAAGAAACTGCCAATAAACTCTTTGCAACAGCTATTGAAATGGGCAATGTGCAAGAATGTGAGTGAAAAGTTTGATAGGTATTCCTTTAGATTCGCCAGGTCAGGAACCACTCCGCCCGCAAGGAACTCCCCAACCGGCACGTGACTGAAATGTTCCCACATTGGCTCGAAGGATGGTGAGTCTCTCCCCACAACCACAGGTATCAGGCTTGCCGGAAGTAATGGTGAAATGGAAGGGGCTATATGTGGGGAAAGTGAGTACCAGGTTTGTGAGGACCGTCTAATCAGCAAGTCATCTTCGGATTTGTTAATTCGGTTGCGATGTTTTGGGGGGAGCCATAGGTCTTTGAGAGCACGCCCTTTCAGAGTGTCTGACAACTCTGCTTTGTTTGGGTTGTAATCCTGAGGGAAGGCCAGAGTCAACCATCGCCCCAGTTGTATAGCTTTATAAGTGGTCTGGACATCAGGCAGTCCAAGTCCACCTCTGTTCTTAGTTTTGATTAATAGTGAATGAGCTAAACGCGGCTTCTTCTGTTTCCACAAGTATCTCGAGAAGGTAGTTTTCACAGCCTTGAAGAAGGACTGCGGGAGAGCAATTGGGAGCATCTGTAGCTTATAGGTTATCTTGGGGATTACATACGTTTGTATGACGTTTTTCTTTCCTATCCAGGATATTAGAGGGATGTCATAATCTGCCAAGGTTGATTTTATTTCCTCTAATAGGGGCTTAAAATTGGTGTCATATAATTTAGATAATTTGGACGGGATATGGACCCCTAGGTATTTAATAGTGGACGTAGCCCACGCAAACGGGGAGCTATTTTTGAGTAGCTCTACACGTCGTCTGTCAAGTGTTATGTTTAAAATCTCTGATTTTGACACGTTCACCTTGAAGTTTGAAGCATCACTAAAGCTATCAAATATCTGCACTAACTCCGGAAGACCCTTCGAGGGATCCGAAAGGAGGAATAGCAGGTCGTCTGCGAACGCTAACATCTTGAGCTCACCCTTGAGTGTACGGATTCCACTGATGATGGAGTTTTGTCTTACGCTTTGTAACAAAGCTTCCATCGCTATGATGAAAAGTGAGGGAGACAGTGGACACCCTTGGCGTGTGCCATTAGTGATTAAGAAGGGGGCAGAAAGGTGTTTGTTTACTATTATGGAGGCTGATGGTTGGGAGTATAAGGTAAATATTGCATCCAAAAAAGGGATTGGGAAACCCACCTTGAGAAGGACGGATTTCAGGAATGCCCAGCTCACCCTATCAAATGCCTTCTCGGCATCTACACCAAGAAGGACCATCGGGACATTTGACAAGTGGACATGTTGTATTGCTGAAAGAAGTTTAGCGGTGTTAGCTCTGCCTTCCCTACCAGGGACAAAACCCGACTGCTCCTCTCCGATCAGATGCGGAAGAGCACTTTAATCCGAATCGAGAGTAGTTTTGCCCAAATTTTGATATCTAGGTTGAGGAGTGAAATAGGTCTATAACTTCTGCAGTCCACAGGGTTCTTACCCTCCTTAGCAATAAGCGTGATGTGTGCCTCTTGCGACTGCTTGGGAAGGGATTCTCCTCTCAGTAGGGATTCACATAATTTGGTGAGCTGGGGTATCAAGATTGTATTGAACTTTTTGTAATAAAGCAGAGGCAGACCATCAGGTCCGGGGCTCTTACCCGGGGGGAAGGACGAAACAACCGCTCGTACCTCCTTCGGTTACTGGGGCTAAAAGAGAACTGGCCATTGCCTGATCCATATCTGGCATGTTCAAGTTCTTCAAGAAGCTATCAATTAATTCTTGCTTTGAGAGGGTTTCGTCTGGGGGGACTCCTTTTCTAGGTTGTATAAGGCTGAATAGTATTGACGAAACGCCTCAGCCATTTCTAGGGGAGATGAGGTCATCGACCCTGAGGTTTTCTTAATTCCATGGATGTGTTGTTTCGCTCTTTCCTTTTTTAGGAGGGAGGACATAAGTTTCCCATCTTTATTCCCATGCGCGTATAACTTATATCTATAGTGCAGGTATGCCTTTGCTGACTTATTCTGAAGGGCCGAAATAAGTTTTTCTCTCAGTGTTTTTAGGTCGGATTGTGTACTAGTAATCTGATACGTTTGTGCTCCTTCTCTAACTCTGCTATCTGGTTTAACAAAGTGTCTACTTCTTTTTGCCTATCCTTTTTTAGTTTTGAACCCCAGGAAATAAAGATACCTCTTATGAAAGCTTTATGGGCCTCCCATACATACGGTATTGAAGGGCCTGAGTCAATGTTATGTCTAAAGTAGTCTGCTAGCTGGGATTCAACATCTGCCGAAGCAGCAGCGTTCTCCAGAATACATTCATTAAGTCTCCATCGGCACATTTTTTTCGGTAGATCTGTTAAATCGAGGGATAAATGCACTGGGGCGTGATCTGAGATGGAGATAACCGAGATACCTGTGGTTGTAATACATGGAAGGAGCGACTTATGTACTAGTAGATAGTCAAGTCGTTGGTGAGAATTGTGCACCTGCGAGAAGAAGGAGTAGTCACGGGCGGAGGGGTTCCAGGTACGCCAGGTATCTACAAGAGAGAGATCAGACAATTTAGAGCGTAATTTAGCTAAGGCTGTCGTGGAGGTAGACGATCTGGTGGTAGATGAGTCTAGCAAAGGGTTGAGTAGTGTGTTAAGATCTCCACCCAGTATGATTGGTCCTTCTGCAAATAGCTGAAGTGTTTCTAGCGCCTTCAGCAGCCAGGGTACTTTGTCTTGGTTGGGAGCATATATGTTTGCTAACGTGATTTTCTTTGTGTATATCTGAGCCCTTAAAAATAGTAGACGGCCTTCGGAGTCAGTGTACTGACCTGTAACCTTTAGTGGCAAAGATTTGTGTATGGCAATTGACACGCCTTTAGAGGCGGAGGAGGGGTGACATGAGTGAAACCATCTATTGAATGATTTCGTAGGCAATTTGGGTATTTTAGTCTGCTTAAAATGTGTCTCCTGTAGGAAAACTATAGAGGCTTTCAATTTCTTAGCAATATCTAGAACGTGGTACCGCTTATTATTATTAGTATTCAATCCTCTAACGGTAAAGGAAACTATTCCCAGGCCGCTCATGATCTTTCAGCTTCGTATCCCCCTGAGATGGCAGACAATGAGTAGTTGGGCTTCTTAATGGTGGGGGGGGGGGGGATGGATCAGTGACCTACTACTACAGGTGTTTCGGGTTTTTAGAGGAGCGACCAAAATTGTGGCTTCCCACCACGTATCACAAAGAGACACTCAATGAGGTGCTGGGCGAGTAGGGGAAGAAATAAGGGGAGGTACTAGGGAAGGTGATGTAAGGAAGAAATGAAAAAAAAAAAAAATGGAAAATGAGAAAAAAAAAGAGAGAGAAAAGTTTATAAATAGAGGATAGAGAAAAAAAAATTTGCAATCAGCTAATTGTAACTTGACCTATAGAGGTCAGATAAGAGCTGCTTTTATCGTGAACCGGTGTATTTGTTCAGAAATGAGGGGGGGGGGGGTCGGTCAAATTTTAGTTTATGTGCCTTGACCTGTGGCACACACTCATATAGCGCTACAACTAGGGGCCAAATCCCTAGAAAATGGGTTCAGTGCCATTTGTGGCTTAATGAGAGAGGGGATATCTTAAGAAAGTTTAAAGTTTAAGTAACCCTTCTGATAATACCTTGTAAACTGCTCTTGCTCCATCTATCAGTCTAACTGATCTTATCCACTGCAGGATATTATCTGTCTATATATTAGAGCTATATGTACCACCCCAGATGGTCTATAACAGGGTGAAGAGGGTGTAGGGGGGGGGGGGTTTGGGGGTAGGGAAGGGGTGGGGGGCAATTGGGGACTGGGGGTGGAGGGATGGGGGTAAGGGGTGGGGGGGGGAGGGGAGACAAGGCAGAAATTGCGTTTCAGCGTAACATTTATAATACTGTACGTGATCCGGCACTGTAAGGGTGGGTGGCTCTGCTCCTTCTGTAGACAACCTGCAGGTTAAGCGTCCTCCTGAAAACAATTTAGGCCACTTCTTGGGAAACTTCTTGAGTGTTCATCACAAGAGTGGGGAAAGATAGAGAGGTGTAACTCGTCGTCGCTCTTTTCAACAATGTGGTGCAGATGTGGCTCCTCTGTAAGGCTTGGGTCTCTGAGGCTTAGGTCGCGTCACAGTGGTCCACTCTTCTATTGTAGGCAAGGAGGGTAAGGCCTCTACATCCATTTCAAGCGACCAGGAAGGTATGTCGATCGGGACCATCTCCAGCTTCTGCCAAGCTTCTTCAAGATCTGAGGGAGTTTTTATGATAATGCGTTTATTATCCTTAAGGATCGACAATCCGAAAGGAAATAGCCAGGAATACTGCAAGTCTCTTGCTCTAAGTTGGTCTAGCAGCGGCTTTAGTATTCTGCGTTTCCGCAGTGTGGACGGTGCTATGTCCTGGTAAAGAGCCACCTCTGCTTCTCCATAATGTATTGGGGCTTGTTCCCTTGCACTTTGTAATATAAGTGCAGTGTCCACATAAGATAGCAGTCCACAAATAACATCTCTGGGAGCCTCATTCTGTCTGGGCTTAGGCCGGAGGGATCTATGAATGCGCTCAATAGTAATCTTATCTGCGCGCTCTGGGCCTAGCAGGCCGGCAAATATTTCTAATGCCACCTTGGGGAGAGCGTCTCTTGCACAGGATTCAGGGAGCCTTTTAAATCTTATATTACTCCTACGGCTCCTGTTCTCCTGATCTTCTATCAGGGTGAGGGCAGTATTTGCATGTACCTCTAGTTGGTTCGATCTGGCAGCAAGGGTCTCTGCATGAGAGGTGAGGCTGAGGTATTTATTTTCCAAGGCTTCTGTGCGAGTGCCTATGGCTTGAAGATCCGCTTTAATATCAGCGAGATCATCTCTCACCGGCTGAAGTGCCTGTCGCAGAGTCTCTTTCAAAACCGCTGCTGTGAGTACCTGTTCTCTGTTCGGTTCCTCATCATCACTTGAGGCTCTCTCATCTTCCCGCTCTGGCTGCGCCATCTTGGAGGGAGACGCGGGGATTTGCTTGTGGCGTTTTTCGAAGAAATCAGCAACATCCCCCTGGTTCGCAGACGGTTTACCAGGAGCTCTGTTTTCCCCCTGCTGAAATCGTCCAACTTTGCCCATCTTCAAGCTAAAAATAGGGTATTCCAGGCTATATAAGTGTGTGTGAGGCGGGAGAGCTCAGACTCACACAGCCATTCCAGTCCGCGGCCAGGCTCCGCCCCCCACATCCAGCAAGTTTGGCCCATCTGGTTTTATCTTAAATACATATTAAAAGCAAAATAAGTTCATAGTATGGGTGGATCCACATGGACTAAAATTTAGTTGCACTGCACAGTGACATAGAATTTGTTTAAAATTTGTCATGGCCATCAGAATGATGCAGAATAAAATTTTCCATAACAGAATGTGGTAGGTAGTGATGATGAATTTGGGTCCAGTTGTTGGAGAGATTTGTCTGGTAATACCATGGCAGTTCCGACCATAAACAGTTGCAATTAAGATGCAGACAAATTTTTTTGTTAAACGAACGTATTAACTACGATGAACTTAGATCGAGTGGGTGGAGTGATTCGTGTGGTTCATTCCGATGACCAATGACACACCTCCCGTATGAAAATAATTCAGCTGCCATGTTTGAGCCATTCAGCAAGTTCGACTTATCCGGTTTTAATGTAAAAACAAAGGTGATTCGGCAGTTTATTGCCAAAACTTGAACATATATGGAACAGGCTAGAAACATGTCGGCTAAACGGGAGTAAGAGGGAGAAGTCTGCTCTATGTCCTGTCCTGTTCCATATATGTTCAAGTTTTGACAATAAAGAAATGTCGAAAATAGGACCCTTCAGTGCCGGATCACCTTTGTTTTTACATGACTATACAAGTTTGACTTTAACTTTTGCTGTGCACGACGGAATTACAGGTGAGCTGGACTTTTAATACTATCCATCTGGTTTTAACCCTAATGGATGGAGTTATTTGACCCCAGGCGTTCCGCATCCAACTTCCTTGAGGGCCAAGTGGCGATCATAACCAACTGTTGTGTGATGCCCTTACATGTCCGGGGCTGCACACGCAATGCACTTAAGGGATCATCGTGTGTTTACCCTTTGCCAACAGATGGGGGTTACCTGCCAACATCATTCATCATTGCTGGAGCAGACTAATTTATTTGGTAAAAATACTAATTGATTCTCTAAAAGACTAATTTATTCTCTAAAACAATAATTTTTTTGTTACAAGACAAATGTTTTTGCGAAAAGAATAATTTTTCAGATAAAAGAATAATTTTTCAGACAAAAAAAAAAAAAAACATGTAAGCAATTCCGCTGTGCAAAGGATCTATTTATTTGCACTGCTCACAGGGTGTTAAATAAGACCGCTCTGTAACACTAAATCCCAGTAACTGTTTGGCTAACAGAAGTGGTTATATATCAATGTGGACACACCATAAACACTAGAATGAGACAGGTGTATCACCACAATTTGTGAATCAGGGCCTAATAGACTTGCTTGTCTATTATTAATGTGTCTATCTATAACAGAACAGATTAAGTATTAATGGCCCAGCAGATAAACTAGATAAAAGTGCCCATACATTAGATCGCCTGTTGACAATGAGTCTGATGCACAGTAAGTCTATGTATTTGTTCCTCCTGACGAAGCCTACGTGGCGAAACACGTGTCGAGGTTAAAGCTTTTGGGGATCTGTGTCACCAGTTCACAGCAGCAACATGGGTAGGTAACATGGTACCTGTAATAGGGTGGGACGAGTGGCTTGTATTATTTGTATAATGCCATCTTTATGATCAGTATTTCACCGTCCTCCTATACCCTACAGTGTCAATCTGTTAGATGCTATGACTGAGAGTAAGGTAGTTGTTATTTATTAGGGATCTGCATTTGTACCCGCAACTACTTCAGTGTCCATAGCCTCTGCTTAAATTGTTGTGTTACCTGCTGTTTATGGTCACATTGTCCCCAAATGTGATTCTCCACATGGTAGAGCCCTATTGTGACTTAGTCTCCATGTCTTCTCCCCTTAGCTCTTACTTGTACTGATCATGTTATTTGAATTGAATAAAATGAGATTTTTTACCATGAAAAATCCTCACTCTTTTGTTGTATCAGTAAAACACTAGAATGAGACAGGTGTATCGCCACAATTTGTGAATCAGGGCCTAATAGACTTGCTTGTCTATTATTAATGTGTCTATCTATAACAGAACAGATTAAGTATTAATAGCCCAGCAGATGAACTAGATAAAAGTGCCCATATATTAGATCGCCTGTTGACAATGAGTCTGATGCACAGTAAGTCTATGTATAACAGAACAGATTAAGTATAAATGGAGCAGCTGATGAACTACAGGTAGGTAAACATTCCTATATATTAGACTGCCTGTAGAAACTAAGGCCACATGCACACGACCGTATGTGTTTTGCGGTCTGCAAATTGCGGATCCGCAAAAAAAAAAAAAGAATGGCATCCGTATGCCATCCTTTTTTTTGCGGATCCATTGTAACAATGCCTAAAATGGACAAGAATAGGACTTTTTATATTTTTTGGGACGGGCTATGAAAATGACATACGGATGCGTATAGCACACGTTGTGCTGTCGGCAATTTTTGCAGACCCATTGAAATGAATGGGTCTGCATCCAATCCGCAAAAAAAACTGAACGGACACGGAAACAAAATACGTTTATGTGCATGAGGCCTAGGTCTGATGCACAGTAAGTCTATATATACCAGAACATATTAAGTATGAATGGCACAGCAGTGGAACAAGATGCACAGAGAAATTACACAGAGCCTGCACTGTCCCTGCAGTCTCCACAAGCGCTCCCTATGTTTCCCCTAAAGTGTTTTAAAATTCTCCCTACGATCTCCCTACACTGTCCCTGCACTGTCCATATCCAAAATATTACAGTTAAAATCTTTGTTAAACACTGTCCCTACCACCGATCACGTATCTCCCTATGCTCATTTCACTGTAAAATGGCAGAGACAGGGCAGAATGAGGCTTTTTATAGGGCTGTGACATCACAGGGGATCTGCTGATTGGCTAATCTGTTTTTATTTTCTATTTGCTGAACATGTTCATGTGGGCGGCCATCTTGCCTGAGCTGTCTTTAACAGCATTTAAAAAGCATTAAGAATTTTTTTTTACGGCAGCCCCATGGGCCATATACACAATGGTCAGGAGGGGACCTTATCACAAACATGCTCTGTGACCTGTGCAGAGGTCATTGTACAAGGAAAGAATAGATTCGCTCTTACAATCACACATAGTGAATGGTGGATCCTGTCTTATCTATACACAAAGATGATATCATTACAGGCAGGATTAGAATAAGTTAACTGCAGTAAACTGTTCTGTATAAACCAAGAAATGGCGCCAATTTTTAGACATAATGGCCAGTGTGAAAACTGAAGGATTTTATCTTTTTTGTTTAAATATATGGAATACATGGAAAATTTAAAACAACATCAAAAAGGTCATTTTCTGATGACACATTTCCTTTAACTTGTAAGAAAGTCTGAAAAAGTGATGATTGGTTACTATTAGAGATGAACGAATCCATTCGCAGATTTAGAGATTTTTTAGGTACTGAATGAACCCCAAATCTTTTCCGGTCTAATTCAGACGAATCTTGTAAAACGGCGCCCAGCGCATAAGCAATCAATAGTGTTCTGTCACCACCAGGCAGGAGGTAATTGCAGTCAGTTGCGGCCAAGCAATAACCGTAGTTTGTGGGAGCAATGATAAAAGTAGATACAGTTACACCTGACACTGTATCAAAACAAGGGATGGACAAGGGAAAATTTAAAAATTCTTTAAAAATTCAAAAAATGAGATGGGAGCTTTTTATAAAACAAATCTGTGCTTTAGAGGACTAGAGGGGGTTATATACCAATTTCCAGGGCAATTGGAGCAACTTTGGTTCGGAACGAATAGATTCTGAACCGAACCAAACTTTCTGATAAATTTAGTGAATCTGAAACTAACGGAATCTTGGAAGATTCGCTCATCTCTAGTTACTATTTTCAGTACTATTCAGTCTGCATTAGTTTTTTTTTAATTGTGACTCAGTGTGTTATTTGGTATGTGTTGCATTTAATGTAGAGGTGTTTTACTGGCCAAAAAACACAACTTCCCATTCAAATGAACGTTAGTGATAAAGCCTCACCTTATGTTCACAAACTGTACATTTAGTCTGAACCTCACTTTTTTTCCTATTCTTTTTTTTTTAACTAGCTCCAACCATGGCCTTGAGGCTGGTAAATGGAAGAGGTCGGTGTGACGGTCGTGTAGAAATCCTCTATAATGGAACATGGGGAACTGTGTGTGATGACCAATGGGATATTAATGATGCGCAAGTTGTATGTCAGCAGATAGGTTGCGGTAATGCTCTTGCGTTTAACCAGATTGCAGCGTTTGGTCAAGGACAAGGACTGATTATATTGGATGATGTACAATGTAATGGCAATGAACGTTTCTTGTGGGACTGTCCACACAGAGGGCTTACATCACATGACTGTGGACACAATGAAGATGCTGGAGTCATCTGCTCAGGTACAGTCTGATGGTTGGAATCCTAATGTTTAAATGGTATTTCTTTGTACATTATGGATATATAGTATTGTTTTACAAAATTTACATTCATCTACATAATATAATTGAGGAAACCATTCATTCAAATTGAGGGTGCCCTGCCTGCATATTTATATCTGTAGGCAGACCCTTACAGATCACATTTTATAGCACTTGTAATTGCCCTGCTATTTAAAGGGCATCTGTCAGCAGATCTGTTTAAATATATGCAAATGAGTCTCTAGGAGCAGTGGGGGCGTTGCCTTTACTCATTCAGGTTCTGCTCCCTCTGCAACTGCCACACCCTCAGCACTTATTGACAGGGGCAGACATGATGTTTACACCGCCTAGTGCTGTCAATTAAAGTGCAGAAGGCATGGCAATCGCAGAGACAGCAGAGCCTCAAGGAGTAAAGGCAACGCCCCTGTTGCTCCCAGAGGCTCATTTACATATATTCAAACATCCTTTTTCTAATAAATATTGGCACATAAGTGCATTAGCTCTGCCGCAACATGGCAGTAGGGTGCTGATTAGTTTTCATTGCTACCAAATGCCTAATAAAGGTGAATAGACATGCTACAGTACATTGATGAGCCTTTTATTATCTTCTTAATAGTTTGCTTGCAAGTAAAAATGTCAAGTTCACTTCTTATAAAAAAAAGTTAACATTATTTAAAGTTTAAATTTATTTTAAAAAATTCAAAGAAAAAAAATAAGAATTGCATTGTTACAAAGAAAAAAAAGTTTTATTCTTTCACAATAAGCCTGTAGAATAAAACGAGCATGCTATTTATATGTCATAGTAAGCAATGTAAAAATAACCCTCCCCCCCAAAAAAAACTATGAAAACAATGAATAGCTCCCCCGACTCTAAAACAAAAAACATTGATTACTTTATCACTATGTAACAGCATAATTTATTGTATTCATATGTATTCAAATACTGAGGCACTCTCCGTTTCCAAATTAAGAATTCTATACTGAGGAGCATAGTGCCAAAGTTTCCTGTGAAGATTATTTATTATTTTCCAAACAGATAATGTATTTTATGGAAAATAGATTGTATTTATTTGATTAACTTTATTTGATAATTTATTAATATGCACAAGTAATAATATATATATATATATATATATATATATATATATATAAAATCTAATTATATTATTATTTTAAGATATTATTCTTTACAAATTCTAGTTTCATAATAATGTGAATACAAAGAGGGGAATTTATCAAGCCCTGTACTCCAGAATTGTGGCCCTAAAAAGTTTCAAAACAAGGTTTTTGTGACTTTTTGGTCTTATTTTCACAAAAATTTGTGGCTTTGGCTCCTTTGAAAAGTGGGTGAAACAGTGGGCGAGGTTAGGCTGTGCTAGTTTCACTCTAGATTTATCACTGCAATATTCGCTAACTCACTCCAAAGAGGGGGTGGCATAAAAAAACTGAAGTAGCATTTCTAGGTTTAAATTTGCACTAAATTTACAAACAACATGCAACATTTCATAAATTTGGTGCAATGATTCATCCCATCGTTCTAATATTTACAAAGCAAATGTTAATACAATATCTAACTTTTCTATTCTATTTCTGACATCACAGGTGAAATGAACACTAACAGTAAGTATATATATTTTTATCAACTATATTTATGTATAGGCACAGTGGGCTTGCACTTATAGTTGAGCCTGGGGGAAGGATGTCTGTTGAAACTTACACCTGCATGCACTGAAGAGTATACATGTTTACATGTACATTTACATACTGTTCATATGTAAATGTATATGTGAATTAGGCACTCATAAAAGCTCATCCACACAACCGCTCATTCATGGAGTGCTGTCCACATCTTTTGCGGCCCCATTGAAGTGAATTTTCACAGGGTTAGGGCTCATTCACATGACCGTTGCTTGGGTCAGCATCCAAGCAGCATGTTTTTGTGGCTCGGATGCGGACCCAAGCAACGGTCACGTGAATGAGCCCTAACCCTGTGAAAATGAGGAGGCTATCCAGGAGGGACAAGGGGGTAGCTGCAGAGGGGGTTAGTTGTTGAAAGAAGTGCAGAGCAATGCTCTGCTTTATTTTGGAGAAAAGACAAAAAGCTACTGTATACATGACAGTATGGCACATTTAATGAAGTCTAAGATGCCAGACAATCTTTGCAATCTTGTGACATTTTACACTTTTAGAAAAAGTCTTCCACAATAAATAAAAAAAATGTATGATAGTTTATTATCTTACAAGAGGGTTGCACATGCTTTTTTAAATTGGCATACATTAGAACATTAGAACATGGCCTCATGGAGGATTCTTGGATTGAAAATATTGCAGCAAACTCCCATCTCTAAGGCTTATTGCACACCACAGTATGTTTTTGCGGTCCGTTTTAAACGGATCCGTTGTTCCGTTTTTTGTTTCCGTGTTTCTTCCGTTTCCGTTCCGTTTCCGTTCCTTATTTTAAAAAACAATATCCGTATGGTTTCAGTACACGATCCGTTTTTTGCGGATCGCAAACGGAACAAAAAAACGGTGTGACATCTTTTTTGAACACATCCCCTTTTTCACTCCCCCTATTTAACTTGGTCATGTGCGACTTGTTACTCCAACTTTATCAGCTTGTTGCAGCATTGAGAGCGTACTTGGAATCCTGTGTTTGGCAGACATTGGATTGTGGCTACATTTTTCTGTTGTATCATGGCTAAGGAGGAACTGGTTCTCTTGTGCTGGCTGATTTCTCGGGACCAGGAACAGCAGCCAACTATGCTGAACGTGGAACCGAGGAGGAGGAGGAGGCATTGGGTTCACCCAATTCTCTGTCAGCGGCGCAGGAAGGGTCATTTCCACACGCTGTACATGGATCTGCGACAGCATCCTGAGAAATTTCATGGGTATTGTCGTATGTCTGTGAGCAGCTTTGATTTGTTGTTGGCGTCTCTGCGTCCTGGCCTCACCTACCAGGACACAAATATGAGGCGCTGCATGTCTCCTGAGGAACGGCTCATCGTCACATTGAGGTATGGATATTTCATATGATTTATATGTTTGTGTGATAGTTTAGATGCAATGTGATTATGAGTATATATAATAGTCTAAAATTGTTGTTGTTAAAGACCATGCATGCTCAACCTGCCGCCCTCCAGCTGTGGCCAAACGACAACTCCCAGCATGGCCGAACAGCCTACAGCTATTAGCCTACAGTAGGGCATGGTGGGAGTTGTAGTTTTACAACAGCTGGAGGGCCGTAGGTTGAGCATGGCTGTTATAGTATATACTGTATGTGTTGCATGACTGTTTTTATGTTTGTGTCTTCCAGATTTTTGGCTACTGGGAATTCATTTGTATCTCTGCATTTTGAGTTCCTTCTGGGAGTCTCGACTATTTCTCGGATAGTTCGTCAAACCAGTGATTTGATTTGGCAGCAACTCCGGTGAGTGGTGATGCCAGTGCCCAAGGCTGAGGATTGGATCCGAATTGCTGAGGGTTTTTATGTTGATGCGCAGTTTCCTAACTGCATTGGGGCACTAGATGGCAAACACATACGTGTTAAAAAGCCGCCTCACTCAGGGTCCCGGTACTACAATTATAAACAGTATTTTTCTGTTGTGCTAATGGCCTTGGCTGACAGTAATTACAAGTTTTTAATTGTGGATATTGGGGCCTATGGGAGCACTGCAGATGCGCGCATTTTCAGTTCTTCTAGAATGGGTGATCGTCTTCAAGCCAACCAGCTTTCACGCCCAGAGCCCAGAATGCTGCCAGGTTCTGCGGGACCACCGGCAAGACAAAGAGGACCCTTGACGTGGGCTTGTAGGCTGGGGTTCCAATGTAGACAATAAAAAAAATAACACTATGTAGTAAATCATGTTCGATGTGAACATTAATATTTTGATATAGTTTTTTTTTTGGTCTACATTAACCCTCTAATACCTCATTATCCTTATATATTTATTACATATGTATTGTGTGTTGAGATTGCCTAGTCTTTATCTACATTTAACATTTTTTTAACATTCTTTATCCCTGCAGAGCGCTTTAAAGACGCTGTCCATTCTCCTGCAATTGGAGGTTATCCCAGCACTTGGAAGATTTGGCTTTGTAATACAATTTGCATATATATGTTTGTGGTTTACTACAGGAATGTCCACACCGCAGCACTCAAGCTGTAGAAAAAGTTATTTTCCTGCATGTGTGGACATACCACAGCTATTCAGACATGCAGGGAGGTCTAGTTTTTTAATAGCTGTAGTGTGACAGGTTGAGCATAGGTGTCTAAAAGTATACGTACTTCCCTATTTATCCCTAATGTACCAAATAAATACTATATATGTGTATTCTATTCCTATTCTTCTTATATGTCAATAAAGTTTGTCATGTTGTAATATTGGTATGTATGTGCAATATGAAATAAAAGTCGACACATAGATTTTTGATTCATAAAGTATATTATTAAATTAAAATATAAATTAAAATATACACAAAAGGCTTAACAATCAGCCCAAATTAGTTTTTACTCAAACGTAAACATAACATTAAAGATCCATTAGCTCCCTCAAATATAACCCCGGACCAGTTTGACGAGGGCCAGCAACATTACTTGCACCGGTGTTACTCATTGTGGGCCCTGGATATTGTGGCCGTGGCATCAACTGTGACTCTTGGGAATAAAGAGGCTGTGAATATGAGGGGGGCCTAGGCTGTGAATATGAGGGTGGCCTAGGAGGTGGTTGGACCATACTGGGCCCAGGTTGGGCTTCTTTTGCTAACCTAAAAGCACGTTGCTTCAGGTTTTCCACCCAACTCACCAGTTCATGGGGATCAAGTGGCGTTTTTAAAATTGTCGCCACTGACCCCATGATGTCAATAAAGATGGTTTGCTTGTATGAATCCAGATCTTCAATAAGAGGAGCAAGACCACAGAGCATCCGCTCCTCCTTTCCTTCCGCCCGTCTCTGCCTCAAATAGTCAAGCACCTGATTTTGAACCAGGGCTTGAGTATTTGAGGCAGAGACGGCAGTGTTAGTTGCCCCCCTTCTCCGCCGTGGCTGCCTTCTTCTGGTCTCAGGGCTTGACTGAATTGCAGCCGAAGGACCCTCCAAAGCTGAAGACTCCTCCCTCTCTTGCAGCAGCACTGGTTGGGGCTCGTCATCCGCAGTAACTGTGGAGTCTAGGGGATGCGCTCCAGCATCTTCATCACTGTTGGTGCTGCTCTGATCTCCCTCTTGCTCTAGGCTGTCAACGGTCCTGTGGAATGAGAGATAATTGCAATCAAGGAAAGTGTATATATGAAGGGTATAGACAGAAAATAAAACATTTACTATACACACTGGAACAGAGTCTTCCATGATAATTATTATTAATGTTGACAGTATTTATAGTACTGGTTGTCTATATATCAAAATGAAGAAATATGTAGTAAAAATCAACTTCATTGGTTTACAAAATGGTCTCCAAAAGTTATGATTCGTGTTTGCGAAAAAATAAAAGGGTGCTGCGCTGACCTGAGGCCAATCGGAAAAGGCACAGACAACACCGCGAACTGACACGTGAAGGTACGTATTCAAACAAAGAGAAGAGAAAGTCCAGCTTCCAAATTAATAAGTGGTATCTTTAATAATTCAGTGCAATAAAAACCTATGGCAATCAAAGTCTACGCGTTTCGCATCCTACAATATTGATCCTTTTATACTCATAAACAAATGTCATGAGTAAAAGGATCAATATTGTAGTATCCGAAACGCGTAGACTTGGATTGCCTTTGTTTTTGATTGCACTAAATTATTAAATACACCACTTAAATTAATTTGGAAGCTGGACTTTATCTTCTCATTGTTTAGATTCATGTTTCAAGTATGGGAAAAAGACATTCCAACAATTTGAAATAGTATTTTTCGTCTATGGTTCACATGAGCCATGTGAAGCATTGCAGAGGCCAAGGTCTGTTTCATTCCTGACAGTGATGTCATGTCCTTGTCCACACTATATGCTAGACCCTGACTTCCGCATAGCAATGTGGCCGACGTTTTTTTCAAAAAAGGACCAGCACTGATTTGTGCTGGTAATGTCAAGAGAACAAAAAAAGAGATGGAAGTATTCTTCTAGCAGGGTGTGTAGAAGGACAGATTTTTACCCACAGAGAACTAAGTGTACCATGCATGTGCAAACAAAAAATAAGTTTACAGCATAGCATAGCACAAACCATTACTTCTATGCTGGTATAAATGATTACAAAAAAACAACAGTACGAATATTTTCTTTTGCACAAACATTACAAGCGAGAAAATAATTACAGTGGTTACTCACGGCCTAAGATCCAACACGGGTTTGAGAAAGTGTAATTGGTTCGTATACAGATACGGTTTTTTACGGTGTCCACCATCTCCACTTTTCCCAAGTCCCTGGACACGTTCACGCCGGTATTGGTCCCGACACGATTGCCAGCGGGTTTTGACACGTAGTACTGTAGAAATGTAACCGAACAATAATTCTATCAGAATATATCAATACAAACTTATCAATGCACATGTTAACCAAGGCTTACTACCACATGCTATAACATTGTAGTTTCTAAACTAGTTACGTGCATTGACATAAAAATCTGGTTCATCTATAGACAGGTTCTATAGTCAGTTTTTTGCCCACATACATTTAATGGGCCTGTAAACACAATTGCCATATATTTACATGACAAAGGTGTTTCCTGATACCATTTCTAATAAATGTCAATACATGAGACATAAACACTTTAGCATATATGTATTTGACATAATACATAATCCGACTCTGCCTCAATCATTTTTTCAACATGATAAAAAGGACAATATGCTGATCTTCAGCTAATTCAAAAATACTACTACAAATGATCAGCCTACAGCAGGCCATGCTGGGAACTGTAGTTGGAGAAAAGCACGAGAGACACTGGCGGACAAGGTTGATGACATACAAAACTATCTAGTGCTATAGAAGGTGATAGTTACTTGAAAAAAAGTGTTTTACAAAAGTGCACCTTCATTACAACATGGCCTATTTCCCTGTATTCACATATAAACACACCAGTGCATCACAGTTTTGACATAATTCCAATAAACATTTTATAAAGAAGCACACATGCCCGCATGGGTAGGCTTACCTAATCTGCGCCTTTTCGACGAATTGCCCTTCTCCCATTCCCTCGCCCGCATCTCCTTTGTAATCTCCTCCCAGGCACGCTCCTTCACAATGCGATCATGGTACTGATCTTGTCTGGTGTCCCACAGCTGAGGACGCTCCGGTATGAGGGTGATGGGCTTGCCAACATCCATCTTTTGGCTTTGCAGGCAAGTGAGACAGCGTGGGGGTGGGTTATTTAGGTGCACATGTGCTCACTTCCTGGATTGTAAACACAGAACACATGGCCACAGTGGGCAGGGCCTAGCATCTCCTAACTATTGATCCGCAAAAAACGGATGACATACGGATGTGTTCCGTATGCATTCCGTATGTGTTCCGTTTTTAAAACGGACCCATTGACTTTAATGGAGCCACGGAACGTTATTTGCGGCCAAATATAGGACATGTTATATGTTAGAACGGAACAACGGAAATACGACAACGGAAGGCATACGGAGTACCTTCCGTTTTTTTTGCGGGCCCATTGAAATGAATGGGTCCGTATACGGACCGTATACGGAACAAAAAAAACGAACCGCAAAACGGAAAAAAAAAACGTTCGTGGGCATGAGGCCTAAGAAGGATTAGTCCTACCTGTTCTATTCAGCCTCTAGATTTTACCAAGGATGTTCCCATTCAGTTTGATACTATTACTAAATATAGGATTTAAAGGGGTTGTCTCATCTCAGATAATGAGGGCATATATACAGTGGATATAAAAAGTCTACACACCCCTGTTAAAATGTCAGGTTTCTGTGATGTAAAAAAATGATAAATCATTTCAGAACTTTTTCCACCTTCAATGTGACCTATAAAATGTACAACTCAATTGAAAAACAAACTGAAGTATTTTAGGTAGTGGGAAGAAAAAATATAAAAATTAAAAAAATTGGTTGCATAGGTGTGCACAACCTTAAACTAATACTTTGTTGAAGCACCTTTTGATTTTATGACAATACTCAGTCTTTTTCGGTATGAGTCTATCAGCATGGCACATTTTGACTTGGCAAGATTTGCCCACTCTTCTTGGCAAAAAGACTCCAAATCTGTCAGATTGCGAGGACATCTCCTGTGCACAGCCCTCTTCAGATCACCCCACAGATTTTCAATCAGATTCAGGTCTGGGCTCTGGCTGGGCCATTCCAAAACTTTAATCTTCTTCTGGTGAAGCCATTCCTTTGTTGATTTGGATGTATGCTTTGGGTCGTTGTCATGCTGAAAGATGAAGTTCCTCTTTATGTTCAGCTTTCTAACAGAAGCCTGAAGGTTTTGTGCCAATATTGACTGGTATTTGGAACTGTTCATAATTCCCTCTAGCTTAATTAAGGCCCCAGTTCCAGCTGAAGAAAAACAGCCCCTTGGCATGATGCTGCCACCACCATGCTTCACTGTGGGTATGGTGTTCTTTTGGTGATGTGCAGTGTTGTTTTAGCGCCAAACATATGTTTTGGAATTATGCCCAAAAAGTTCAACCTTGGTTGCATCAGACCATAACACCTTTTCCCACATGCTTTTGGGAGACTTCAGATGTGTTTTTGCAAAAAGTAGCCTGGCTTGGATGTTTTTCTTCGTAAGAAACGGCTTTCGTCTTGCCACTCTACCCCATAGCCCAAACATATGAAGAATACGGGAGATTGTTGTCACATGTACCACACAGCCAGTACTTGCCAGATATTCCTGCAGCTCCTTTAAAGGGGTTATCCGAGTTAATAATAAAAAATAAAAAAACACTTAAAATCCATCAGGATATACATATAATTTGGTTAAGCTAGATTTCATCAAGTTAAAACCCATATTTACACCTTTTCATGGTTCTGTCATTGCTTTGTTTACATGCTGAAGTACATGCTGAGGGGCGGTATAACAACAAAGCCTGAGCTCTGCCTCATGAATATTTCTGGGCGTGAACAACCTGACCTTTCCTTCACCCTGCTCTGCACTTTGCAAAAAAATAAATAAATACACACTTGTCATGTGGATGGACGGATCCCTCTGTCAGTCTTTTTCACAATATTCCCGGTTTGTGCATGTGCAGACCGGAAGGACGGATCCGCAAGGCAGCTCCATCGTCGGAGCTGCGTGCCTGCTGGATCCGCCGATCAGTGTGACAACTGACAGCATTTGTAGATGGATCCAGGTGCGAATCCGTCTAGAAATGCATTGCAATAACGGATCCGTCTATCCGCTTGTCATGCGGATGGACGGATCCGTCTGGCAGTCTTTTTCACATTTTTCATGTTTTGCGCATGCGCAGACCGGAAGGACGGATCCGTCCTTCAGTTGTTTTGCAACGCCGGATCCGCAAGGCAGCTCCGTCGTCGGAGCTGCATGCCTGCTGGATCCGCCGATCAGTGTGACAACGGACAGCATTTGTAGACGCATCTAGGTGCGGATCCGTCTAGAAATGCATTACAATAACTGGTTCGTCTATCCGCTTGTCATGCGGATTGACGGATCCCTCTTTTAGTTTTTTTAACAGTTTTCATGTTCTGTGCATGCGCAGACCGGAAGGACGCATCCGTCTATCCGCTTGCCATGTGGATGGACGGATCCCTCTGGCAGTCTTTTTCACAGTTTTCATGTTCTGCGCATGCGCAGACCGGAAGGACGGATCTGTCCTTCAGTTGTTTTGCAACACCGGATCCGCAAGGCAGCTCCGTCGTCGGAGCAGCGTGCCTGCTGGATCCACCGATCAGGGTGACAACGGACAGCATTTGTAGACGGATCCAGGTGCAGATACGTCTAGAAATGAATTGCAATAACGGATCCGTCCAGCGGCACGGGCAAATAGCGGCAGGGCGGATCCGACAGGGTGAACAGACTGTCGGATCCGTCCTGCCGCTAGTGTGAAAATATCATTAGCATTATCTGTATCTAAGCAATATCTATATTATTCAAATATGTATTCAATATGGATATTGCTTAGATAAATATATATATTGGTGGCAGATAAGGATTTTATATAGCTGAATAATGATGTTGATGATGATAATAATGATGGCCAATAATTTATTTATATTTCCCAGGGGGTGTTCAATGTGTACTAGTGGGGGGGGGGGGGGGGAAGGGGGGACCAGGGCTGTAATAACGATCCCCAGATGCAGAGGGGAACGTTTACAAACTGCCACCTCTAGCCCCAGTGAATGCAGGAGGGACAAACATACCCTGCTGCCGGAGAAGAGATCGCCTCGGCTCTGGTATGTACTGCACATGAGCGATCGCATACCAAAGCCGAGGCAGTGAGAAGAGCTGGAGGGGGGAGGGCACCAGAGGCTCTGACGTTTCGTTTACAGAGCCTGGACACTCCCTCAAGCAGGGAGACGGCTGTAAACGAAACGTCATCAGCAGAGCAGGCTTGCTGATGTCGGAGGTCACATGACCCAGAACTGAACTGGCCAAATAGTGATAGATAGGTGATGAAAGTGATTTTAAGAATCTTTCACTGGTCTACAATAAATGCAATTAGAATAGATTCATTTAAGTCGGATAACCCCTTTAATGTTGCTGTAGGCCTCTTGGTCGCCTCCCAGACCAGTTTTCTTCTTGTCTTTTCATCTATTTTGGAGGGACGTCCAGTTCTTGGTAATGTCACTGTTGTGCCATATTTTCTCCACTTGATGATGACTGTCTTCACTGTGTTCCATGGTATATCTAATGCCTTGGAAATTCTTTTGTACCCTTCTCCTGACTGATACATTTTAACAATGAGATCCCTCTGATGCTTTGGAAGCTCTCTGTGGACCATGGCTTTTGCTGTGGGATGCGACTAAGAAAATTTCAGGAAAGACCAACTAGAGCAGCTGAACTTTATTTGGGGTTAATCAGAGGCACTTTAAATGATGGCAGGTGTATGCTGACTCCTATTTAACATGATTTTGAATGTGATTGCTTAATTCTGAACACAGCTACATCCCCAGTTATAAGAGGATGTGCACACTTATGCAACCACATTATTTTAGATTTTTTTGTTTTCTTTCCTCCGCCTAAAATATTTCAGTTTGTTTTTCAATTGAGTGGTACAGTTTATAGGTCACATTAAAGGTAATTAAAAGTTCTGAAAGTTCTTTTACAGAACAGAAACCTGACATTTTAACAGTGGCAGCTGCCCTCCATTCATTTTCTATGGGGCCGCAGAAAATAGCCGAGCACTGGCTCGGCTATTTCCATTGGGGCCATAGAAGTGAATAGGATCGGTGGCCGGTTATGCACGGTGCACTCCCATTCACTTTTATGGGGAGAGCGCTTGGTGGTGGCCGGACCGGAGTCCTCCAGGCACCAGTTTGCAGGGCTCTGTTCCCGATATAGGTGCGGGTCCAAGCATTGGGACCCACACCTATTAAACAATAGGGGCATATCCTAGCACTATGCCCCCATTGTCTGAGATAAGACAACCTCTTTAATTCTCTTCGGGTGAACTCTTAAATGGAACCTGTTAGCTTGTTATAGGGGACAACGCCCAAACAATGGAAATTACTGGAACCCCATAAAACATTATATTTAGTCTTCCTATTATGTTTCTTAGTAGATATGGGCAGCATGGTGGCTCAGTGGTTAGCACTGGTGGTTTGTAGCAATGGGGTCCTATGTTAGAATCTGACCATGGACAACATGTGCACGGAGTTTGTATGTTCTCCCAGTATTTATGTGGGTTTCCTCTGGGTACTCCGGTTTCCTCCCATACTCCAATTACATGCTGATAAGCAACTTAGATTGAGAGCCTAGCATGATGCTAATGTCTGTAAAACGCTACCGAATATGTCGCTATATAAGTGCGTAAAATATATAAATATGATGGCTGTTATGTAACAACTATTCTTGAAATCAGAACAATGTGTGTCTTTGAATTGGCTGAAGTAATCCAGTACAATGATCAGAATCTTTGGAGTGAACTAAGTTAGTGAGGAGTTCCTCAGCAACCTAAATTCTTAACTCTTAACACTTGAAAAGGCTAATTTGCATTTGTCTTGAGCAGAAGAAAGTTTTCACAAAAACAAACTGATAGGTTCCCTTTAATACATTAACCTGGATATTATAAAATCATTATACAATTTTATTTTATTTGAAATCTGTTATATTTACTTTCTGCAGTTCGATGTGGGGGTATTTTGAGAAATTCAAATGGGAACGTATCTTTGGATTCTGATATTTCCTCAGAGTCTGACTCCTGTGTTTGGTACATCAGTGTCACAAATAATAATAGAATTTATCTCAACTTCAGAACATTTACTTGAGTATAAGACAAATATATCTTACATTTATATCATAAGTAATTATCTCTAAAAAAGACCTTTATGCCATGAAATTTAGGCGGCTAGGACCTTGACTGGATAAATCATTCCTGGTGGCAACTTTGAATGGAACGTTGACTACCAATATGTGGCTAATTTCAGTCGAAATTAATGCTGTCACCTAGGACTGAGATTTTGACTGGTGGACCCAACCAGTCCAACATTTAGAATATTTCTCATTTTTGGAACAACTATTGTTCTTTTTGCATATGTTTTACACTTTATTATTAATCATGAATTGCTCATTCAAGGGCTCATTTTGGGCTAAAAATTATTTTTTCAGTTGTTCTTTACTTAAAATATTCAGCCATTTTGTCACAAAGGGTTAACTATCTAGCTGTATGAACAGTACATCCACTCTCTTTGTGCCCTCATCTAATAAACCTTATCTCTAAATTACTAGAAGGTCATAAACACATATTAAATCCACATGCTTATCAATAGGATAAGAACCGAGCTATAATGAGTGTTTAGAAGGTCAGAAATCAGAGATAAGGAGCTGTCAGATGATCTGCCTAATGGGAAACAGTAACAATAAAGAGCCTGCTACTATAGAATCTCAAGACTGTTGTTAACCCAGCTTCCTGTGACTGAGAATCTGTCTCAACATGCAGGAATGGTAGCTGGGATTCCTCACTCCTCCCCACTGCTGCACGCCATGCTGACGGGAGCGGGCAGTGGGGTTCTTAGCTATGCTCTACACTTCTGCCATCAGCATCTCCCTCCTGGTTCTAAGCAGAGCTTGCACTTTGGCTCAGAGTTCCTTGTGTGCATTTAGGGTGTGTGTGGGCTTGTCTCTCCTCCTATTTGAGGCAGCATGGGCATGCCTCCTGTCTTCCCCAGCTTATGTCTGGTGTGCAGGAGTTATGCAAAGGCGCCTCCTTCTGTCTAGTTCCTGTGAGCAAAGATGTTCCTGTGATTTCTGCCATTACTATCTACTGGACCATGCATCTTGTTAAACGGACCTTGCCTTTGGTAGGTTGGTCACGTGGGACAGCGGGTTTACACATGCTGACCTTTACAGCTGTACAGAGTAAGGAACTCAAAATGTTTAATAAAGAGCAATTGAAAAAAGGATTTTTAGCCCACAATAAGTACAATGCAATAATAAAAAAATGCTCTCAAAGTTGTCCATAGCTTTTAAACTTTAGCTTTCATTAACTAAGTGCTTACTGCATGTAAAAATGCAACACTGTTGTTTATTCCTGAAATTTTCATGACCAGAATGAAGAATTCCCAGTCCTGCAATTCATCTTCTTAGTCAATATATGATGGAACGCCTCTTGGATCATCTTTAATTGGAGATCTGTGCAGAACACGTACAAGAGAGTTCATCTCCTCATCAAACAGCATCAGCATTGTCTATTCGCGGGCCAACAGAGAGGCAGGCTTAGAATTTTATGCAACATACTATTCTACTGTTAACGACAACCAAAATGGTAATGTATCCTCATTTAGGGAAAAGGAGAAATTAAATAAAACTCTTAAAAGGCATAGCCTATGAACAACTTCATGTATGATTAAAGGGGATATAGCACTGGTACCCCAACTGATCGTGAGAACAGGGATCCCAAGTCCCCTATTAGAAATGTATAGGGGATCACACATGCAAGGTGACACTCCATTCACTGTCTATTAAGCCGACAGGGTTAGTCAAGTAAAGCATCCCACTCCAACAGGGACTCAAGACAACCTTACTTGTCATTGAGAGAGGTCCCAGTGGTTGGTCCCAGCGAACATTCATTTATCACCTATACTGTAGATAAGTGATAAATGTTGTTTATGGGCCTTTTAATGTGAAGTATATTTTATTATAAGCTAAATTAAAAAATCAGTTTGCCATTTAGTGGATTATATGGGGGAAGGGGGGCAGAGGGGGTTGTAGGGGGGTGGATATGGTTACTGGAAGCTCTAGTTTTACTTTTCTTCCTCCTAGAACCCACCACCTCAGCCTCAGTTGTCAGCTGTACACTTATATCTTTGACATAATCTGTCACTTGATTATATAAAAATAGGGAAAGCTATATGGTCTGAAACTGATTAATGAAACTGATTAATTCAGCTTAAATGAGTGTTAACGACTAAAGAGCTGTCAGGAGTGAAGAGGTAAAGGCTACAGATCGAGTTGTCAGAGCAGATCTCTGATATCAGTAAGAAGTGTGCAGAACAGTCTACAAAGTCAGTGAAAACCTGAAGTCTGGTGAGGGCTAAAATATTTTAATAAAGACTACACTACAATGCAATAATAATAAAAAGTTCCCCAAAATGTTTCTAGCCTTAAAGGGGTTACAGTTACAAAAGTTAATCAGATTCCTAGGTAGGTGCCTGTTTTCACCAGAAGCTTCTTAGAATAACTACAGTAGTTTACAATAATGAAATATAGCAAAATGCTAGCTTACATAAATGCATGTTTTTCTCGTTACAGTTAGTCTGTCGTGCTATTCTGAATACATGAAAGCTCGAATCTCACTTAGCTATCTTCAAACGCTGGAATATTCTTCAGATAATATATTTTTGAATGACCCGCAGTGTCGCCCTCAAGTTGTATCAGGTTGGGCAGAGTTTCTCATACCTTATGGGAGATGTCTGACAGTAAAACAGGTATCTATCTATCTATCTATCTATCTATCTATCTATCTATCTATCTATCTATCTATCTATCTATCTATCATAATAAACACCATAACAAGAAGACCCAAATTCATCCCCATTTAAGTAGTTTTGTTTTTACATTTTACCTTTTCTTTAACAGGTCGAAAATGACACAATAACTTACACAAATACCCTGTTCACCGGTTCAGCCGACACAATTGTTGTTTACAGAAAAAAACTAGATCTAACTCTTAAATGCCGGATGTACCAAGATACTGTAGTTGAAGGCATATACTCTGCAGATGACATCATAAAGAATACGTTTATCCAATACGGCCTCTTTTCTGCTAATTTGATATTCTTCCAGTCCTCGAATTACATATATTCAGTGAATCAGTATCCATACTATGTGGCTCGTAATCAGCATTTATACCTGCAAGCAGCTTTACTCACATCTGAACCTGACCTGGCCGTATTTCTAGATACTTGTGTGGCATCACCTGATGAATTTGACTTCACAAGAAATGTTTATTATATCGTTCGCAATGGGTAATGTAATGTTACTTTTTTTTTCTTCATAATTATGGCAATTCCATTTTTTTTTTTATAAGGATTAAGCCCCATGACAGTAATACTGATTATGATTATCTCACAGTGCAGTCATCGTAGATCATCATGAAGCCTATAACTGAAAAGGCCATTCTTACTGATGCAGGATGCCGACAAGTAGGGTTGAGGTATGTGAAGCATTTGAAACGGAATTCGATCTGAAGTTTAGGAAAACTTTAATTCAAAACAAATCTGAACGCAAGATCACCCATAATGCTGTGCAGCCAGCCAATCCACAGATAGCAATCCCTATAAAACCCTCATCCCATGCGGTCTCCGCCATTGTTCTGTGAGCTGAGCATAGGGGGAGACGTGGCAAGAGCTCATGCGCTAGGGACAGTGTTGGTGAAAATGATTAATAGAAGAATATTGGAAAAGGAAAGTGCAGGGACACTTATTCTGAGTCTCCATGTCCTAAAAAAGTCAGCAAGATGCAGAGAGAGGAGGAGCTGGAAGTTCCTGATGACATATTCTCATCGATATTAGATGATGTGGAAAAGGAGGAAAAGCAGATGGCAAAGGAAGGCCTCCCATCTGTAGGGCAGCAGGGTGCTGGGGTTGGAGAAGTGGGTATGCCAGAGCTGATTAATATTCAGTGTTTACTGCCAAGTAACCTGCAGAAGATTGCAGGCAAGAACAGCAATAATATGCATATTGTGCCCCTATCTTACAAGCCAAACCCCATACCAGCAACAGCCCCTTTTTAGAGGTACATTAAAGGTGCCAGGCAGCCATTAGCAATAAAGACCAACTATACAGTGTAATCTTCATTATTAAATGAAAGGGAACTGCAAGCTAATTGTCTGCATGGTTCTTCACTGCAGCATACGTGCTCCATATTGCTGGAGGAGGTGGAGGCAGTGCGTTTGGAGAAGAGCACCCAAGAACAGATGTACCAGAGCTGTTGTGACTGTCACTTGTGCCTCATTGAGGCTCTTTCTGTAAGAGACACAAATGGGGAATCCACTCTTGTTCAGTGTTTTAAGTGAACACCTGCCTTTAGGACTCAAACGACCTGAGAAAAGGCAAGCCTGGGTTTTGTCTTACTGTGACTTGCATCTATTGCCACAATCCCAGGAGTATCCATACAGCTGTGGATTCCAGGACTCTGATGAACCCCACAGCCTGGGACTGGACTGTTTTATTCCATTTAGTATAGGGTAACTAGCAACCCCTTAACCTGGTCTCTCCACAGCAATGGGAGGGAGGGGATCAGCAGCTTTGGGTACTTGATGGCAGACTATCAGGAGGGACCACAAGCATGGCCTTCCTTTCACCAAGGAGGTGTGTATTACCCCAAACCTGGGGGTACGACCATTGTATATAGTTTTTATTATGTATTTTATTGTGTTATATATTGTTATGTAATTTTGTATGCTATGACCGTATGTTCCATTAAGGTTGTGGATGGCAAGGGCTAGTATGATAGCATACCTATCTCTCATTAATTTCATAGTAGAAAAAATATCTATTTCTTTATCTATATATTATGGAAATACACATTAACATTGTTTCTTGTAATTTCAGGTGTGGCAGAGTTCCTGATTATAGAACCTACCCGTCCACATCAAATCACATAGTCGCATTGGATTCAATGCCTTCAGCTTTTTAAAGAAACATTCCAATGTCTACATTCAGTGCAAGCTAGTGGTGTGCAAGGAGGGCAGTGCCAACTCTCGTTGCAGCCAAGGATGTATAAGAAGAAACAAAAGAGCCGTTAACTCTTACCATCATGAAGAGGTTCATGTTGTGGTCGGACCTCTACAGCTTGAATAAAAACATCAAATCTAAGAAAGGGAGTGCAGCAAATTCAATTGATGTAAATTTTTAAAATCGAATGCCTCATCCTTCATTGGATACATCTTTAAGTGGCATCTACTCATAGGGATAATCTACTATATGATTTATACATAAATTTATTGTAACTCAGTTAATGATAAGTACAGTTAATGATAGCGAATGATCAAAATGTTTGCTTCACAAATTTAAATAAAATTACAATTTCAAAATGATTTACTTGTGTGTATATATAGATTTCTAGTTTAGCGATATTTCAATTTACATTAAAAGTTCTTTGAAGCATATCACTACTTGATGTAGAAACATACATGACAGACAATTCCAAGAAATCTACTGTCATATTTCCTACATCCCTCCTCTAAATACAAACAATTATGATAAAAAAATGAGCACTTGTTAGATACTAATGCTGGATATATACTGAATGAATGTTAGTATAAATGGTTATTCCGGATAATCTGCCCATGTAAAGGTGCCACAGATCACTGAATGAATGAGCAAAATACTCAAGGTGAAAAGATTATTCAATCAGACACCTAAATCATCAGACAGATGATACCGTGGTCTGCTGACCACAAACACTGAATCTGTATGAGGACAAAAGATGGCAGTATCGATGTCAGTAGCCATTGCTTGTCCCCATACAGTGCATCGCTGCATGTAAATCCAGCTCTTCATTTCGACTGAGGTGGAGGCAATTATCAGGAAGGAACTGTCCCTACCAGATAATTGGCTGCTCCGTTGGGCAGTGTAAATGCAGCATAACAGCTGCATTATTTTCATAAATGAGTGGCACACGTGAATATTAAAACTTTGTAATATATCCTATCAAAGAGACATTCTTCCTTGTTTTATTGGGCTCTTATCAAGGGAAGGGCTGTTAGGGACAGGCAGTGGCAGACTGACCAAGAAACTGCTCTCAATTTACTGCTGGATTCACATCTAAACTGCTCAGTACTGTTGTATAATGACTTCCATTACTGCTGCTGCTTCTGAGTATGTGCCACATGCCACAAAGAGATAAGAGGCAGATTATTTTGTTTCTCCAATTCCTGTGTATGGAAGACATGATACCAGCTACTATCCATCCACCAGTGTCACGGAACCATGAACCAGACGTACAACAAGAGATAAGTGAAAATAAGAAGGCTTTATTGAAAATAAAGCTGTAAAGCAAAAGTCCAAACGAATGGTGAAACCGAAGCAGAGTCTTTGAGAGGCCAGAGATCAGGAACCAGAAGGGTAGTCAGACGAAGCCAGGATCAGGAACCAGCAGGGTAGTCAGACGAAGCCAGGATCAGGAACCAGCAGGGTAGTCAGACGAAACCAGGATCAGGAACCAGAAGCAGCAGCAGTCTTAGAAGCATGTGAACACAGGAGGACCAAGCAAGGAACTGAAGCCACAGACCTCCTATATATATGAGCTAGGCATCCAGCTCCTCCCAGTGGGAAGGAGGAGCCGTGGGGTGGAAGGCTACAAGAAACCCAGAAACCAAGATGGCCGCCAGCACATGTCAAACGAAGGAGAACAGCAAGAAGGTAAGACCATGACAACCAGCTTAGAATTTAGAAAGCAGTATAGAGATTGCAAAGGGGAAAATACACATATGGCGGTTTATTCTGAAAAATGAAATATACTTTAATGAGCTTAGTGTCTGTTCAGGTCGAGCACCTATATGGCAGCTACTGACTTCGCAGCACTTACAGATGTAGCAGGGGTAACACACACACACTTTACTCAAATTTCTTAACTCATCGCATTATTTTGAAACAAAAGCCATTGAAAAGCAATTGCTTAACGCATTTAGTTGCATTTAGTTTAGATAACATGTCTCATAAAGCATGTGTGTTAACCCTGCTACATCCGTATATGGCAGCTACTGACTTGCCAGGAAGTTATCCTACCCACAAAAGTATTCCTGAACTTTAAGTTCCTGTGAGAAAAGAATATTACAAATGTTTGTCATTTGTTAGAACTGAGCAGATGCACAGTCGTCTCTGTCTCTTCCCTGCATTTAGTTCTGTGATCATTGCAGGAGGAAACAAGAAGCGGAATCAATGTTCAGAACAATACTGGAGCCTAGAGAGGTGAATAGCCACTGAATACCAGATATAAAGCAATAAAGGGGTTGTCCTGCCATATATATTGTCAAGATAGGACATCAATATCTGATTGGCGAGGCTCCAACAGCTGGCGCCCCCGCCTATCAGCTATTTGAAGAGCACTGCTTTCTCTTCATTACACTAAAAGACATCTTGGACGTGCAGTGTAATGACAAGTACTTGTAATTACAATATGCTGCTGCTCCACAGGAGACCATGATGCTTAATGTAATGATCAGGAAGAGGCATTTGTATGGAGCTCCGTCTCCACTTTAAACAGCTGATTGTCAGGGGTGTCGGACCCCCACAATCAGATATTGATGACCTATCCTGACTAGGCTGCTGTAGCCATCTTGATTACAGATCCAGTGTGAAATACTGCGCAGTCTGTGATGATGTCATCACGCTGCCCGGCGTCATCTTCATTTAAGATGGCTCTGGTGAATAACCGAGCATTCCCAAATCATATGGAATAAAATCCCCTTCCCGCCACCGCACAGTGTACAAGTATCTGAATCGAGTTTGCGCATACGCACAAGGCGCACAGGGGTGAGATATACTCTGTGTAGCCATTTATTCTGAATCAGCTGATCCCGTGCACCAATTACTGACTTTCTCCATGAGGCCGTCAGCTCTTTCTCATGTGAGGTCTCCAGTATGGGTATGTCCACCCGCCATCTGAGAAAAGCCCTCGTTAGCGGCGAAGGTCGGGATGAGATGAGGTACCCGTAGAAGGATGAGACCATTTTGTAGTGAGTCGCCCTCCTGGCTATCTTTTCTACAGCACTATATTCTATCCTCAGTGGACCACTCCCAAATTGTGCTTCACAGGCATGCCGCAGCTGCAAATACCTGAAAAAGGAGGTCCGCAGTATTCTATATTCTGTCTGTAAAGCCGAGAACGTTTTGAAGACCCCCTCATCGTAAAGTTGAGTAAGGTTCTGGAGGGCGGTGCATAGGTACCTTAATGATAGGTTAGGGCTTCCAGGGTTGGTCGCACCAGAGGTTAGCCTGTTGGGTTTGGTGAATGATATCCTTCCGACAAAATAGTAAGAAAGTCGATGCTGCTCAACTGGAAGCCTCCAAAAACACTGAGTGTATCACACTGGATTCAAATTGTCAACGAGGCCCTTCCCATGTATAAATTGACGTATGAAGCTAGAGGGGTTCCGGAGAAATTCCAGAAAACTTGGGGAATTTGGTTAAACGCAAATTTAACGTCGGAAAGTTGAACTACATCAGCTAGCAATGGTCCGAGTCACTGCCAGGGTGAATGAAGGTGTGAATGGGATCTGATTGTAGACGCAAGTGGGGGGGAATACCACCAACAGTCTGGCTAATCTAGCGAGTGAGCAATGATTTTAAGATGTATCTTATTTGTAATGACTGATAATGTTTCTCATACTATGGTGGAATCTCCTCGTGTCTGTGTTTATGTTAAGGTTTTTTGTTTTTTTTAACTTTAAAATTGAAAATAAAGCCTATTAAAAAAAAAAAAAAAAAGATGGCTGTGGTGGCCTCTTCAAGATCAAATGAATGAGGTGAGTTTGATTCCCCCCTCTCCCCCCCCATTTCAGGGAATATTGATTAGTTACCACGCAGCACAAGAATATTCGGCTTGGCAGTAAATAGAATTTTCCCTGAAATTCAGATCAAGGTCCACTTTGGAAACTTCAATTCGCTCAACATTGATAGTAACATTAACTCCAGCCACCAACTATATTGACATTATCCCCTTCAGTGCACAAGACCACCAGTGAAAATAACACCAACACTGCCCTAGACCAAGAATATTGACATTAATCCTTTAGCTGTCCTAGACCACCAGGTATTCATCCATTAACCCCTTCACTGACCTAGATTACCTGCTACTAACATCTTTCCTGCCAGAGATCATCTATGCTAGACCTGGTTGCTTGTGTGCACCACAAACACCACAATTATAGATACACACCAAATGTGGTAATACCCAATGTACAGCATTGGACTAATGACCCCCGCTGACTGATGCACCCAGGACAGTATCCAGATAAGGAAAAATAGCCTAATTTACCTGATGTCTGGCTCCATCCCATTCAATAAAGTGTTCCAAGGTATTCCAGATCAGTTTTGGAATATAGGAGGCTATGTTTTGATATGGTGTCAAATCTCTGATCCAAACTTACATGGAAGTGATTCCCAGTAGGACTCCAGCCAGTCGGGTACTTCACTCACTTCTGCCAGTCCTCCAGAACAGTGACATTACTATAGGCTAGGAAAGATGCTTAATTCTTTAGTGAGCACGCTTGTCACAGCACTGGGTGAATTATGCTTTGGAGAGTGGATTGTGGAGCTGGTGTCTTATTAGATTGTTCTAATATTTATACCACTTTTGTGCATAGAACAATTCTTTCATAAAGTATATGCTTGTTATTCCACTAATATACAGTCAGGTCCATAAATATTGGGACATCAACACAATTCTACCATTTTTGGCTCTATACACCACCACAATGGATTTGAAATGAAATGAACAGGATGTGCTTTAACTGCAGACTGTCAGCCTTAATTTGAGGGGATTTACATCCAAATCAGGTGAACAGTGTAGGAATTACAACAGTTTGCATATGTGCCTCCCACTTGATAAGGGACCAAAAATAATAGGACATAATAATAATCATAAATCAATTTTTCACTTTTTAATACTTGGTTGAAAATCCTTTGCAGTCAATTACAGCCTGAAGTCTGGAACGCATAGACATCACCAGACGCTGGGTTTTATCCCTGTTGATGCTCTGCCAGGCCTCTACCGCAACTGTCTTCAGTTCCTGCTTGTTCTTGGGGCATTTTCCCTTCAGTTTTGTCTTCAGCAAGTGAAATGCATGCTCAAGTCAGGTCAGGTGATTGACATGGCCATTGCATAACATTCCACTTCTTTCCCTTAAAAAACTCTTTGGTTGCTTTTGCAGTATGCTTTGGGTCATTGTCCATCTGCACTGTGAAGCGCCGTCCAATTAGTTCTGAAGAATTTGGCTGAATATGAGCAGATAATATTGCCCGAAACACTTCAGAATTTATCCTGCTGCTTTTGTCAGCAGTCACATCATCAATAAATACAAGAGAACCAGTTCCATTGGCAGCCATACATGCCCACGCCATGACACTACCACCACCATGCTTCACTGATGAGGTGGTATGCTTAGGATCATGACCAGTTCCTTTCCTTCTCCATACTCTTCTCCTCCCATCACTCTGGTACAAATTGATCTTGGTCTCATCTGTTCATAGGATTTTGTTCCAGAACTGTGAAGGCTTTTTTAGATGTCTTTTGGCAAACTCTAATCTGGCCTTCCTGTTTTTGAGGCTCACCAATGGTTTACATCTTGTGGTGAACCCTCTGTATTCACTCTGGTGAAGTCTTCTCTTGATTGTTGACTTTGACACACATACACCTACCTCCTGGAGAGTGTTCTTGATCTGGCCAACTGTTGTGAAGGGTGTTTTCTTCACCAGGGAAAGAATTCTTCGGTCATTAACCACAGTTGTTTTTCGTGGTCTTCCGGGTATTTTGGTGTTTCTGAGCTCACCGGTGCATTCCTTCTTTTTAAGAATGTTCCAAACAGTTGTTTTGGCCACCCCTAATGTTTTTGCTATCTCTCTAATTGGTTTGTTTTGTTTTTTCAGCCTAATGATGGCTTGCTTCACTGATAGTGACAGCTCTTTGGATCTCATCTTGAGAGTTGACAGCAACAGATTCCAAATGCAAATAGCACACTTGAAATGAACTCTGGACCTTTTATCTGCTCATTGTAATTGGAATAATGAGGGAATAACACACACCTGGCCATGGAACAGCTGAGAAGCCAATTGTCCTATTACTTTTGGTCCCTTAACAAGTGGGAGGCACATAGGAAAACGGCTGTAATTCCTACACCATTCACCAGATTTTTGATGTAAATCCCCTCAAATGAAAGCTGACAGTCTGCAGTTAAAGCACATCTTGTTTGTTTCATTTCAAATCCATTGTGGTGGTATATAGAGCCAAAAATGTTAGAATTGTGTCGATGTCCCAATAATTATGGACCTGACTGTAAATATACACTTTACATGTAATTTAATAAAGCTCTATATAGTGTTACAGATCGGAGAAGAATGTTAAGTAATTGTCTAACAGCCTCCTCAATTTTATTTTTATATAATTCTTTTTTTTTTTTGCAGCAATTCATTGTCTAATTCAGTGTCTATACAGTGCTTGTAGCAAAAACACTTTATCCAGCTCACCTTCCTGGTCAATGTATTCACCCGACTCCTGAAACCTTAGGGGTGTGTCCCCTTTGCAATCTGCAAGAAACTTGAAAAAAGGAACGGTTCCGGATACAAATGAAGATCCTCTTTAAAACGTCTTCTTTATTAATACATGCATTTGCAGCAGACACAGCCACTTGGTACACAAGACAAGTTGACGCGTTTCGGGTACTAGACCCTTAGTCGTAACAATGTAACATAGTGAAACACAAAAATTTTAATGTATTTTACGCCCGCCCCTCCAAGCTTCAGAGGAGGAGAGCACCTCATTCATTGGTTGTTTCGCTACGTTACACACCCATCATCTAGACTGCTAATCACAGAGTAGATGTCCTTCACATTGTGCTGCAACTCTCAATCCCATTAACCCCAGATGGGGTGTGCCCAATTATGTTTGGCCAGAAATAGAAGGAAGAACAAACCGCACAATGTGAATGATATACTACATATAAAAACATATACTAACGTTACTAATATGACCTTATTCATGCTATTGAATTCCCAACATAAAGGGTTCCACTTATTGCCCCTGGGAGGATATATAAAAACATTACCTCCTTTAGGCAATTTTACTGATAGATGTACATTAACTCCCTTTTTAAATTTAAACCAGCCGGGACTCTACTGTTTAATCTAAATATCCAGAATGCCTCCCGCAAGAGGATTTTTTTCCGGGGGTCTCCACCTCTTGGGGGTGGAAGCACCCTCTCAATTGCAAATGCATTGAAGCTTTTCACTCTACGGGCATGGATCTGCACAAAATGTCTTGCAACATTAGAGATGTGCGTTTGGATTTCTAAATATTCGCATTGTACTCCATTGTACTCCCAATGTACATCAAGTCACATTCAGTGCAACGGATAATATAAACGACCCCTGTAGTGTTACAATTGATATAACTTTTGATTGGAAAACTACAGGAGTGGTCAGAATTTTCAAAGGATTGTGAGGGAGTCACATAGTTGCAGGTTTTGCATGGATTGCCCCCGCACCTAGTGAACCCCTTATAACTGAGCCAGTTCTGTTTTTTGTTTGTATTTTGTCTGTTGGAGGTGAATAGAGACGGGGACAGAGAGCAGGACAACGTAGCAGCCCTACTGGGTACTATTCTGCAGCCAGATTTTAATGCATTGTATAGGATATCGTCATCATATAGAATCGGCAAACATCCCCTAACCACAGAACAGATTTTATTAAATTCCTTGCTATATGTGATGGATAAAATCAGAACAATATCCTGCTCTCTGTCCCCATGTACCTTCACACTCCTTCCTGGATTTCTGGATTCTCTCCCTTCCTTCCCAGACCCAAAAAGCATATTAAATCTATTTTTCTGCATCACAATTTTCCTGCCCCTCAACAACATCTAATCAGGGTAATTTCTCGCTTTTAGCCTCTTATCTACTATACAGAATTCCTCATCCAGGTACACTGGTAAGCTACAATTTCTCGCAGTCCGAATGTATTCTCCCACAGGAATCGCTTTTATGGTATGTAGGGGATGATGGCTTCTGGCATTCAGAATCGAATTCCCTGCCACTTTTTTCCTATATGTTCGACTATGTACAATCTCGTCTGGATAGCCATGGAGTGACAGATCCAAGAAGTTAATACTGGATTCATTCGCTATGCATGTGAAGCGCAAATTATAGTCATTGGCATTTAAATAGGTCTGGAGGTCTGGGACGGCAGACACATCGCCCGCCAAAATCATGAGCAGGTCATTTATGTATCTGCCGTACCAGACCAATCCAGACAAAAACGGGTTGTTCACACTATAAACATATTTATCTTTCCAGTATGCCATGGTTAAATTCGCCAATGAGGGCGAGAATTTCGCCCCCATTGACACTCCACGTATTTGAGGATAATGGACACCATCGAACATAAAATAATTATGCGTTAGCAAAAAATCCGCAACTTCACATACATAATCTATATCGTTGGAATTGAATCCCGTAAATCTATGGAGGTGACACTCCATGGCTAACAGGGCGACCGTGTGGGGAATGGAGGGATACAAAGCTATTACATCAGCCGCAATCCATTTGTAATTAGTTTCCCATTTGAGGCTGTACATAGCTCTTAACACGTCAGCCGTGTCTTTTAAAAAGCCTGGTGTGCACCTGACCAATGGCTGCAAGATGTTATCCAGCCAATTGACCAGCGCTTAGTCAGGGACCCCATACCCGACACTATTGGGCGCAAGGGGGGGGGGTGGACATCCTTGGGAATCTTGGGCAGGGCGTGCATTATAGGAGTTTCAGGCGCATCGACGCACAAAAACCTAAACTCGGTCTCATTAAATAGACCTAAGTCTCGGCCCTTATGTATCAATGTCATATATCCAATATTATACTCCTTAAGTGGGTCTTTAGCTAACCTTTTGTACGTCGATGCGTCCGATAACATATCCTGCATTTGACCATTGTATACCACACTGTCCAAGACAACCACCGCCCCCCCCCTTGTCAGCCATTTTAATTACAATTTCGTCGCATTTTTGCAATTCCGTGAGGGCCTGGATCTGAGAGCGGGTTAAGTTGTCAGAACCTCTGACATCATTCCTCTCTAATTCTAATCTTCCCAGCTCTTTTTCCAGTACCTCTTGGAATATATTCATGCTATCAGTGCGTGATATGACATGAGTAAAATTGGGGATTACGGGTATGCAATTTCCTACCTGGTTTGACTAGCTCCATGATTCCCTGCTCCTGCTGAAGCCCCGCAAGACAACATAGTGACACCTGTTCTTTGAACAATAAATCCTTATAAATATACTCTTCCTGGGTCTCTAAACTGTGTCAGCGGGGGATCAGCAGGAACTGGAAGCCTGTGCTAGCATTTCTCCTGCGGTGTTGCTATCAGTGTGTGAAGAGTGGGAGATTGACAATCCAACACAATGGGCAGCACATTGAACACATTTTATAAGTGGTCAGAAACTTGTAAATAACTCATGAAAGAATAAAGTTACATTAAAACCAAGCACACCATTGTTTTTCTTGTGAAATTCCCAATAAGTTTGATGTGTCACATGACCCTCTTCCTATTGAAAAAACTAAAGTTGGATTCAAAATGGCCAACTTCAAAAAGGCCGCCATGGTCACCACCCATCTTGAAAAGTTTCCCCCCTCACATATACTAATGTGCCACAAACAGGAAGTTAATATCACCAACCATTCACATTTTATTAAGGTGTATCCATATAAATTGCCCACCCTGTATATCTGACTGCAAACCCAATAGCTTTTCATTTTCATATTCAATAATCAACTTCATCAATTTTAATGAGCATTCCGACAAGATAATATTCCATTTGGAGACAAAGTCCTCCGAAAAAATTGTGGTGGGAATTTTTTTAATTCTCAGCCCACGTGGAATCATGCACTTTTCAGTATATTTGGTGAGAGTAGTGCAGTCCCACCAAACACGGGTTTCCTGGGACAGGAGTCTTTCCAGATTGTTCAGCTTGCTCTTTAAATCCAACTCTTTGGAACCGGTCAAATCCTCTGCTGAAAAAACTGAGTCCGCTTTCGACTGCCGGTCAGGCATAGCAGAAAAGGCCATAATTAGACAGGTGCGTCAGTGTGCCACTCAGTGGCGGTCCGCAAAATATTATTGTGAATGAAGTATAAGAGGTAATACAGTCTCATTAAGGACCAGGGGTGTAGCACGGAAACACCACTGGTACATATAGCAAAAACACTTTATCCAGCTCACCTTCCTGGTCAATGTATTCACCCGACTCCTGAAACCTTAGGGGTGTGTCCCCTTTGCAATCAGCAAGAAACTTGAAAAAAGGAACGGTTCCGGATACAAATAAAAACGTAGAACCAGAGCTGGACGGAAACACCAGGCAGCAACACCCAAGATCAACCCGACTCCAGACAAAACACAAGTAACTCAGGATTATTTAAATGTGTTGAATCTGTCTAATATTGTATTGAGCAGCGAACAGGAGTATGTTTTGTCATTAGGCATGAATTTTGCGCCATCTACACATTTTGATATGTTCCGCTACCATATTAGTTTGTCCGGAATTTAACAGTGTCCCGACATTTTCATGATATCCCCGTTCCTGCTGATCCCCCGCTGACACAGTTAGGGACCCAGGAAGAGTATATTTATAAGGATTTATTGTTCAAAGAACAGGTGTCACTATGTTGTCTTGCGGGGCTTCAGCAGGAGCAGGGAATCATGGAGCTAGCCAAACCAGGTAGGAAATTGCATACCCGTAATCCCCAATTTTACTCATGTCATATCACACACTGATAGCATGAATATATTCCAAGAGGTACTGGAAAAAGAGCTGGGAAGATTAGAATTAGAGAGGAATGATGTCAGAGGTTCTGACAACTTAACCCGCTCTCAGATCCAGACCCTCACGGAATTGCAAAAATGCGACAAAATTGTAATTAAAATGGCTGACAAGGGGGGGGGGGGGGGCGGTGGTTGTCTTGGACAGTGTGGTATACAATGGTCAAATGCAGGATATTTTATCGGACGCATCGACGTACAAAAGGTTAGCTAAAGACCCACTTAATGAGTATAATATTGGATATATGAATTGATACATAAAGGCCGAGACTTAGGTCTATTTAATGAGACCGAGTTTAGGTTTTTGTGCGTCGATGCGCCTGAAACTCCTATAATGCACGCCCTGCCCAAGATTCACAAGGATGTCCACCCCCCCCCCTTGCGCCCAATAGTGTCGGGTATGGGGTCCCTGACTGAGCGCTGGGCAATTGGCTGGATAACATCTTGCAGCCATTGGTCAGGCGCACACCAGGCTTTTTAAAAGACACGGCTGACGTGTTAAGAGCTATGTACAGCCTCAAATGGGAAACTAATTACAAATGGATTGCGGCTGATGTAATAGCTTTGTATCCCTCCATTCCCCACAGGGTCGCCCTGTTAGCCATGGAGTGTCACCTCCATAGATTTACGGGATTCAATTCCAACGATATAGATTATGTATGTGAAGTTGCGGATTTTTTGCTAACACATAATTATTTTATGTTCGATGGTGTCCATTATCCTCAAATACGTGGAGTGTCAATGGGGGCGAAATTTTCTCCCTCATTGGCAAATTAAACCATGGCATACTGGGAAGATAAATATGTTTATAGTGTGAACAACCCGTTTTTGTCTGGATTGGTCTGGTACGGCAGATACATCGATGACCTGCTCATGATTTGGGCGGGCGATGTGTCTGCCGTTCCAGACCTCCAGACCTATTTAAATGCCAATGACTATAATTTGCGCTTCACATGCATAGCGAATGAATCCAGTATTAACTTCTTGGATCTGTCACTCCTTGGCTATCCAGATGAGATTGTACATACTCGAACATATAGGAAAAAAGTGGCAGGGAATTCGATTCTGAATGCCAGAAGCCATCATCCCCTACATACCATAAAAGCGATTCCTGTGGAAGAATACATTTGGACTGCGAGAAATTGTAGCTTACCAGTGTACCTGGAGGAGGAATTCAGTATAGTAGATAAGAGGCTAAAAGCGAGAAATTACCCTGATTGGATGTTGTTGAGGGGCAGGAAAATTGCGATGCAGAAAAATAGATTTGATATGCTTTTTGGGTCTGGGAAGGAAGAGAGAGAATCCAGAAATCCAGGAAGGAGTGTGAAGGTACATGGGGACAGAGAGCAGGATATTGTTTCGATTTTATCCATCACATATAGCAAGGAATTTAATAAAATCTGTTCTGTGGTTAGGGAATGTTTGCCGATTCTATATGATGACGATATCTCTTACAATGCATTAAAATCTGGCTGCAGAATAGTACCCAGGAGGGCTGCTACGTTGTCCTGCTCTCTGTCCCCGTCTCTATTCACCTCCAACAGACAAAATACAAACAAAAAACAGAACTGGCTCAGTTATAAGGGGTTCACTAGGCGCGGGGGCAATCCATGCAAAACCTGCAACTATGTGACTCCCTCACAATCCTTTGAAAATTCTGACCACTCCTGTAGTTTTCCAATCAAAAGTTATATCAATTGTAACACTACAGGGGTCGTTTATATTATCCGTTGCACTGAATGTGACTTGATGTACATTGGGAGTACAATGCGAAAATTTAGAAATCGGCTCTTGGAGCATCTGAATTATATTAGTAATCCAAACGCACTGAATATCTCTAATGTTGCAAGACATTTTGTGCAGATCCATGCCCGTAGAGTGAAAAGCTTCAATGCATTTGCAATTGAGAGGGTGCTTCCACCACCAAGAGGTGGAGACCCCCAGAAAAAACTCCTCTTGCGGGAGGCATTCTGGATATTTAGATTAAACAGTAGAGTCCCGGCTGGTTTAAATTTAAAAAGGGAGTTAATGTACATCTATCAGTAAAATTGCCTAAAGGAGGTAATGTTTTTATATATCCTCCCAGGGGCAATAAGTGGAACCCTTTATGTTGGGAATTTAATAGCATGAATAAGGTCATATTAGTAACGTTATTAAATGTTTTTATATGTAGTATATCATTCACATTGTGCGGTTTGTTCTTCCTTCTATTTCTGGCCAAACATAATTGGGCACACCCCATCTGGGGTTAATGGGATTGAGAGTTGCAGCACAATGTGAAGGACATCTACTCTGTGATTAGCAGTCTAGATGATGGGTGTGTAACGTAGCGAAACAACCAATGAATGAGGTGCTCTCCTCCTCTGAAGCTTGGAGGGGCGGGCGTAAAATACATTAAAATTTCTGTGTTTCACTATGTTACATTGTTACGACTAAGGGTCTAGTACCCGAAACGCGTCAACTTGTCTTGTGTACCAAGTAGCTGTGTCTGCTGCAAATGTATGTATTAATAAAGAAGACGTTTTAAAGAGGATCTTCATTTGTATCCGGAACCGTTCCTTTTTTCAAGTTTCCATACAGTGCTTGCTCTGGTGATTTATGGGGTCAGTTATTAAATTGGTATAAAGTAGAAATGGTTTAGTTGCCCATAGCCACCTCCAGAAAATGAAAGATTGATTCTGATTGGTTTCTATGGGCCACTAAGCCAGTTCTACTTTACATCATTATGATAAATAGTCTTTATATTTGGAATTTATGGTAAGGCTAGTTTCACACTATTGCTTTTGTATCTGGCACACTGTTCCAGTAGGGAACAGCCTGCCAGATCTCTTTGCATTCTTGCATTTCTTGAAGCTGCCGCAATGCCGTTCAGCCCAAATAAATATAATGGAGATCAATCAATAAAAATATAGGCTGGCTCACAGTATTTTTGCATAAGAATTCTTTATTAATACACTAAATCAAAAAACAAACTGACTTTGTGTCATCATATCAGCATACATGCATGAATAAATGTGTAGAAATAGGTATATAAGTGCGGAGCTCACGCACAAACCTAAATAGCTGGAGAACTCCTAATAATAGGACCAAATGGCTAGAGTGAGGCTGCAAGAAATATTCAAATAGACCGCTTGAATGTCCAGGACATAGATACCGATTTGCCGGGTGATTGAAACAAAAGTTCAAACAAAGGTTCAAGAACGTCCTTGCTGTAATTCCCACAAAAGAGGCTCTGTATTCAAGTGACCTGTAACAGATCGTAACCGCAATTGTTCGGCAATGCTCCACTTACTTTTTTCTTGCGGAGCAAAACTTCAGACCCGCTCGCTCAGCGTCCCACGTGTCCAGCCAGGTAGTCCATCGCTGGTTTAATGACGCAGGTGCCTGAAGCCGTCAGATCAACGGAAGCTGGTTGAGCTGAGCTGGTGATTGCCTGAGCCTGTCAGGCCAGCGGCAAAGGATATGACAAGGTTTTACCTTAATTTTGCGGTAATGTTGAATGTAACTAGGGATGATCGAACCCGAACTGTATAGTTCGGGTTCGTACCGAATTTTGGGGTGTCCGTGACACGGACCCGAACCCGAACATTTTCGTAAAAGTCCGGGTTCGGGTTCGGTGTTCGGCGCTTTCTTGGCGCTTTTTGAAAGGCTGCAAAGCAGCCAATCAACAAGCGTCATACTACTTGCCCCAAGAGGCCATCACAGCCTTGCCTACTATTGGCATGGCTGTGATTGGCCAGTGCAGCATGTGACCCAGCCTCTATATAAGCTTGGGTCACGTAGCGCTGCACGTCACTCTGCTGATTCAAGCATAGGGAGAGGTTGCTGCTGCGACGTTAGGGCGAGATTAGGCAGATTAACTCCTCCAAAAGACTTCATTCTGTGATCGATCTCCAGCTGTGGATCATTGAAGTGCTAATATCGACTTGCTCACTTTTTTTAGGCTGCCCAGAGCGTTTTTATATCACTTTTTTCTGGGGTGATCGGCGGCCATTTTGTGGCTTGTGGTGCGCCAGCACAAGCTACCACCAAGTGCTTTTAACCATCAATAGTGTGGTTATTTTTTGCTATATCCTACATCAGCTGCAGGCTGAGCCTGTGTCACCGAAGTGCATTTAACCATCAACAGTCTGGTTATTTTTTGGCCAAATACTACATCAGGTGCAGGCTGAGCCTGTGTCACCCAAGTGCATTTAACCATCAACAGTGTGGTTATTTTTTGGCCATATACTACATCAGGTGCAGGCTGAGCCTGTGTCACCAAAGTGCATTTAACCATCAACAGTGTGGTTAATTTTTGCCAATATACTACATCAGGTGCAGGCTGAGCCTGTGTCACCCAAGTGCATTTAACCATCAACAGTGTGGTTAATTTTTGGACATATACTACATCAGGTGCAGGCTGAGCCTGTGTCACCCAAGTGCATTTAACCATCAATAGTGTGGTTATTTTTTGTCCATATACTACATCAGGGGCAAGTTGAGCCTGTCACCCAGCGCCTAAAAAATAGACCTGACATTTCTATTCAACCAAATCTGTACTGTTTTAGCTGGTCAAGTTATTTGTAGTGACCGTAAAAGCACAGTTTTTGTTCTGGGTTAAAAAACTATTCCCAAATTTGCCATTCTCAAAATAAGTAGTTTATGCTATATCAGGCCTACTTGAAATCTATCCCAAAAAGGATATCTTAGATTCAAGGTGCTGATAGTGTCATTCAGAAAAACTTAACACACACGCTACAGTGCAGATACAAGTCTAATTCTGTGATTAAACGTATACCTGTCACACAGCGCAAAAAAAAAATAGGCCTCACATTTCTATTCAACCAAATCTGTACTGTTTTAGCTGGTCAAGTTATTTGTAGTGACCGTAAAAGCACAGTTTTTGTTCTGGGTTAAAAAACTATTCCAAAATTTGCAATTCTCAAAATAAGTAGTTTATGCTATATATATCAGGCCTACTTGAAATCTATCCCAAAAAGGATATCTTAGATTCAAGGTGCTGATAGTGTCATTCAGAAAAACTTAACACACATGCTACCGTGCAGATACAAGTCTAATTCTGTGATTAAACGTATACCTGTCACACAGCGCAAAAAAAAATAGGCCTCACATTTCTATTCAACCAAATCTGTACTGTTTTAGCTGGTCAAGTTATTTGTAGTGACGTAAAAGCACACTTTTTGTTCTGGGTTGAAAAACTATTCCCAAATTTGCCATTCTCAAAATAACTAGTTTCTGCTATATGAGGCCTACTTGAAATCTATCCCAAAAAGGATATCTTACATTGAAGGTGCTGATAGTGTCATTCAGAAAAACCTAAGACACACGCTACCGTGCAGATAGAAGTCTAATTCTGTGATTAAAGGGCTTCTGTCAGCCCACTAAACCGTTTTTTTTTTTTTTTGCTTAATAATAACCCCTACACTGCGATTTATCCATACATAAGTAAAACAAGAATTTTGGTTCAGTTGAATTTGCTAAAACCCTATTTTTATAATATGTAAATTACCTTGCTACCAGCAAGTAGGGCGGCTACTTGCTGGTAGCAGCCGCATCCTCCGATGGTAATGACGCCCCCTCTGCTTGTTGATTGACAGGGCCAGCGGACGGGATCTTTCTTCGCTGGCCCTGCCTATTTTCATTCAATATCTGGCGCCTGCGCCGCGGTGGTACCTATCTTCAATCGGCGCAGGCGCACTGAGAGGCGGCCACTCACTCGGCCGCTTCATCCTCAATGCGCCTGCGCCGATGACGTCACATCTACACCCGGCGCAGGCGCATTGAGGATGAAGCGTCCGAGTGAGTAGCCGCCTCTCAGTGCACCTGCGCCGATTGAAGATAGGTACGGCCGCGGCGCAGGCGCCAGATATTGAATGAAAACAGGCAGGGCCAGGGGAGAAAGATCCCGTCCGCTGGCCGTGTCAATCAACAAGCAGAGGGGGAGTCATTACCATCGGAGGATGCGGCTGCTACCCGCAAGTAGCCGCCCTACTTGCTGGTAGCAAGGTAATTTACATATTATAAAAATAGGGTTTTAGCAAATTCTACTGAACCAAAATTCTTATTTTACTTATGTATGGATAAATCGCAGTGTAGGGGTTATTATTAAGCAAAAAAAAAAAAAACGGTTTAGTTGGCTGACAGAAGCCATTTAAACGTATACCTGTCACACAGCGCAAAAAAAAAATAGGCCTCACATTTCTATTCAACCAAATCTGTACTGTTTTAGCTGGTCAAGTTATTTGTAGTGACTGTAAAAGCACAGTTTTTGTTCTGGGTTGAAAAACTATTCCAAAATTTGCAATTCTCAAAATAAGTAGTTTATGCTATATATATCAGGCCTACTTGAAATCTATCCCAAAAAGGATATCTTAGATTCAAGGTGCTGATAGTGTCATTCAGAAAAACTTAACACACACGCTACCGTGCAGATACAAGTCTAATTCTGTGATTAAACCTATACCTGTCACACAGCGCAAAAAAAAATAGGCCTCAGATTTCTATTCATCCAAATCTGTACTGTTTTAGCTGGTCAAATTATTTGTAGTGACTGTAAAAGCACAGTTTTTGTTCTGGGTTGAAAAACTATTCCAAAATTTGCAATTCTCAAAATAAGTAGTTTATGCTATATATATCAGGCCTACTTGAAATCTATCCCAAAAAGGATATCTTAGATTCAAGGTGCTGATAGTGTCATTCAGAAAAACTTAACACACACGCTACCGTGCAGATACAAGTCTAATTCTGTGATTAAACCTATACCTGTCACACAGCGCAAAAAAAAATAGGCCTCACATTTCTATTCAACCAAATCTGTACTGTTTTAGCTGGTCAAATTATTTGTAGTGACCGTAAAAGCACAGTTTTTGTCCTGGGTTGAAAAACTATTCCAAAATTTGCAATTCTCAAAATAAGTAGTTTATGATATATATATCAGGCCTACTTGAAATCTATCCCAAAAAGGATATCTTAGATTCAAGGTGCTGATAGTGTCATTCAGAAACACTTAACACACACGCTACCGTGCAGATACAAGTCTAATTCTGTGATTAAACGTATACCTGTCACACAGCGCAAAAATAATAGGCCTCACATTTCTATTCAACAAAAACTGTTTTAGCTGGTCAAATTATTTGTAGTGACCGTAAAAGCACAGTTTTTGTTCTGGGTTGAAAAACTATTCCCAAATTTGCCATTCTCAAAATTGTGGTGAACGGGAACAATGAGGAAAACATCTAATAAGGGACGCGGACGTGGACATGGTCGTGCTGGTGTTAGTGGACCCTCTGGTGCTGGGAGAGGACGTGGCCGTTCTGCCACAGCCACACGTCCTAGTGAACCAACTACCTCAGGTCCCAGTAGCTAGCAGAATTTACAGCGATATTTGGTCCAATGCCGTTCTAAGGATGGTAAGGCCTGAGCAGGTACAGGCATTAGTCAATTGGGTGGCCGACAGTGGATCCAGCACGTTCACATTATCTCCCACCCAGTCTTCTGCAGAAAGCGCACAGATGGCGCATGAAAACCAAGCCCATCGGTCTGTCACATCACCCCCATGCATATCAGGGAAACTGTCTGAGCCTCAAGTTATGCAGCAGTCTCTTATGCTGTTTGAAGACTCTGCTGCCAGGGTTTCCCAAGGGCATCCACCTAGCCCTTCCCCAGGGGTGGAAGAGATAGAATGGACTAACGCACAACCACTTATGTTTCCTGATGATGAGGACATGGGAATACCACCTCAGCACGTCTCTGATGATGACGAAACACAGGTGCCAACTGCTGCGTCTTTCTGCAGTGTGCAGACTGAACAGGAGGTCAGGGATCAAGACTGGGTGGAAGACGATGCAGGGGACGATGAGGTCCTAGACCCCACATGGAATGAAGGTCGTGCCACTGACTTTCACAGTTCGGAGGAAGAGGCAGTGGTGAGACCGAGCCAACAGCGTAGCAAAAGAGGGAGCAGTGGGCAAAATCAGAACACCCGCCGCCAAGAGACTCCGCCTGCTACTGACCGCCGCCATCTGGGACCGAGCACCCCAAAGGCAGCTTCAAGGAGTTCCTTGGCATGGCACTTCTTCAAACAATGTGCTGACGACAAGACCCGAGTCGTTTGCACGCTGTGCCATCAGAGCCTGAAGCGAGGCATTAACGTTCTGAACCTTAGCACAACCTGCATGACCAGGCACCTGCATGCAAAGCATGAACTGCAGTGGAGTAAACACCTTAAAAACAAGGAAGTCACTCAGGCTCCCCCTGCTACCTCTTCTGCTGCTGCCGCCTCGGCCTCTTCTGCTGCTGCCGCCGCCTCGGCCTCTTCCTCCGCCTCTGGAGGAACGTTGGCACCTGCCGCCCAGCAAACATGGGATGTACCACCAACACCACCACCTGCGTCACCAAGCATCTCAACCATGTCACACGGCAGCGTTCAGCTCTCCATCTCACAAACATTTGAGAGAAAGCGTAAATTCCCACCTAGCCACCCTCGATCCCTGGCCCTGAATGCCAGCATTTCTAAACTACTGGCCTATGAAATGCTGTCATTTAGGCTGGTGGACACACACAGCTTCAAACAGCTCATGTCGCTTGCTGTCCCACAGTATGTTGTTCCCAGCCGGCACTACTTCTCCAAGAGAGCCGTGCCTTCCCTGTACAAACAAGTGTCCGATAAAATCAAGTGTGCACTGCGCAACGCCATCTGTGGCAAGGTCCACCTAACCACAGATACGTGGACCAGTAAGCACGGCCAGGGACGCTATATCTCCCTAACTGCACACTGGGTAAATGTAGTGGCGGCTGGGCCCCAGGCGGAGAGCTGTTTGGCGCACGTCCTTCCGCCGCCAAGGATCGCAGGGCAACATTCTTTGCCTCCTGTCTCCTCCTCCTCCTACTCAGCTTCCTCCTCCTCTTCTTCCACCTGCTCATCCAGTCAGCCACACACCTTCACCACCAACTTCAGCACAGCCCGGGGTAAACGTCAGCAGGCCGTTCTGAAACTCATATGTTTGGGGGACAGGCCCCACACCGCACAGGAGTTGTGGCGGGGTATAGAACAACAGACCGACAAATGGTTGCTGCCGGTGAGCCTCAAGCCCGGCCTGGTGGTGTGCGATAATGGGCAAAATCTCGTTGCAGCTCTGGGACTAGCCGGTTTGACGCACATCCCTTGCCTGGCGCATGTGCTGAATTTGGTGGTGCAGAAGTTCATTCGCAACTACCCCGACATGTCAAAGCTGCTGCATAAAGTGCGGGCCGTCTGTTTGCGCTTCCGGCGTTCACACCCTGCCGCTGCTCGCCTGTCTGCGCTACAGCGTAACTTCGGCCTTCCCGCTCACCGCCTCATATGCGACGTGCCCACCAGGTGGAACTCCACCTTGCATATGCTGGACAGACTGTGCGAGCAGCAGCAGGCCATAGTGGAGTTTCAGCTGCAGCACGCACGGGTCAGTCGCACTGCGGATCAGACACACTTCACCACCAATGACTGGGCCTCTCAATGCGAGACCTGTGTGCCCTGTTGCGCTGTTTCGAGTACTCCACCAACATGGCAAGTGGCGATGACGCCGTTATCAGCGTTACAATACCACTTCTATGTCTCCTTGAGAAAACACTTAGGGCGATGATGGAAGAGGAGGTGGCCCAGGAGGAAGAGGAGGAAGAGGGGTCATTTTTAGCACTTTCAGGCCAGTCTCTTGGAAGTGACTCAGAGGGAGGTTTTTTGCAAAAGCAGAGGCCAGGTACAAATGTGGCCAGACAGGGCCCACTACTGGAGGACGAGGAGGACGAGGATGAGGTGGAGGAGGATGAGGATGAAGCATGTTCACAGCGGGGTGGCACCCAAAGCAGCTCCGGCCCATCACTGGTGCGTGGCTGGGGGGAAACACAGGACGATGACGATACGCCTCCCACAGAGGACAGCTTGTCCTTACCTTTGGGCAGCCTGGCACACATTAGCGACTACATGCTGCAGTGCCTGCGCAACGACAGCAGAGTTGCCCACATTTTAACATGTGCGGACTACTGGGTTGCCACCCTGCTGGATCCCCGGTACAAAGACAATGTGCCCACCTTACTTCCTACACTGGAGCGTGATAGGAAGATGCGCGAGTACAAGCGCAAGTTGGTAGACGCGCTACTGAGAGCATTCCCAAATGTCACAGGGAAACCAGTGGAAGCCCAAGGCGAAGGCAGAGGAGGAGCAAGAGGTCGCCAACGCAGCTGTGTCACGGCCAGCTCCTCTGAGGGCAGGGTTAGCATGGCAGAGATGTGGAAAAGTTTTGTCACCACGCCACAGCTAACTGCACCACCACCTGATACGGAACGTGTTAGTAGGAGGCAACATTTCACTAACATGGTGGAACAGTACCTGTGCACACCCCTCCACGTACTGACTGATGGTTCGGCGCCATTCAACTTCTGGGTCTCCAAATTGTCCACGTGGCCAGAGCTAGCCTTTTATGCCTTGGAGGTGCTGGCCTGCCCGGCGGCCAGCGTTTTGTCTGAAAGTGTATTCAGCACGGCAGGGGGCGTCATTACAGACAAACGCAGCCGCCTGTCTACAGCCAATGTGGACAAGCTGACGTTCATAAAAATGAACCAGGCATGGATCCCACAGGACCTGTCCATCCCTTGTGCAGATTAGATATTAACTACCTCCCCTTAACAATATATTATTCTACTCCAGGGGACTTCCTCATTCAATCCTATTTTTATTTTCATTTTACCATTATATTGCGGGGCAACCCAAAGTTGAATGAACCTCTCCTCTGTCTGGGTGCCGGGGCCTAAATGTGTGACAGTGGCCTGTTCCAGTGGTGAGTGACGTGAAGCCTGATTCTCTGCTATGACATGAAGACTGATTCTGTGCTGACATAAGGCCAGATTCTCTGTTACGGGACCTCTCTCCTCTGCCTGGGTGCCTGGGCCTAAATATGTGACAGTGGCCTGTTCCAGTGGTGTGTGACGTGAAGCCTGATTCTCTGCTATGACATGAAGACTGATTCTGTGCTGACATAATGCCAGATTCTCTGTTACGGGACCTCTCTCCTCTGTCTGGGTGCCGGGGCCTAAATATGTAACAGTGGCCTGTTCCAGTGGTGGGTGACGTGAAGCCTGATTCTCTGCTATGACATGAAGACTGATTCTGCGCTGACATAAGGCCAGATTCTCTGTTACGGGACCTCTGTCCTCTGTCTGGGTGCCGGGGCCTAAATGTGTGACAGTGGCCTGTTCCAGTGGTGTGTTACGTGAAGCCTGATTCTCTGCTATGACATGAAGACTGATTCTGTGCTGACATAAGGCCAGATTCTCTGTTACGGGACCTCTCTCCTCTGACTGGGCCTAAATATGTGACAGTGGCCTGTTCCAGTGGTGGGTGACGTGAAGCCTGATTCTCTGCTATGACATGAAGACTGATTCTGTGCTGACATAAGGCCAGATTCTCTGTTACGGGACCTCTCTCCTCTCTCTGGGTGCCGGGGCCTAAATGTGTGACAGTGGCCTGTTCCAGTGGTGGGTGACGTGAAGCCTGATTCTCTGCTATGACATGAAGACTGATTCTGCACTGACATAAGGCCAGATTCTCTGTTACGGGACCTCTCTCCTCTGTCTGGGTGCCGGGGCCTAAATGTGTGACAGTGGCCTGTTCCAGTGGTGGGTGACGTGAAGCCTGATTCTCTGCTATGACATGAAGACTGATTATGTGCTGACATAAGGCCTGATTCTCTGTTACGGGACCTCTCTCCTCTGTCTGGGTGTCGGGGCCTAAATGTGTGACAGTGGCCTGTTCCAGTGGTGGGTGACGTGAAGCCTGATTCTCTGCTATGACATGAAGACTAATTCTGCGCTGACATAAGGCCAGATTCTCTGTTACGGGACCTCTGTCCTCTGTCTGGGTGCCGGGGCCTAAATGTGTGACAGTGGCCTGTTCCAGTGGTGGGTGACGTGAAGCCTGATTCTCTGCTATGACATGAAGACTGATTCTGCACTGACATAAGGCCAGATTCTCTGTTACGGGACCTCTCTCCTCTGCCTGGGACTAAATATGTGACAGTGGCCTGTTCCAGTGGTGGGTGACGTGAAGCCTGATTCTCTGCTATGACATGAAGACTGATTCTGCGCTGACATAAGGCCAGATTCTCTGTTACGTGACCTCTCTTCTCTGTCTGGGTGCCGGGGCCGAAATGTGTGACAGTGGCCTGTTCCAGTGGTGGGTGACGTGAAGCCTGATTCTCTGCTATGACATGAAGACTGATTCTGCGCTGACATAAGGCCAGATTCTCTGTTACGGGACCTCTCTCCTCTGTCTGTGTGCCGGGGCCTAAATGTGTGACAGTGGCCTGTTCCAGTGGTGGGTGACATGAAGCCTGATTCTCTGCTATGACATGAAGACTGATTCTGTGCTGACATAAGGCCTGATTCTCTGTTACGGGACCTCTCTCCTCTGTCTGGGTGCCGGGGCCTAAATGTGTGACAGTGGCCTGTTCCAGTGGTGGGTGACGTGAAGCCTGATTCTCTGCTATGACATGAAGACTGATTCTGCGCTGACATAATGCCAGATTCTCTGTTACGGGACCTCTCTCCTCTGTCTGGGTGCCGGGGCCTAAATGTGTGACAGTGGCCTGTTCCAGTGGTGGGTGACGTGAAGCCTGATTCTCTGCTATGACATGAAGACTGATTCTGTGCTGACATAAGGCCAGATTCTCTGTAACGGGACCTCTCTCCACTGTCTGGGTGACGGGGCCTAAATGTGTGACAGTGGCCTGTTCCAGTGGTGGGTGACGTGAAGCCTGATTCTCTGCTATGACATGAAGACTGATTCTGTGCTGACATAAGGCCAGATTCTCTGTTACGGGACCTCTCTCCTCTGTCTGGGTGCAGGGGCCTAAATGTTTGACAGTGGCCTGTTCCAGTGGTGGGTGACGTGAAGCCTGATTCTCTGCTATGACATGAAGACTGATTCTGTGCTGACATAAGGCCAGATTCTCTGTTACGGGAGCTCTCTCCTCTGCTTGGGTGTCTGGGCCTAAATATGTGACAGTGGCCTGTTCCAGTGGTGGGTGACGTAAAGCCTGATTCTCTGCTATGACATGAAGACTGATTCTGTGCGGACATAAGGCCAGATTCTCTGTTACGGGACCTCTCTCCTCTGTCTGGGTGCCGGGGCCTAAATATGTGACAGTGGCCTGTTCCAGTGGTGGGTGACGTGAAGCCTGATTCTCTGCTATGACATGAAGACTGATTCTGCGCTGACATAAGGCCAGATTCTCTTTTACGGGACCTCTCTCCTCTGTCTGGGTGCCGGGGCCTAAATGTGTGACAGTGGCCTGTTCCAGTGGTGGGTGACGTGAAGCCTGATTCTCTGCTATGACATGAAGACTGATTCTGTGCTGACATAAGGCCAGATTCTCTGTTACGGGACCTCTCTCCTCTGCCTTGATGCCTGGGCCTAAATATGTGACAGTGGCCTGTTCCAGTGGTGGGTGACGTGAAGCCTGATTCTCTGCTATGACATGAAGACTGATTCTGTGCTGACATAATGCCAGATTCTCTGTTACGGGACCTCTGTCCTCTGTCTGGGTGCCGGGGCCTAAATGTGTGACAGTGGCCTGTTCCAGTGGTGGGTGACGTGAAGCCTGATTCTCTGCTATGACATGAAGACTGATTCTGTGCTGACATAAGGCCTGATTCTCTGTTACGGGACCTCTCTCCACTGTCTGGGTGCCGGGGCCTAAATGTGTGACAGTGGCCTGTTCCAGTGGTGGGTGACGTGAAGCCTGATTCTCTGCTATGACATGAAGACTGATTCTGCGCTGACATAATGCCAGATTCTCTGTTACGGGACCTCTCTCCTCTGTCTGGGTGCCGGGGCCTAAATGTGTGACAGTGGCCTGTTCCAGTGGTGGGTGACGTGAAGCCTGATTCTCTGCTATGACATGAAGACTGATTCTGTGCTGACATAAGGCCAGATTCTCTGTAACGGGACCTCTCTCCACTGTCTGGGTGACGGGGCCTAAATGTGTGACAGTGGCCTGTTCCAGTGGTGGGTGACGTGAAGCCTGATTCTCTGCTATGACATGAAGACTGATTCTGTGCTGACATAAGGCCAGATTCTCTGTTACGGGACCTCTCTCCTCTGTCTGGGTGCAGGGGCCTAAATGTTTGACAGTGGCCTGTTCCAGTGGTGGGTGACGTGAAGCCTGATTCTCTGCTATGACATGAAGACTGATTCTGTGCTGACATAAGGCCAGATTCTCTGTTACGGGAGCTCTCTCCTCTGCTTGGGTGTCTGGGCCTAAATATGTGACAGTGGCCTGTTCCAGTGGTGGGTGACGTAAGCCTGATTCTCTGCTATGACATGAAGACTGATTCTGTGCTGACATAAGGCCAGATTCTCTGTTACGGGACCTCTCTCCTCTGTCTGGGTGCCGGGGCCTAAATATGTGACAGTGGCCTGTTCCAGTGGTGGGTGACGTGAAGCCTGATTCTCTGCTATGACATGAAGACTGATTCTGCGCTGACATAAGGCCAGATTCTCTGTTACGGGACCTCTCTCCTCTGTCTGGGTGCCGGGGCCTAAATGTGTGACAGTGGCCTGTTCCAGTGGTGGGTGACGTGAAGCCTGATTCTCTGCTATGACATGAAGACTGATTCTGTGCTGACATAAGGCCAGATTCTCTGTTACGGGACCTCTCTCCTCTGCCTGGGTGCCTGGGCCTAAATATGTGACAGTGGCCTGTTCCAGTGGTGGGTGACGTGAAGCCTGATTCTCTGCAATGACATGAAGACTGATTCTGTGCTGACATAAGGCCAGATTCTCTGTTACGGGACCTCTCTCCTCTGTCTGGGTGCCGGGGCCTAAATGTGTGACAGTGGCCTGTTCCAGTGGTGGGTGACGTGAAGCCTGATTCTCTGCTATGACATGAAGACTGATTCTGTGCTGACATAAGGCCAGATTCTCTGTTACGGGACCTCTCTCCTCTGTCTGGGTGCCGGGGCCTAAATGTGTGACAGTGGCCTGTTCCAGTGGTGGGTGACTTGAAGCCTGATTCTCTGCTATGACATGAAGACTGATTCTGTGCTGACATAAGGCCAGATTCTCTGTTACGGGACCTCTCTCCTCTGTCTGGGTGCCGGGGCCTAAATGTGTGACAGTGGCCTGTTCCAGTGGTGGGTGACGTGAAGCCTGATTCTCTGCTATGACATGAAGACTGATTCTGTGCTGACATAAGGCCAGATTCTCTGTTACGGGACCTCTCTCCTCTGTCTGGGTGCAGGGGCCTAAATGTGTGACAGTGGCCTGTTCCAGTGGTGGGTGACGTGAAGCCTGATTCTCTGCTATGACATGAAGACTGATTCTGCGCTGACATAAGGCCAGATTCTCTGTTACGGGACCTCTCTCCTCTGTCTGGGTGCCGGGGCCTAAATGTGTGACAGTGGCCTGTTCCAGTGGTGGATGACTTGAAGCCTGATTCTCTGCTATGACATGAAGACTGATTCTGTGCTGACATAAGGCCTGATTCTCTGTTACGGGACCTCTCTCCTGTGTCTGGGTGCCGGGGCCTAAATGTGTGAAAGTGGCCTGTTCCAGTGGTGGGTGACGAGAAGCCTGATTCTCTGCTATGACATGAAGACTGATTCTGCGCTGACATAAGGCCAGATTCTCTGTTATGGGACCTCTCTCCTCTGTCTGGGTGCCGGGGCCTAAATGTGTGACAGTGGCCTGTTCCAGTGGTGGGTGACGTGAAGCCTGATTCTCTGCTATGACATGAAGACTGATTCTGTGCTGACATAAGGCCAGATTCTCTGTTACGGGACCTCTCTCCTCTGCCTGGGTGCCGGGGCCTAAATGTGTGACAGTGGCCTGTTCCAGTGGTGGGTGACGTGAAGCCTGATTCTCTGCTATGACATGAAGACTGATTCTGTGCTGACATAAGGCCAGATTCTCTGTTACGGGACCTCTCTCCTCTGCCTGGGCCTAAATATGTGACAGTGGCCTGTTCCAGTGGTGGGTGACGTGAAGCCTGATTCTCTGCTATGACATGAAGACTGATTCTGTGCTGACATAAGGCCAGATTCTCTGTTACGGGACCTCTCTCCTCTGTCTGGATGCCGGGGCCTAAATGTGTGACAGTGGCCTGTTCCAGTGGTGGGTGACGTGAAGCCTGATTCTCTGCTATGACATGAAGACTGATTCTGCGCTGACATAAGGCCAGATTCTCTGTTACGGGACCTCTCTCCTCTGTCTGGGTGCCGGGGCCTAAATGTGTGACAGTGGCCTGTTCCAGTGGTGGGTGACATGAAGCCTGATTCTCTGCTATGACATGAAGACTGATTCTGTGCTGACATAAGGCCTGATTCTCTGTTACGGGACCTCTCTCCTCTGTCTGGGTGCCGGGGCCTAAATGTGTGACAGTGGCCTGTTCCAGTGGTGGGTGACGTGAAGCCTGATTCTCTGCTATGACATGAAAACTGATTCTGCGCTGACATAATGCCAGATTCTCTGTTACGGGACCTCTCTCCTCTGTCTGGGTGCCGGGGCCTAAATGTGTGACAGTGGCCTGTTCCAGTGGTGGGTGACGTGAAGCCTGATTCTCTGCTATGACATGAAGACTGATTCTGTGCTGACATAAGGCCAGATTCTCTGTTACGGGACCTCTCTCCTCTGTCTGGGTGACGGGGCCTAAATGTGTGACAGTGGCCTGTTCCAGTGGTGGGTGACGTGAAGCCTGATTCTCTGCTATGACATGAAGACTGATTCTGCGCTGACATAAGGCCAGATTCTCTGTTATGGGACCTCTCTCCTCGGTCTGGGTGCCGGGGCCTAAATGTGTGACAGTGGCCTGTTCCAGTGGTGGGTGACGTGAAGCCTGATTCTCTGCTATGACATGAAGACTGATTCTGTGCTGACATAAGGCCAGATTCTCTGTTACGGGACCTCTCTCCTCTGCCTGGGTGCCGGGGCCTAAATGTGTGACAGTGGCCTGTTCCAGTGGTGGGTGACGTGAAGCCTGATTCTCTGCTATGACATGAAGACTGATTCTGTGCTGACATAAGGCCAGATTCTCTGTTACGGGACCTCTCTCCTCTGCCTGGGCCTAAATATGTGACAGTGGCCTGTTCCAGTGGTGGGTGACGTGAAGCCTGATTCTCTGCTATGACATGAAACTGATTCTGTGCTGACATAAGGCCAGATTCTCTGTTACGGGACCTCTCTCCTCTGTCTGGATGCCGGGGCCTAAATGTGTGACAGTGGCCTGTTCCAGTGGTGGGTGACGTGAAGCCTGATTCTCTGCTATGACATGAAGACTGATTCTGCGCTGACATAAGGCCAGATTCTCTGTTACGGGACCTCTCTCCTCTGTCTGGGTGCCGGGGCCTAAATGTGTGACAGTGGCCTGTTCCAGTGGTGGGTGACGTGAAGCCTGATTCTCTGCTATGACATGAAGACTGATTCTGTGCTGACATAAGGCCTGATTCTCTGTTACGGGACCTCTCTCCTCTGTCTGGGTGCCGGGGCCTAAATGTGTGACAGTGGCCTGTTCCAGTGGTGGGTGACGTGAAGCCTGATTCTCTGCTATGACATGAAGACTGATTCTGCGCTGACATAATGCCAGATTCTCTGTTACGGGACCTCTCTCCTCTGTCTGGGTGCCGGGGCCTAAATGTGTGACAGTGGCCTGTTCCAGTGGTGGGTGACGTGAAGCCTGATTCTCTGCTATGACATGAAGACTGATTCTGTGCTGACATAAGGCCAGATTCTCTGTAACGGGACCTCTCTCCTCTGTCTGGGTGACGGGGCCTAAATGTGTGACAGTGGCCTGTTCCAGTGGTGGGTGACGTGAAGCCTGATTCTCTGCTATGACATGAAGACTGATTCTGTGCTGACATAAGGCCAGATTCTCTGTTACGGGACCTCTCTCCTCTGTCTGGGTGCAGGGGCCTAAATGTTTGACAGTGGCCTGTTCCAGTGGTGGGTGACGTGAAGCCTGATTCTCTGCTATGACATGAAGACTGATTCTGTGCTGACATAAGGCCAGATTCTCTGTTACGGGAGCTCTCTCCTCTGCTTGGGTGTCCTGGGCCTAAATATGTGACAGTGGCCTGTTCCAGTGGTGGGTGACGTAAAGCCTGATTCTCTGCTATGACATGAAGACTGATTCTGTGCTGACATAAGGCCAGATTCTCTGTTACGGGACCTCTCTCCTCTGTCTGGGTGCCGGGGCCTAAATATGTGACAGTGGCCTGTTCCAGTGGTGGGTGACGTGAAGCCTGATTCTCTGCTATGACATGAAGACTGATTCTGCGCTGACATAAGGCCAGATTCTCTTTTACGGGACCTCTCTCCTCTGTCTGGGTGCCGGGGCCTAAATGTGTGACAGTGGCCTGTTCCAGTGGTGGGTGACGTGAAGCCTGATTCTCTGCTATGACATGAAGACTGATTCTGTGCTGACATAAGGCCAGATTCTCTGTTACGGGACCTCTCTCCTCTGCCTTGATGCCTGGGCCTAAATATGTGACAGTGGCCTGTTCCAGTGGTGGGTGACGTGAAGCCTGATTCTCTGCTATGACATGAAGACTGATTCTGTGCTGACATAATGCCAGATTCTCTGTTACGGGACCTCTCTCCTCTGTCTGGGTGCCGGGGCCTAAATGTGTGACAGTGGCCTGTTCCAGTGGTGGGTGACGTGAAGCCTGATTCTCTGCTATGACATGAAGACTGATTCTGTGCTGACATAAGGCCAGATTCTCTGTTACGGGACCTCTCTCCTCTGTCTGGGTGCAGGGGCCTAAATGTGTGACAGTGGCCTGTTCCAGTGGTGGGTGACTTGAAGCCTGATTCTCTGCTATGACATGAAGACTGATTCTGTGCTGACATAAGGCCAGATTCTCTGTTACGGGACCTCTCTCCTCTGTCTGGGTGCCGGGGCCTAAATGTGTGACAGTGGCCTGTTCCAGTGGTGGGTGACTTGAAGCCTGATTCTCTGCTATGACATGAAGACTGATTCTGTGCTGACATAAGGCCTGATTCTCTGTTACGGGACCTCTCTCCTCTGTCTGGGTGCCGGGGCCTAAATGTGTGACAGTGGCCTGTTCCAGTGGTGGGTGACGTGAAGCCTGATTCTCTGCTATGACATGAAGACTGATTCTGCGCTGACATAAGGCCAGATTCTCTGTTACGGGACCTCTCTCCTCTGTCTGGGTGCCGGGGCCTAAATGTGTGACAGTGGCCTGTTCCAGTGGTGGGTGACGTGAAGCCTGATTCTCTGCTATGACATGAAGACTGATTCTGTGCTGACATAAGGCCAGATTCTCTGTTACGGGACCTCTCTCCTCTGCCTGGGTGCCGGGGCCTAAATGTGTGACAGTGGCCTGTTCCAGTGGTGGGTGACGTGAAGCCTGATTCTCTGCTATGACATGAAGACTGATTCTGTGCTGACATAAGGCCAGATTCTCTGTTACGGGACCTCTCTCCTCTGCCTGGGTGCCTGGGCCTAAATATGTGACAGTGGCCTGTTCCAGTGGTGGGTGACGTGAAGCCTGATTCTCTGCTATGACATGAAGACTGATTCTGCGCTGACATAAGGCCAGATTCTCTGTTACGGGACCTCTCTCCTCTGTCTGGGTGCCGGGGCCTAAATGTGTGACAGTGGCCTGTTCCAGTGGTGGGTGACGTGAAGCCTGATTCTCTGCTATGACATGAAGACTGATTCTGTGCTGACATAAGGCCAGATTCTCTGTTACGGGACCTCTCTCCTCTGCCTGGGTGCCGGGGCCTAAATGTGTGACAGTGGCCTGTTCCAGTGGTGGGTGACGTGAAGCCTCATTCTCTGCTATGACATGAAGACTGATTCTGTGCTGACATAAGGCCAGATTCTCTGTTACGGGACCTCTCTCCTCTGCCTGGGTGCCTGGGCCTAAATATGTGACAGTGGCCTGTTCCAGTGGTGGGTGACGTGAAGCCTGATTCTCTGCTATGACATGAAGACTGATTCTGTGCTGACATAAGGCCAGATTCTCTGTTACGGGACCTCTCTCCTCTGTCTGGGTGCCGGGGCCTAAATGTGTGACAGTGGCCTGTTCCAGTGGTGGGTGACGTGAAGCCTGATTCTCTGCTATGACATGAAGACTGATTCTGTGCTGACATAAGGCCAGATTCTCTGTTACGGGACCTCTCTCCTCTGTCTGGGTGCCGGGGCCTAAATGTGTGACAGTGGCCTGTTCCAGTGGTGGGTGACGTGAAGCCTGATTCTCTGCTATGACATGAAGACTGATTCTGTGCTGACATAAGGCCAGATTCTCTGTTACGGGACCTCTCTCCTCTGTCTGGGTGCCGGGGCCTAAATGTGTGACAGTGGCCTGTTCCAGTGGTGGGTGACGTGAAGCCTGATTCTCTGCTATGACATGAAGACTGATTCTGCGCTGACATAAGGCCAGATTCTCTGTTACGGGACCTCTCTCCTCTGCCTGGGTGCCGGGGCCTAAATGTGTGACAGTGGCCTGTTCCAGTGGTGGGTGACGTGAAGCCTGATTCTCTGCTATGACATGAAGACTGATTCTGGGCTGACATAAGGCCAGATTCTCTGTTACGGGACCTCTCTCCTCTGTCTGGGTGCCGGGGCCTAAATGTGTGACAGTGGCCTGTTCCAGTGGTGGGTGACGTGAAGCCTGATTCTCTGCTATGACATGAAGACTGATTCTGTGCTGACATAAGGCCAGATTCTCTGTTACGGGACCTCTCTCCTCTGTCTGGGTGCCGGGGCCTAAATGTGTGACAGTGGCCTGTTCCAGTGGTGGGTGACGTGAAGCCTGATTCTCTGCTATGACATGAAGACTGATTCTGCGCTGACATAAGGCCAGATTCTCTGTTACGGGACCTCTCTCCTCTGTCTGAGTGCCGGGGCCTAAATGTGTGACAGTGGCCTGTTCCAGTGGTGGGTGACGTGAAGCCTGATTCTCTGCTATGACATGAAGACTGATTCTGTGCTGACATAAGGCCAGATTCTCTGTTACGGGACCTCTCTCCTCTGTCTGGGTGCCGGGGCCTAAATGTGTGACAGTGGCCTGTTCCAGTGGTGGGTGACGTGAAGCCTGATTCTCTGCTATGACATGAAGACTGATTCTGCGCTGACATAAGGCCAGATTCTCTGTTACGGGACCTCTCTCCTCTGTCTGGGTGCCGGGGCCTAAATGTGTGACAGTGGCCTGTTCCAGTGGTGGGTGACGTGAAGCCTGATTCTCTGCTATGACATGAAGACTGATTCTGTGCTGACATAAGGCCAGATTCTCTGTTACGGGACCTCTCTCCTCTGCCTGGTTGCCGGGGCCTAAATGTGTGACAGTGGCCTGTTCCAGTGGTGGGTGACGTGAAGCCTGATTCTCTGCTATGACATGAAGACTGATTCTGTGCTGACATAAGGCCAGATTCTCTGTTACGGGACCTCTCTCCTCTGTCTGGGTGCCTGGGCCTAAATGTGTGACAGTGGCCTGTTCCAGTGGTGGGTGACGTGAAGCCTGATTCTCTGCTATGACATGAAGACTGATTCTGTGCTGACATAAGGCCAGATTCTCTGTTACGGGACCTCTCTCTTCTGCTGGGTGCCTGGGCCTAAATGTGTGACAGTGGCCTGTTCCAGTGGTGGGTGACGTGAAGCCTGATTCTCTGCTATGACATGAAGACTGATTCTGTGCTGACATAAGGCCAGATTCTCTGTTACGGGACCTCTCTCCTCTGTCTGGGTGCCGGGGCCTAAATGTGTGACAGTGGCCTGTTCCAGTGGTGGGTGACGTGAAGCCTGATTCTCTGCTATGACATGAAGACTGATTCTGCGCTGACATAAGGCCAGATTCTCTGTTACGGGACCTCTCTCCTCTGTCTGGGTGCCGGGGCCTAAATGTGTGACAGTGGCGTGTTCCAGTGGTGGGTGACGTGAAGCCTGATTCTCTGCTATGACATGAAGACTGATTCTGTGCTGACATAAGGCCAGATTCTCTGTTACGGGACCTCTCTCCTCTGCCTGGGTGCCTGGGCCTAAATGTGTGACAGTGGCCTGTTCCAGTGGTGGGTGACGTGAAGCCTGATTCTCTGCTATGACATGAAGACAGATTCTGTGCTGACATAAGGCCAGATTCTCTGTTACGGGACCTCTCTCCTCTGTCTGGGTGCCGGGGCCTAAATGTGTGACAGTGGCCTGTTCCAGTGGTGGGTGACGTGAAGCCTGATTCTCTGCTATGACATGAAGACTGATTCTGTGCTGACATAAGGCCAGATTCTCTGTTACGGGACCTCTCTCCTCTGCCTGGGTGCCGGGGCCTAAATGTGTGACAGTGGCCTGTTCCAGTGGTGGGTGACGTGAAGCCTGATTCTCTGCTATGACATGAAGACTGATTCTGTGCTGACATAAGGCCAGATTCTCTGTTACGGGACCTCTCTCCTCTGTCTGGGTGCCGGGGCCTAAATGTGTGACAGTGGCCTGTTCCAGTGGTGGGTGACGTGAAGCCTGATTCTCTGCTATGACATGAAGACTGATTCTGCGCTGACATAAGGCCAGATTCTCTGTTACGGGACCTCTCTCCTCTGTCTGGGTGCCGGGGCCTAAATGTGTGACAGTGGCCTGTTCCAGTGGTGGGTGACGTGAAGCCTGATTCTCTGCTATGACATGAAGACTGATTCTGTGCTGACATAAGGCCAGATTCTCTGTTACGGGACCTCTCTCCTCTGTCTGGGTGCCGGGGCCTAAATGTGTGACAGTGGCCTGTTCCAGTGGTGGGTGACGTGAAGCCTGATTCTCTGCTATGACATGAAGACTGATTCTGTGCTGACATAAGGCCAGATTCTCTGTTACGGGACCTCTCTCCTCTGCCTGGGTGCCTGGGCCTAAATATGTGACAGTGGCCTGTTCCAGTGGTGGGTGACGTGAAGCCTGATTCTCTGCTATGACATGAAGACTGATTCTGTGCTGACATAAGGCCAGATTCTCTGTTACGGGACCTCTCTCCTCTGTCTGGGTGCCGGGGCCTAAATGTGTGACAGTGGCCTGTTCCAGTGGTGGGTGACGTGAAGCCTGATTCTCTGCTATGACATGAAGACTGATTCTGTGCTGACATAAGGCCAGATTCTCTGTTACGGGACCTCTCTCCTCTGTCTGGGTGCCGGGGCCTAAATGTGTGACAGTGGCCTGTTCCAGTGGTGGGTGACGTGAAGCCTGATTCTCTGCTATGACATGAAGACTGATTCTGCGCTGACATAAGGCCAGATTCTCTGTTACGGGACCTCTCTCCTCTGTCTGGGTGCCGGGGCCTAAATGTGTGACAGTGGCCTGTTCCAGTGGTGGGTGACGTGAAGCCTGATTCTCTGCTATGACATGAAGACTGATTCTGCACTGACATAAGGCCAGATTCTCTGTTACGGGACCTCTCTCCTCTGCCTGGTGCGGGCCTAAATATGTGACAGTGGCCTGTTCCAGTGGTGGGTGACGTGAAGCCTGATTCTCTGCTATGACATGAAGACTGATTCTGCGCTGACATAAGGCCAGATTCTCTGTTACGTGACCTCTCTCTCTGTCTGGGTGCCGGGGCCGAAATGTGTGACAGTGGCCTGTTCCAGTGGTGGGTGACGTGAAGCCTGATTCTCTGCTATGACATGAAGACTGATTCTGCGCTGACATAAGGCCAGATTCTCTGTTACGGGACCTCTCTCCTCTGTCTGTGTGCCGGGGCCTAAATGTGTGACAGTGGCCTGTTCCAGTGGTGGGTGACGTGAAGCCTGATTCTCTGCTATGACATGAAGACTGATTCTGTGCTGACATAAGGCCAGATTCTCTGTTACGGGACCTCTCTCCTCTGTCTGGGTGCCGGGGCCTAAATGTGTGACAGTGGCCTGTTCCAGTGGTGGGTGACGTGAAGCCTGATTCTCTGCTATGACATGAAGACTGATTCTGCGCTGACATAATGCCAGATTCTCTGTTACGGGACCTCTCTCCTCTGTCTGGGTGCCGGGGCCTAAATGTGTGACAGTGGCCTGTTCCAGTGGTGGGTGACGTGAAGCCTGATTCTCTGCTATGACATGAAGACTGATTCTGTGCTGACATAAGGCCAGATTCTCTGTTACGGGACCTCTCTCCTCTGTCTGGGTGCCGGGGCCTAAATGTGTGACAGTGGCCTGTTCCAGTGGTGGGTGACGTGAAGCCTGATTCTCTGCTATGACATGAAGACTGATTCTGTGCTGACATAAGGCCAGATTCTCTGTTACGGGACCTCTCTCCTCTGTCTGGGTGCAGGGGCCTAAATGTTTGACAGTGGCCTGTTCCAGTGGTGGGTGACGTGAAGCCTGATTCTCTGCTATGACATGAAGACTGATTCTGTGCTGACATAAGGCCAGATTCTCTGTTACGGGAGCCTCTCTCCTCTGCTTGGGTGTCTGGGCCTAAATATGTGACAGTGGCCTGTTCCAGTGGTGGGTGACGTAAAGCCTGATTCTCTGCTATGACATGAAGACTGATTCTGTGCGGACATAAGGCCAGATTCTCTGTTACGGGACCTCTCTCCTCTGTCTGGGTGCCGGGGCCTAAATATGTGACAGTGGCCTGTTCCAGTGGTGGGTGACGTGAAGCCTGATTCTCTGCTATGACATGAAGACTGATTCTGCGCTGACATAAGGCCAGATTCTCTTTTACGGGACCTCTCTCCTCTGTCTGGGTGCCGGGGCCTAAATGTGTGACAGTGGCCTGTTCCAGTGGTGGGTGACGTGAAGCCTGATTCTCTGCTATGACATGAAGACTGATTCTGTGCTGACATAAGGCCAGATTCTCTGTTACGGGACCTCTCTCCTCTGCCTTGATGCCTGGGCCTAAATATGTGACAGTGGCCTGTTCCAGTGGTGGGTGACGTGAAGCCTGATTCTCTGCTATGACATGAAGACTGATTCTGTGCTGACATAATGCCAGATTCTCTGTTACGGGACCTCTGTCCTCTGTCTGGGTGCCGGGGCCTAAATGTGTGACAGTGGCCTGTTCCAGTGGTGGGTGACGTGAAGCCTGATTCTCTGCTATGACATGAAGACTGATTCTGTGCTGACATAAGGCCTGATTCTCTGTTACGGGACCTCTCTCCACTGTCTGGGTGCCGGGGCCTAAATGTGTGACAGTGGCCTGTTCCAGTGGTGGGTGACGTGAAGCCTGATTCTCTGCTATGACATGAAGACTGATTCTGCGCTGACATAATGCCAGATTCTCTGTTACGGGACCTCTCTCCTCTGTCTGGGTGCCGGGGCCTAAATGTGTGACAGTGGCCTGTTCCAGTGGTGGGTGACGTGAAGCCTGATTCTCTGCTATGACATGAAGACTGATTCTGTGCTGACATAAGGCCAGATTCTCTGTAACGGGACCTCTCTCCACTGTCTGGGTGACGGGGCCTAAATGTGTGACAGTGGCCTGTTCCAGTGGTGGGTGACGTGAAGCCTGATTCTCTGCTATGACATGAAGACTGATTCTGTGCTGACATAAGGCCAGATTCTCTGTTACGGGACCTCTCTCCTCTGTCTGGGTGCAGGGGCCTAAATGTTTGACAGTGGCCTGTTCCAGTGGTGGGTGACGTGAAGCCTGATTCTCTGCTATGACATGAAGACTGATTCTGTGCTGACATAAGGCCAGATTCTCTGTTACGGGAGCTCTCTCCTCTGCTTGGGTGTCTGGGCCTAAATATGTGACAGTGGCCTGTTCCAGTGGTGGGTGACGTAAAGCCTGATTCTCTGCTATGACATGAAGACTGATTCTGTGCTGACATAAGGCCAGATTCTCTGTTACGGGACCTCTCTCCTCTGTCTGGGTGCCGGGGCCTAAATATGTGACAGTGGCCTGTTCCAGTGGTGGGTGACGTGAAGCCTGATTCTCTGCTATGACATGAAGACTGATTCTGCGCTGACATAAGGCCAGATTCTCTGTTACGGGACCTCTCTCCTCTGTCTGGGTGCCGGGGCCTAAATGTGTGACAGTGGCCTGTTCCAGTGGTGGGTGACGTGAAGCCTGATTCTCTGCTATGACATGAAGACTGATTCTGTGCTGACATAAGGCCAGATTCTCTGTTACGGGACCTCTCTCCTCTGCCTGGGTGCCTGGGCCTAAATATGTGACAGTGGCCTGTTCCAGTGGTGGGTGACGTGAAGCCTGATTCTCTGCTATGACATGAAGACTGATTCTGTGCTGACATAATGCCAGATTCTCTGTTACGGGACCTCTCTCCTCTGTCTGGGTGCCGGGGCCTAAATGTGTGACAGTGGCCTGTTCCAGTGGTGGGTGACGTGAAGCCTGATTCTCTGCTATGACATGAAGACTGATTCTGTGCTGACATAAGGCCAGATTCTCTGTTACGGGACCTCTCTCCTCTGTCTGGGTGCAGGGGCCTAAATGTGTGACAGTGGCCTGTTCCAGTGGTGGGTGACGTGAAGCCTGATTCTCTGCTATGACATGAAGACTGATTCTGTGCTGACATAAGGCCAGATTCTCTGTTACGGGACCTCTCTCCTCTGTCTGGGTGCCGGGGCCTAAATGTGTGACAGTGGCCTGTTCCAGTGGTGGGTGACGTGAAGCCTGATTCTCTGCTATGACATGAAGACTGATTCTGTGCTGACATAAGGCCAGATTCTCTGTTACGGGACCTCTCTCCTCTGTCTGGGTGCAGGGGCCTAAATGTGTGACAGTGGCCTGTTCCAGTGGTGGGTGACGTGAAGCCTGATTCTCTGCTATGACATGAAGACTGATTCTGCGCTGACATAAGGCCAGATTCTCTGTTACGGGACCTCTCTCCTCTGTCTGGGTGCCGGGGCCTAAATGTGTGACAGTGGCCTGTTCCAGTGGTGGATGACTTGAAGCCTGATTCTCTGCTATGACATGAAGACTGATTCTGTGCTGACATAAGGCCTGATTCTCTGTTACGGGACCTCTCTCCTGTGTCTGGGTGCCGGGGCCTAAATGTGTGAAAGTGGCCTGTTCCAGTGGTGGGTGACGAGAAGCCTGATTCTCTGCTATGACATGAAGACTGATTCTGCGCTGACATAAGGCCAGATTCTCTGTTATGGGACCTCTCTCCTCTGTCTGGGTGCCGGGGCCTAAATGTGTGACAGTGGCCTGTTCCAGTGGTGGGTGACGTGAAGCCTGATTCTCTGCTATGACATGAAGACTGATTCTGTGCTGACATAAGGCCAGATTCTCTGTTACGGGACCTCTCTCCTCTGCCTGGGTGCCGGGGCCTAAATGTGTGACAGTGGCCTGTTCCAGTGGTGGGTGACGTGAAGCCTGATTCTCTGCTATGACATGAAGACTGATTCTGTGCTGACATAAGGCCAGATTCTCTGTTACGGGACCTCTCTCCTCTGCCTGGGCCTAAATATGTGACAGTGGCCTGTTCCAGTGGTGGGTGACGTGAAGCCTGATTCTCTGCTATGACATGAAGACTGATTCTGTGCTGACATAAGGCCAGATTCTCTGTTACGGGACCTCTCTCCTCTGTCTGGATGCCGGGGCCTAAATGTGTGACAGTGGCCTGTTCCAGTGGTGGGTGACGTGAAGCCTGATTCTCTGCTATGACATGAAGACTGATTCTGCGCTGACATAAGGCCAGATTCTCTGTTACGGGACCTCTCTCCTCTGTCTGGGTGCCGGGGCCTAAATGTGTGACAGTGGCCTGTTCCAGTGGTGGGTGACATGAAGCCTGATTCTCTGCTATGACATGAAGACTGATTCTGTGCTGACATAAGGCCTGATTCTCTGTTACGGGACCTCTCTCCTCTGTCTGGGTGCCGGGGCCTAAATGTGTGACAGTGGCCTGTTCCAGTGGTGGGTGACGTGAAGCCTGATTCTCTGCTATGACATGAAGACTGATTCTGCGCTGACATAATGCCAGATTCTCTGTTACGGGACCTCTCTCCTCTGTCTGGGTGCCGGGGCCTAAATGTGTGACAGTGGCCTGTTTCAGTGGTGGGTGACGTGAAGCCTGATTCTCTGCTATGACATGAAGACTGATTCTGTGCTGACATAAGGCCAGATTCTCTGTAACGGGACCTCTCTCCTCTGTCTGGGTGACGGGGCCTAAATGTGTGACAGTGGCCTGTTCCAGTGGTGGGTGACGTGAAGCCTGATTCTCTGCTATGACATGAAGACTGATTCTGCGCTGACATAAGGCCAGATTCTCTGTTATGGGACCTCTCTCCTCGGTCTGGGTGCCGGGGCCTAAATGTGTGACAGTGGCCTGTTCCAGTGGTGGGTGACGTGAAGCCTGATTCTCTGCTATGACATGAAGACTGATTCTGTGCTGACATAAGGCCAGATTCTCTGTTACGGGACCTCTCTCCTCTGCCTGGGTGCCGGGGCCTAAATGTGTGACAGTGGCCTGTTCCAGTGGTGGGTGACGTGAAGCCTGATTCTCTGCTATGACATGAAGACTGATTCTGTGCTGACATAAGGCCAGATTCTCTGTTACGGGACCTCTCTCCTCTGCCTGGGCCTAAATATGTGACAGTGGCCTGTTCCAGTGGTGGGTGACGTGAAGCCTGATTCTCTGCTATGACATGAAAACTGATTCTGTGCTGACATAAGGCCAGATTCTCTGTTACGGGACCTCTCTCCTCTGTCTGGATGCCGGGGCCTAAATGTGTGACAGTGGCCTGTTCCAGTGGTGGGTGACGTGAAGCCTGATTCTCTGCTATGACATGAAGACTGATTCTGCGCTGACATAAGGCCAGATTCTCTGTTACGGGACCTCTCTCCTCTGTCTGGGTGCCGGGGCCTAAATGTGTGACAGTGGCCTGTTCCAGTGGTGGGTGACATGAAGCCTGATTCTCTGCTATGACATGAAGACTGATTCTGTGCTGACATAAGGCCTGATTCTCTGTTACGGGACCTCTCTCCTCTGTCTGGGTGCCGGGGCCTAAATGTGTGACAGTGGCCTGTTCCAGTGGTGGGTGACGTGAAGCCTGATTCTCTGCTATGACATGAAGACTGATTCTGCGCTGACATAATGCCAGATTCTCTGTTACGGGACCTCTCTCCTCTGTCTGGGTGCCGGGGCCTAAATGTGTGACAGTGGCCTGTTCCAGTGGTGGGTGACGTGAAGCCTGATTCTCTGCTATGACATGAAGACTGATTCTGTGCTGACATAAGGCCAGATTCTCTGTAACGGGACCTCTCTCCTCTGTCTGGGTGACGGGGCCTAAATGTGTGACAGTGGCCTGTTCCAGTGGTGGGTGACGTGAAGCCTGATTCTCTGCTATGACATGAAGACTGATTCTGTGCTGACATAAGGCCAGATTCTCTGTTACGGGACCTCTCTCCTCTGTCTGGGTGCAGGGGCCTAAATGTTTGACAGTGGCCTGTTCCAGTGGTGGGTGACGTGAAGCCTGATTCTCTGCTATGACATGAAGACTGATTCTGTGCTGACATAAGGCCAGATTCTCTGTTACGGGAGCTCTCTCCTCTGCTTGGGTGTCTGGGCCTAAATATGTGACAGTGGCCTGTTCCAGTGGTGGGTGACGTAAAGCCTGATTCTCTGCTATGACATGAAGACTGATTCTGTGCTGACATAAGGCCAGATTCTCTGTTACGGGACCTCTCTCCTCTGTCTGGGTGCCGGGGCCTAAATATGTGACAGTGGCCTGTTCCAGTGGTGGGTGACGTGAAGCCTGATTCTCTGCTATGACATGAAGACTGATTCTGCGCTGACATAAGGCCAGATTCTCTTTTACGGGACCTCTCTCCTCTGTCTGGGTGCCGGGGCCTAAATGTGTGACAGTGGCCTGTTCCAGTGGTGGGTGACGTGAAGCCTGATTCTCTGCTATGACATGAAGACTGATTCTGTGCTGACATAAGGCCAGATTCTCTGTTACGGGACCTCTCTCCTCTGCCTTGATGCCTGGGCCTAAATATGTGACAGTGGCCTGTTCCAGTGGTGGGTGACGTGAAGCCTGATTCTCTGCTATGACATGAAGACTGATTCTGTGCTGACATAATGCCAGATTCTCTGTTACGGGACCTCTGTCCTCTGTCTGGGTGCCGGGGCCTAAATGTGTGACAGTGGCCTGTTCCAGTGGTGGGTGACGTGAAGCCTGATTCTCTGCTATGACATGAAGACTGATTCTGTGCTGACATAAGGCCAGATTCTCTGTTACGGGACCTCTCTCCTCTGTCTGGGTGCAGGGGCCTAAATGTGTGACAGTGGCCTGTTCCAGTGGTGGGTGACTTGAAGCCTGATTCTCTGCAATGACATGAAGACTGATTCTGTGCTGACATAAGGCCAGATTCTCTGTTACGGGACCTCTCTCCTCTGTCTGGGTGCCGGGGCCTAAATGTGTGACAGTGGCCTGTTCCAGTGGTGGGTGACTTGAAGCCTGATTCTCTGCTATGACATGAAGACTGATTCTGTGCTGACATAAGGCCTGATTCTCTGTTACGGGACCTCTCTCCTGTGTCTGGGTGCCGGGGCCTAAATGTGTGAAAGTGGCCTGTTCCAGTGGTGGGTGACGTGAAGCCTGATTCTCTGCTATGACACGAAGACTGATTCTGCGCTGACATAAGGCCAGATTCTCTGTTATGGGACCTCTCTCCTCTGTCTGGGTGCCGGGGCCTAAATGTGTGACAGTGGCCTGTTCCAGTGGTGGGTGACGTGAAGCCTGATTCTCTGCTATGACATGAAGACTGATTCTGTGCTGACATAAGGCCAGATTCTCTGTTACGGGACCTCTCTCCTCTGCCTGGGTGCCGGGGCCTAAATGTGTGACAGTGGCCTGTTCCAGTGGTGGGTGACGTGAAGCCTGATTCTCTGCTATGACATGAAGACTGATTCTGTGCTGACATAAGGCCAGATTCTCTGTTACGGGACCTCTCTCCTCTGCCTGGGCCTAAATATGTGACAGTGGCCTGTTCCAGTGGTGGGTGACGTGAAGCCTGATTCTCTGCTATGACATGAAGACTGATTCTGCGCTGACATAAGGCCAGATTCTCTGTTATGGGACCTCTCTCCTCTGTCTGGGTGCCGGGGCCTAAATGTGTGACAGTGGCCTGTTCCAGTGGTGGGTGACGTGAAGCCTGATTCTCTGCTATGACATGAAGACTGATTCTGTGCTGACATAAGGCCAGATTCTCTGTTACGGGACCTCTCTCCTCTGCCTGGGTGCCGGGGCCTAAATGTGTGACAGTGGCCTGTTCCAGTGGTGGGTGACGTGAAGCCTGATTCTCTGCTATGACATGAAGACTGATTCTGTGCTGACATAAGGCCAGATTCTCTGTTACGGGACCTCTCTCCTCTGCCTGGGTGCCTGGGCCTAAATATGTGACAGTGGCCTGTTCCAGTGGGGGGTGACGTGAAGCCTGATTCTCTGCTATGACATGAAGACTGATTCTGTGCTGACATAAGGCCAGATTCTCTGTTACGGGACCTCTCTCCTATGTTTGGGTGCCGGGGCCTAAATATGTGACAGTGGCCTGTTCCAGTGGTGGGTGACGTGAAGCCTGATTCTCTGCTATGACATGAAGACTGATTCTGTGCTGACATAAGGCCAGATTCTCTGTTACGGGACCTCTCTCCTCTGTCTGGGTGCCGGGGCCTAAATGTGTGACAGTGGCCTGTTCCAGTGGTGGGTGACGTGAAGCCTGATTCTCTGCTATGACATGAAGACTGATTCTGTGCTGACATAAGGCCTGATTCTCTGTTACGGGACCTCTCTCCTCTGTCTGGGTGTCGGGGCCTAAATGTGTGACAGTGGCCTGTTCCAGTGGTGGGTGACGTGAAGCCTGATTCTCTGCTATGACATGAAGACTGATTCTGCGCTGACATAAGGCCAGATTCTCTGTTACGGGACCTCTGTCCTCTGCCTGGGTGCCCGGGCCTAAATATGTGACAGTGGTCTGTTCCAGTGGTGGGTGACGTGAAGCCTGATTCTCTGCTATGACATGAAGACTGATTCTGTGCTGACCTAAGGCCAGATTCTCTGTTACGGGACGTCTCTCCTCTGTCTGGGTGCCGGGGCCTAAATATGTGACAGTGGCCTGTTCCAGTGGTGGGTGACGTGAAGCCTGATTCTCTGCTATGACATGAAGACTGATTCTGTGCTGACATAAGGCCAGATTCTCTGTTACGGGACCTCTCTCCTCTGTCTGAGTGCCTGGGCCTAAATATGTGACAGTGGCCTGTTCCAGTGGTGGGTGACGTGAAGCCTGATTCTCTGCTATGACATGAAGACTGATTCTGCGCTGACATAAGGCCAGATTCTCTGTTACGGGACCTCTCTCCTCTGTCTGGGTGCCGGGGCCTAAATGTGTGACAGTGGCCTGTTCCAGTGGTGGGTGACGTGAAGCCTGATTCTCTGCTATGACATGAAGACTGATTCTGTGCTGACATAAGGCCAGATTCTTTGTTACGGGACCTCTCTCCTCTGTCTGGGTGCCGGGGCCTAAATGTGTGACAGTGGCCTGTTCCAGTGGTGGGTGACGTGAAGCCTGATTCTCTGCTATGACATGAAGACTGATTCTGTGCTGACATAAGGCCAGATTCTCTGTTACGGGACCTCTCTCCTCTGTCTGGGTGCCGGGGCCTAAATGTGTGACAGTGGCCTGTTCCAGTGGTAGGTGACGTGAAGCCTGATTCTCTCCTATGACATGAAGACTGATTCTGTGCTGACATGAAGCCAGATTCTCTGCTATGGCATGAAGAGTCTCATTCTCTGCTGACATGAAGCCAGATTCTTTGCTATGGCATGAAGAGACTGATTCTCTGCTGACGTGAAGCCAGATTCTCTGCTATGGGACCTCTGTCCAATTGATATTGGTTAATTTTAATTTTTTTAATTTTAATTTTAATTCATTTCCCTATCCTATTTGTTTGCAGGGGATTTACCTACATGTTGCTGCCTTTTGCAGCCCTCTAGCTCTTTCCTGGGCTGTTTTACAGCCTTTTTAGTGCCCAAAAGTTCGGGTCCCCATTGACTTCAATGGGGTTCGGGTTCGGGACGAAGTTCGGGTCGGATCCCGAACCCGAACATTTCCGGGAAGTTCGGCCGAACTTCTCGAACCCGATCATCCAGGTGTTCGCTCAACTCTAGCTGTATGTTTTTCTCTGCCCAGGAGAAAATTTAGTTTGATAGGCCCTGTAGTAGATGGTGTCTTGTGCCTCCCTGGTGTTGGATGAAGGCCACTGCTGTTGCATTGTCTGAATACACTAGGACGTGACGTCCTACTGATATCAGACTCGTGTGTTTCAATGCCTCCCAAATTGTCCTCAGTTCCCTGAAGTTTGAGGATTGATGTTTTACGTAATTTGGCCATTTTCCCTGGTAGGAGTTCCCTTGGACTAATGGTCCCCAACCCTGGAGGCTCGCGTCCGTTGTAATTACTACGGGTAGTTCTTGGGCCCAAAATATCCAATTTTTTAGGTTGGTAGGTCTTTGAGCCACCAATTCAGGGAATTCTTCACTTTTTGATCTTAAAATATTTGTTTTTCTAGAGTCGTTTGGGATCTGTTCCACTTGCTTAAAATGAATTTTTGAAGTGGTCTTACACGCGGAAAGGCTTCCTAACACTTTCATTGCCTGTCGGATGGAACAGAATTTTACTTTCTTGAAGTTCCTCAGCGTTGTTTGAAGTTTCTTTACTTTTTGAGGCGGAAGAAAGGATTTTTGGGAGACTGTATTTAGAGTTATGCCTAGGAATATCATTTGCCTGTTCGGGATTAAATCTGACTTTTCCCAGTTTTCCCAGTTGATTATCCAACCTAGGCCCTGGAGATGGTTCAAAACTATCCGGAGGTGGACTTCTAGAATAGCTTTGTTTTCAGCAACTACTAACAGGTCGTCCAGATAAGGGATCACGCAGATTGCTTTTTCTCTTAGACTTGCTATGGCTTCCGCTATTACCTTTGTAAAGGTTCTTGGAGCTAAGGAGATCCCAAAAGGGAGACACTTGAATTGAAAATGTTGAATGTGTCCCTTTAACTCTATTGTAAACCTCAGGAATTTTCTTGATGACCTTTGTATCGGGACATGATAATAGGCATTGCTTAAGTCTATTGTGGCCATTACTGCGTCCTTTTTTATAAGCTTTACTGCCGACTTTAGAGTCTCCATTTAGAATTTTTGGTACCTGCGAATGTGTTTAGGTATTTTAAGTTTATTATCACTCTGGATTTCCCGTTCGTTTTTTTTATAATAAAGATACGGGAATAGAATCCTAGTCCTATCTGGTCTTCTGGGACCGGTTCTATTGCGGCCAAGCTTAACAAATCTTTGATGTCGTTTTTTAAGGTACCAATTTGACATGTAGGAAGGGTAGTAATAACAAATTTTTGTGGAGGGGGAGAGAGTAGCTCTATTCTGTAACCCTCTTCTACAATGTTTAATATCCACCTACTGTATTGTTTGTTATGTGCTCCCAAGATCTTTGAAAGGAGCTGAGCCTTCCCCCCACTGGTATGGCGTCATTGTTTGGTATTGGTGGAGGAGGATTCTGCTCGATTCGGGTTAAAAAGAACATTTCTTCCCCTGCCTCCCTTTGCATAGCTCCACCTCCCGGACTTCCCTTTATCCCTTTAACTGCCTTTTTTGTTTGTATCTTTCCTCTGGGAATCCCCTTTTCCTATTAGTGGCATTCTCTAAGATTTTGTCAAGGTCCGCTCCAAAGACGTATTGACCGTGGAAGGGGAGCGCGATTAGTTTATTTTTGGAAGTAATGTCTCCTGACCAAGCTTTAAGCCATAAAGCCCGCCTCGCCGTGTTGGATAAAACGGCTGTCTGGGCGGACAGTTTGACAGACTCTGCTGCTGCGTCTGCTAAAAAAAGAGGTTGCCATCTTCAGTAAGGGCAAGCTCTCCAATATCTGGTCACGTGGCGTTTTGTTGACTAGGTGGATTTCTAGTTGCTCTAGCCATAAGTTTAATGTTCTAGCTATGCAAGTTGAAGCTACTCCTGGTTTGAGAAGAGGCGCTGTTATCTCCCAGGTCTTTCTTAAAAGACTTTCTGCTTTCCTATCTAGCGGATCTTTTAGTTGTGCTGAATCCTCAAAGGGTAGAGCTGTATGTTTAGCCACCTTAGCTACTGGTGCGTCTACTTTAGGGATGGTTTCCCAGTCAGTGCAGTCATCTGGGCTAAACGGGTAACGCCTTTTAATTCCCCTTGGAATAAAGGATCCTTTGTCTGGTTTCTCCCACTCAGAACATATCAACTTCTGGACACTATCTGGTACTGGAAAGATCGCGTTTTTCCTTTCTCCTAGGCCCCAAAAAATCTCTTGTTGTGTTGACCTAGGTGTCTTTGGCATTTCCATTTGAATGGTAGCTCTGATAGCTTTGATCAGCACGTCAATGTCGTCCGAATTGAACAAAAGCCGTCTGTATTCGCTATCTTCATCTGAGGATGCAAATTGTTTTTGTACTGATTCAGAGTCCGAAACTACCAGGCCTTCGGAATCTGAGTCAGAAATAAGTAAACGACTACTGCGGATGTCTTGAGGAGGAGTAATTTTTGGGGGTGTTGGTTCCTTAGATGTTAAGGCCAGCTGCACCTCCTTATTTTTTATTCTGTTTATTTGGAGCAGAGTCACAAAAAACAAGGCAAGGGTCATGTACCCGCATATCATACATTATACATACTTTCCCCACATGGCCTCCAGAGGAAGTCAGGGAGTCAAATACAGTATCATCAGGAACATGAGTTTAGTATACATGAATCTGACTGCATTTTTTATTTTAATTTAAAAGTAAATAGGAACAGAAATAATAAAGAAAAGAAAGGGAAGAGGGGGGAGGAAGAGAGATATAGGGGGGAGGGGGGGGGGGGAGGCAGGACTATACTGCCAGGGGTCCCAGGGTATTACCTAGAGATGCTCTAAGATACCATGAGGTGTACTGAAAGGGTTTAACCAATTCCCCAATCTCTACCTGACTAAAGTGTGCGGTAATAAAAGTGCGCCATTTATTAAAGTATTTGGAAGCTGAACCTTTTTTGTGCCTAGACGCTTCAATCCTTTCGAATCCCAAAAGAACTTTCAATTCAGAGATCACAGCAGGAATGTCTGGCATGGCATCTATGAGCCATCTTTGGAGCAAGACCCTTTTGGCTACTAATAAGACAGAATGCAATAAAATCGGTATCTGAGTTGGGTTCTCCGGACGGATATAATGGAAGACCAGGGCCTGGGGTTCCATAGGTAATTCCACCAACCAGTTAGTCTTGATATAATCAATCACAGCGGCCCAAAATTTGACTACCTCAGGACATGTCCATATGCCATGCCAGAAATCCGTAGCCGCCAATTTGCAATTAGGACAATGTGTGATACGGTCCGGAAACTGGGGAGAGGCTGGAAAGTTAAAACCATAAATTGCCCGATGCATCATTCTGAAAAACGTTTCACGCCAAGTCTCACCTATCACGCACTGGCGTACCTTACTCCAACCTTCCAGGATCTTTACCCCAATCTCATCATCCATGGTGATGTGTAGTGATGAGCAGGAGGTGCCATATTCGATTTCGCAATATTTCGCGAATATTCGCATGAATATTCGTGTTATATTCGTCGAAATCGAATATTCGCAATTATTCCAATTATCGCAAAATTATTTTTTCGCATATTGCGAAAATTTATCTTGATAGTATAAGGCAACGTTCCTATGCTAATGACTATGGCTAGGCTAATATGTGTATTTTACGAAATTTCGTAATATTGCTCTAACTTCGTCTCTTAGAATATTACGAATATTCTAAAAGACGAAGTTAGAGCAATATTAAGAACATTTGCAAAAGTCGAAATTGCGATGCGAGTAATATAACACGAAATAGTCGCATGAAGATTTAAACTTAGCACTGCTATATTCCATATTCTAGCCTAATATGGAATATAGCTGTGCTAAGTTGAAATCTTCATGCGACTATTTCGTGTTATATTACTCGCATCGCAATTTCGACTTTTGCAAATGTTCTTAATATTGCTCTAACTTCGTCTTTTAGAATATTCGTAATATTCTAAAAGACGAAGTTAGAGCAATATTACGAAATTTCGTAAAATACACATAGATTGTATTTAAGCTAATATACTGCTATAGTAATAATTTTTAATAGTGTACATATTTTACAAAACTTAATTTCAGAAGAGGCAAAAAAAAATTACAGGAAAAAAAAGGGATTATAGCACTATATTAGCTAAATTACAATCTATATGTGTATTTTACGAAATTTCGTAATATTGCTCTAACTTCGTCTTTTAGAATATTCGTAATATTCTAAGAGACGAAGTTAGAGCAATATTACGAAATTTCTAAAAGACGAAGTTAGAGCAATATTAAGAACATTTGAAAAAGTCGAAATTGCGATGCGACTTATATAACACGAAATATTCGCTTGAAGATTTCAACTTAGCACTGCTATACTCCATATTCTAGCCTAATATGGAATATAGCAGTGCTAACTTAGCACAGCTATATTCCATATTAGGCTAGAATATGGAGTATAGCAGTGCTAAGTTGAAATCTTCATGCGAATATTTCGTGTTATATTACTCGCATCGCAATTGCGACTATTGCGAAATTTCGTAAAATACACATATAGATTAGATTGTAATTTAGCTAATATGGAATATAGCAGTAAGTTGAAAACGCCACTGACTGGAGCAGCCAGGAAGCCAGGAATCCAAAGGACCGGTAAGAACAACTTTAGGGAAGTGGGAAAGAAAAAAATATAATAAAAAAAAAAGAAAAAAAACGAATATTCGATTTCGCGAATATATAGAACGATATTCGAAATATTCGCGAAATCTCGAAATTGCGATATTCGAGAAAAAAATTCGCAATTCGAATATTCGCGCTCAACACTAGTGATGTGCTCCCATTTCTTAAAAAGTATGGAAACCTTGGCTTTCGTAAAATTTCCTGAAAAAGCCCTATACAGCCTAGAGAGAGAAACTGTTTGGGGGGAGAAACTGAGGATCTCGTCGAAGGAATTTTTGGTCACCTCCCTCGACAAATCACGCAGTCTATGTGAGCAGAAACCCACAATCTGCATTATTTGCAGGAAATGGGAATCCGTCAGGGCATATTTTTTCTTTAGTTCTTTTGGAGTTAGCCAACGTTTTTCCCCTTGATGCATCAGATGTTCCGCCCTAGTCAAACCTCTAGATATCCACAGCTCAGGAGGTCTCAAACTAGTTCCTGACGGAAATTCCGGATGACCCCATAACGGCATCCATTTAGAGATTGCATGAGGCAGATTTACTGTTTTCCTAACCGCCTTCCAGGCTGCTATCGTATCTCTCAATAAAAGTGAGGATTTAATATCCCCAGGTAATGCGGCAAGGTTAGAGTGAAGGCACGATACCAAGGTCCATGGAGCTACCAGGTCTTCCCTGTTAGAGAAAAGATCAGTATTGTGCACCCAATCGGATATGTGACGCATAAGACATGCCAGATTGTAACCCCGTACATTCGGGAATTTCACTCCTCCCTCTGGTTTCCATAGCATAAGCTTCGAAAGAGAGATACGAGGGCGCCTGCCAGACCACAAAAACGTGGTGAAAGCTTTATTTAGAGCAGTGACATCAGTATGTTTCAGTAGGATCGGAAGCGTTTGGAGGGGGTAGAGCAACTTAGAAAAACTCATAATTTTAATGAGCTGGCACCTTCCCAGCAGAGATAAGGGAAGTGAATGCCATTTCTGTAGTTCAGATATTATTTTCACTATGAGGGGAGGATAGTTTAGCGAGTATAGTGACCCCGGGAGCTTACCAATTTTAACCCCTAAGTACGTGACATGTTTCTTAACAGCAGATAAAGAGAGACCAATATTCCGCCAAAACTGTGGTGGGTTAGTGGCATTTAGCTCCAGAAACCTCACTTTTAGACGAGTTTATTTTATATCCCGAGAAGGACCCAAAAAAACTCAGGAACTCCATTAAGGGGCCTAAATGTCGCTGAGGAGTGTCCATGAAAATCAAAAGATCATCAGCATATAAAGCTAGTTTGACCTCTTTCTTGCCTATGGTAATACCCGCATACAAGTCAGAATCCTCTAGAAATCTAGCTAAAGGCTCGATGGCTAGGTCAAAGAGGAGGGGGGAAAGCGGACAACCCTGTCTAGTCCCTCTCTGAAGGGGAAAAACCTGAGACAAGAAACCTCCCGTATGAATGCGTGCCCCTGGGCTGGAATAGAGACCCTTCAAAAAAGTACGGATATCCCCAAAAATCTTGAATTTATCGAGCACCGCCCCCAGCCAGTCCCAACGCAATGAATCAAAAGCCTTTTCCGCATCTAAAGCCAGCAGTATAGGGGTCCAGGCTGGCTGAGGGCGGCGCCGAACCCAATCCAAGGTCGCCAATACCTTCCTAATATTTGCCACCCCCGACCTCCCTTTAATGAAACCAACTTGGGAAGGACCTACCAGGGTAGGCATTAATAGGCTCGGTCTGTCAGCTAAAATTTTAGTCAATATCTTGAGATCCTGATTAATGAGCGAGATCGGGCGGTACGAGCCTGGATCTTGTGGGTCTTTATTTGGTTTAAGTATCAATTTAATGTGGGCAACATTAACATGAGCAGGAAAACTACCTGTGTGCAGAAGGTGATTAAAATAATCCGTTAGCGTGGGGGCAAAATTTTCTTGTAACACTTTATAAAATTCCCCTGAGAATCCGTCAGGGCCTGGCGCCTTTCCGTTATGTAAGGAGCGTATTATATGTAGTACTTCCTCAGCAGTTATCTCCGCATTTAAAGATCCCTGTTGTTCCTCCGTCAGGGAAGGCAATTTGACGTCTGATAGAAATCGCCTGCCCTTTTCAGGGTCTTCTGGGGTGTCGCTGTAGAGACGCTCATAGTATTTCCCCAGCAAATCATTTATCAACTTAGGATTTGTTTGGACCACTCCCCCCTCCCCTTTCAGAGCTGTGATGACTGTAGGAGCCCTTCTGCCCCGCGCTAAGTTAGCCAACATTTTGCCTGACTTATTCCCAAATCTGAACAGATCCGTCTGGAACTCTGACCTATACATTGCCTCCCTTTTATCCACCCAAACTTCAAAGGTGTTTCTAGCTGCAATCCAGGCCTCCTTATACTGAGTTGTGGCCACCCGGAGGAATTGAGTGTATGCCTGTCTGAGGGCCGAGCTAGCCTCCTGATATTGTTTTGCGACCACCTTGCGTAAATTACTGACATAACTGAGAATTCGACCCCTCAGGACCGCTTTAGCAGTCTCCCAGTGGGTCGAAACATCTGATGCATCCCGGGGATTGTCACCATGAAACTCCCACCACCAACCTTGCAGTGTATCTTTAAAGTTGTCGTCTTTGGCCAGAAATGAAGGAAAGCGCCATAAAAAATCTGTTCCTCCAGGGTAGGTATCCTGCAGGGAGATGGAGATAGGTGAGTGATCGGAAATAAGTAAGTCATGAATTTCAGCGGAAACCACCCTAGATGACATATGCAAGGGAAGGAAAAGATAGTCAATACGAGACCATACATTATGTGCGTGCGAAAAATGTGTATACTCCCTGTCATCAGGATGTAGAGAGCGCCAGGTATCATATAATCCTGTAGAGGTTAAAAAGGGAGGTATAACGTTGTCAGAGAGCCTTTGCGATCTGACCATCCCCTCATCCCTCTTCCGGTCTTCCAGAACAGATGCGACTGAGTTAAAATCACCACCCACATTTCTGTTGTGAGTTCCATCCAAATGCAGTCTGTTCTCCAGAAGAGCGTAAAAGGGGGCGTTATTATCATTCGGGGCATAAACATTATGGATGCTATAAGAAATCCCTCCAATCTCTACCAATAACCTATGCCATCTGCCCTCACTGTCATGAGATTCTGATAGTATTTTCCCTGAGAAATTTCTATGTAGTAATGTGAGTACTCCAGCTTTGCGTTCTCTGGCCGAGGATCCGTTTACAGAACCTACCCAGAATTTTTTCATTCGGAAGAAATCTTTATCTTCCAAGTGCGTCTCTTGCAGGAGAACTACATCAGGTTGAAGTCAGACGTCCTTCAGGGCTGAAAAACAGTTCCCTGCGCTGCAAAATGACAACGGTGTTCGGCGATATGCAGGAGCTCTGTGCGCTGCGTCCTCACATGGCGGCACCTCCTCTTTAACTACTTTTCTAATATCTTCAAGGAAGCTGGAAGATTCTGATTTAATGACATTAGATGTGCATTCCTTACAAAGGGGTTTAGACCCTGTATTGGACAGTCGTTTATAGCAGATACCACATTTTCTGGCTTTCTTAGTGGTAGTAGCTGAATCCTTTTCTCCCTGAAAGGTAAGGGAGGGAAGGATGAGCAGACCAACCCAGCATTATATAAACATGTGCCTGAGAGCAGGCTACTCACAGTCCCTGGATTTGTTGCAGGCTCGGTTCCAGAGCCCGGCGTGAAGGGGGTGCTCATCTTGACTCCCGACCGCTTCCAGGGGCGCACTCCTAATAGGAACAAGCCGCGCTGTGCAGGGCGCCATTCTGTAGGTCCTGTGGGTTTTTATAGTTTCCTTTGCCCTTCCAGGACCTGCGGCGCATGTTGATGACGTCAGGACGCTTTGCTCCGCCCCCAGCGTCTGACGTCACCCGCCTGCCGGCCGGAAGGGACACATCCTAGTGCCGATCCGCCATAATCTTCTTTCCCTTCTACATTAATTCCCCCTTTACCGCCGCAGAGGGAATCTTCGCAGGGAGCATATCGCAATGCGCCCGAGCCCAGGCCTAACCCAGAGGAGGAGGGAGAGCTGCCCTGCAGATCCGACCTCGGCTTGGAAGAAAAAACAGGTGAGCCCAGCTAGAGCTCCATGCACCTCTCCGGCTTCCTATCCTGATGGGACAGGAAAAACACTGGCGATGGAGGGAGGTGGTGGGGTTTTTAACCTCTCTGTGTTTTTCCTGTCCAATCAGAAGGAAGTCAATCTCAGACGTGGTGTCACGAGACGACTGGGAACACAAGAATACAATTGTACAAAATGTGTTGGTATGCTGAATCATAAGTATTTCCCTCTACTCAATGCATTTATCTTCCTCTACCAAACTTTACAGTTGGCATAATGCAGTCAGGTACTGTAGGTAACATTCTCCTGGCATTTTCCAAACTCATCCATCAAACTGCCTGATAGAGAAGCATGATTTATCATTTCAGAGAACTAATTCCACTGTTTCAGAGTAAATCATGCACCCAGCCATCCAAATGATGTACAAGAAAATGTTATTCATCAGACCAGCCAACCTTCTTACATTGGACCATGGTCCAGTTCAGATGGCTAAATGCACATTGTAGGCCATTTAGTGGTGGACAGAACATGGGCCCTCTGACTGGTCTGCTGCTGCACTGTCCCATATACAGCAAGATGAGATATACAACTTTGCATCATAGATAGCAATAACTTTTTTGTCAACTCGTTCTACAGAAGTTCTTCTGTGGGATAGGACCAGATTTGTTAGCATTCAAACCCCACACCCCACAAGACCCACCAAATTTTACCCAGTCATCTAGCCATCACAATTTGGTCCTTGCCAAAGTCACTCTGAACATTATATTTGCAAGTTTTTCCTGCTTCTAACACATCAACTTCAAGAACTGATAATTTATTACTACCTGATATATCACACCCACCCAAAAAAAAACCAATGGTATTCACGTCCGTATGTAAAATCAACGTAGCAAAACCTTGGTCGAACTTGAAACAGATGGTTCACATTTCCATTCCTTTGATCCTCTAGTGCAAGGATGCTCAACCTGCGGCCCTCCAGTTGATATATATATATATATATATATATATATATATATATTTTATAAATTAGAGTTATAGAATAACCTGTCTCAGGAGAAGAGGACAACTGCTTCATGCTGCTTGAACTTCTCATGCTCATGCTCTTAACTCAGTTGCAGTGAGCCTCAGTTGCAATGAGCTGATGCAGATGATAGGAGTGGTAGTGGCCCTAATGAAGTGTTGTGTCACAGTGTATTCCCTTAAGCCATTGCTCCCTGGGGATCGATGCAGTGGAAATTCAGTATTGAAGAATGAGGCCAGAATTAAACATAACAAATTGTAAAACCCCAGAGTGGTATTACCATTTCTGCACTATGCTACCATCTCTAATGATTAACCTGAATGCTATCTTTGTATTTATTTCCAGGTCCTTCACCATTGTGCATTGGTATTATTGTTATGCAACTGTTTTGTACATGTAATATGCCTGGTTCACCAGCAAGTGGCGGTGCATATCTGGCAGAGAGAGAGATCTCTAGACAGAATGGAACTCACCATTTCATTCTCCCCCCTTTGGACAGAAGTGGGCCAGTCCTGCTTCCTACCAGAAGGGATGGGTTGCAGTTCTAGTTCAGGTCAAAGTCTGGGCACTGTCGGAGCCAGACGTGCCTAACAGGTAGCAGCCAGTGCAGTCTAAGCTAAGCTTGCGATGGAGGCAGATGTATGGAAGATGTAGCAGAAATGGGAAAAAGTTCTCCGGCTGTGGCAGGAGTCTCTCAAAATGGAAGTAGCTTTTAGAGCACCATGACTCCTTGCTAACTTACTTACTGAGTGTCAAGAGGGGGACAACAACCAAAGGCAACCGAATCCAGGGATACTGAAACCGACGGAAAGTCAAAAAGACTAGACCCAAGCCGAGTTTAGCACAGCAGAAAGAGAAAGCTGAAAACTCAAGTTTTCCTGGCAGTTTATGCCAAAGCCTGCTGGAACCAAGAGAAATCCTGAATATTGTGTGGATGAAAGTTTATGCAAGTAAAGCCATTGAACTTTATCAAGGTCTGTACTCGATTTATTCTCCATCTCCACCATTATTCATCCCCTTTTTTGCTTCAGAGCCTAACCCTGGGGAGCAACGGTATTCAGGTAGGAGCATCGTGACACACACAGAGACTATTGAGGCCACACCTCACCACTCGGCATCCCTGTAAACCTGGGACACGATCAGTCCTGGGGACGGAGCGTTGCAAAAGTCTTTTTACTAAGTGCAGCATTGAACTTCAAATACATTCAATAGCAGTGGCTTTTAAGTACAATCTTCTTCCACCAGTAAGTATTATGGAGCTAGGTTGGAAGGCTGCAATTTAGCACTTACAGTAGGTCATACTGACCTAGTTATGTTCTGCAATCAGTGGCTTCCAATGCTGATATAGCTGGTTAACTCTGCTGACTGTCTTCTCAAAGATTTACTTGAGGCAGAATATAACTGTAATTTACTTTGGAGAATCCTCTTTAGCAGCATGAGTTCAAACAAGTACTTTCTTCCTCCTCTGTAGCTCAAAAGGATCTCCCCCTCCTGGCAGGAAGCAGGATCAACCTACTCCTAATGTACCGAGAGGTGAGGAACAGGGTGGCTAGCCCAGTTCCTGTCAAACAATGCCATCAACTCCTTACTGGTAGATATAGCTATATGTTTAAAATAAATAACAACATAATATAAAACAATATTAAATTATCTACAATATTGTAATACCCCCAGGTCTACTACACAGTCACCCTGCTCCATGTCCCATTTGCCTTCTGATTTCTCTCCAAAATCTGGATCTTAAAATATTTGCAGAGGTTTTGGCCAAGCATTTAGCCCTCTATCATTTGACTAAAATGGGTCCTAAACTTTTACCGAAAGCACAGAAGGTGGAGCAGCGCTTCTCAGAACGCTCTGTGCGTTTGGTTTGCATTGGCTCAGCTCTGCTTATCCAGCATGTGAAGTATGGATCCATAGAAAGTATATAGAATCTGTACTCCTCATTCTGAGAAATCAGAGCAGAGCAGATGCAAACCAAAGGTGCAGAGCGCTCAGAGAAGCACTGTTGCACATTCCATGCGTTCATGCTTTCAGTAAGAATTTAGGTGCCCCTTAATAAATATTGATCAAATTAGCTTTATCTCCACCTGTGAAGCATGTGACAACACTGCAAAAGTCTTGAATGCAGTCCATTGTGTGCTTTATGTGCAGTACCCCAGATGACTACTGCAAATGGTTTATTTGGTGCTTAGAGAGTAAAAGTAGTTGTCTCTTCACAGAAATCAATGGTAAATCAATACATCATATCATAACATCTTCAACTTTGCAAATACTTTGTTCTGTAGATTTTGTTTCTCTATCTAGTTATTTTGAAAATCCTAACCCCCCCCCTCTTATCTCTGCTCGTTGCCAGGGGATCCGGCCACCACTCTCACACTAAGGCTACTTTCACACTTGCGACAGAGTGATCCGGCAAGCAGTTCCGTTGCCAGAACTGCCTGCCGGATTCGGCAATTTGCATGCAAATGGACAGCATATGTAGACGGATCCGGATGCGGATCCGTCTTACAAATGCATTGCAAGAACGGATCCGTCTCTCGGGATGTCATCCAGAGAAACGGATCCGTTATATATTTTTTTCACATTCCGGCAACTGATCCGGAAGTTTGGACGGAGACAATACCGCAGCATGCTGCGGTATTTCCTCTGTTCAAAACGCTGTTAAGTGACTGAACTGAGGACATCCTGAACGGATTTCGCTCCATTCAGAATCTGGGGATCAGTTATTTTCCGGTATTGAGCCCCTTTGACGGAACTCAGTGCCGGAAAAGAAAAATGCTAGTGTGAAAGTACCTTAAATGGGGTGGCCGCGCAAGCGCTATGTCCCCTCTTCTTGCTGCTTATATCTTTGGCCAAGCTGTTGGGAGAGAGGGCGCATCGCTACCTGCACATGCGCACTAGCTCCCGGCCACAGAGCGAGTGAAATGAAGGAGGGCGAGCCGCGTATATGAAAGTGTCGAAAATAGCTGAGCGGCGCGCTCTGCTATTTCCATTAGCCCTATAGAAATTAATGGGGAGTGCACTCCCCGTTCATTCTTATGGATCACCATTGTTCCCTCGCCGTCATTGTTCTATGGTTCTTCAGCTGGGATGCAGCGCCTGCAGGCAATGCTGTAACAATGCCTGCAGCGCTAGTCACACGTAGCACAGTGAAGAGCAGATCTTCACTGTGCGCAGGGCTATCCATGTCTAGCGCTGCAGGTGTGATCTCAGCCAGCACTGAATTAGCAGAGAGACCACGGCAAACTTTATTTTCTATATTTGTGAGGGTGAAGATGAGTGGAGAGAACAAACAGATTGTGACAATCCACTTCCATGGCTTGTGACAATCTGTGGCAGGGACACTCCAAAACTCCTTCAGTATACAGTCTGACAATGATTTCTTGTTGGGAGCGTGCACGTGTAACATCCCAGAGTTATATTACGAAAAAAATCTACCACGCTACAACCTGCCTCATGGGTGGGGAAGGAAGTCAGAATTAGTGTGCTGGCCACCCCGGCTAGGGGAAGGCTGTGCTGGTAGGAGCTCCCAGTTCTAGGGATCCAAGCCAGTCTCTTGTCTCGGCTGAGACAAAAGATCACCATTCCCAGTCTGAGCCTTTCAGCCTCAGCTGGTGAGAAGCAAGCAGCCACCTCCAGAACTCCAGGAAGAACCATACCCTGTGAGCATAACTGTGAGTAACGTCCAGAGACCAGGAGAAGCCAAATTCCTCCTCAGCTAGTCAGTCCCCAACACAGCAGAAGATAGACAGAGCAGAAGATATAGATTCCTGCCATATTACAGATCCACAAGCAGTTGACTTATCCTGCAAGAGAGCTCCAGGCACATGATAGAAGCAGAAGACAGATTCCTGCCATACATTGCCAATACCTGCTGGGACCAAAGACTATTGCTGTATCTCATATGGATTAATGCTGCATCTAGTAAAGACCAGTTTGAATTATATTCCAAGTCTGGATCTCATTTACTGCTACTAAATCCCTCAATTATTCCTACTAGCAACACACTCATTCTATTGCAAGTGAGCCAGGATCAAGGAGTCCAGCCGTACCAAGGTAGGAGACACCGTTGACACCATTACTACTACCACACAGAGACATTACACCACTCTGGCTTTCCTCACCTGGTATGTGAGTTGCAACACCTTAAAGGGCCCTGTGACTGTACCCTGCGCACACTGCAATTGGCGCCACGAACAAAAACTCTTAACTATCATTTACACCTGACCCAGTCATTGCATATTATAGCGTCAGTGTGCATTATTCCAATCCGGCTTACTGCATATTTTGGCGTCACTGGAACAGGATCGAGCTGTGTGCCATAACAGAATCGAGCTGTGTGCCAACAGAACTGAATTGTGTGCCAACAGAACTGGATCCAATTGTGTGCTTAACTGGATCAAATTGCATGTTTCACAGTACTGCAAAATCTACAGATTGTGCAAAAACCCTGAAAATTGACTTTATTGCCTTGTTGCTGTGCCAGAAAGCGCTAAAATGTGCGCTCTAGCACTCAAAGGGTTAATTTGCCATATTCGCAAAATGGCGCTGCTTCTTCATGCCCAGAAGCGGGAAAATACAGGAACGCCCTCTCAAGAGCGCGAAGATGCCGAATACGCCCCTCTAGAAGCAGGAAAACTAAAGCCTCCCTCTGGACTCCTCCCTCACTTCCTGAAAGCAACCTGACAGTGGAGCCAAGGAAGATGGCGCTCCTTCCTCCAAAATGGGATCAGATGGCGATCCGGGGAGAGCTTGTCTATGAGACCATCGTACCTGAGATCCGAGTCTCTCAGCTTGTCAAGAGAGCTGGCCCCTGCACGTTTGGAACGTCCCCAGCGCCGGCGCATGCCGCCACCAGAGAAGAAGACGCGACTCCAGTCCAGTCCTCGGAGGCAGTGGATCCCTCCGCCACTACTGCTGACAGCGTCGAAGGCGAGACGTCACCCAAGATGGCTGCTGATGCTAAGCCTGCTGACACAGTCGCCCAGGCCGTGGACCAGCCTGCACCGCAGATGGCACCTGAAGCTCCAGATGACCACCAGGAGGCACCGGAACTGGCCACCCGGCCGCGACATCAGGTAGGAGCAGACGCGCTCCCTGAGGCCCAGGCCCGGTCCGTAGTTGCCCCTGCACCGCTTTTCGCGGGTCCTGATACCTCCAACAGGCCTAGGCCTGCTCCGCCAAGGACACTTACTGGTGCGGCGGAGGTGGCCGGAACTTCCACTCCGCCGCCCAGTGCCACTACTACCAAACCAGGATGTCTTAACCCCGAAGTCCCTTGGGAAATTACCGCCTATGCCCAGATGGCTTGGGAGTACAAATCCGCCGTAGAAGAGTGGGTGAAGCAGGTAGTAGACGACCCCCATCCAGGAGACCCCAAATTGGCCAGGCGCACTGGGACTGTGCTATGGTTTTTCAGTTGAGAGAGGAGTGGGATTTCTCCAGGACAGCCACTCTGGGTCAGAGATCTTTGTGGGCCGCCGCTCAGTCAAGCGACATTACCTACCACAGGCCCGTCACAACCTGTACGCAGGGGACCAGGTAGAATATACCCCTATGCGCTCAGTCCAAGGCCCCTTTGCTGCCGGTGTGACTCTGCTGGACAAACAGTTAACCCCTGCAGTCACCCCAGAGACCTGGCAGGAAGACCCGGGCTCTGCAGGGAAGGTCAGATCTTTGCAAGAAACCCCAGACAGCAGGTTGCGTTTCAAAGAACAACCCCAGCCAGAACCTGCACCACTTATCCCTGACCTGGCTGCACCACCAACACTGTGGGTGGGCCAAATCAACAATTACATTTTAACATTTAACCCCAGGGTGCAACCCTACGTACTGCCCTGGAAGCAGCCCCAGGCACCCTCTGTTTGCCTTCCAGAACACCTTCAGCTGGAGGTTTTAACCGCCTCTAGGGATCCCGGCTTGCAGCATGTCACAGCTGCATTCTCAAGGCTGTCTGCACAGCCAACACCAAAAGCTACCACTAGAGGGCAGTGGCGCACTACTACTGCTGCAACTATGAGCTACCAGAGGCAAGAGCACCCCCTGATGCGCTTCAGTAGCTCCAGCAGCGAGAAGGACATGGATGTACCTTCTCTAAATGCATCCTCTACAACAAAACAAGGAACTATATGGGAGCCACGTCGTGGACTGTTCCTGACGGGTGAGGACCCGTTAGCAGTGTGTTTTAACATTTTCTCTTTCAGGTTGCCCTAGTTTTGTCCTCACCCTGATGGTCATGCACTGTAAGGACTGCCACATCAGCATTTAACCCCTCACGTCCAAGTTCATTGTTTTAGCCCCCTTTCTCAGGTTACTTGGTAACTTCGTGGACCTATGGTTCTTAAATATGTGCTTTTATATAACATGTTATACTTCCTTTGGATTACAATCAACTTTTATTCCTGTGGATTGCAATTGACTTTTAAAGTTTCCAGAGGATTCAACGTCAAGCACTTCAAGTCAAAGGACTCACGTTATTTTAGAGCCTATCCTTGCATTAATAAAATTGCACTATTTTATTACAAAGGTTAATTGCAACGTTAAAAGCTTGCACCCAAAGAAAAGACTCAAACGATACGTGAGCTTTTTGTGATTTCAATGTGATATAATTGCATTATAATTTTGCAGTAATTACCAGTTTACATTTTATGTAACGTTCAAGTATAACATGCACATTGTGTGTATTCTCTTCTAGGTGCCGCAATGTGACCTTTCTGCACTATTTGTGACAATTGCACTTAACACTGAACTTAACAAAAAATGTAGCAACTTACTCAGTATGCCTTATTTTACAGATCTTGTTCTTTCCTTTCTTAATACGGACTGCCTTTATGCGGATGCTTAAAACTAATGGCCTACTCTTGTGCACAGGTAGGACCAAGTGGTAAGTCCCGGCAGGTCCAGTAACTACAAGGGTAACCTCGCTGCTTCGGGAATGGCTAGGGGAATAAGGTACCCCTCCTTCCCACTTGTTATATGTACCAGGAATGGTAATGGGACTACTAAACCCCCTTCCTGGTGTGTCTTCCAGGAGTTTCATGGGATTATACTACCTTCTTCCTGTGACATTGCCAGAAGTGTATAGAGACGCTAAATACCTCCCCTTCTGAGACCTTGCCTAAGGTATGGCGCCTTAAACCTTAGGGCCACACAACTTAGACACCCCTTAGTCACCATAGTGATCGTGCTATAAGCCATATTTTTCAGACTTTGGTGCAGGGAAAGGAATACAGGCTAAAGCCACCCTTTCATTTGCGGGCATTCCATTACATAATGGTGGGATTACGGAGTAAAGACACCACCATGCTTTCTTTGGTGTTTAAAGGATCCAGAACACTACAAAGTCAGTCAGTAATGTTTGCTTAGTGCAGTATTTGGTTGACTGGTTATACTGAGAGAGGAAAACTGTGAATTGGACACCCTACTCACCTACTCATACGGGCAGGAACCTGGGGATAGCCGTTTCATGTTTTGTCTTTGTATGTCATATATGTGTAATACATGCAGCACTTTGTACTTTATTTGGGTACCCCAGAGCTGGTTCCTCTCCCTCCTAAGCATAAGCAGAGGGCGGCTTAACTCGAAGTAAGGGGGAATGTAACATCCCAGAGTTATGTTAATAAACTCTTTTACCCTGCTACAACCTGTTAATTGTATCTGCATTGTCATCCTGTGTAATTTAACATCACATCCTCACAAATGTGCATTAAAACCTTTGTTAAATGTATTTGCTGAAATTTTCATGTTCACCAGCAGGTGGCAGCAATGTTTAGAAGAGACTTAGTTAAGTTTAGCATATCTAGACTGGAATAGTATATTCCAGTTTAGCTCCCCCCTCTGTGAGGAAGTATGGAATGTTCCCACATCCTGCCTCATGGGTGGGGAAGGAAGTTAGAGTTAGTGTGCCAGCCACCCCGGCTATGGGAAGGCTGTGCTGGTAGGAGCTCCCAGTTCTAGATATCCAAGCCAGTCTCTTGTCTCGGCTGAGACAAAAGATGACCATTCCCAGTCTGAGCCTTTCAGCCTCAGCTGGTGAGAAGCAAGCAGCCACCTCCAGAGGGAGGTCAGAGGGATGGCTCCTCATTTGGTGAAATACACTGTGATGAAAACACCCACATCAAGCCTGAAAATGCACACTATACTGACTGAGAACGACTGCAAATGACTTGCTGAGACAACCCATTTAATGCTTTTTGTTATCCTTGTATGTATTCCCAGAATCTGTCGGTGGCAAAGCTCAGAAAAAAGAAGGCTTGTCTTTCCTTCTCTGAGCGAGGAGCTGTGTATTCAGAAATTTTTCAGAATTTTTTTGCCACAGTTTTAGTCACAGCTAGTGATGGACGAACATTGGCCAGGTCATTTTACAAATGCGCGTTCGCAATCAAATGTTTGTAAAGCCGCGCGTTCGCGGCGGGCCTCATTGACTTTAATGGCAGGCGAACCTGAAAGACCTTCAGATCATATTTGCAGCCACCAAATACTTACTATAAGTGCACAAATAGTCCCACAACATGGACAGTGACATACCGGAGGGGGGTCAATGGCAAAAATTCCCACAAAAAATATGTATTTTAATCAGAGGCCATTTTTATGCGTCTTAAAGGGAAACTCTCAAAAATGTGCCCTGCTGGAGCCTAGAAAAAATGTTTTTTCCTATAAGTTTGATGTACACAGATGTGCAGCACTCCACGTTTTTGTATCCTGCAGATTCCATTAAAAAAATGCATGCGTTAACCTAAATTTTTTTTCTACCATGAAACTGTAGGGTGAACGGACGCCACTGTACGGCATCAGTCTGAGGCATCTGTTAATGCATACGTTTTTGGTATTAAATGGATGGCAAAAATAGGATGTGAACCCAGCCCTAGTGTCAGAATAAGCACCAGTACACAGCGGAGCAGCGTGGCGGAGAAGGGAAGCCGCCATGTACTGACAGAGCTCTATCTGGTCCAGGTGGTCAGGGATGAGGACTGTGTTTCCCAAGGATCATTTTTCTACTGGGAAATACAGGGCACAGTATAATACACTAGAATCTATATAATATAAAGATATTAGCCCTACCCCCGAATAATAATACAATTAGGTGGTCATTTATTATATAGAAATACGTCTATGTTAGGCGTATTTCTGACGCAGATTGTGGCGCAAAGGTCCCTAGCACCACAATCTGCATATTTTGCCTGCTCATGCCAGGTCTACACAACCATAATGAGAGGCAGAGGAGTGAGACAGGGGTGTTATTATGTGGCTAGAGCTAAAAAATGTAACCGTCAGCCAGTACAGGCCCCAACAATTAGGCAATAGGCATTAATCTGGCAGCACAGAACTTTGGATTCTGTGGCTGGAGGTACATTAGGCGGTCACAGGATAAAAATGTAACTGTCGGCCAGTATAGGCCCCAAAAATTAGGCATTCACCTGACATAAAAGGCCTTTTACGACGCTGTATATACATAAGGCAAGGACCATTCTTTGTTCTGGGTGGTGGGGGATATGTGTGGGCTGGCATGAGGAAATTCAATTACACATGGTCATCACAGGTGTTGAATTCCTCTGAGATTAATGCCTCATTCATTTTTAAAAATGTGATGTAGTCCACACTGTTGTGAGCTAGGCGAGTGCGCTTATCGGTCATGGTCCCCCCTGCTGCACTGAACGTCCTTTCAAACAGGACACTTGACAAGGGGCAAGCCAAGAATTCCATGACAAATTGTGCCAGCTCTGGCAACACATCAAGCCTGCACACCCAGTAGTTTCCTCGCTTCTCAGAGCGTCCACATCGGCCGTTAACCTGATGTAGCCAGGTGTTCCCGGAGGCTGGATCCGGAGGGCGGCTGTCAATGTGTTGTCTGCAAGAATGATCTCATATCCGAAGTGACCAACACATCTTGAAACCGCCCTCTTTTTGCAGGTACGGTAGGATTGGTACCCGCACCTGTTTTGCTGTGGGTGGAAATTCCTCTGCCTGTGCTCACAACAGTAGAATGCAGCATTTCTCGCAGCAAAGCCTGGAAATGCTGCATTCTGACAGTCCTCTGTGATGCTGGTAACATGTCCGCCATTTTGTGTTTGTACCGGGGGTCTAAGTACATTGCCACCCAGTACAGGTCCTTGACCTTTATGCTTTTTATACGGGGGTCCCTCTTCAAACACTGGAGCATGAAGGCCCCCATTTGCACTAAATTGGAAGCGGTGGAGCGCCCCGGCTCCTGCTCATCGCCCAGGAGAATCCTCCCCCAGCCACGGACAACACCAGGGATCCCCGAAAAGTTTAAAGCCTGGTCTTCTTGCTGCTTCCCCTCCCCCTCCTCGCAGGCACCATCCCCCCGTGACTCCTCTTCAGACTCCTGCTGACTTGTCTCAGATGGAGTAGCCCCCCTGGGAATTTATTCAGCATGGCAACTTCCTCATCTTCCAGCTCCTGCTCCTCGACGGCTTGATCAATGAGACGAAGCAATGCACGTTCCAGAAAGAAGGCGTAAGGTACGATGTCACTAATGGCGCCCTGGGTGCGACTGACCAGTTTGGTGATCTCATCAAATGGCAGCAGAAGTCTGCATGTGTCGCGCATGAGCAGCCACTGGCGCGGTGAAAAGAAACCAATCTCCCCAGAACCTGTCCTGCCGCAGAGTTCGTATAGGTAGTCATTAACGGCATATTTCTGCTGGAGCAGCCTATCAAGCATATACAAGGTGGAGTTCCTGCGCTTTGGGCAGTCACAAATCATACGTCTGACGGGCAAGTGGTGTCGCCGCTGAACGTCACCAAGGCGAGCCATGGCCATGTAAGATCTAAAATGGCCAGAGATTTTCCTGACCTGCCGCAAGACGTCCTGGACCCTGGGGTATTTGGCAATGAATCGCTGCACTACTAAGTTCAGGACGTGTGCCATGCATGGCATGTGTGTCATTTTGCCCTGTTTCAACGCTCTCAGCAGATTGGCACCATTGTCGCACACCACTTTACCAACTGTTAAATTGAGCGGGGTTAGCCACTGATCAGCCTGTGAACGCAGAGCTGAAAACAGTGCAGGACCAGTGTGGCTCTTGGCTTCCAGGCACAACAGCCGCAACACAGCATGGCAACGTCTCACCTGGCACGTCAAATAGGTTCTGGGGAGCTTGGGGGGTGCAGCGGAAGAGGCGGTAGCAGTGGAAAAGGAGGAGTCAGCCGAGGAGGAGACAGAGAATGGAGTAGGAGGAAGAGAAGAAGAGGCAGGCCTACAAACAATCCGTGGCAGTAACACCAAATCCACACGAGTGGCACGGGCTGCGCCGGAGCTCCGCCCCCATCACCATTATAGTCAATGGGGACGGAACAGCAGTCCGGCGGCACGGCGAAAAAGCGGCAGGACGGATTCGACAGGGTGAACAGCCTTTCGGATCCGTCCTGCCGCTAGTGTGAAAGTAGCCTTACATGCTTGATGACCGTCAGAAGGTTCACCCAGTAGTGATGAGCGGGAGGTGCCATATTCGATTTTGCGATATTTCGCGAATATTCAAATGAATATTCGTATTATTTTCGTCAAAATCGAATATTCGTAATTATTTTATTTTTCGCGAATAATATGCGATTAAATTAATCGTACGATTTTTTTTAATCGTATGAATTTGATTTTTTTATTTTTTCTGTATAAGGCAACGTTCCTATGACTATGGCTAGGCTAATATGTGTATTTTACGAAATTTCTTAATATTGCTCTAACTCCGTCTTTTAGAATATTCGTAATATTGCTCTAACTCCGTCTTTTCGAATATTCCGAATATTCTAAAAGACGAAGTTAGAGCAATATTAAGAAATTTCGTAAAATACACATATTAGCCTAGCCATAGTCATAGGAACTTTGCCTTATACAGGAAAAAAAAAGAAAAAGAAATCGTACGATTAATTTAATCATACGATTTTTTATTTTTTTTTTCCTGTATAAAGCAACGTTCCTATGACTATGGCTAGGCTAATATGTGTATTTTACGAAATTTCTTAATATTGCTCTAACTTCGTCTTTTAGAATATTCGTAATATTGCTCTAACTCGGTCTTTTAGAATGTTACGAATATTCTAAAAGACGAAGTTAGAGCAATATTAAGAAATTTCGTAAAATACACATATTAGCCTAGCCATAGTCATAGGAACTTTGCCTTATACAGGAAAAAAAATAAAAATAAAAAAATCGTACGATTAATTTAATCATACGATTATTAGCCTAGCCATAGTCATAGGAACGTTGCCTTATACAGGAAAAAAAATCATACGATTAAATTAATCGTACGATATTTTTTTTTTTTGAAAAAAAAAAAATACGAATATTCGATTTCGCGAATATTTGGAACTATATTCTAAATATTCGCGAAATCTCGAAATTGCGATATTCGAGAAAAAATTCGAATATTCGCGCTCAACACTATCACCCAGTGGGCAATAAAAGTTACGTACCATCCCTGCCCATGTTTGCTAGACCATGTGTTGTCAATTGTTAGTTGAAGCAGGTATAATTTTGTGGACGCAGGTATATGGAAAACCTCAATCACTATTTTGTGGAAGCTGATATATGGCAGGCCTCAATCAGTTGTTAGTTGAAGTAGGTATATCAAAACCCACAATTTGTATTTTGTGGACGCAGGTATATGGAAAATCTCAATCACTATATTGTGGAAGCTGATATATGGCAGGCCTTAATCAGTTGTTAGTTGAAGCAGGTATATCACCCTCAAGCAGTAATTTTGTGGATGCAGGTATATAGGAAAACCTCAATAACTATTTTGTGGAAGCTGATAGATCGCAGCCCTCAATCAGTATTTTCTGGAAGCATATAAATGCACTATAATGTACTTTCTATGTTAGAAAGTATATTATAAGTATATCACACCCCTCTGTGTATCTATCGATAGCACAACGTTACCAGTCCTTAAAAGGACTTTTGTGGCCCTATTAGCTAGCGTTTGATGTCCCTAAGTTCCTAACAGCATGTTCCTGCTCCAAAATGTAACCTCTCCCTACACTGGCAAAACACATAATGTAAAATGGCTGCCAGATCGGGTTATGTTATAGGGTTGGGGGTGTGTCCATGTGCTGAAATGTCTCAATTTGCTGTCCTGTACCACCTGTCATGGTGTCATGGGTCAAAGTTCGGCGCAATGCAAAATAATATCGCGCCGTCGGACATCGGCATATGTTTGCATGTTTTCTCAAATCGCAAATGAGCAAAGTTCGCAGCGAAACGACCACCGGGCGCAAGGCCATCTCTAGTCACAGCAGATTGGTGAACCTCTGCCCATCTTTCTGCGGAGAGACTCTGCCTCTCTAATATGATCTGTTTATTATTAGTGCCACTTACTTTGCAACCCTTTTGTTGCCCCTGTCCCAACTTTTTTGAAATGCATTGCAGCCATCAAGTTCTAAATCATAAGTTTTTTCATGAAATGGTATAATGTCTCACTGTTAACATTTGATATGTGTTCTGTGTTCTATTAATATAAAATATGGGTCCCTGAGATTTGCAAATCATTGCATTTTGTTTTTATTTAGATTTATTCAGATTTTACGCAGTCACAGCTTTTTTGGAATTAGGGTTTTAATTTCTTTATAACTAATCCAGCCACAATTCTCCCAAATGTCTCCCATATTTTAGTATATTACTAATTACAAAATCAATTTCCAGAAATCTGAACCTCTGAATGTTTCACTTACTCAGTCTCTCCAAGGCTCCCTTGCAGGCACATTGCCATTTCACTTCTTCTTCAAAAGGGCATTCAATAGTTCTGAGTTTGGATTTCAAGAGATCTTGGGAAAAAATAACTTCTGAACCAGCTCTGTCCAATGGGGAAAGTTTGAGATGACCTAAGGTTCTGTACACATGGCTTGGAATTTATGTCATTCTTAAAATGAACGTCCTGTCATGTTTATTGTATGTCCTACAGACCCTTCCCAACAAATTACCAACTTAATTCTTTAAAATACTTTCTGAAGATGTAAATAAATTCAAATGATCAAAAACGTCAACTAGGACAGTACACTCTCTTCTTGCAAAACAGTGGTGGACTGCTTTAACCAGAACTGAACGCAACCAGAATATAACCATGATGGCTCTTTTTTTTCAAATTCTGCTGTAGACATGGAACTTTTAAACAATGGGTATCATTCAATAAAACAAATTTTCTTAGCCTTCCATTACACATGATAGCACGGATAGTATATTTGCCCCCCTTCAATCATGAAATTGCATGCAACCATATGCCCTACACTTTCATAATTTAAGAAATGATTCCCTCTTCTCGCTTCTTCACCATTATTTCCTAATCTTAGAAATCTCCAAATCTCTGAGGGTACATCTCCTAGCCCTCTAGCCCTTTTAAATTCTGTTGATTAACTTAAAATGCAGTGTAAATCAATCTATTCTTTATTTTGAGACCATATCAGACCCCACTCCATTAGATTATTGAAGGTCTGGTCAGGTCTCCCACTTCTAATCCTACATCCCCTCTAATCCCCATCCCTGCATAGGTTCAAGACCAATATGTCAATGCCTTTTAGAATTGAATAGTCTATTAATATCCCTGATCACATATACATTAAAATCTATTGAAGATGAATCACCTGGTCTGGGTGCAGAAATCAGAGCAACTCTCCTTGATACCTGGACAATCTAGTTTTTTCTTTTATTGGGAAATCATTAAAATCACCAATCAATTTATTTCCAATAAAGAAGAAGACTTTTTTTTATGGAAGTGTGCTGGATCTGTGATAAAGAAATGTGTATGGATTGTGCCAATATTAATATAATGCTCCTGGGGTTTAAAGGATCTGTTATTGTTATGGAGGTGTCGTATCTATTATTGCTATATGGCATTCTGGCTGGCACTGTTATGGAGGCAATGTGGATATTAAAATCAGTGTTGATCACGAATATTCAAATTGAAAATTTTAATTGCGAATATCGGCACTTCGAGAATTCGCAAATATTTAGAATATGGTAAAATATATTCGTAATCGCGAATATTAGTTTTATTTTTTTTAATACCAGTTTATGCAAATTTGTATGCAAATTTTCGCAATCAAGAAAATAATGCCTGGAGATCACGAATTTGCGAATTCTCGAATATATGGCGAATATTCTCCCAAATATTCTTGAAATATTGCGAATTCGAATATTGCCCCTGCCGCTCATCACTAATTAAAATGTGCCACTCTCTATCTCTCAGCTACTGTTATATGTGTTTTAGAGATGAGTGTATTTCTATAAATTTGTCTTGTGTCACATTCAACGTATTAAAAAAAATAATAATTTGTGTCCGAATTGATTCCACACAAGTTAATTATGCTCAAATTTGAAATGAGCTTAGTATATGACACTTTGAGGTCTCATAGGACAAATTTTTGCCCCCCCCCCACCTTCTACGGCAAAACTAAACTTTCCCTTAGTGCTGGATGCAGTGTTTTTCCACAAAAATAATAATTACTGATGTCCAAAAGACTAATTTACACCTGTTAATCCAGCACCTACTCCAAAATACCTAATACTTAACTTTTATTAGTATACTAGTAAACTAGTAAAGTTATGTTAAGTAATGTTAAGTTAGCAATCCGTTTTACTAGTATACTAATAAAAGTTAAGTATTAGGTATTTTGGAGTAGGTGCTGGATTAACAGGTGTAAATTAGTCCTTTGGACATCAGTAATTATTACCCCCACCTTCTAAGCTCTTGAATAGAGTTGAGCGAACACCTGGATGTTCCGGTTCGAGAAGTTCGGCCGAACTTCCCGGAAATGTTCGGGTTCGGGATCCGAACCCGATCCGAACTTCGTCCCGAACCCGAACCCCATTGAAGTCAATGGGGACCCGAACTTTTGGGCACTAAAAAGGCTGTAAAACAGCCCTGGAAAGAGCTAGAGGGCTGCAAAAGGCAGCAACATGTAGGTAAATCCCCTGCAAACAAATGTGGATAGGGAAATGAATTAAAATAAAAATTTAAAAAATAAAAATGAACCAATATCAATTGGACAGAGGTCCCATAGCAGAGAATCTGGCTTCACGTCAGCAGAGAATCAGTCTCTTCATGCCATAGCAAAGAATCTGGCTTCATGTCAGCAGAGAATCAGTCTCTTCATGCCATAGCAGAGAATCAGTCTTCATGTCAGCGCAGAATCAGTCTTCATGTCATAGCAGAGAATCAGGCTTCACGTCACCCACCACTGGAACAGGCCACTGTCACACATTTAGGCCCCGGCACCCAGGCAGAAGAGAGAGGTCCCGTAACAGAGAATCTGGCCTGATGTCAGCACAGAATCTGTCTTCATGTCATAGCAGAGAATCAGGCTTCACGTCACCCACCACTGGAACAGGCCACTGTCACACATTTAGGCCCCGCCACCCAGACAGAGGAGAGCGGTCCTGTAACAGAGAATCTGGCCTTATGTCAGCGCAGAATCTGTCTTCATGTCATAGCAGAGAATCAGGCTTCACGTCACCCACCACTGGAACAGGCCACTGTCACACATTTAGGCCCAGGCACCCAGGCAGAGGAGAGAGGTCCCGTAACAGAGAATCTGGCCTTATGTCAGCGCAGAATCTGTATTCATGTCATAGCAGAGAATCAGGCTTCACGTCACCCACCACTGGAACAGGCCACTGTCACACATTTAGGCCCAGGCACCCAGGCAGAGGAGAGAGGTCCCGTAACAGAGAATCTGGCCTTATGTCAGCGCAGAATCTGTATTCATGTCATAGCAGAGAATCAGGCTTCACGTCACCCACCACTGGAACAGGCCACTGTCACATATTTAGGCCCAGGCACCCAGGCAGAGGAGAGAGGTCGCGTAACAGAGAATCTGGCTTTATGTCAGCACAGAATAAGTCTTCATGTCATAGCAGAGAATCAGGCTTCACGTCACCCACCACTGGAACAGGCCACTGTCACACATTTAGGCCCCGGCACCCAGACAGAGGAGAGGTTCATTCAACTTTGGGTTGCCCCGCAATATAATGGTAAAATAAAATTAAAAATAGTATTGAATGAGGAAGTGCCCTGGAGTAGAATAATATATTGTTAAGGGGAGGTAGTTAATATCTAATCTGCACAAGGGATGGACAGGTCCTGTGGGATCCATGCCTGGTTCATTTTTTTGAACGTCAGCTTGTCCACATTGGCTGTAGACAGGCGGCTGCGTTTGTCTGTAATGACGCCCCCTGCCGTGCTGAATACACGTTCAGACAAAACGCTGGCCGCCGGGCAGGCCAGCACCTCCAAGGCATAAAAGGCTAGCTCTGGCCACGTGGACAATTTGGAGACCCAGAAGTTGAATGGGGCCGAACCATCAGTCAGTACGTGGAGGGGTGTGCACAGGTACTGTTCTACCATGTTAGTGAAATGTTGCCTCCTGCTAACACGTTCCGTATCAGGTGGTGGTGCAGTTAGCTGTGGCGTGGTGACAAAACTTTTCCACATCTCTGCCATGCCAACCCTGCCCTCAGAGGAGCTGGCTGTGACACAGCTGCGTTGGCGACCTCTTGCTCCTCCTCTGCCTTCGCCTTGGGCTTCCACTGGTTCCCCTGTGACATTTGGGAATGTTCTCAGTAGCGCGTCTACCAACGTGCGCTTGTACTCGCGCATCTTCCTATCACGCTCCAGTGTAGGAAGTAAGGTGGGCACATTGTCTTTGTACCGGGGATCCAGCAGGGTGGCAACCCGGTATTCCGCACACGTTAAAATGTGGGCAACTCTGCTGTCGTTGCGCAGGCACTGCAGCATGTAGTCGCTCATGTGTGCCAGGCTGCCCAGAGGTAAGGACAAGCTGTCCTCTGTGGGAGGCGTATCGTCATCGTCCTGTGTTTCCTTACAGCCACGCACCAGTGATGGGCCCGAGCTGCTTTGGGTGCCACCCCGCTGTGAACATGCTTCATCCTCATCCTCCTCCACCTCCACCTCATCCTCGTCCTCCTCGTCCTCCAGTAGTGGGCCCTGTCTGGCCACATTTTGTACCTGGCCTCTGGTGTTGCAAAAAACCTCCCTCTGAGTCACTTTGAAGAGACTGGCCTGAAAGTGCTAAAAATGACCCCTCTTCCTCCTCTTCCTCCTGGGGCCACCTCCTCTTCCATCATCGCCCTAAGTGTTTTCTCAAGGAGACATAGAAGTGGTATTGTAACGCTGATAACGGCGTCATCGCCACTGGCCATGTTGGTGGAGTACTCGAAACAGCGCAACAGGGCACACAGGTCTCGCATGGAGGCCCAGTCATTGGTGGTGAAGTGTGTCTGATCCGCAGTGCGACTGACCCGTGCGTGCTGCAGCTGAAACTCCACTATGGCCTGCTGCTGCTCGCACAGTCTGTCCAGCATATGCAAGGTGGAGTTCCACCTGGTGGGTACGTCGCATATGAGGCGTGTGAGCGGGAAGGCCGAAGTTACGCTGTAGCGCAGACAGGCGAGCAGCGGCAGGGTGTGAACGCCGGAAGCGTGAACAGACGGCCCGCACTTTATGCAGCAGCTCTGACATGTCGGGGTAGTTGCGAATGAACTTCTGCACCACCAAATTCAGCACATGCGCCAGGCAAGGGATGTGCGTCAAACCGGCTAGTCCCAGAGCTGCAAACGAGATTTCGCCCATTATCGCATACCACCAGGCCGGCTTGAGGCTCACCGGCAGCAACCACTTATCGGTCTGTTGTTCTATACCCCACCACAACTCCTGTGCGGTGTGGGGCCTGTCCCCCAAACATATGAGTTTCAGAATGGCCTGCTGACGTTTACCCCGTGCTGTGCTGAAGTTGGTGGTGAAGGTGTGTGGCTGACTGGATGAGCAGGTGGAAGAAGAGGAGGAGGAAGCTGAGTAGGAGGAGGAGGAGACAGGAGGCAAAGAATGTTGCCCTGCGATCCTTGGCGGCGGAAGGACGTGCGCCAAACAGCTCTCCGCCTGGGGCCCAGCCGCCACTACATTTACCCAGTGTGCAGTTAGGGAGATATAGCGTCCCTGGCCGTGCTTACTGGTCCACGTATCTGTGGTTAGGTGGACCTTGCCACAGATGGCGTTGCGCAGTGCACACTTGATTGTATCGGACACTTGTTTGTGCAGGGAAGGCACGGCTCTCTTGGAGAAGTAGTGGCGGCTGGGAACAACATACTGTGGGACAGCAGTTGACATGAGCTGTTTGAAACTGTGTGTGTCCACCAGCCTAAATGACAGCATTTCATAGGCCAGTAGTTTAGAAATGCTGGCATTTAGGGCCAGGGATCGAGGGTGGCTAGGTGGGAATTTACGCTTTCTCTCAAATGTTTGTGAGATGGAGAGCTGAACGCTGCCGTGTGACATGGTTTGAGATGCTTGGTGACGCAGGTGGTGGTGTTGGTGGTACATCCCATGTTTGCTGGGCGGCAGGTGCCAACGGTCCTCCAGAGGCGGAGGAAGAGGGGCGAGGCGGCGGCAGCAGCAGAAGAGGCCGAGGCAGCAGCAGCAGAAGAGGTAGCAGGGGGAGCCTGAGTGACTTCTTTGTTTTTAAGGTGTTTACTCCACTGCAGTTCATGCTTTGCATGCAGGTGCCTGGTCATGCAGGTTGTGCTAAGGTTCAGAACGTTAATGCCTCGCTTCAGGCTCTGATGGCACAGCGTGCAAACCACTCGGGTCTTGTCGTCAGCACTTTGTTTGAAGAAGTGCCATGCCAGGGAACTCCTTGAAGCTGCCTTTGGGGTGCTCGGTCCCAGATGGCGGCGGTCAGTAGCAGGCGGAGTCTCTTGGCGGCGGGTGTTCTGATTTTGCCCACTGATCCCTCTTTTGCTACGCTGTTGGCTCGGTCTCACCACTGCCTCTTCCTCCGAACTGTGAAAGTCAGTGGCACGACCTTCATTCCATGTGGGGTCTAGGACCTCATCGTCCCCTGCATCGTCTTCCACCCAGTCTTGATCCCTAACCTCCTGTTCAGTCTGCACACTGCAGAAAGACGCAGCAGTTGGCACCTGTGTTTCGTCATCATCAGAGACGTGCTGAGGTGGTATTCCAATGTCCTCATCAGCAGGAAAAATAAGTGGTTGTGCGTTAGTGCATTCTATCTCTTCCACCCCTGGGGAAGGGCTAGGTGGATGCCCTTGGGAAACCCTGGCAGCAGAGTCTTCAAACATCATAAGAGACTGCTGCATAACTTGAGGCTCAGACAGTTTCCCTGATATGCATGGGGGTGATGTGACAGACCGATGGGCTTGGTTTTCATGCGCCATCTGTGCGCTTTCTGCAGAAGACTGGGTGGGAGATAATGTGAACGTGCTGGATCCACTGTCGGCCACCCAATTGACTAATGCCTGCACCTGCTCAGGCCTTAGCATCCTTAGAACGGCATTGGGCCCCACCAAATATCGCTGTAAATTCTGCTGGCTACTGGGACCTGAGGTAGTTGGTTCACTAGGACGTGTGGCTGTGGCAGAACGGCCACGTCTCTCCCAGCACCTGAGGGTCCACTAACACCACCACGACCATGTCCACGTCCGCGTCCCTTATTAGATGTTATCCTCATTGTTCCCGTTCACCACAATTTTGAGAATGGCAAATTTGGGAATGGTTTTTCAACCAGAAAAAAAATTGTGCTTTTACGGTCACTACAAATAACTTGACCAGCTCAAACAGTAGAGATTTGGTTAAATAGAGATGTGAGGCCTGTTTTTTTTTGCGCTGTGTGACAGGTATAGGTTTAAATCACAGAATCAGATTTCTATCAGCACGCTAGCGTGTGTCTTAGATTTTTCTGAATGACACTATCACTAGCTTCAATGTAAGATATTATTTTTCGGATAGATTTCAAGTAGGCCTCAAATACCAGAAACTAGTTATTTTGAGAATGGCAAATTTGGGAATGGTTTTTTCAACCCAGAAAAAAAAGTGTGCTTTTACGGTCACTACAAATAACTTGACCAGCTAAAACAGTACAGATTTGGTTAAATAGAGATGTGAGGCCTGTTTTTTTTTTGCGCTGTGTGGACAGGTATAGGTTTAATCACAGAATCAGACTTCTATCTGCACGCTAGCGTGTGTCTTAGGTTTTTCTGAATGACACTATCACTAGCTTCAATGTAAGATATTCTTTTTGGATAGATTTCAAGTTGGCCTCAAATACCAGAAACTAGTTATTTTGAGAATGGCAAAATTTGGGAATGGTTTTTCAACCCAGAAAAAAAAGTGTGCTTTTACGGTCACTACAAATAACTTGACCAGCTAAAACAGTACAGATTTGGTTGAATAGAAATGTCAGGTCTATTTTTTAGGCGCTGGGTGACAGGCTCAACTTGCCCCTGATGTAATATATGGCCAAAAAATAACCACAACTGTTATGGTTAAATGCACTTGGGTGACACAGGCTCAGCCTGCACCAGATGTAGTATATGGCCAAAAATAATCAGACTGTCGATGGTTAAATGCACTTCGGTGACACAGGCTCAGCCTGCAGCTGATGTAGTATATGGCCAAAAAATAACCAGACTGTTGATGGTTAAATGCACTTCGGTGACACAGGCTCAGCCTGCAGCTGATGTAGGATATAGCACAAAATAACCACACTATCGATGGTTAAATACACTTGGTGATAGCCTGTGCTGGCGCACCACAAGTCACAAAATGGCCGCCGATCACCCCAGAAAAAAAATGATCTAAAAACGCTCTGGGCAGCCTAAAAAAAGTGAGCAAGTCAATAATAGCACTTCAATGATCCACAGCTGCAGATCGATCACAGAATGAAGTCTTTTGGAGGAGTTAATCTGCCTAATCTCGCCCTAACGTCGCAGCTGCAACCTCTCCCTATACTGATCATAGCAGAAGTGACGTGCAGCGCTATGTGACCCAAGCTTATATAGAGGCTGGGTCACATGCTGCACTGGCCAATCACAGCCATGCCAATAGAAAGGAAGGCTGTGATGGCCTCTTGGGGCAAGTAGTATGACGCTTGTTGATTGGCTGCTTTGCAGCCTTTCAAAAAGCGCCAAGAAAGCGCCGAACACCGAACCCGAACCCGGACTTTTACGAAAATGTTCGGGTTCGGGTCCGTGTCAACGGACACCCCAAAAATTCGGTACGAACCCGAACTATACAGTTCGGGTTCGCTCATCCCTACTCTTGAATACAATGACAGCAATAGCAAATAAGTCAGACTGTCCCTAACATATATAGCCATGGGTAAATGCATGGTTTATGTTTAAAAACACACTGCGCTGTTTTATGTTACATGCTATTTAATATTAGTAACCTAGCAACATTTTCCCTTATTGGGAGCGACGGTGTTTAAACACACACATTGTTATGGGAAAGAAAACAGTGACTTGTTAGGTTCAAGCATCCAAAAAGATGCCTTAACACGGACAGATCCCTGTCCTGTTTAAACACACACACCACCACACACACACATAAATGTTATAAGAAAGAAGGGTTTGTTTTGTGCAAGCTTCCAAAAATTATGCATTAACAGGGGCAGAATGCTTGCCTAGATTTAAACACACACATGTTAATTGTCAGAAGAAACAGTGGCTTGTTCTGAAGTTGAAACAAGCTTGGAAAATTCTTCCTTTTATTTGGGAGCAGCAGCAGTACAGTGTGGATGTAAAAAGGGTAATGTGTGTAGGGGTAATAGTTGCATTAATAGTAGCACCAGCATAAACAGCACAACAAGGCGGTTGTGATGGGTCGGAAGTGGTATAAGTAGTGCCAGTTGTGTAGCAGTCAAGGTAGTTGTAGTAGGGGTAATGGAAGTACAGGGATTTGCAGCTGCGGTGGTGGCGGGCAATAGCAGCCATATGGTATGGAACATGAAGTTAGGTAAGCAGATAGCAGCAGTGTCACGGGGGCACCAAAGGCGCACTCTGTCTCCCATCAGCCGCAGACTTGCTGCTTAGCTTCGGGAGTGAGGATCTGTGTTTGGCCTCATTCCCAGGGTGGCTTTGCTAGCTGGGAGGCTCCCTGCTCCTAGGTCTGCCTTGAGCACCGAGCTGATCACTCGGTGCTCGACTTGTCTGTCTGTCGGTCATGTGACGCTGGCCACGTCACATGAACCTCAGACCCACTATAAATACAGGCAGCCTGCTGGCCACAGGTTGCCTGTTAATTCTAGGTTCTGGCTATTTGTTGGACTACTGAATACTCACCGGATCCTGTTCCCTGATGATCCTTCTGCCGCCCTCCTGTACTGCGCATCTCTCCTGGTATCCTGACCCTGGCTCCCACCTGACGATTCTTTGTGGACTCCTGTTGTACTTTCGTTTCCTCTCCTGGTATTTGACCTTGGCTTTTCCTGAGTATTCTCTGCTCATTCCTTAGTACTGCGTAGCTCTCTAGGTATTGACCTGGTCCGTTCACATTCCGTTATTTGTCTGTCTGTCTTCCAGCACGTATCCTAAGTTAGGAACTGCCGTCTAGTGTCCCCTGTCATTAGGACTTGCGAGGCAAGTAGGCAGGGCCAGGGGTGAGGGTGGAGCGCAGTGGTTACTATCCTCCCCCCTGTGTGTAGTGTACGTGACCGTCAGAAGGAGCAGTCATATGGTGCGGAAGATGATGATCGGCAGGCAGACAGTGGAATGATGGGGACAAAATACAAAAATACCAGTGGCTTCACCTACCATTGGTAGTGATGTCACGAACATAAAATTTTCCGTTCGCGAACGCCGAACGCGAATTTCTGCAAATGTTCGCGAACGGGCGAAACCGGGGGCGAACCGCCATAGACTTCAATAGGCAGAGCGAATTTTAAAACCCACAGGGACTCTTTTTCTAGCCACAGAAGTGATGGAAAAGTTGTTTCAGGGGACTAACACCTGGACTGTGGCATGCCGGAGGGGGATCCATGGCAAAACTCCGAAGGAAAATTATGTAGTTGACGCAGAGTTGGATTTTAATCCATAAATGCAATAAATCACCTAACAATCCATATTTTTTTTGAACAACGTGGTTTAAAACATCCAGTGTGTGTATACGATCAGGTATGATGTTGTATCGATCAGGTAGTGTAAGGGTACGCCCGCTTCACAGACCAAATCCCCTTTTAATGCACCGCAAACAACCGCAAACAGTCCATTTGCCCAACTGCAAACTCCCATTTGTTCAAGGTTGGATACCAAGCTAGCCATGTCCATTGATGTCATTGAAGGTTTCTTCCTCCACCCAGCCACGTACAACACCAAGGGTCCCCGAAAGGTGAATTGAATAGATTTTTCGAACGGGGAGATGGTTAAAAAAACGCTGTCTCCCTCCCCTTTGTTTGAATCCACGGTCACTGCGTCTGTGTCGTGCAATTTACTGCCCCATCCGATATGAGTGGTATTTTCTGTAGTTCTCTCTTCTCATCAGTTTAATCCCTGTTACGTCCCAATCTGGGGTCCATTTATTAAATTGATTTTTCGAACGGGGAGATGGTTAAAAAAAATGCTGGCTCCCTCCCCTTTGTTTGAAATCCACGCCACGGTCACTGCGTCTGCACCGTGCAATTTACTGCCCCACTGGATATGAGTGGTATTTTCTGTAGTACTATTCTCATCAGTTTAATCCCTGTACGTCCCCAATCTGGGGTCAAAATATTAAATAGATTTTTCGAACGGGGAGATGGTTAAAAAAAATGCTGGCTCCCTCCCCTTTGTTTGAATCCCCTGCCACGGTCACTGCGTCTGCACCGTGCAATTTACTGTCACACCCGATATGAGTGGTATTTTCTGTAGTACTATTCTCATCAGTTTTAATCCTGTTACGTCCCCAATCTGGGGTCAAATTATTAAATAGATTTTTTCGAACGGGGAGATGATTAAAAAAATGCTGTCTCCCTCCCCTTTGTTTGAATCCACGCCACGGTACACTGCGTCTGCTCCGTGCAATTTACTGCCCCACCCGATAGGAGTGGTATTTTCTGCAGTACTATTCTCATCAGTTTAATCCCTGTTACGTCCATATCAGGGTGGGATTGCCTTTTGTGAAAAAAATTTAGGCTGGGTAACCTTCGACTGCCTTCTCAGTGACAGACCAAACTCTGATACACCAAAATGTAATGATTTTAGGAACCGGGAGATGGAAAAAAGCAGCTTGGTCGGGTCCTCTTACTCAGTCCCCAATTTGGGGCACTGCGCGTGCACGGAGCAATGTGCTGTGACACCCTATATGAGTGGTGTCTTAACTAGTACTATTTCCTATCAGTTTACTTCCTGTTACGTCCCCTATCCGGAGACGTGTGTCGAAATGATTAACCATTGTCGAATTAACGAACCATTACGACATCCTGGAATAATTTAGTTCTGAGATTTGTACTTGCTTTGTATTGGAATTGATGGGGATTTTTTAAATTGTCTGCATTATTTTCTTAATAAACTATTAAGAGACTTTATTATGATTTTTTTATTTTATGTATTAAAAAACCCACCCATACAACTTAAAAAAAATATATAAAAAAATTTGTTTTTTCTATGAAAAATTATCCAGCCGATGCTTTTGGTCTGATCATAATGAAGCAACGGCCCTTATCATCTGGGGTGTGGCAACATTGCCAACACACTTCATAGAGGTGATGATCGCTTCATTGTGATATGCAAGCCCCTTCACCACAACAAGGTAACGATCACGAAGGGGAATTGACACTTGTATGTGCCTTTTTTTTGTTTTGTTTTTGCAGCCACAGTGCAGCACCAGAGGCTAGAAAAATTAGGCATGTACACATGCCTGAAAAATAATGTTATTGTTGCAGCCCGCTGTTGTAGCAGCGGCCGGAAAAATTTATGTTTTCAAGGCAGAAAGGTGACTAAAAACATTGCGACTTGAACCCTAGTTGGTGGCGGAGAATTCACGAAAGTCATCCGGTATGCAGACATTAAATACAGCAGCGTGGGGACCATTTTGAGGCCAAGGCATGTCATCAGGCCCTTTGTTAGTCAAACGTATCCCCCACTGTCAGTCCCTTCGGGATCCATGCCTCATTCATCTTAATGAAGGTGAGGTAATCAACACTTTTTTGACAAGGCGACTTCTTTTGTCATTGACAATGCCTCCTGCTGCACTGAAGGTCCTTTCTGACAGGACACTTGAAGCGGGGGCAGGCCAGAAGTTTGATCGCAAACTGGGATAGCTCAGGCCCACAGGTCAAGCCTGCACACCCAGTAGTCAAGGGGTCATCGCTCCTCAGAGTGTCGATATCTGCAGTTAAGGCAAGGTAGTCTGCTACCTGTCGGTCGAAGTCGGTTCTCTAAGGCTGGATCCCAAAGGGCTGTGGCAATGTGTAGGACTTAAAAATCTCTGCATGTCCTCCATCAACAACACATCTCTAAAGCGTCCTGTCCTTGCCGCCAGTGGTCGTGGTAGGAGGAGGATTACTTTCACATCTTCCCTGTAGATTCCCGTTGTGCTGTGACAACCACCTTATAAGCTGTGTAAAGCATATTTTTTGTTTTGTTTTGAACTGCTGCATCATTCTCTGACCTTTCGGTAAGTTGGTAACATTTCCGCCACTTTCTGCTTATACGGGGGTCTAGTAGCGTGGCCACCCTGTACAGGTCGTTCTCTTCATCCTTTTTATACGAGGGTCCTTCAAACAGACATGACAGCATAAAAGACCCCATTTGCACAAGGTTGGATGCCGAGCTAATCATTTCCGGTTACTGTCCTCACTGATGTCATTGACGGTCTGTTCTTCACCCCAGCCACGTACAACACCACGGGTCCCAGATAGGTGACAACAACGAGCACCCTGGGATGCCTGCTGTGGTTGGTCTTCCTCCTCCTCAAAAGCCACATTCCTCCTCTGACTCCTCTTCCTCACACTCCTCTTCCAGCGTTGCCGCAGGTCCAGCAAGCGATAAAGACAAGGCTGTTTCTGGTGGTGATGGTGACCACAACTCTTACTCTTCACGCATATCTACAGCCTGATCCAGCACTCTTCGCAGGGCACGCTCCAGGAAGAAAACAAATGGGATGAGGTCGCTGATGGTGCCTTCGGTGCGACTGACTAGGTTTGTCACCCTCCTCAAAAGGACGCATGAGCCTACGGGCATTGTGCATGAGCGTCCAGTAACGTGGCACAAAAAATTTCCAGCTCCGCAGAGGCTGTCCTAGCACCCCGGTCATACAAATACTTGTTGACGGCTATTTCTTGTTGGAGCAGGCGGTCGAACATTAGGAGTGTTGAATTCCAACGTGTCGGGCTGTCGCAAATCAAGCGCCCTCACTGGCATGTTGTTTCGGCGCTGAATGTCTGAAAAGTGCGCCATGGCATGTAGGAACGCCTGAATGGCCCCCCCACACACCCTCCTGGCCTGCTTGAAGACGTCCTGTAAGCCTGGGTACTTAGACCACAAAGCGTTGTACGATGAGATTCAACCACCGTGTACCATGCACGGCACATGTGACAACTTGCCCAAATTCAATGCCGCCAACAAATTGCTTCCATTGTCCACACACCACTTTGCCGATCCCCAGTTGGTGCGGGGTCAGCCACTGATCCACCTGTATGTTCAGGGCGGACCAGGAGTGGCTGGTCCGGTATGGCTCTCTGCTTTCAGGCAAGTCAACCCCAAGACGGCGTGACACTGTCGTATCCGGGATGTGGAATAGCCCCCTGGGGAGCTGGGGGCTTGATGTGCAGCCAGATGCCGCATCAGAAGAGGACTCAGTCAGAGGAGGTTATGGAAGAGGATGGAGTAGGAGGAGTAGAGGAAGTGGCAGTAGGCCTGCCTGCAAGACGTGGCGTGTCACCAACTTCTGCTGCAGAGCCACGCATTTCATGCTTGTCAGCCATCAGCAGGTTGACCCAATGCGCGGTGTAGGTGATATACCTGCTCTGACCGTGCTTTGAAGACCAGGTATCAGTGGTCAGATGGACCCTTGCCCCAACACTGTATGCCCAGAGATGCCATGACTTCCTTTTCAATCACTGAGTAGAGGTTTGGGGATTGCCCTTTTTTGATAAAAAATTTCGTCCGGGTACCTTCCACTGTGGTGTCCAATAGCGAACAAATTTTTTGAAGGCCTCAGACTCCACCAGCAGGTATGGTAAAAGCTGGCGGGCTAAGAGTTCGTCAAGCCAGCTGTCAGACGCCGGGCAAGGGGGTGACTCTGGACATTTGGCTTCCTACGCTAAAACATTTCCATTACAGACACCTGACTATGGGCAGATGAGATGGAACTGCTGAAGGTGAGAGGCGGAGTGGCGGGTGGTTGAGAGGGGGCAAGGAGGACAGCAGATGTTGACGTGGCTGAAGTGCTGGACCAGGAGGAGGATGGTGGCTTTGAGGTTGTGTGCCTGCTTCTACTCGTCATCATGTGTTGATCCATAGGCGTTTGTGATGTGCGATCATGTGCCTTCGCAAAGCAGTTGTACCTAGGTGGGGTGTTGGATTTCCCACGACTCAGTTTCTTTTGGCACAGGTTGCAAATGGCATCGCTGTTGTCAGAGGCAGACACACAAATAATGCCACACTGCTGAGCTTTGCAATGACGGCATTCTGGTGGTGGCAGCAGCATGTGTTGATTGGCGTGCTGTCTGGCTGACCCGGGTGCCGATACATGCTGTCTGACTGTGCCACTAGCGCCTTGCGACGACCTCCCCCTGATTCCAACTCGTCTCCTCCATCTCCCTTCTGAACTTTCCACCTCTCTTCTTCTCTATCGAGCAGGCACCACCGTGGTATCAACGGACACATCGTCAATCATTCAACCACTTCACTTGTATCTGACACCTCAGCAAAGGAAAGCAGCAGCGGGGTACAACATCAGCATCATCATCACACTGTACGTCCATGTGTGTAATGCTGCCTGACTGAGGACATATCCCTGTTATCTCCATCCTTTGGCAATAATGGTTGCGCATCACTAATTTCATCCAAATGATGTGTAAATAACTCCTCTGAGGGATCAAGTGAAGCGGCTGTGGTGGCTGTGGTGGTAGTGGTGGTGTGGCGGCGGGCGGGAGAGTGGTAACTTGAAAGCAGGTGACCAAAGCTGAGCTGGAGGAGGATGGTGCGTCAAGGTTCTTAGCGGAAGCTGTTGAAGATTGTGTGTCCTGTGTAGCCAGTCAACTATTTTCTCTGAATTGTTTGGGTTCAGGGTAAGTGGCCTCTGAACACTGGGCATTATTCCAGGGCCAGTGGATATCACAGCACACGAACACCGACGGCCCCTGCGGTGTGGCCTGCCTCTGCCTGTCATTTTTTATTATATAAGTGTTACTATGCGTGCAAGGTACTGTGCCACCCTATATAAGTGGTGGGCAGTGGGCACAGTACAGTCTGTGTGGGCCTGACACACACAGGCCTTGCAAATGGGTATTAGATCACAGAAAAAAATTAAATAGAATTTTCTTTTATCTGCGAGGATTTGTGAGTAAATGACACCCTGTAACGGTATAAGTGTGAGGTCTAGCCACTAGCCAGTGGCCACAATACAGTCTGTGTGGGCCTGACACACACGGGCTTGCAAATGGGATTAGATCACAGAAAAAAATTAAATAGAATTTTTTTTTATCTGCGAGGTATTTGTGAGTAAATGACACCCTGTTAACGGTATAAGTGGAGGTCTAGCCACTAGCCAGCAGACACAATACAGTCTGTGTGGGCCTGACACACACGGGCTGCCAATGGGATTAGATCACAGAAAAAAAATGTAATAGAATTTTTTTTTATCTGCGAGGTATTTGTGAGTAATGACACCCTGTAACGGTATAAGTGGAGGTCTAGCCACTAGCCAGTGGCCACAATACAGTCTGTGTGGGCCTGACACACACGGGCTAGCAATGGGTTTAGATCACAGAAAATATTAAATATAATTTTTTTTTTATCTGCGAGGTATTTGTGAGTAAATGACACCCTGTAACTGTATAAGTGGAGGTCTAGCCACTAGCCAGCGGACACAATACAGTCTGTGTGGGCTTGACACACACGGGCTTGCAAATGGGATTAGATCACAGAAAAATATTAAATAGAATTTTTTTTATCTGCAAGGTATTTTCTGTCACACCCTGTATGAATGGTGTGCACACAGTACTGTCTGTGCCTGAGCCTGCAGCCTCTCACACACGGCCAGGGCAACTGCAATATATGTATATATTAAAAAAAAGCAGACTGATGTACCAGCCCTGAAAAGGGCTTTTTGGGATGCTGTCAGGACGCTGTCCTTACAGCAGATGAGTCTGTGGACACAGACAATGCCCTAGCTAACGCTTTCCCTATTGAATCAGCAGCAGCAGCACTTTCCCTCCTCTCACTGAGAATGCAGATTCCGAATGAATCTAAAATGGATGCTGTCCGGGAGGTGGGAGGGTCTGGGAGGGAGGGTCTGCTGCTGATTGGCTGGAATGTGTCTGCTGACTGTGAGGTACAGGGTCAAAGTTTACTCAATGATGATGTATAGGGGGCGGACCGAACATCGCATATGTTCGCCCGCCGCGGCGAACGCGAACAAGCTATGTTCGCCGGGAACTATTCGCCGGCGAACTATTCGGGCCATCTCTATTGATTGAGTCCCCATGGCCGTTGTCATCATCATCAGCCTCATCCTCCTGTATAACGTGACTCCTCCTCCTGTAGCTCCTCAACTTCCATTTACTGCTCTATGGAACTTTCTCCATGCAGGTCTCCAACGGCTATAGGGTGACCAGCAAAATGCGGAAACTGATCTTCTTACACCATCCCTTGTTGCATTAGTGTGATCAGCTGTTCTAAGATAAAAATCAGGGGGATGACATTGTTGATCCCGCAGTTGTCTTCACTAACAAATCTGGTGGCCTTTTTGAAAGGCCTGAGTATGCGACAGGCGTCTTTGATGAGATGTCACTTCCAGACCTCAAAACAACACATCCTCCCTGCTGAAGTAATGTGTTGCATGACCAAATAATTCACAGCATTGTGCTTCTCATACAGATGCTGTAGCATATGCAAGGTCAAATTCCAGTGAGTTGTAACATTGAGGCTCAAGCAGTGCAGACTGTTCTGTAGCTACTAGTCCAGGGAGGGAGTATAATCTTGCCACATAAGAATGGCCCTAATCATGAGAACAGTCTCCTGGACACTGTGAACATGATCTGCAAGCCCCTGTATTTTGCATTGCATAACTAAATTTATCACATGCATCATGTAGGGAGCATGTGTTTTCCCCCAATTGCAGCACAACTATGATGTTCCTGTCATTGTCGTTTAGTATCTTGCCCAGATGGAGTTGGCAGAGATACAGCCAATCAGGATTAATACACTTTAGCAAGTGATCGGCGTGTAGCTAGAGATGTCTTGAACATAAAATTTTCCGTTCGCGAACGGCGAACGCGATTTTCTGCAAATTTTTGCGGACGGGCGAACCGGGCGAACCGCCATAGACTTCAATAGGCAGGCGAATTTTAAAACCCACAGGGACTCTTTCTAGCCATAGTAGTAATGGAAAAGTTGTTTCAAGGGGACTAACACCTGGACTGTGGCATGCCAGAGGGGGATCCATGGCAAAACTCCCATGGAAAATTACATAGTTGACACAGAGTTGGATTTTGAATCCATAAAGGGCATATATCACCTAACAATCCAATTTTGTTTTGAACAACGTGGTTTAAAACTTCCAGTGTGTGTATACGATCAGGTATGATGTTGTATCGATCAGGTAGTGTAAGGGTTACGCCCACTTCACAGACATTGACAGGACCAAATCCCCTTTTAATGCACCGCAAACAACCGCAAACCGTCCATTTGCCCAACCGCAAACTCCCCATTTGTTCAAGGTTGGATACCAAGCTAGCCATGTCCCGTTGATGTCATTGAAGGTTTCTTCCTCCACCCAGCCACGTACAACACCAAGGGTCCCGGAAAGGTGAATTGAATAGATTTTTCGAACTGGGAGATGGTTAAAAAAACGCTGGCTCCCTCCCCTTTGTTTGAATCCACGGTCACTGCGTCTGTGCCGTGCAATTTACTGTCCCACCCTATATGAGTGGTATTTTCTGTAGTTCTCTCTTCTCATCAGTTTAATATCCCTGTTACGTCCCCAATCTGGGGTCCATTTATTAAATAAATTTTTCGAACAGGGGAGATGGTTAAAAAAAAACGCTGGCTCCCTCCCCCTTTGTTTGAATCCACGCCACGGTCACTGCGTCCTGTGTCGTGCAATTTACTGTCCACCCGATATGAGTGCTATTTTCTGTAGTTCTCTCTTATCATCAGTTTAATCCCCTGTTACGTCCCATTCTGGGGTCCATTCATTAAATAGATTTTTCGAAACGGGGAGATAGTTAAAAAAAACGCTGGCTCCCTCCCTTTGTTGAATCCACGCCACGGTCACTGCATCTGCGCCGTGCAATTTACTGTCACAACCCGCTATGAGTGCTATTTTCTGTAGTTCTCTCTTTCTCATCAGTTTAATCCCTGTTACGTCGCCAATCTGGGGTCCATTTATTAAATTGATTTTTCGAACAGGGAGATGGTTAAAAATACGCTGGCTCCCTCCCCTTTGTTTGATCCACGCCACGGTCACTGCGTCTGCCTCCGTGCAATTTTACTGCCCCACCCGATATGAGTGGTATTTTCTGCAGTACTATTCTCATCAGTTTAATCCCTGTTACATCCCATATCAGGGTGGGATTGCCTTTTGTGAAAAAAAATTTAGGCTGGGTACCTTCGACTGCCTTCTCAGTGACAGACCAAACTCTGATACACCAAAATGAATTGATTTTAGGAACCGGGAGACGGAAAAAGCAGCTTGGTCGGTCCTCTTACTCAGTCCCAAGTTGGGGCACTGCGCGTGCACGGAGCAATGTGCTGTGACACCCTATATGAGTGGTGTCTTAACTAGTACTATTCCTATCAGTTTAATGCCTGTTACGTCCCCTGTCCGGGGACGTGTGTCGAATTGATTAACTATTGTCAAATTAACGAACCATTACGACATCCTGGAATAATTTAGTTCTGAGCTTTGTACTTGCTTTGCATTGGAATTGATGGGGATTTTTTAAATTGTCTGCATTATTTCTAATAAACTATTAAGAGACTTTATTATGATTTTTTTATTTTATGTATTAAAAACCCACCCATACAACGTAAAAAAAAATTATAAAAAATTTTACGTTTTTTCTATGAAAAATGATCCAGCGATCGCTTTAGTCTGATCATAATGAAGCAACGGCCTTATCACGCCCCTTCACCACAACAAGGTAACGATCACGAAGGGAATTGACACTTGTATGTGCCTTTTTTTTGTTTTTTGTTTTTGCAGCCACAGTGCAGCAACAGAGGCTAGAAAAATAGGCATGTACACATGCCTGAAAAATAATGTTATGTTGCAAGCCGCTGTTGTAGCAGCGGCCCGGAAAAATTGATGTTCTCAAGGCAGAAAGGTGACTAAAACATTGCGGCTTGAACCCCTATTTGGTGGCGGAGAATTCACGAAAGTCATCCGGTATGCAGACATTAAATACAGCAGCGTGGGGGACCATTTTGAGGCCAAGGCATGTCATCAGGCCTTTTGTTTGTCAAACGTATCCCCCACTGTCAGTCTCTTCGGGATCCATGCCTCATTTCTTCTTAATGAAGGTGAGGTAATCAACACTTTTTTGACCGAGGCGACTTCTTTTGTCAGTGACAATGCCTCCTGCTGCACTGAAGGTCCTTTCTGAAGGACACTTGAAGCGAGGCAGGCCAGAAGTTCTATCGCAAACTGGGATAGCTCAGGCCACAAGGTCAAGCTGCAAACCCAGTAGTCAAGGGGTTCATTCGCTCCTCAGAGTGTCGATATCTGCAGTTAAGGCGAGGTAGTCTGCTACCTGTCGGTCGAGGCGTTCTCTAAGGCTGGATCCCGAAGGCTGTGGCGATGTGTAGGACTGAAAAAGCTCTGCATGTCCTCCATCAACAACACAATTTGTAAAGCGCCCTGTCCTTGCCGCTGTGGTCGTGGTAGGAGGAGGATTACTTTCACCTCTTCCCCCTGTTAGATTCCCGTTGTGCTGTGACATCTCCCTTATAAGCTGTGTAAAGCATATGTTTTTGTTTTGTTTTGAACTGCTGCATCCTTTCTGACTTTCGGTAAGTGGTAACATTTCCGCAACTTTCTGCTTATACCGGGGGGTCTAGTAGCGTTGGCCCACCCAGTACATGGTCGTTCTCCTTCATCCTTTTTATACGAGGGTCCCTCAACAGACATGACAGCATGAAAGACCCCATTTGCACAGGATTGAATGCTACTCATTTCCCGTTCCTCGTCCTCACTGATGTCATTGACGGTCTGTTCTTCACCCCAGCCACGTACAACACCACAGGTCCCAGATAGGTGACAAACAACGTGCAACCCTGGGATGCCTGCTGTGGTTGGTCTTCCTCTCCTCAAAGCCACATTCCTCCTCTGACTCCTCTTCCTCATACTCCTCTTGCAGCGTTGCCGCAGGTCCGGCAAGCGATGATGACAAGGCTGTTTCTCGGTGTGATGGTGACCACAACTCTTCCTCTTTACGCTCATCTACAGCCTGATCCAGCACTCTTCGCAGGGCATGCTCGAGGAAGAAAAACAAATGGTATGAGGTCGCTGATGGTGCCTTCCGTGCGACTGACTAGGTTTGTCACCTCCTCAAAAGGACAGATGAGCCTACAGGCATTGCGCATGAGCGTCCAGTAACGTGGCAAAAAAAAATTCCAGCTCCGCAGAGCTGTCTTAGCAACCCGGTCATACAAATACTCGCTTGATGGCTTTTCTTGTTGGAGCAGGCGGTCGAACATTAGGAGTGTTGAATTCCAACGTGTCGGGCTGTCGCAAATCAAGCGCCTCACTGGCATGTTGTTTCGGTGCTGAATGTCTGAAAAGTGCACCATGGCCGTGTAGGAACGCCTGAAATGGCCACACACCTTCCTGGCCTGCTTGAGGACGTCCTGTAAGCCTGGGTACTTATACACAAAGCGTTGTACGATGAGATTCAACACGTGTGCCATGCACGGCACATGTGACAACTTGCCCCAAATCAATGCCGCCAACAAATTGCTTCCATTGTCACACACAACTTTGCTGATCTCCAGTTGGTGCGGGGTCAGCCACTGATCCACCTGTGCGTTCAGGGCGGACAGGAGTGCTGGTCCGGTGTGGCTCTCTGCTTTCAGGCAAGTCAACCCCAAGACAGCGTGACACTGTCGTATCCGGGATGTGGAATAGCCCCTGGAGAGCTGGGGGGATTCAGTTGATGTGCAGCCAGACACCGCATCAGAAGAAGACTCAGCCGAGGAGGTTATGGAAGAGGATGGAGTAGGAGGAGTAGAGGAAGGTGGCAGTAGGCCTGCTGCAAGTCGTGGCGGTGTCACCAACTCCGCTGCAGAGTCACGCATTCCATGCTTGTCAGCCGTCAGCAGGTTGACCCAATGCACAGTGTAGGTGATATACCTGCCCTGATCGTGCTTTGCAGACCAGGTATCAATGGTCAGATGGACCCTTGCCTCAACATTGTATGCCAGAGATTCCATGACTTCCTTTTCAATCACTGAGTAGAGGTTTGGGATTGCCTTTTTTGAAAAAAAAAAATTCGTCCGGGTACCTTCCACTGTGGTGTCCCAATAGCGACAAATTTTTTGAAGGCCTCAGACTCCACCAGCTGGTATGGTAGAAGCTGGCGGGCTAAGAGTTCCGTCAAGCCAGCTGTCAGACGCCGGGCAAGGGGGTGACTCTGTGACATTGGCTTCCTACGCTGAAACATTTCCTTTAAAGACACTAGTGATGAGCGGCAGGGGCAATATTCGAATTCGCGATATTTCGCAAATATTTGGGCGAATATTCGCCATATATTCAAGAATTTGCCAAATTCATGATCTCCAGGCATTATTTTCTTGATTGCGAAAATTCGCATAAAATTCGCATAAAAATATTCACATAAAAAATTTGCATGAACTGGTATTTTAAAAAAAATCGAATTATTCGCGATTACGAATATATTTAGCGATATTCTAAATATTCGCGAATTCTCGAAGTGCCGATATTCGCGATTAAAATTCGCAATTCGAATATTCGTGATCAACACTAAAAGACACCTGACTGTGGGCAGATGAGATAGAACTGCTGAAGGTGAGAGGCGGAGTGGCGGGTGGTTGAGAGGAGGCAAGGAGGACAGCAGTGGTTGACGTGGCTGAAGATGCTGGACCAGGAGGAGGATGGTGGCTTTGAGCTTGTGTGCTGCTTCTACTCGTCATCATGTGTTGATCCCATAGGCGTTTGTGATGTGCGATCATGTGCCTTCGCAAAGCAGTTGTACCTAGGTGGGTGTTGGATTTCCCACGACTCAGTTTCTTTTGGCACAGGTTGCAAATGGCATCGCTGTTGTCAGAGGCAGACACACAAAAAAAATGCCACACTGCTGAGCTTTGCAATGACGGGATTCTGGTGGTGGCAACAGCATGTGTTGATTGGCGTGCTGTCTGGCTGACCCCGGGTGCCGATACATGCTGTCTGACTGTGCCACTAGCTCCTTGCGATGATCTCCCCCTGCTTCCAACTCGTCTCCTCCTTCTCTCTGTCTCCCCTTCTGAACTTTCCCCCTCTTTTTCTTCTCTTCGAGCATGCACTTACGTGGCATCCACGGACACATCGTCATCATCAACCACTTCACTTGTATCTGACACCTAAGCAAAGGAAGCAGCAGCGGGTACAACATCATCATCATCATCATCATCACACTGTACGTCCATGTGTGTAATGCTGCCTGACTGAGACATATCCCTGTTATCTCCATCCTCTGGCAATAATGGTGGCGCATCACTAATTTCATCCAACTGATGTGTAAATAAACTCCTCTGAGGGATCAGTGAAGCGGCTGTGGTGGCTGTGGTGGTAGTGGTGGTGTGGCGGCGGGCGGGGAGAGTGGTAACTTGAGAGCAGGTGACCAAAGTTGATCTAGAGCAGGATGGTGCGTCAAGGTTCTTAGCGGAAGCTGTTGAAGATTGTGTGTCCTGTGTAAGCCAGTCAACTATTTTCTCCTGAATTTTTTGGGTTCAGGGTACGTGGCCTCTGAACACTGGGCATTATTCCAGTGGAAATCACAGCACCACGAACACAACGGCCCCTGCGGCGTGGCCTGCCCTCTGCCTGTCATTTTTTTATTAGATAAGTGTTACTATGCGCTTCAAGGTACTGTGCCCCCTATATAAGTGGTGGGCAGTGGGCACAGTACAGTCTGTGTGGGCCTGACACACACGGGCTTGCAACTGTGATTATATCACAGAAAAATATTAACTATAAATTTTTTTTTATCTGAAAGGTATTTTGAGTGAGTGACACCCTGTAACGGTATGAGTGGAGGCCTAGCCAGTGGCCACAATACAGTCTGTTTGGGCCTGACACACACGGCTTGCAACTGTGATTATATCCTCATAAAAATATTAAATATAATTTTTTTTTTATCTGCGAGGTATTTGTGAGTGAGTGACACCCTGTAACGGTATAAGTGGAGGCCTAGCCAATAGCCAGTAGCCATAATACAGTCTGTGTGGGCCTGACACACACTGGCTTGCAACTGTGATTAGATCACAGAAAAATATTAAATATAATTTTTTTTTATCTGCAAGGTATTTGTGAGTGAGTGGACACCCTGTAACGGTATGAGTGGAGGCCCTAGCCACTAGCCAGTGGCCACAATACAGTTTGTGTGGGCCTGACACACACGGGCTTGCAAATGTGATTATATCACAGAAAAATATTAAATAGATTTTTTTTTTTATCTGCGAGGTATTTGTGAGTAAGTGACACCCTGTAACGGTATGAGTGGAGGCATAGCCACTAGCCAGTGGCCACAATACAGTCTGTGTGGGCCTGACACACACTGGCTTGCAACTGTGATTAGATCACAGAAAAATATTAAATATAATTTTTTTATCTGAAAGGTATTTGAATGTGTGACACCCTGTAACGGTATAAGTGGAGGCCTAGCCAGTGGCCACAATACAGTCTGTGTGGGCCTGACACACACTGGCTTGCAACTGTGATTATATCACAGAAAAATATTAAATATAATTTTTTTTTATCTGCAAGGTATTGTCTGTCACACCCTGTATGAATGGTGTGCACACAGTACTGTCTGTGACTGAGCCTGCAGCCTCTCACACACGGCCAGGCAACTGCAATATATAGATATATATATAAAAATAAAATAAAAAGCAGACTGATGTACCAGCCCTGAAAAGTCTGTGGACACAGAACACTGCCCTAGCTAACGCTTTCCCTATTGAATCAGCAGCAGCACTGTCCCTCCTCTCACTGAGAATGCAGATTCCAAATGAATCTAAAATGGATGCTGTCCAGGAGGAGGGAGGGTCTGGGAGGGTCTGCTGCTGATTTGCTGGAATGTGTCTGCTGACTGTAAGGTACAGGGTCAAAGTTTACTCAATGATGATGTATAGGGGGCGGACCGAACATCGCATTTGTTCGCCCCCGCGGTGAACGCGAACAAGCGATGTTCGCCGGGAACTATTCGCTGGCGAACTATTCGGGCCATCTCTACGTGTAGCTACTCTCACCTAGGCGATCAGCTCATACCAAGCTAGTTGTATTGTTACTCAGGGAAGTTGTTGTAAACTCAGGGCTCCAGACTAAAAAAAATATCAAGGAGCCATTGCCTCCTAACCTGGAAAAATTTTAGTCGCCAAATTTTAAATACATATAATTACGGTATAATAAAAAAAAAAACACGACATGTCTTACCTAGGGTTGTCACGATACCAACATTTTGACTCGATTTCGATACCATAAAAAAGTATTGCGATACTTAATACATATGAAAAAATAAAACACTAAAAAAGCCGCGTGCATTCCACATTTTATGGAACGTCTGGACCATAATAGAACAGTCCGAATCCTAATTTTAGTCGGGACAAGGTGACTAAAAAAATGGCAAATAATAATAATAACTATTTACCCCTTTAGGGTCTAGAACCTGGGATCTTTTAATCCCTTGTCCTATTCAGACAAAAAAAAAAATCCACAGAAAAAAAACTAAGATAAAAACATCCTGCACGATATCATATACAAATGTGCGGATGTCCCTTGGCCTTATTATTGAAGAAAACCACAGAAATAAGATAATAATGCACTTAGTGAAGTAGATGCAAGCATTTTATATGGACAAAGTCCTCACTCTGATATGATAATATCTGAGACACTTAGTCAATATATTTTGATCAAAACACATCTAAGCCCGCCTACCAAGCGCCAAGGTGGTCTCAGGTCAGGCAGGTCCTACGCTAGACCTACCTAAGCCATTGGGCTTTTAGTGCAGGATGTTTTTATCTTAGTTTTTTCAGTGTATTTTGTTTTTGTCCATGTAGTATTCAAGTGTAAATGCGCACCTATTTTATCTTGGGAGTAGCATTCCTCTGCACTTTTGCCCTTCCTATCCAATAGAGCGCCTTGATTAGGTGGTACATATAGGTGTGCTTACTCCTCCTCCCATTGGTTGCTTCATGCACATGGAGGTGACTAGGAGCAGCACACCATATGTGCGGCGTCTGCGCTCCTGAACATAGAAGCCCAATGGCTTAGGTAGGTTTAGCGTAGGACCTGCCTGACCTGAGACCACCTTGGCGCTTGGTAGGCGGGCTTAGATGTGTTTTGATCAAAATATATTGACTAAGTGTCTCAGATATTATCATATCAGAGTGAGGACTTTGTCCATATATAATGCTTGCATCTACTTCACTAAGTGCATTATTATCTTATTTCTGTGGTTTCCTTGTCCTATTTACCCTAATAGAGCTCTATTAGGGTGAATAGGACTTTACACTGTCGCTGCTGCCCTGTGCATAGTGCACACAGCAGCATGGAGCTGACTATGGCAGCCAGGGCTTCAGTAGCGTCCTGGCTGCCATGGTAACCGATCGGAGCCCCAGGATTACACTGCTGGGGCTCCGATCAGAACTGCCACTGTCACCAATGCAATGAGGAGGAGTGGAGGGGACCACTGCCACCAATGAGGAGGGGGAGGGGACCCGGTGGCCACTGCCACTAATGATTATAATAGTTATAATACTGGGGAGGGTGTTGGGGGCGCACTGCGCCACCAATGATTCTACTTTATAATACTGGGGTTGGGGGGGTGCGGTGCACTGCGCCACCAATGAATATAGTTTATGCCTGAATACAAACGCAGGCTGCGCTTCAGGTGCCGGCCATATCCCATACCTGGCACCCAGCATCTATGACTGCGCGCTGCGATCCACCGCTTTTAACCCATCAGGTGCCGCATCTAAGGGGTTAATAGCGGGGGATCGCAGCGCGCAGTCATAGAGGCTGGGTGCAGGGTGTCATGCCCCACTCTGACGATGTGCGGAGGTCGGCCAGGATTGCAGCACGAGTTTAGTGTTTGTTTTGGAGTCGTGCTGGATCCGCCCCTCATCAGGTGCACTGGGTGGAGTCATTAGTTTAAATAGCTCCTCTGCCCAGTGCCCTGAGCGGATTATATTCATTATTGTGATCTTGGAAGCTAGGAAGGAAGGTTGGCTGTCTGCTCCAGCTCAGAAAGATAAGTGTTGTTTCTAGTTGGTTGTTTTGTGTCATCTTTCCCATCCAGGTTCTGTGCGAGCAGGCTGCTCCTATTTCCCACTTCACCATCTCAGGGAATTCAGGCTTTTGTCAGCCCAGGCACGGGGACATCTCAGATCTACCTTCAAGATCTGTAGATGGGCTGAGCAGTGCAGAGAAAGAGGTCAGGGATTAGCTAGGAGGTGACCCTTCCCTGTCTCTCGCCCAGAGCCTGGTTGGTTCGTTATCTGTCATACTGAGTGCACGCCCGCCGTGATATTATAATCCGCCATACTGTGACTGCCATCACTCAGCGCTTTTGTGATGGCGTCAATTGATGCACTGGTTGACCGCATGCAGGGTTTATCCCTAGAGGTTGCGGATCTGCGTGGTACGGTCACACAGTGTCAGAGGTTTCTGGCATCAGGTACAGGTCAAATTGGTGGGGAGCCTAAAGTCGCTCTTCCCGACAGATTTACAGGGAGTATGGATGATTTTTTCCGCTTTAAAAAGTCATGCAAATTGTACTTTCGACTGCGTCCATTTTCGTCAGGTAATGAGGATCAGAGGGTTGGTATCATCATGTCTCTGCTTAAAGGGGACGCTCAATCCTGGGCTTTTTCTCTGCCGCCCGGTTCTCTGACTCTCCGGTCAGTGGAGGAATTTTTCCAAGCCCTGGGATTGATTTACGATGACCCAGATCGGGTCTCGATGGCAGAATCGAAATTGCGTAACTTACTGCAGGGTGAACATACTGCAGAGGGTTACTGTACAGAGTTTAGGAGGTGGGCTACTGAGTCGGGGTGGAACGACCCCGCGTTACGTAGTCAGTTTTGTCAGGGGTTATCTGAAAGGTTGAAGGATGCCCTGGCTTTTCATGAGTATCCGGATACTTTAGAGAATGCTATGTCTTTGGCTATACGGTTGGATAGACGTATCCGAGAGAGGGGTAAGGGTCCCTCTGTGCAGGGGATCCCTCCTGCGTGTGGTTTTGTTTCTTCTTCTGCCCAGGGTGATATTGCTTATAACTCTGGAGTAGCGGAGGAACCCATGCAATTGGGTCAGATTTCTTGCCATTCTGATAGTAGAGACTTTAGGAAATTGCACAAACTATGTTACTTTTGTGGAAAGAGGGGTAATTTTATTTTTTCTTGTCCTCATGTTAAATCACAGGTGGAAGAGAAAAAGAAAAAAGAAAAAAAAAACCTCCCTCACACTTGGTAGTATGAATGGTGTGGTGGAGCAGACAGGTATGCAAGCTCCCTGCAGTTCCCGTTTTCTCCTTTCAGCTATGGTGGCGCTAGAGTCAAAAAATGTGTTTGTTGATGTATTCCTTGATTGTGGTGCTGGGGTAAACCTAATTGACTTTCTATTTCTTCAAGGCCTGGGACTAAGTACTTGCACGTTAGAGAACGAGATTCGTGTTTTTGCAATTGATTCTTCCCCTCTTTCTCAAAGGAGTCTCACTCACATTGTTCATGGTATTCATTTAAGGGTGGGTGATTCACATGCTGAAATTATTTCTTGTTTTGTCATGAAGGATTTGCCAGCTCCTATAGTTTTGGGGTTGCCATGGTTGATTAGACATAACCCAATTATAGACTGGCAAGCGAAACAAATCATTGGTTGGAGCGAGTTTTGTTCGGACAATTGTCTTGTCACATCTATTTCTGAAGTGTCCATTACGCCATTACGGCTTTACGGATTTTGCGGATGTTTTTTCGGAGGGTGGGGCTCAGGAATTGCCCCCTCATCGGGACTATGATTGTCCAGTTAATCTCATTCCTGGCGCCAAGTTGCCAAAGTCTCGGCTTTACAACCTCTCTCAACCCGAAAGAGAGGTCATGCGAAAGTATGTCGCCGAGAGTTTGGCAAAGGGTCATATTAGACCATCTAAGTCTCCAGTGGCAGTAGGTTTGTTCTTTGTGAAGAAAAAAGATGGATCACTGAGACCGTGTTTGGATTTCCAGGAGTTGAACCGTATTACAGTCCGGGATCCATATCCCCTGCCCTTGATCTCTGATCTTTTTGATCAGATTGTTGGAGCCAAGGTGTTCTCCAAGTTGGATTTGAGAGGAGCCTACAATCTGATCAGGATCAAGAAAGGGGATGAGTGGAAAACGGCCTTCAATACGCACGAGGGTCATTTTGAAAACCTGGTGATGCCTTTTGGGTTGACGAACGCGCCAGCAGTATTTCAGCGATGCGTCAATGACATTTTTCATCACTTGGTGGGGAGGTTCGTAGTAGTTTACCTGGATGACATTTTAATTTATTCTCCTGATCTGAAGACCCATCAGGATCATGTGAGACAGGTTTTGACGATCCTTCGGGAGAATAAGTTGTATGCCAAATTGGAGAAATGTTTGTTTGCGGTGCAAGAGCTTCCGTTCTTGGGATACATGCTTTCTGATTCCGGTTTTCGTATGGACCCCGAAAAGGTCCGGGCGGTTCTGGAGTGGGACCGACCAGAGAATCAGAAAGCTTTGATGCGGTTCTTGGGGTTTACAAATTATTATAGGAAATTTATTTCAAATTATTCTACCCTAGTAAAACCTCTTACTGATATGACCAAGAAGGGCGCCGATGTCTCTGTCTGGTCGGATGAGGCGTTGCAGGCCTTTTCGGCTGTTAAGGAGCGTTTTGCGTCCGCTCCCATTCTGGTGCAGCCGGATGTGTCTCAACCATTCGTAGTGGAGGTTGATGCATCAGAGGTGGGGGTTGGGGCGGTGCTGTCACAGGGTTCATCTCCTGGCAAGTGGGTCCCGTGTGCTTTCTTCTCCAAGAAGCTCTCGGTTGCCGAGAGGAATTATGATGTTGGAGATAGAGAGTTGTTGGCTATCAAGTTGGCCTTTGAGGAATGGCGCCACTGGTTGGAGGGGGTGTCTCACCCCGTTACGGTGTATACTGACCATAAGAATTTGGCTTACCTGCAATCTGCCAAGCGTCTGAACCCTAGGCAGGCCAGATGTTCACTTTTTTTACCAGGTTCAATTTCGTGGTTACCTTTCGCCCAGGGGTCAAGAACGTCAAGGCTGATGCCTTGTCTCGCAGCTTCCCTGGGGGAGGTGATTCAGAAGATCCAGCGCCGATTTTGGCGGATGGAGTGGTGGTCTCCGCTCTGTACCCTGAATTGGAGATGGAGGTGTTGGGAGCTCAGGAGGGGGCTCCTGGTTCGTGTCCCCCAGGGAGGTTGTTTGTTCCTGAGGGCCTACGATACAAGGTGTTTAAGGAACATCACGATACTGTTCTCGCTGGACATCCTGGTGGTAAGTCCACCTGTGATCTGGTGTCCCGGAGGTTCTGGTGGCCAGGTTTGCGTAAGAGTATTGAGAATTACGTGGCAGCTTGTGAAACCTGCGCTCGGTCTAAGGTTGCTCATACTCGACCGCCTGGTTCACTTCTTCCATTGTCTATTCCATCTCGTCCTTGGACACATTTGTCCATGGACTTTATTACGGACCTACCGAGTTCCTCCGGGAGAACAGTGATTTTGGTGGTAGTCGATCGTTTCAGTAAAATGGCTCACTTTATACCACTAACAAGTCTGCCTAACGCTAAGACTCTTGCGCAGATTTTTGTGGATAATATTGTTAAATTGCACGGTATTCCTTCGGATATTGTCTCTGATAGGGGCACGCAGTTTGTCTCCAGGTTTTGGAGGGCGTTCTGCTCTCGACTTGGCATTCAATTTTCTTTCTCGTCGGCTTTTCATCCACAGTCGAATGGTCAGACGGAGCGTACCAATCAAAACCTGGAGACCTACTTGAGGTGCTTTGTGGCTGAGAATCAGGAGGACTGGTTCTCGTTCTTGCCCTTAGCAGAATTTGCATTGAATAACCGTAGGCAGGAGTCCACGGGTAAGTCGCCATTTTTTGGCGCATACGGTTTCCATCCTCAGTTTGGTACCTTTTCTGGGTCTGGTTCCTCCGGGATGCCAGAGGAGGAGAGATTCTCTTCTGCCTTATCCTCTATCTGGCGGGGGATTCAAGGGAATTTGGAGAGGATGGGTGAGAGGTATAAACGAATGGCTGACAGGAGACGTGTGACTGGTCCGGACCTGTGTGTGGGTGATTTGGTGTGGTTGTCCACTAGGAATATCAAGTTGAGAATGCCATCTTGGAAACTGGGTCCAAGATTTGTTGGTCCATATAAGATTTCTGCTGTGATCAATCCTGTGGCATTTCGACTTGATCTGCCGCAGACTCGGAGGATCCACGATGTCTTCCACAAGTCTTTACTAAAAAAATATGTTAAACCGGTGGTACCATCGCCATTGCCTCCTCCTCCTGTTCTGGTCGAGGGAAACTTGGAGTTCGAGATCTCCAGGATTCTTGACTCGAGAGTTCTGCGGGGTTCCCTCCAGTACCTGGTTGACTGGAGGGGATACGGTCCTGAGGAGAGGATGTGGGTTCCGGCGTCAGATGTCAACGCCAGCCGTCTGGTGAGGGCCTTTCATAGGTCCCATCCGGATAAGGTTGGTCCAGGGTGTCCGGAGGTCACCCGTAGAAGGGGGGGTACTGTCATGCCCCACTCTGATGATGTGCGGAGGTCGGCCAGGATTGCAGCACGAGTTTAGTGTTTGTTTTGGAGTCGTGCTGGATCCGCCCCTCATCAGGTGCACTGGGTGGAGTCATTAGTTTAAATAGCTCCTCTGCCCAGTGCCCTGAGCGGATTATATTCATTATTGTGATCTTGGAAGCTAGGAAGGAAGGTTGGCTGTCTGCTCCAGCTCAGGAAGATAAGTGTTGTTTCTAGTTGGTTGTTTTGTGTCATCTTTCCCATCCAGGTTCTGTGTGAGCAGGCTGCTCCTATTTCCCACTTCACCATCTCAGGGAATTCAGGGTTTTGTCAGCCCAGGCACGGGGACATCTCAGATCTACCTTCAAGATCTGTAGATGGGCTGAGCAGTGCAGAGAAAGAGGTCAGGGATTAGCTAGGAGGTGACCCTTCCTTGTCTCTCGCCCAGAGCCTGGTTGGTTCGTTATCTGTCATACTGAGTGCACGCCCGCCGTGACACAGGGTATGGGATATGGCCGGCACCCGCAGCCTGCGTTTGTATTCAAGCATAAACTATATTCATTGGTGGCACAGTGGCCACAGCCCCTCCCGTACTCCTCGCTTCTATCAAACCATTGGTGGCAGTGGCAGCTGCGGTACAGGGGGAGGGACTGCCTCCTTCTCCCCTGTGCTGCTGAGGAGAACATGGCACGCGCTGACAGCAGCGCGTCCCATGTCAGTTCCTCGTAAGTGAAAAAGGCAGAGCAGCGGAGGGTCTAGGCGCAAATGGCGACAAGACTACAAAGTCTTGTCGCCATTTAGCAATTCTAAGTCGCATTGGCGACCATTTTGGTCGCCATCTGGAGCCCTGTAACTGTTAGATGTTAGACATTAAGTCCTATGTAGGCAGCCATTTTACCATGTGCTTCTGTGTTATGCAAATGTTACAGTACATGCTATGCTATATACTTATTTATGTTATTTGTATTCTTACAGTTTTACCACAAATACTCCTGCTTTGCCAATAAACACGTTAGACTACAAAGAACAGTCCTCTTATTTGGAAGACAGAAATGGTTTATGCTGAATGTCAGACTGCACACTGTGTGAATGTGTATGAAGACAGAACAGTAAAACAGATGCTAGTCACAAGCGATAGTGGATCTGACTATACGGAGCCGCCATCACACACGCGGTCCTGCGTACAAGGTTGCAGCGGCTGCCATACAGTCACAAGAAGCAAGAGTGCAGCCCCCAGCAATGCAGCACGATTTAGATCACGCTGAAGTCCGTTACTACCTAGACTGAGCCCGCACAGAGACATTAGGCAGCCATCAAATAGGCACACAATATCCACTAGCCAGGCATCATCATTCAGGACCAGGTCACAAGCAACCCGCTCTAGCAAGTTCTCAATAAAAGAAATGGCTGCACTTGCCTATGCAGAAGCTGAGGATGCAAAAGTAAAGTCTTCTTTTGCTGCACAAGAGATGCAACTAAAGTTTAAGCAAGCAGATCAAGTGTCACTGCAATCGTCACTGGAAAAGGAAAGAGCACGCCTGCAAGCGTCACTGGAAAAACTTGCCGCAGAGAAAGAAGCGGCAGCCACAATAGCCAAAGCAGAGTACCTGGAAGCCATGGACTACTCCGAATCTGAGAAACACAGTCAAGTACTTGGGCCAGACCTAGATCAACAAGATCCAGCATAGCGCATCTCAGAATATGTCCATCAGAATCCCAAGACAGATGACAACTATGATCCAGTATATCAGCCAGCTTATACAGAGTGTCAAAAATCCTACTTTGAACCACAGTACCTCCAGCAGGACGGTATGCGACAATACGATGCTGACCACAACTACCGCCCTGCAGAACGAAAGCTACAACCTTCACTTCGACTTAAAGAGAAAACCTTCGCGTCAGAACGGTATTATACAGACTTCCCTAAGCAAGAAACCCCTAAAAGGTATGGTGATACACCACACACGCAACATAACAACAACACACCTGGTAGTAACCAGGCCGCCATGGACTGCGCTAAGTTATTTGCTAAACGGGAGCTGGTTACCAAAGGACTTATAAAGTTCACCGATTGCCCCGAGAACTACAGGGCATGGCGAGCCTCCTTCCAGAACACCATAAGGGACTTAGATCTTTCATGTAGTGAGGAGTTAGATCTCTTGGTAAAGTGGCTTGGAAGCGAGTCTGCTGAACATGCCAAAAGAATCAGAGACATTAACATAAACTATCCGGGCAAAGGCATAAATATGGTGTGGGAAAGACTTGACGAGTGTTATGGGTCAATAAAAGCTATAGAAAATGCTTTATATAAGAGAATTAGTCATTTTCCCAGAATAGTGGGTAGGGGTTACCAGAAGCTCAGGGAACTCAATGACTTGTTGATAGAGGTACAGGTTGCTCAGGCAGATGGAGATCTGCAGGGGCTAGCATTCCTGGACACCGCCAGAGGTGTCAATCCGATTGTCCAAAAACTCCCTTATAATCTACAGGAGAAGTGGATCATGCATGGTTCCCATTATAAACAGTTTCATAATGTACCATTCCCCCCCTTTGTGGTGTTTGTAGACTTTGTTACTCAACAGGCAAGGATCAAAAACGATCCCAGTTTTGACTTTACATTGTCATGTTCCACTGCCCCTGGTGTCAAACCTCATAAAGCACCAGTGGCAGTCCACAAAACTAACATTGCCTCCACAGGTTCTCCTTACAGGCAGTTTAAGTCTTCTCAAGAAGAGAACAAATTCAAAGATCTTACCAAAGACTTCCCCCTGCACAAGAATCCACATCCTCTACTAAAATGCAGAGCCCTTAGAGAGAAGCCTTTAGAGGACCGCAAATAATTCCTCAAAGAAAAAATCTGCTTCAGGTGCTGCGCTACAACATCGCACTTAGCCAAGAACTGTAAGGTCAGTGTAACATGCACAGAATACAACACGGCTTTACACCCTGGACCACCCTCTCAGGTATCACCCCAAGCAGAAAAGAATGACGGGAAGCAGAGGGGCCCGGTTCTCTCTATTTCTTAAGGACATGTGCAGGTACCATTGAGACGGAGGGGAGGAAAGCAACTGGGTACAAAGTAGATTCCATGGATGGTCAGACCTGCTTGTCCCTGTCAACCATACTGGAGTGCAATCACATACCTGACGACTGGTCTGAGATACCTACGCCAAAGCATACCACCCCCACCTGAGGAGTATAGCTCACCTGATACTGGAACTGGACCCAGAAGCCCCAATAGTCTTACTCCTTGGAAGAGACATACTACGAGTTCACAATGCTAGAGGACAAATTAATGGTCCCCAAAATGCTCCATACGCCCAGAGACTTGATTTAGGATGAGTCATCATAGGAGATGTCTGCCTAGGAGGAGCACACAAGCCAACCTCAGTCAACAGTATGCTCACCAACACACTTGAAAATGGATGTCCTTCCCTATTCCAGCCATGTCAGAGCAGTTTCCTGATAAAAGAATTGCCACACAATGCTCCCGTGCCTTGTCCTTTCGCAGATACCTCCTGTGAAGACCATGCCTGCGATGGTGAGCAAGATCACTTGGGGTGCACAGTCTTCCACAGGACAAGAGAAGACAGCAGGGTCGCAATGTCAATAGAAGAAGCTGTTCTTGGATATCATGGATCAAGGAATAGTAAAAGACAAGTCAAATAGCTGGATCACACCTTTTCCATTTAAACCCTGGAGACAATCCTTACCTAACAACAAAGAACTTGTCTACAGTCAATTTATCTCCCTTGGGGGGCGGAGCTAGCCAAGCATGGTGGTGGACGCTTAGTCTTGTGCTCCTCATCACACCACCCGGCCATATAGCTTTATAACCGAGCAACCTACTCGAAAAATGGGCAAACTGTCTAAGGAGACCCCAGAAATCGCAAGGGGACTTGACAAGGTTCCCAAATAAGGCGATGCCTTCTCCGGTCAGAGGGAAGAATATGACGGCGGCTGCTGCCCGCTCTGAAACACAGGAAGACGTCTCAGATGGTGGTAGCTCCTGGGCTTACTCAGACACGCAGGGAGAAACTAACCCACTGCCAATTACAAGGTCTTTCCTAATACACTCCCTGTCGCAAGCTCTATCTCCAGTGATGAAGGAGTTGGCGGATATAAAGATGGAGGTGCAACAGATGGGGTCTTATGTTGAATCACTTGAAAACTCTCAGTTGGCTATTGTACTGTAGAACATAGCAGGGGGCTGCAAGTGTGAGATTGTGGAACAGCTCTTCCTGTCTGATGTTTGTGCCTAATTGTATTGAAACTGTCATTTGGCATTTTGGGCACTAGAGGCCACTGTTTTGCAGCTACCGCCAGCACAATCTGTAATTTGAATATGCAAAGCAGATTATGACTAATGCAGTGTGCTTCTGAAGAGAACGAGGAAGTGGGACATAATCTGACATGGTGGGAGGATTGTTCTGGGAGAGACTGAATCCGATTCCATCCTGGCTTGCGGATGTCCGGGAGTGAATGGACACGCAGAGGAAGGAGATTAGTTGATGTCCCCTTACTGGATCCGGCTCTTTGAAAGAGAGATTGTTCCAGGAAGACCATTTACAGCGTGTGGGCAGAAGTCTGATTTTCAAGCAAGGCCATACGGTTGCTGAGAGGTTGGTGGCCATCCCGGGTAAGTGGCCTCCTCGGGCCCAGAACGGACGCAGGTCAGTACACCTGGTTACTGATTGTCTTATGCTGTGTGGTGCCTGAAGTAACAGAGACTAGCCTAGGCCTTAAAGTAGTTAGATAAGGTTATATGTTTTGCTAGGCCTTACTATACTGAACTGCGGCGCAGTATGTGACTTGCAGGCTCTGCTGCATCTGCCACCGGCTAGGTGTGTCCTCTTTAGCGGCACAGCACAACTTGCAGGCTCTGCTGTGTGTGCCATCGGGCTAGGCCTGTCCCTCAGACAGGGATGGTGACTGTGGGCCTGGGGTATAACTTAGTCTGTGTATACTTTTATTGTTGTGTTATCACTATTGTTAAAATAAAGTTTGTGTTCTTGCATATAAAGCTGGTGTCAGTGTCGCTTTTCTTGTCTGCGACTTCGCTGTATTCTGGGAAGCCCACCCCGATACACGGCTTACAACTTGGCGTAGTCGGCAGGATACAGCGACCGTTATGGACGGGAACGCGGCGGGAGACCGTCCCCCGGCGCCAGTGGTGCTGGATCAGGACCCAGCCCAGGGTGCCAGGGTGGATTTGATTTAAATCAAAATGATCCAAATCACTAGTCAGTAAGGCTTGATTTAAATAATAGTTTTCTACATAAAGACTAATTCTTCCTGGTTTAACTCATAATATGCAAGTAGATGAAGATTTTTAGAATAACAACTTTTCATATTAGTTTGATTAGGTTGATTCTGCATTCATAGGTTTGTAGAAGTTAGGATTAAGGTATTTTTCTCAACACTGTTCATGTTATAACATTTTTGCTGTGAAGAAGAGGCATGTGATCTCTGCTGAGTCAAATTCAGTTTTGAGAACTGCAAAAGTAAACCAAGCATCTGTGATAATATCTTGTAGGCAGAGAAACTGCCCAATAATCTTACAAAAACCTCTGGAAGAGTATGACATTGTGAATGGATTAATGGAATTTATTTACCAAAAAAATTACACATAGACACATAGAATGTGTCGGCAGATAAGAACCGTTTGGCCCATCTAGTCTGCCCAATATACTGAATACTATGAATAGCCCCTGGCCCTATCTTATATGAAGGATGGCCTTATGCCTATCCCATGCATGCTTAAACTCCTTCACTGTATTTGCAGCTACCATTTCTGCAGGAAGGCTATTCCATGCATCCACTACTCTCTCAGTAAAGTAATACTTCCTGATATTACTTTTAAACCTTTGCCCCTCTAATTTAAAACTATGTCCTATTGTAGCAGTTGTTCTTCTTTTAAATATTCTCTCCTCTTTTACCTTGTTGATTCCCTTTATGTATTTAAAAGTTTCTATCATATCCCCTCTGTCTCGTCTTTCTTCCAAGCTATACATGTTAAGGTCCTTTAATCTTTCCTGGTAAGTTTTATCCTTTAATCCATGTACTAGTTTAGTAGCTCTTCTCTGAACTCTCTCCAAAGTATCAATATCCTTCTGGAAATATGGTCTCCAGTACTGCGCACAATACTCCAAATGAGGTCTCACTAGTGCTCTGTAGAGCGGCATGAGCACCTCCCTCTTTCTACTGGTAATGCCTCTCATTATACACCCAAGCATTCTGCTAGCATTTCCTGCTGCTCTATGACATTGTCTGCCTACCTTTAAGTCTTCTGAAATAATGACCCCTAAATCCCTTTCCTCAGATACTGAGGTTAAGACTGTATCACTGATTTTATATTCTGCTCTTGGGTTTTTACGCCCCAGGTGCATTATCTTGCACTTATCAACATAAAATTTTAATTGCCAGATTTTTGACCATTCCTCTAGTTTTCCTAAATCCTTTTCCATTTGGTGTATCCCTCCAGGAACATCAACCCTGTTACAAATCTTTATGTCATCAGCAAAAAGACACACCTTACCATCGATGCATTCTGCAATTTCGCTGATAAAGATATTAAACAATATGGGTCCCAGAACAGATCCATGAGGTACCCCACTGGTAACAAGACCATGGTCTGCCTAATCCATTCAACAATATGGGAGTCCACGTACAGCCTTATTCTACATAATTAAAAACTAATCTTTATTTCATGATGGAATAACCTTTGGATGGTAATATATTTTCCTCAAAAAGCATTTTATATAAAAAAAATCCGATTTAAATAAAAAAAAAATCAGATTTAAATAAAAAAAAAATCCCATTTAAATAAAAAAAAAATATCAGATTTATTTTATTTTTTTATAAAAAATAAATAAATAATAATAATCATTGATTTTTATCCACCCTGCAGGGTGCAAAGGTGAAAGTCCAGCTTGCCCCCAACAATATGGCTACCCCAGTAGGATACATCCCCGTAGGGGCACTGCTGCGTCATCTGCCAAAGTATGAAAGTAGAAACCTGACATTGCAGGACTGGACTGAAAGAGTGCGAAGTGCGGTTAAACTGTGTAACCGGACTCCCGATCTGCGGGCAGAGGTTGCGTTGGGAGCCCTAGAGGGTGACGTTAGGCGGACGGTGATGGTAAGGCCTGACTCCGAGAGAAATACCCTAGAGATGATATTCTTGCTGCTAGAGAGATCCCAAGGGGGGCGGGCCAAAGTGGTACAGTTACGGAGTCACTTCTTTAACCGACCCCAGCAAGAGGGCAAGACCCTGATGCAATATTCTAATGCTCTACAGGATACGCTGAATGAGATACAACGACGAGACCCTCAGGCCATGGGCGCCTTCCGGGAGGTGGACTGGCTTCTACGAGATCAGTTCATAGTGGGGCTCTTCAATAAATTCTTACAAGACAAATTACAGGAGATGACCCGAACAATGGCCGACATAACATTCTACAGCGTCTACTTAGCCGCCGTAGAGAGAGAGGAAGAGCCCATACCTGCGGCAGCGAGAGTAGTGAATAGCACGCATGTTACAAGGGACCAGCCGGGGTCTGAAGAATCAGAGTCCTTAAAGGATGTGGTCCAGGCCCTGCGGGCGGAACTGAAAGAGCTTCGGCTGGAAGTATCCCAGATGAAGGCAGAGCCGTCCCGGCCTACGGAAACTGTCCCCGCACCTCGTGCCACTCCACCCAGAACAACTCACTTGAGGGGGCCGGTCAGAAGAGGGCCCCTCTGTTGGGCTTGCCGAAAGTACGGCCATATGGCTAGAGAATGCCCAGAACAGGTAGCGTCTGAGCCGACGTTAAACTTCCGACCGCTGCAGTAGCTGGGCGTCCTGCGGCGGTGCACCAGAAGTTAAGCCCTGTGTGTGAAGAACATAATCTGTATGCCAGCAGCCCCATATTAGAAGCCGAGTTGGAAGGCCGGAAGGTCTGCTGCCTAGTTGATACAGGGTCAGAATGCACCCTTATGCCTCTGGAGTTCTTCGAGAGGCACTTCAGGCATATGATGGAGCCCGAAGACGGAGCGTCATCAGGCTGCCGGCTGTCAATAATAGAGAGATGGATGTTCGAGGGATAGTCTGGATGCGGGTCCGACTGTTTGGGCAAGACATCGGCAAGAAAGGGGTTGTGCTGGTGGACCATTCGTCCCGGAAAGGAATGGACGTGACCCTAAGCATGAATGTACTGAGAGACCTAGACTATCAACTCTATGCCAGGGAAGGGTTGAAGTACTGGCAACGGGCCACCACACACCGGCCTACCCAGAAGCTCTTACAGCAAATGCTGAGGAGCTGTAGCCTGAGAGAGTAACCTGTCCAGTCGGGCCATTGGAGACGTGAAGGTGCTACGGAGGACTCCGTTGAAGATCCCACCTCGACAAGAGCGAATATTGATGCTGCCGGTGAGGGCGGCATGACGACTGAATGGACTGGAGATCCTGATCGAGCCCGCTTATCAAGAAGAAACACTGATTTGCCCACTGGCAGCCCGGGCCCTCGCCATTGTGAAGGATGGATGTGTGCCTATACGCTGCTGTAATGTTGAGGACTGCAAGATAACTGTCCCCGGAAATACCCTGCTGGCCAAAATTTATGTGTCCGAAGGGGGAATCGCTCAACGAAGGAGCTTCACACTACAGCCGGATAGGAGATCAGCCTGGACCTATGCTGTGGAGATCCATTCAAGGGAAGCCCCGACAGCGGAGTGGAACGGTCGGGTGATCATGGTCCGTATGGGGGTGGACTGCAGAACCCTAACCCCGGGGGAGTTCAACCGGATGCCCTTCGGACTCTCCAATGCTCCAGGGACATTCCAGCGATTGATGGAACACTGTCTGGGGGACCTCAACTTTGAATCAGTGTTGATATACCTGGATGAAATAATAGTGTTTGGGGCCTCCTTTGAAGATCATCTCCAGAAGCTGCGACAAGTCTTGGGACGGCTATGAGACCATGGGCTCAAGATCAAGCCCAAAAAGTGCCAGCTATTCCGATGACAGATAGAGTACTTAGGACATGTGGTCACCCAGGAGGGGGTAAAGCCGGCCCCCAGCAAGGTGGAGGCCGTTCAGAATTGGCCACGGCCAATTGGTACACGGGAGGTACGGGCGTTCGTGGGACTGGCCGGCTACTCCAGGAGGTTTATACCCAAATTCGCTCATCTGGTGGGCCCGTTAAAAGAGTTGCTAAGAAGCACGGCTGGGGGCCTGAAGAAACATCCTGTCGACTGGGGGCCCCGGCAAAAAGAGGCCTTTGAAGCGGTGAAAGAGGCGCTGACCAATGCCCCGATCCTAGCTTATGCGCGGTTTGATACCCCATTCCTGCTGTATACTGACGGAAGCCTACATGGTCTGGGGGCCGTACTATCCCAAGTCCAGGATGGACGGGAGAGAGTCATCGCCTATGGGAGCCGGTCCCTAAGAGAGTCAGAATGCAACCCTGATAACTATAGCTCCTTTAAACTGGAACTACTGGCACTGGTGTGGGCCATGACCGAAAGGTTTGCAGAATACCTGACTGGTGCAGAAGTGACCGTGATGACGGACAACAACCCGTTGGCACACCTGGAGAATGCCAAGCTCGGTGCACTCGAGCAGAGATGGTTGGCCCGCCTTTCTAAGTACCAATACCGCATCAAATTCCGTTCCTGTAGGGAGAACGGCAACGCCAATGCACTCTCTAGAGTTCCAGTAGGAGAGTCGACTCAGAGAGCTGATGAGGAGTTAGAGGACACAAACTTCTGACCTTGGTCGCTTACCTCTGTTCTCGGATGTGGCACATTCAAATGGGGTGGCGTCTGGGATGACCCTGATGCTGGGGAAAACGTTGACTGATTGGGAGAGAGTCCAGAATGGCTGCCGGGATTTGTGGAAAGAGAAAGAAAGAATAAGTTCGGAGCAAGGTCTAGCCTCGACCAGAAGAACGAGACCTTGTGCAACCTTTTTGGGGGGGGGGGGGGCTGATCCGCAGTGCCGCCACATTACTGTTGTTATTCATTACATTTACTTTTGTCTAATAATTTTTTCGTGTCCTTTATATGACTAATTAATAAAATATTTTTGTGATTTACTTATATGTGTGTTCTTGTTTATCGGATCTATTGAGTTGGTGCTCACACATGACTTTCTCATTTTTATTGAGAAGTATTTCGGTTATAATTACAGTCAGAGCTGCAATACCGGCAACAGATCGTCATTCCCATGTCGTCAGGACCGGAGGCCGCCAGGGAAGCTCATGAAAAGCGAGCTCATTTTAGGAGGGACAAAATGTTCAAGTGGCTCCAACGGCTAGTATACTGTCCAGATCTGGCCGACATGGTGGCCACGGCATTTCTTAAGTGTCGATCCTGCGGGCTGAGTAAGAGTACTGAACAGCGGGCCCCTGTGCAGACCATCCGCACATCAGATCACTTTACCAAGTATGAGGTAGCTGTGCCCACCAGAGACCAAACCGCAGAGTCGTCCGCCAAAGCTGTCTGTTAACACTTTATACAGGTGTTCGGGTGTCCACGGAGGATACATTCTGACCAGGAAGCATGCTTTCAGGGTACTCTAATAAACAAACTGTACCAGCTGTATGGGATTGAACGCTCCCGCACCACTCCGTATCACCCACAAGGAAACGGGGCGTGCGAACGCTTCAATCGCACCTTGCTTCAGATGCTGCGGACTCTGGAAGACAGTAAAAAAGCCCAGTGGCCCGAATACCTACTCGAGTTGATGTGGGCCTATAACAACAGAGTACACAGTACCACCGGATACTTTCCATATATGCTCATGTTTGGAAGAGCCGGACCGGAGATTGAAGATCTCCACATGCCTAACCCGATGGAGCCCCCACCGAGAAGTACCACCGCGTGGGTGCAGGAGCACCGCCGCCGGCTTAGAGCGGTTCACAAGGTTGTGGAGGAGCGCCTGGGACAGGTGGTACACCCTAACCCAAGACCAGTGCAGAAAGCTGGGTATGTCCCGGGTGATCGGGTGATGGTCAAAGCTAAACGGCCGTCTGGGAAGTTGGATGGATGGTGGGAGGCGGTTCCATACATAGTGAAGAGATGGGTAGGCCCTGATATTCCAGTCTATGAGGTAGAGCCAGTAGGGACAGGGGGACCCTCACGAAACTTTCACCGTAATATGTTAAGACGTAGCAACTTTGATGAGTCGGTGTGCATGGAGGGGGTGCCTCCTCACGCTCAGGGTATGGAGGAAAGTCCCTCAGATGAGGAAGAGGAAGAATGGTGGGTTTTCCCTGCCCAAGTGTCCACAGAGGTTTCGGCCGTGGCAGGTTTGCCACCCAGGTGCTATGCTGAGCAATCAACAGCTCCTCCCTCGTCAAATATGCCTGACGTCCCCAGTATTTCTGAGCCCCTCAATCTGAGAAGGTCAGCAAGGCCCAATGCTGGTGTGCCGCCACAGAGTTTGTATGGGGAGGGTTGCCGATGATCACAACCTCTAGTGGGGTGGTATGTGAGATTGTGGAACAGCTCTTCCTGTCTGATGTTTGTGCCTAATTGTATTGAAACTGTCATTTGACATTTTGGGCACTAGAGGTCACTGTTTTGCAGCTACAGCCAGCACACTCTGGGATTTGAATATGCAAAGCAGATGATGACTCATGCAGTGTGCTTCTGAAGTGGGAGCTAATCTGACATGGTGGGAGGATTGTTCTGAGAGAGACTGAATCCGATTCCATCCTGGCTTGCGGATGTCCGGGAGTGAATGGACACGCAGAGGAAGGAGATTAGTTGATGTCCCCTTACTGGATCCGGCTCTTTGAAAGAGAGATTGTTCCAGGAAGACCATTTACAGCATGTGGGCAGAAGTCTGATTTTCAAGCAAGGCCGCACGGTTGCTGAGAGGTTGGTGGCCATGCCGGGTAAGCGGCATCCTCGAGCCCAGAATGGACACAGGTCAGTACACCTGGTTACTGATTGTCTTATACTGTGTGGTGCCTGAAGTAACAGGGACTAGCCTAGGCCTTAAAGTTGTTAGATAGTTAGGATTATATGTTTTGCTAGGCCGTACTGTACTGAACTGCGGCTCAGTATTTGACTTGCAGGCTCTGCTGCATCTGCCACCGGCTAGGTGTGTCCTCTTTAGCGGCACAACTTGCAGGCTCTGCTGTTTGCGCCATGGGGCTAGGCCTGTCCCTCAGACAGGGGTGGTGACTTTGGGCCTGGGGTATAACTTAGTCTGTGTATATTGTTTTGTTATTACTATTGTTAAAGTAAAGTTTCTGTTCTTGCATATAAAGCTGGTGTCAGTGTCTTTTCTTGTGTGTGACTTTGCTGTATCCTGGGGAGCCCACCCCGATACACGGCTTACACAAACTTAAATGAAATCCCTGCGCTCACAGTTAAACACTGCTTACCTTTGCCTGGAAGACCAGGAAAATAGAGGAAGGTGAAAGAATGTGAGAAACAGGGGAATCCCAGAATCTGTTCCCACTGAGGAGCTATCAGAATGTGTACGCCGGACCTTTTCCATATTGGTGGGTCAAACACGTGCGGCCGCCATTACAATCGAACGGGCCCACAGAGCTCTTAGGCCCAAACCTGCGGATGGTGATCCGCCAAGAAATACGGTCTGTGCACTTTTAAATTACCTGGACACAGCAGAGATCCTCAAAAAAGCGAGAGAGGCAGGACATTCTTCTAGACAACCATAAAATCCAGATTTTTCAAGATTTGGCGGCTAACACGCTTGCAAAACGGAGGATTTTACGTCCTTTAACAACAGAGCTGCAAGCTAAAAAGCTGCCTATGAGAAGGCTCTTCCCTTTCGGTCTGAGCACTATAATCAAAGGCCGACAAATTACGATGCGCCATCCGGATGACCTGGTCAAGATCTGGGAGGCCCTTGAGATACCACCCATGGATATACCGTCGTGGCTACCTGCGATTCCTTCAGAGGACCTTCCCCAGCTGCCCTCACCTGCACCGTGGACTCTCTCCTCTAAAGCCTAGTCTGCAAGGAAGAAGCAGGCTCATATGGACTAGCGCTCTATTTTTTAAGGTGACAATGCTACCAGCTGTGACATTCTAGTCTGATAGTCTACCCTTTCACAAAATGTTTACGTTACTGTTACAGTTATTCTTCACAGACTGTTGTGTCTGGGCTGACAATATGTGACTCCCTCTTATGGGGAGATGACCCGGTTGGGAATTGTGGCCATCACTCAGGTGGAGGGGATTATATGGGACGACAAGGCCTTTTTGGTATCCCCCCTCTCCCTTACCTGGAGTAACTCTCTTCCTGGCCCGCAACAGGCCATATTTATGCACCTTGACAGGAGTAGGTTCTGTCATATTAGATATAGGTCGGATGTAGAGTTAAGCGGACACCTGGATGTTCGGGTTCGGCAGGTTCGGCCGAACTTGAAAAAAAAGTTCGTGTTCGGGACCTGAACTTGACCCGAACTTGACTCCGAACCCGAACCCCATTGAAGTCAATGGGGACCTGAATTTTTGGGCACTAAAATTGCTCTAAAATAGTCCTGGAAAGGGCTAGAGTGCGGCAAAAGGCATCAACATGTGCTTAAGAGCATGGCAACTGTTCTGCAAACAAATGTGGATGACTTAAAATAACATAAAATACTGAAAAATGTAAAATAACAATTTGGTTCTAGGAGTAGGAGGTTGAGGAGGCGGTGGATGGGTGGATGTGGCGGTGTAGGTGGAAGCGGCGGTGAAGGAGGAATAGGTAGCCAGCACTGATTTGTGTTATTTTTTATTTTTAAATTGGGGTATCCCCCCAAATATTGGGTCATATAACAAAATAAAACTAAGAATAAGTGCACTTGAGTACAAGAATGGATGGTTGAGGCTGGTATAAATGTCTATTCTGCACAAGGTACGGACAAGTCCTGTGGGATCCATGCCTGGTTCATTTTAATAAACGTAAGCTTGTCCACATTGGCTGTGGCCTGTGATAATGCTCTCTGCCGTGCTAAACACACGTTCACACTATACACTGGCTGCGGGGCAGGTCAGCACCTCCAAGGCTGACAAATCTTTTCCACATTTGGGCCATGCTAACCCTGCCTTCTCAGGTGCTAGTGGTGCCCCAGCTGCATTGGCGACCTCTTCCTCCTCCTCTGCCTTCGCCTTGTGCTTCCACTGTGCCCCCACTGTCAGGTGGGAATGCTATCATCAGCGTGCGCTTGTAGTCGCGCATCATCCGATCAGTAACAGATGTTTTCACTAAATTTAGTTCCCTGTCATCAATGCAGAGCAGGGGTTCATTCACAGCAAAATGGGGTTCATGTCAGCCAGCAATACAACAGAGGAATTTGAGTGATTTAGGCCCCTGTCACCCAGGCACAGCAGGGGTTCATTTACGTCAAAAGGGGGTTCATGTCACCCAGCAATACAACAGAGGATTTTGAGAGATTTAGGCCCCTGTCAGCAATGCAGAGCAGGGGTTCATTCACGGCAAAAGGGGGTTCATGTCACCCAGCAATACAACAGAGGATTTAGAGAGATTTAGGCCCCTTTTAGCAATGCAGAGCAGGGGTTCATTCATGGCAAAAGGGGGTTCATGTCGCCCAGCAATACAACAGAGGATTTTGAGAGATTTAGGCACAGCAGGGGTTTGTATACGCCAAAAATGGTAAAATGTCACCCGACAATTGAAAATAAGATTTTTTTCAATTAAGGGGACTAAAATTGCCAAATTTTTTAATTAAAATGGCTCTAAAATAGTCCTTGAAAAGACTAGAGGGATGTAAAAGGCAGTAAAATGTGCTTAAGAGCATGGCAACTGCTCTGCAAACAAATGTGGATAGGGAAATAACTTAAAATGAAATAAAATAACTAAAAATTACAAATTATTAACCTCTAACTCAGAGAAGGAGGTGGATATGGAGTCGGAGGTTGAGGAGGCGGTGAATGTGGTGTTGTAGGTGGAGGCAGCAATGGAGGAGGAACAGGTAGCCAACAATGTTTTTTTTTTTTTTTTAATGGGTAGGTAGCCCTCAAAATATTGGAACAAATAAAAAAAAAAGAAAACAAAGAATCATTGGACTTGACTTGAGTACAAGAATGTATGTTTGATGGTGGTCTTAATGTCTATTCTGCACAAGGTACAGACAAGTCTTGTGGGATCCAAGCCTGGTTCATTTTAATGAACGTGAGCTTGTCCACGTTGGCTGTGGACAGGCGGCTGCGTCTGTCTGTAATGACGCCTCCTGCCGTGCTAAATACACGTTCAGAGAGTACACTGGCTGCAGGGCAGGCCAGCACCTCCAAGGCATACAGGGCAAGCTCTGGCCATGTGGACAATTTAAAGACCCAGAAGTTGAATGGGGCAGAACCATCAGTCAGTACGTGTAGTGGTGTGCACAAGTACTGTTCCACCAAGTTGTTCAAATGCTGCCTCCTGCTAACACGCTCCATATCAGCAGTTGGGGCCGGTTGTTGCATGTCGGCCATGCTAACCCTGCCTTCTGAGGTGCTGGAGCTGACACAGCTGCGTTGGCGACCTCTTCCTCCTCCCCTGCCTTCGTCTTGAGCTTCCACTTGTCCCCTGGCGTCAGTCGGGAATGCTCTCAGGAGCGCGTCTACCAGCGTGCGCCTGTAGTCGCGCATCTTCCGATCACGCTCCAGTGAGGGAATTAAGGACGGCACATTGTCTTTGTAACGGGGATCCAGCAGGGTGGCCACCCAGTAGTCAGCACACGTTAAAATGTGGGCAACTCTGCAGTCGTTGCGCAGACACTGCAGCATGTAGTCGCTCATGTGTGCCAGGCTGCCCAGAGGTAAGGACAAGCTGTCCTCTGAGGGAGGCGTATCGTCTGCGTCCTTTATATCCCCCCAGCCAAGCACCAGTGATGGGCAGGAGCTGCGTTGGATGCCACCCCGCTGTGAATATGCTTCATCCCCATCCTCCTCCTCATCCTCCTCGTCCTCCAGTAGTGGGCTCTGGCTGGCCAAATTTGTACCTGGCCTCTGCTGTTGCAAAAATCCTCTTTCTGAGCCACTTCTAAAAGACTGGCCTGAAAGTGTTAGAAATGACCCCTCTTCCTCCTCCTCGTCCTGGGCCACATCCTCTTCCATCATCGCCCTAAGTGTTTTCTCAAGGAGACATAGAAGTGGTATTGTAACGCTGATAATGGCGTCTTCGCCACTGGCCATGTTGGTGGAGTACTCGAAACAGCGCAACAGGGCACACAGGTCTTGCATGGAGGCCTAGTCATTGGTGGTGAAGTGGTGTTGTTCCGCAGTGCGACTCACCCGTGCGTGCTGTAGCTGAAACTCCACTATGGCCTGCTGCTGCTCACACAGTCTCTCCAGCATGTGCAAGGTGGAGTTCCACCTGGTGGGCACGTCGCATATGAGGCGGTGGGCGGGAAGGCCGAATTTACGCTGCAGCGCTGACAGGCGAGCAGCTGTAGGGTGAGAACGCCGAAAGCGCGCACAGACGGCCCGCACTTTATGCAGCAACTCAGACATGTCGGGGTAGTTGTGAATGAATTTCTGCACCACCAAATTCAGCACATGCGCCAGGCAAGGGATGTGCGTCAAACCGGCTAGTCCCAGAGCTGCAACGAGATTTCGCCCAATATTGCACACCACCAGGCCGGGCTTGAGGCTCACTGGCAGCAACCACTCGTCGGTCTGTTGTTCAATACCCCGCCACAACTCCTGCCCGGTGTGGGTCCTGTCCCCCAAACACATCAGTTTCAGAATGGCCTGCTGACGTTTACCCCTGGCTGTGCTGAAGTTGGTGGTGAAGGTCTGTCGCTGACCAGATGAGGAGGTGGTAGGCAACAGGAGGCAAAGAATGATGCCCTGTGATCCTTGGCGGCGGAAGGACGTGCGCCAAACAGCTCTCCGCTTGGGGCCCAGCCGCCACTACATTTACCCAGTGTGCAGTTAGGGAGATATAGCGTCCCTGGCCGTGCTTACTGGTCTACGTATCTGTGGTTATGTGGACCTTGCCACAGATGTCGTGGCGCAGTGCACACTTTATTTTATCCGATACTTGGTTGTGCAGGGAGGGCACGGCTCTCCTAGAGAAGTAGTGGCGGCTGGGAACGACGTACTGTGGGACAGCAAGCGACATGAGCTGTTTGAAGCTGTCCGTCTCCACCAGCCTGAATGATAGCATTTCAAAGGCCAGCAGTTTAGAAATGCTGGCATTCAGGGCCAGGGATCGAGGGTGGCTAGGTGGGAATTTACGCTTTCTCTCAAAGGTTTGTGAGATGTAGAGCTGAACGCTTCTGTGTGACATGGTGGAGATGCTTGGTGGTGTTGTTGGTGGCACATCCTCTGTTTGCTGGGCGGCAGGTGCCAACGTTCCTCCAGAGGCGGAGGAAGAGGCCGAGGCACAGCAGAAGAGGGAGCAGGAGGGTCCTGAGCCCTTTCTTGGTTTTGAAGGTGCTTACTCCACTGCAGCCCGTGTCTCGCATTGAGATGCCTGGTCATGCAGGTTGTGCTAAGGTTCAGAACGTTAATGCCTTGCTTCAGGCTCTGATGGCACAGCGTGCAAACCACTCGGGTCTTGTCGTCAGCACATTGTGTGAAGAATTGCCATGCCAGGGAACTCCTTGAAGCTGCTTTTGGTGTGCTCGGTCCCTGGTGACGGTGGCCAGTAGCAGGCAAACTGTTTTGGCGACGGCTGCTCTGCTTTTGCACCCTGCTCCCGCTTTTGCTTCGCTGTTGGCTCGGTCTCACCACTGCCTCTTCCTCCGAACTCTGAAAGTCAGTGGCACGACCTTCATTCCATGTGGGGTCTAGGACCTCATCGTCCCCTGCATAGTCTTCGACCCAGTCTTCCTCCCTGACCTACTTTTCGGTCTGCACACTGCAGAAAGATGCAGCAGTTAGCACCTGTGTTTCGTCATCATCAGAGACGGGGTGAGGTGGTATTCCCATGTCCTCATCAGGAAACATAAGTGGTTGTGCGTCAGTGCATTCTATGTCTTCCACCCCTGGGGAAGGGCTAGGTGGATGCCCTTGGGAAACCCTGCCAGCAGAGTCTTCAAACAGCATAAGAGACTGCTGCATGACTTGAGGCTCAGACAGGTTTTCCGATATGCACGGGGTGATGTGACAGACTGATGGGCATGGGTTTCAGGCGCCACCTGTGCGCTTTCTGCAGAAGACTGGGTGGGAGATAATGTGAAAGTGCTGGATCCACTGTCGGCCACCCAATTGACTAGCGCCTGTACTTGCTCAGGCCTTACCATCCTTAGAACGGCATTAGGCCCGACCAAATATGGCTGTAGATTCTGGCGGCTACTGGGACCTGAGGTTGTAGGTTCAGTAGGAGGCTCCACCAACACCACCACCACCACGACCATGACCGCGTCCCTTATTAGATGTTTGCCTCATAGTTAGCGTTTACAAAGCAAAGTAAAAAGTGGTTAAGTCTGTTAAAAAAAATTAACCGCCAATAAAAACCCTGATGTAGGGTACTGCACTCAATTTTTTTTTTTAACTCTATATGACAGCGGTATTTGTGGCCTAAATGTGACACTCACTTATGCACGTGTAATCACAGATGTGCAATATATTAGAGGGTTTTTTCACCCCAGTAAGCCAAAGCAGGATTTCTGGCCTTAATTTGACAATCACTTATGCAAGTGTAATCACAGATGTGCAGTATATCAGAGGGTTTTTTCACCCCAGTAAGAAAAAAGCTGTATTTCTGGCCTTAATGTGACAATCACTTATGCATGTGTAATCACAGATGTGCAGTATATCAGAGGCTTTTTTCACCCCAGTATGCCAAAGCCGTATTTATGGCCTATATGTGACAGTCACTGATGCACGTGTAATCCCAGATGTGCAGTATGTAACCAAAAAGCTGTATTTCTGTCCTAAATGTGACAGTCACTTATGCACGTGTAATCACAGATGTGCAGTATATTACAGGCTTTTTTCACCCTAACCATAAAGCTTTATTTCTGTCCTAAATGTGACAGTCACTTATGCTTGTCTAATCCCAGATGTGCAGTATATTAGAGGGTTTTTTCACCCCAGTATGCAAAAGCTGTATTTCTGGACTTGCAGATAGCCTATGCTTCGTTTTCAGCAGTAGTTGGCTCAGGGCAGGCTTAAAAAAATTGTGCACTGCACCCACAAAACACTTTTTCTGTAGATCGCTGAGTACATAAACCAGTTCTTGATAAGATTGCTCCTTGATCTCTCCCTCACAGCAGCTGCAGCCTCTCCCTACACTAATCCGAGCAGAGTGACGGGTGGCGCTACGTGACTCCAGCTTAAATAGAGGCTGGGTCACATGCTGCAGTTGGCCAATCACAGCCATGCCAATAGTAGGCATGGCTGTGATGGCCTTTTGGGGCAAGTATTATGACGCTTGTTGATTGGCTGCTTTGCAGCCTTTCAAAAAAGTCCATAAAAATCGCCGAACCCCGAACCCGAACTTTTACGTAAATGTTCGGGTTCGGGTCCGGGTGCCGAAAAACCTAAAGTTCGGTACGAACCCGAACTTTACAGTTCGGGTTCGCTCAACTCTAGTCGGATGTGTGTGGAGTACCTGCCCCCCCCTGGCCTCATACTTTTTGACTGTTATTGCACTATTGCACAGATTTGCGCTGTTGGGTCCTTTGTGCCCTTTTTCCCCTGTTTATACTAATATTTACCCCTGTCACCTACCTTGTGTCGACCTAAACCTCTGTATACCAGTGACAGATGAGCTAGATGTTAGTTGATTAGTAATATGGCCAAGGTTACTCTTTGCTCACTGAACGTCAATGGGATAAATATCCCTCAAAAAATAAGTCAAGTGTATCATACTCTTAAAAGGGAGAGTGCTGACATACTCTTTCTACAAGAGACCCATTTTAGACATCAACATGTCCCTAATGTGGGCAGTAAGTGTTTCCCTGTCTGGTACCATGCCACTTACTCCTCTGCTGCTAGAGGGGTCTCTATTGGCATTGGTAAAAATATACTGTTTACCTTGACGGCCAAATTGGCGGATCCTTTCCGCCCCAAATGTTAAGCAGATTCCGTGGTTTCTCCAGATGCTGGGTACCCTCCAGGAATTCGTAGAAGGCCTATTGATATTGGGAGGTGACTTCAATCTAGCCATAGATCACACCATGGATTACACCTCCAAATTCCACTTTTCTCCAAAAAACAAGTACGTAGATTGCAATTAGCACTCTCAGACTTGCGGATCTCGGATGTCTGGAGGGTCCTCAACCCAGAGGGGATGGTCTATACATTCTTCTCGCATGTCCATCGTACTTACTAGCATCTGGACTACATCTGTCCAACGGATCACTTCCTTCTATTGTGAGTGCAGGCATTGGTAACTCCACTGTTTCTGACCATTCTCCAGTCACAGTTCAATAGAAGTTGCAAGATCTACCCCCAAAGGTATGGATGTGGCGTCTTAACCCCACGCTTCTGGAAGATGAGACTAATAAGATCCAGATAGAACAAAATATCAAAGAGTACTTTAGTGGGAATGATGGACTTCAAACCCCCATGCCCATAATTTGGGAAGCCCAAAAGGCAGTTATCAGAGGGGATTTGATTAGTCTAGGCTCTAGAATAAAGAAGCAAAGAACTCAGAAGTTAAACTCCCTAGAAACCTTGCATAAAACAAAACAAACTGATGAAGTACAATGTACACTTAAATCACTACACCATCAGGTTAAAGACCTTTTAAATATTAAAACGGCCAAAATACTACAATCATTATGCTTCAAATACTACTATCATGGGGACAAAGGCTCTAAAGTTATGTCTAACCTATTACGCACTCAAAAAATCAAAAACTTTTATCCACGCTATTAAGACTAAGGAAGGTAAGAGACTCACTACAACACCTGCTATAGCTAGAGAGTTCTGTAACTTAGAAAAGATAGACTTGAAGGCAGATTCTAACCAGCACTATTTAATCAATTGCGTTGATTCCTTCCTTTAATCCATCACAATACCCACCTTATCAGTAGACAACAAGTCCAAACTTCTGCAACCCTTCACAATTGAGGAGGTGGACAAGATCCTTTGCACTATTCCATCGGGCAAAAGCCCAGGCCCAGATGGATACCCTATTTATTACTATAAGACATTTTAAAATACTCTGACTCCATATTTTGTGAGACTCTGTAATGACCTGCTGCAGGGCTCTACCCTTCCTGCCCAAGCCCAAGAAGCTCACATCACCATTATCCACAAAGAGGGGAAAGATCAGGAGTTATGTGGGAGTTACAGGCCCATATCTCTCCTTAATACAGATCTGAAGTGGTGGGCCAAGCTGCTGAGCCACAGAATTGCTTCCCTACTTCCTGACCTAATTGGTGAGGAGCAGGTGAGATTTGTTCCGGGTAGGGAGGGTAGACATAGTGTTAGCAGAGTCTTACATGCGGTTTCTTATGCCAATTCTAAAAAGATGCCCCTAGTTCTCCTAGGAACAGACGCGGAAAAGGCGTTTGATAGGGTGAGTTGGCAGTTTATGTGCAGAACTCTTGAATCCTTTGGGTTCCCAGATAGATTTATACAGGCAATTTTCACATTGTACTCCTCCGCCTCAGCCCGTATACTAGTGAACGGTACAATGTCAGATTCTTTTACCATTGGAAATGGTACCAGACAGGGATGCCCGCTATCCCCTACTCTTTTTATACAGTCCTGATCAATAGTTTAAGACCACTTGAAAAATGGCAAAAAATCATATTTAGCATGGCTAGATCTTAACAAGGTTCCAAATAGAGCTTCAACATGCAACAAGAAGAAATGAGAGTAAGACAAAACATTTTTTGAGCATTGAATTTAATGAAAACAACGAATAAACTGAAACAGACAGTTTAACCCTTTCATGACCAAGGGTCATTGAAACCCTAGTGTCCAGATCAAAATTTACAAATCTGACATGCATCAGTTTATGTGGTAATAGCTTTGGAACACTTTTACTTATCCAAGCCATTCTGAGATTGTTTTCTGAGATTGTTTTTTGACACATTGTACTTCATGATAGTCCTTTATTTGAGTCAAAATATTTCACCTTTATTTATGAAAAAATCCCAAATTTACCAAAAATTTTGAAAAATTCACAATTTTCCAAATTTCAATTTCTCTGCTTCTAAAACAGAAAGTAATACCTAATAAAATATGTATTACTTAACATTCCCCATATGTCTACTTTATGTTGGCATCATTTTGGAAATGTCATTTTATTTTTTTAGGACGTTAGAAGGCTTAGAAGTTTAGAAGCAATTCTTAAAATTTTTAAGAAAATTTCCAAAACCCACTTTTTAAGTACCAGTTCAGGTCTGAAGTCACTTTGTGGGGCCTACATAGTGGATGCCTCCATAAATGACCCCAATGTAGAAACGACACCCCTCAAGTTACTCAAAACTGATTTTACAAACTTTGTTAACCCTTTAGGCGTTCCACAAGAATTAAAGGAAAATGGAGATGAAATGTCTAAATTTAACTTTTTGGGCAGATTTTCCATTTAAAAAAAAAATTCTTTAACACATTGAGGGTTAACAGCCAAACAAAACTCAATATTTATTACCCTGATTCCGCGGTTTACAGAAACACCCCACATGTGGTCGTAAACTGCTGTACGGGCACACGGCAGGGCGCAGAAGGAAAGGAATGCCATACGGTTTTTGGAAGGCAGATTTTGCTGGATTGGTTTTCTGAACGCCATATGTTTTTTATTTTTCTGCCGATCGTCTTGTGCAGGGGCTCGTTTTTTGAAGAAAGTGTTGAGGTTTTTATTGGTACCATTTTTGGGTACATAGGATTTTTTGATCATTCATTATTACACTTTATGGGGCAAGGTGACCCAAAAATTTGCTGTTTTGGAACAGTTTTCATTTATTTATTTTTACAGCGTTCATCTGAGGAGTTAGGTCATGTGATAGTTTTATAGAGCAGATCGTTACGGACGTGGCAATACCTAATATGTATACTTTTTCTTATTTATTTAAGTTTTACACAATAATAGCATTTCTGAAACCAAACAAATGATGTTTTAGTGTCTCTGAGAGCCATAGCTTTTTTATTTTTTGGGCGATTGTCTTAAATAGGGTATAATTTTTTGCGGGATGAGGTGACGGTTTGATTGGTACTATTTTGGGGGTCATAAGCCTTTTTGATTGCTTGCTGTTGCACTTTTTGTGATGTAAGGTGACAAAAATAGCTTTTTTGGCACTGTTTTTTATTTTTTTTATGGTGTTTATCGGACGGGGTCTATTATGTGATATAATTATAGAGGCTGTCGTTACGGACGCGGTGACACCTAATATGTGTATTTTATTTTATTTTTTCATTTTTTTTATAGGAAAAGGAAATTTCTTTTTTTATTTACATTTTTATTTTTTTTTTATTTTTCATTTTTATTATTTTCACTTTCTTTTTTTATCAAGTCCCTCTTGGATCATGAAGATCCAGTGGGGCTGATGGCTGTACTATACTTTGCAATGCTCTTGCATTGCAAAGTATAATACTATTAGATGCCCTGTAATGCCCTGTAGGTGGCAACAGCGGACACTTTTGCAAAGCGTCCGGTTGCCATGGCAACCATCGGGTGCTGCAATCACAGCGCTGCAGCCCCAATGGTTGAGAGAGGGAGCTCCCTCCCTCTATTAACCCCATGGATGCTGCAACCGCGGCATCTATGGGGTTACAGGAGAGTGTCAGCATAGAGCTGACACTCTCTGCTGATGGCGGCGGGTCAGGAATGGAGCCGCCGCCATCACACACAGCAGGGGGATCGGGGGCAGCACTGGAAAGGGGGGAGGGGGGATCAGGGGGGCACGGCCGCCAACATTGAGGGAGGCTGGGGCAGGAGGAGCGGGTGATAATGCATGGGGCGGGGAGCGGGTGGACCGCATCAGTGCAGCTGCCTCTAGGAGATGAGTGCAGGAGCAGATGAGCTGCAGGCGGACACAAGGGGGGCTTGGAGTGGCACAGATGGGGGGCACAGATCGGGGGGAAGGGGTATTACGAGGAAACTATCTGATTTCAGGCTCTGATCTGCAGAGCGCAGATCAAAGCCTGAAACCGGCATTTTTTCACTGCCGCGATCCGATTGGTTAGTCTGCACAGACTAACCAATCGGAGCGATTGTCGCCAAGGGGCTACTCTTATTGGTCCCTTGCCGGCATTACTGCACTGTATGCTGTCCGTGATTAAAGAGCTGGTTTGACGTTTATAGACGTGATAAATGCACGGGGCATGTATAAACTAATTGCAATCGGGAAGGGATTAATATGTGCTTGTACAATTATCTGTGACTCACTTACATCTCTTGCGATCTTTGTATACTGTATATATATATATATATATATATATATATATATATACTTACTTGTCATAGCCACAAAATTCAATAAAAAGAGAATTGTTAAAAAAAATATTTATCTCCCTCAAACGTAAACTTCAGAGGACACCCGAGACGAGAGAATATTTCTTTACCTTCATGGAAAGAATATTCCAGAACAACCATGCAGAAATGGCACCCGTGCTTCAAGACTCGGAGGAGTGTTGGTACTTACCCATATTTGGCGTGTATCATCCTATAAAACCAGGGCAGATACGAGTAGTATTCAACTCGAGCACCAGGTGCAAAGGCGTCTCGCTAAATGATGTCTTACTGTCTGGTCCAGACCTCAACAACAGACTTCTGGAGGTTCTTCTACGCTTCTGCAGAGATTCTGTAGCATTTATGGCCGACATACAACAGATGTTCCACTGCTTCCTCGTCAAGGAAGAACACAGAAACTACTTGAGGTTCTTCTGGTACCACAACAAACACCCCAATGAAGACATTGTAGAGTACCGAATGAGAGTGCACAACTTCGGAAACAGTCCTTCCCCTGCAATCGCTATCTATGGACTCGGACATTCAGCCCGAGAGGGTGAAGCAAAGTATGGGTCAGATGTCAGATCCTTTGTGGATAAAGGTTTCTACGTGGACGACTGCTTGAAATCCACACCCATGAACGAGACCGCAATCAGTCTCCTAAAAAGGGCAAAAGAAATGCTCGCTCTATCTAATTTGAGGTTGCACAAAATCACCTCCAACAGCCGTAAGTTAATGGAGGCCTTCTCACCCCAAGACCATTCAAGTGATCTAAAGAACTTGGATCTTAGTACCGACTCCCTTCCCATGCAGCGGAGCCTCGGTTTACTTTGGGATTCAAAGGCAGACGCATTCACCTTCCAAATCAGCAAAGAAGAAAAGCCCTTCACACTCAGAGGAGTTCTGTCCACCATAAACAGCTTATATGATCCTCTGGGATTCGCAGCGCCTGTTACCATCCAAGGTAAAATGATGCTAAGGGACACCACAGAGACATCTGATTGGGATGATCCGCTTCCCATGGATAAAAAAGAACCTATGGACAGGTTTAAAGAAGTCTCTCGAAGCTTTGAACAGCCTTCATGTGGCACGACCGTATGCTTTCGTGCTATCTACTGAAGTCAAGATGCAAAGTCTGTAGATCTTCTGCGATGCTTCAGTCAAGGCGATTGCAGCCATGGCATACTTAAAGAACATTGATGTCAAAGAACTATGCCACTCCGCGAACACACAATTCCCAGACTGGAGCTCTCCACTGCTGTGCTTGCGGTGGAGTTGGCTGAACCTATAACATCAGGAAGGATCGTGAAAATCGAAGAAGTCGAGTTTTATACGGACAGCAAGGTAGTCCTAGGATATATTTGCAACGAAACCAGACGCTTTTACGTCTACTTCTGCAATCGGGTGCTAAGGATCAGGAGATCCACTTGTCCTAAACAGTGGCACTATGTGCCTACACAGCATAATCCTGCAGACCACGCAACTAAATCTGCCGCAGCGAGCCACCATAAGGATAACAACATGGTTTACAGTTCCTGCATTCCTGTACCGTTCAATGTCTTGCAGTATCGAATCCGACACGTTCGAATTGGTAGACCCAGATGCCGATGAAGAAATCGCCTTTACCGCTGCTATTTTAGAAAAGGCCAAAACCATAATAATTTACACTATACAACATGAATGTTATGCTAAGGAAATAAACTACCTCAGCAAAGGTCAAACAGTCTCCAAGGATAGTGCTTTGAAGAATCTTGATCCCATCATCGACCAAAATGGGTTGATAAGAATAGAAGGCCATCTTTAAGAAGCCAAAGTGGAATTTGTGGAGAAACATCCTGTAATAATTCCCAGACATCATCACGTCACGACCCTGCTCGTGCGACATCACCACGTTCAAGTGAAACACCAGGGCTGATTGCTTACAGAAGAGAATCTACGAGCTGCCGGACAATGGATAGTTGGAGCAAAGAGGTGTGTGAGCAAGCCCATCTTCAACTGTGTTACCTGTCGCAAACTTCGTGGCATGTTCCAGAACTCAAAGATGGCCAGTCTCCCAACTGAGAGACACAGTACAGATCCTCCTTTCACCAACGTTGGTCTGGATGTATTCGGTCCTTGGTCAGTGGCTACACAGCACACTAGAGGTATTCACGCCAGTGCAAAGCGCTGGGCGGTCATATTTACTTGTATGTCCAGCAGAGCTGTCCATATAGAATCGATAGACACTTCAAGTTTCATAAACACACTTTGATGGTTTATTGCCATTAGAGGGCCCGTGAAGCATATTCGTTTGGACAGAGGCACAAATTTTGTTGGGACAGTGAAATAACTTCAAATTCCTTCCAACTTGGAAAGATACTTAAATGAGCAAGGATGCACCTGGACCTTTAATCCACCTCATTCTTCTCACGTGGGCTGCTTCTGGGAAAGGATGATAGAGTTAGCAAGGAAAATATTGGATTCAATCTTCTTGCAAGTGGGGAGTACAAGACTCACACATGAAAGTTTGACCACATTTTTGGCGGAAGTCTCAGCCATCATGAATGCAAGACCATTGACTACCCTTTGCAGTGACCCTGAAGATTTGACTATCCTCACTTCTAATGTCTTCTGGGACTGGTGGAGAAAGCAGTATATCTCTACCTTACAATCTAGAAGGAAGTGGCAAACTAACAAGCCGAACATCAGACCTGGGGATGTCGTGCTCGTCAAAGACAGCCTATCGCACCGGAATGAGTGGCCACTGGGCCTCATTACCAACACATTCCCAAGCAACGATGGGAGCGTACGCAAGGCTGAGGTCAAAATTTGGAAGTTTGGCGAGTGTAAGCCGGTAACAGAGCTTGCTTTATTGTTTTTACCTGAGAGACCTAGTGGTGGCATCTGACGCCAGACGGGGAATGTTCCTCCCAGCAAGGTTAGGAAAATCATTACAGATCACATCAGCTAGGGTTGGTATTTCTGCAGTGATTAATGTGGTTATAGCACCATCCAGTGGTGTTAAATTGTATTGCACCTTGCTTTTCTTGTTCTTAAGACTGATGTATTGTGGGTGTATTGTCTCCAGGACACAGTACAGAGCTATCCTCCTACATATCTCTTTCTTAAACTCCACCATCCTGGTAAAATCATATCTGGTGAGAGATCTACCTTTGTTTCGGGGACATTATGTTATGCAGAGCTGTTCAGCTAGTTGTATTGTTACTCAGGGAAGTTGTTGTAACTGTTAGATGTTCGACATTAAGTCCTATGTAGGCAGCCATTTTACCATGTGCTTCTGTGTTATGCAAATGTTACAGTACATGCTATGCTATATACTTATTCGTGTTATTTGTATTATTATAGTTTTACCACAAATACTCCTGTTTTGCCAACAAACAAGTTAGACTACAAAGAACAGTCCCCTTTTTTGGAAGACATGAATGGTTTATGCTGAATGTCAGACTGCACACTGTGTGAATGTGTATGAAGACAGAACAGACCTTGTTGCTGTGGTGCTGCCTCACTGTGAAAAACATTGACTCAGTAGGCCGTGAAAGACATGTACTGTCCTTACCCATAACAGCTGCTCCAGTTGTACACCCCCTTTTTTTTTTTTTTAGAACTGGCGTATGTGGAGTTCAAGGAGAAGTCGCAGATTCAGCCACAAATCCTCTTTCCGACTGAGTCTGCGACAGATATACACAAAAAAATGGCATGTATCTAATCGTAAATGACCCTCTATGTTTTCAATATCACTGGCTTAATAACAACATTTTTGTATTAAAATGTCTATGAAACACATTGTCTGATGCAGTAATGCATCTGCTAACACAGATATAGCAGTGCAGTGTTTGTGGTGAAATGTCTTTGAACTATGCATTTAATTTAATAACAATTATATTTTTGTAGTAAAATGTCTATGCAGTAATGTGACTGCTAACACGGATATAACAATGCAGGGTTTGCAGTAAAATTAAATAAATATGTAAGAATTATTTGTTTAATATCACTGGTTCAACATAAAGTTTTCATACTTAAAGGGTACCTGTCATGTGGATATTTGATTATAATCTAACTAATTATATACAATTAGAGTTGAGCGAACACCTGGATGTTCGGGTTCGAGAAGTTCGGCCGAACTTCCCGGAAATGTTCGGGTTCGGGATCCAAACCCGACCCGAACTTCGTCCCGAACCTCATTGAAGTCAAAGGGGACCCAAACTTTTCGGCACTAAAAAGGCTGTAAAACAGCCCAGGAAAGGGCTAGAGGGCTGCGAAAGGCAACAAAATGTAGTTAAATCCCCTGCAAACAAATGTGGATAGGGAAATGAATAAAAATAAAAATAAAATAAATAAAAATTAACCAATATCAATTGGAGAGAGGTCCCATAGCAGAGAATCAGGCTTCATGTCAGCAGAGAATCAGTCTTCATGTCATAGCAGAGAATCAGGCTTCACGTCACCCAAAACTGGAACAGTCCATTGTCATATATTTAGGCCCCGGCACCCAGACAGAGGAGAGAGGTCCCATAACAGAGATTCAGGCTTCATGTCAGCAGAGAATCAGTCTTCATGTCATAGCAGAGAATCAGGCTTCATGTCACCCACCACTGGAACAGGCCACTGTCAGATATTTTTAGGCCCCGGCACCCAGACAGAGGAGAGAGGTCCCATAACAGAGATTCAGGCTTCATGTCAGCAGAGAATCAGTCTTCATGTCATAGCAGAGAATAAGGCTTCACGTCACCCACCACTGGAACAGTCCATTGTCACATATTTAGGCCCAGGCAACCAGGCAGAGGAGAGAGGTCCCATAACAGAGATTCAGGCTTCATGTCAGCAGAGAATCAGTCTTCATGTCATAGCAGAGAATCAGGCTTCATGTCACCCACCACTGGAACAGGCCACTGTCAGATATTTTTAGGCCCCGGCACCCAGACAGAGGAGAGGTTCATTCAACTTTGGGTTGCCCCGCAATATAATGGTAAAATGAAAATAAAAATAGGATTGAATGAGGAAGTGCCCTGGAGTACAATAATATATTGTTAAGGGGAGGTAGTTAATGTCTAATCTGCACAAGGGATGGACAGGTCCTTTGGGATCCATGCCTGGTTCATTTTTATGAACGTCAGCTTGTCCACATTGGCTGTAGACAGGCGGCTGCGTTTGTCTGTAATGACGCCCCCTGCCGTGCTGAATACACGTTCAGACAAAACGCTGGCCGCCGGGCAGGCCAGCACCTCCAAGGCATAAATGGCTAGCTCTGGCCACGTGGACAATTTGGAGACCCAGAAGTTGAATGGGGCCGAACCATCAGTCAGTACGTGGAGGGGTGTGCACAGGTACTGTTCCACCATGTTATTGAAATGTTGCCTCCTGCTAACACGTTCCGTATCAGGTGGTGGTGCAGTTAGCTGTGGCTTGGTGACAAAACTTTTCCACATCTCTGCCATGCTAACCCTGCCCTCAGAGGAGCTGGCCGTGACAGCTGCGTTGGCGACCTCTTGCTCCTCCTCTGCCTTCGCCTTGGGCTTCCACTTGTTCCCCTGTGACATTTGGGAATGCTCTCAGTAGCGCGTCTACCAACGTGCGCTTGTACTATCACACTCCAGTGCATGAAGTAAGGTGGGCACATTGTCTTTGTACCGTGGATCCAGCAGGGTGGCAACCCAGTAGTCCGCACACGTTAAAATGTGGGCAACTCTGCTGTCGTTGCGCAGGCACTGCAGCATGTAGTCGCTCATGTGTGCCAGGCTGCACAGAGGTAAGGACAAGCTGTCCTCTGTGGGAGGCGTATCGTCATCGTCCTGCGTTTCCCCCCAGCCACGCAACAGTGATGGGCCCGAGCTGCGTTGGGTGCCAGCCCGCTGTAAACATGCTTCATCCTCATCCTCCTCCACCTCCTCCTCATCCTCGTCCTCCTCGTCCTCCAGTAGTGGGCCCTGTCTGGCCACATTTGTACCTGGCCTCTGCTGTTGCAAAAAACCTCCCCCTGAGTCACTTCAAAGAGACTGGCCTGAAAGTGCTAAAAATGACCCATCTTCCTCCTCCTCCTCCTGGGCCACCTCCTCTTCCTTTATCGCCCTAAGTGTTTTCTCAAGGAGACATAGAAGTGGTATTGTAACGCTGATAACGGCGTCATCGCCACTGGCCATGTTGGTGGAGTACTCGAAACAGCGCAACAGGGCACACAGGTCTCGCATGGAGGCCCAGTCATTGGTGGTGAAGTGGTGCTGTTCCGCAGTGCGACTGACCCGTGCGTGGTACAGGTGTGTGGCTGACTGGATGAGCAGGTGGAAGAAGAGGAGGAGGAAGCTGAGTAGGAGGAGGAGGAGACAGGAGGCAAAGAATGTTGCCCTGCGATCCTTGGCGGCGGAAGGACGTGCGCCAAACAGCTCTCCACCTGGGGCTCAGCCGCCACTACATTTACATTTACACAGTGTGCAGTTAGGGAGATATAGCGTCCCTGGCCGTGCTTACTGGTCCACGTATCTGTGGTTAGGTGGACCTTGCCACAGATGGCGTTGCGCAGTGCACACTTGATTTTATCGGATACTTGGTTGTGCAGGAAAGGCACGGCTCTCTTGGAGAAGTAGTGCCGGCTGGGAACAACATACTGTGGGACAGCAAGCGAAATGAGCTGTTTGAAGCTGTCTGTGTCCACCAGCCTAAATGACAGCATTTCATAGGCCAGTAGTTTAGAAATGCTGGCATTCAGGGCCAGGGATTGAGGGTGGCTAGGTGGGAATTTACACTTTCTCTCAAATGTTTGAGATGGAGAGCTGAACGCTGCCGTGTGACATGGTTGAGATGCTTGGTGACGCAGGTGGTGGGGTTGGTGGTACATCCCATGTTTGCTGGGCGGCAGGTGCCAACGTTCCTCCAGAGGCGGAGGAAGAGGCCGAGGCGGCGGCAGCAGAAGAGGTAGCAGGGGGAGCCTGAGTGACTTCCTTGTCTTTAAGGTGTTTACTCCACTGCAGTTCATGCTTTGCATGCAGGTGCCTGGTCATGCAGGTTGTGCTAAGGTTCAGTACGTTAATGCCTCGCTTCAGGCTCTGATGGCACAGCGTGCAAACCACTCGGGTCTTGTCGTCAGCACATTGTTTGAAGAAGTGCCATGCCAGGGAACTCCTTGAAGCTGCCTTTGGGGTGCTCGGTCCCAGATGGCGGCGGTTAGTAGCAGGCGGAGTCTCTAGGCGGCGGGTGTTCTGCTTTTGCCCACTGCTCCCTCTTTGTCTTTTGCTACGCTGTTGGCTCAGTCTCACCACTGCCTTTTCCTCCGAACTGTGAAAGTCAGTGGCACGACCTTCATTCCATGTGGGGTCTAGGACCTCATCGTCCCCTGAATCGTCTTCCACCCAGTCTTGATCCCTGACCTCCTGTTCAGTCTGCACACTGCAGAAAGACGCAGCAGTTGGCACCTGTGTTTCGTCATCATCAGAGACGTGCTGAGGTGGTATTCCCATGTCCTCATCATCAGGAAACATAAGTGGTTGTGCGTTAGTGCATTCTATGTCTTCCACCGCTGGGGAAGGGCTAGGTGGATGCCCTTGGGAAACCCTGCCAGCAGAGTCTTCAAACAGCATAAGAGACTGCTGCATAACTTGAGGCTCAGACAGTTTCCCTGATATGCATGGGGGTGATGTGACAGACTGATGGGCTTGGTTTTCATGCGCCATCTGTGCGCTTTCTGCAGAAGACTGGGTGGGAGATAATGTGAACGTGCTGGATGCACTTTCGGCCACCCAATTGACTAATGCCTGTACCTGCTCAGGCCTTACCATCCTTAGAACGGCATTGGGCCCCACCAAATATGGCTGTAAATTCTGGCGGCTACTGGGACCTGAGGTAGTTGGTACACTAGGACGTGTGGCTGTGGCAGAACGGCCACGTCCTCTCCCAGCACTAGAGGGTCCACTAACACCACCACGACCATGTCCGCGTCCCTTACTAGATGTTTTCCTCATTGTTACCGTTCACCACAATAAGAAAAATATTATTCGGGCCAATGTATTGAATTCAAATTCAGGCCTTTTTTTACAGACACCTAACACTATCTGGCTATCTATTTAGGTACCGTATTACACTAATACAGGCACACCAGTAATGACAGATTTAGCTGAATATAAATTTGAGGCCTATTATTTAGGCGCTGGGTGACAGGTATACGTTTACGGACAGAATTAGACTTGGATCTTCACTGTAGCGTGTGTGTGAAGTTCTTGAGAATTACCCTATCAGCACCTTGAATCTTATATACCCTTTTAGGGATAGATTTAAAGTAGGCCTGATACAGCAGAAACCACTAATTTTGAGAATTGCAAAATTGGGAATTGTATTTCAACCCAGAACAAAAACTGTGCTTTGACGGACACTAAATAACTTGACCAGCTAAAACAGTAATGACAGATTTGGATGAATATAAATGTGAGGCCTATTTTTTAGGCGCTGGGTGACAGGCTCAACTTGCCCCTGATGTAGTATATGGCCAAAAAATAACCACACTAATGATGGTTAAATGCACTTGATGACAGCTTGACTCTGATGTAGGATATAGCCAAAAAATAACCACACTATTGATGGTTAAATGCACTTGGGTGACAGGCTCAGCTTGCCCCTGATGTAGTATATGGCCAAAAAATAACCACACTATTGATGGTTAAATGCACTTGATGACAGCTTGACTCTGATGTAGGATATAGCCAAAAAATAACCACACTATTGATGGTTAAATGCACTTGGGTGACAGGCTCAGCTTGCCCCTGATGTAGTATATGGCCAAAAAATAACCACACTATTGATGGTTAAATGCACTTGATGACAGCTTGACCCTGATGTAGGATATAGCAAAAAATAACCACACTATTGATGGTTAAATGGACTTGGTGGCAGCTTGTGCTGGCGCACCACAAGCCACAAAATGGCCGCCGATCACCCCAGAAAAAAGTGACTGAAAAACGCTCTGGGCAGCCTAAAAACAGTGAGCAATTGAATAGCAGCAGTTCAATGATCCACAGCTGTAGATCGATCACAGAATGAAGTCTTTTGGAGGAGTTAATCACTGCCTAATCTCGCCCTAACGTCGCAGCTGCAACCTCTCCCTACACTTGTATCAGCAGAGTGACGTGCAGCGCTACGTGACCCAAGCTTATATAGAGGCTGGGTCACATGCTGCACTGGCCAATCACAGCCATGCCAATAGTAGGCATGGCTGTGATGGCCTCTTGGGGCAAGTAGTATGATGCTTGTTGATTGGCTGCTTTGCAGCCTTTCAAAAAGCGCCAAGAAAGCGCCGAACACCGAACTCGAACTTTTTACGAAAATGTTCGGGTTCAGGTCCGTGTCACGGACACCCCAAAATTCGGTACGAACCCGAACTATACAGTTCGGGTTCGCTCATCCCTATATACAATCATTAACTACTAAAAAGTACCTTAGATGTATTCACTTACTGGTGTGACAGATGGTTATCTCATAATATACACACAAAGATGCCACATGCCGTATGCTAATGAGCTGATTTGAGTCCGGCGTGATGTCATTCAGTCCAGCGTATATTTAATTCAGAGCTATAGCCACTCCCCTGCCCACCTACTGCTGGTTCATATGGAAACAAACTGTCATTCAGCAGCAGGATGGCGGGGAGAGTCAGGAGCTCATGAATATTCATGACTCATCATTATCAGCAGGAGCTTTTCAATACAAGATGTTGGCAGATTAAATGGGTCAATTAAAGAAAGTGACCCAGCAGAGAATCAGTCACTTATTTATGTTGCCCTTAGTTAGGACACCATAAAACTGGTGACAGGTTCCCTTTAAATGTCTATGAAACACAGCCTGAATCATTACATGAAATGTCTTTAACCTATGCGTTCAATAACATGGGTATAAGAATGGCTTTAAAGAGGACTTTTCACTGATCCTGACATTGTGAACTAAGTATCATGACATATACAGCGGCGCCCAGGGATCTCACTGCACTTACTATTATCCCTGGGCGCCGCTCCGTTCTGCCGTTATGTCCTCCGGTATGTTCGGGGACTTGGTTATAGTAGGCGGAGTCTGCCCTTGTTCTGCGGGCGTCTCCTCCTCCTAGGCTGTAGCGCTGGCCAATCGCAGCGCAGAGCTCACAGCCTGGGAGTTTTTTGTATCCCAGACTGTGAGCTCTGCGGAGGACATAACGGGAGAATGGAGCGGCGCCCAGGGATAATAGTAAGTGCAGTGAGATCCCTGGGCGCCGCTGTATATGTCATGATACTTAGTTCACAATGTCAGGATCGGTGAAAGGTCCTCTTTAAAATGTTTTTGCTATAATCCCACACATTTAATAGCAGGGATATAATGCACATACACTGAAAAAAAAAGTGCAATTGTTCAGTTTTTGCGGTAGAATGGTATCAGAGTGCTGTGCTGATGAAAAGCCTATGTAGAAACTTAAGGTTTTGAAAAACAAACTCTGTCTCTCTGTTCATATACAGAAAAAAATGAGTTTTTTTTTTCTTGTAGTGGATTCTGTAAAGCAAAGCTGCCAGACTGAGCTACTGGGTCAGTAAGCAGCAAATATCTGCATTAGGCTCAGTGTGACCAGCCCATCACTCACACAAAGCTTTTCCCTGATCAAATACCCTAAAATCTGCACAATTATGTTTATCTGTATCTTCCTATAGTGTTTTTTTTTTTATCAAACTACATTATTGTCTTGTGTCTATACACTCCTTTCAGGTCAGAAGCTGAAGGCAGAGTGGTGCTTTTTCCCTGTCAGTATAGAGATCTCCCTTCCTACTGCCCCCTGATTGGTTGATGAGGCTGTCTTTCATCCTCTGAGCCAATCATGGCAAGTTTTCCTCTGCTTTCTCCTAGTGTCATGTGATCCCTCATCTTCTTCCTCCCTTTTCCCTGTCAGTAAGTAAAATGGCGCTGGAAGCATTTCTTATGAGATTTTTCCAAAATTACTCACAAAAGCTTTGAATTAATTTAGCAGATGATTTTTTGTGAAATTCGTAACGAATCCGATTCATTTCTATCCTCAATGTATCTTTCTATGGGATTGACATTAATTTGTTGAAGTCTTCTTATGCTTTTTAAGTTTAAGAAATGCATTTTTCACTTCTTTGTTGCGAAGACTGTATAAGACAGGATTTAATATTGGGATAAGAATTATATTTAAGAGAGAGACTGTTTTAGAATTATTTGAAGATGAATTACTAGATGGAGGCACAAAATAAATGCAGGTCAGGGTCAGATAGAGCATAGATACAACAGTGAGGTGGGATGAGCACGTAGAGAATGCTTTAAGTCTTCCTTTGGCTGACTGGATCTTGAGAATTACAGAAATGATTGAGATATAAGAATATAAGGTAAATGAGAAGGCTGGTACTGGTAAAACCACAACTTCAATAAGTATAGTAATTCCTACTGTGGTGATGCTTCCACAGGAGAGATTCAATAATGGAACAGAATCACAGAAAAGGTGATCAATCTCATGCGATTTGCAAAAAAGCAACTTTGTCATCAATCCCATAATGGGGGCTGGATCCATTAAACTGATCAGCCAGGTCACAGCAGATAGAATGACACAGACCTTATTATTCAAAATCAAATTATAGTGGAGAGGATTACAGATTGCCACATAGCGATCGTACGACATGACTGTCAACAGGAGGTACTCCAAGCTTTGTAGAGCAATGTAAAGATAAAGCTGTCCCATGCATTCGTGGAAGGATATTGATCTCATATTCAGGTATGTCAGCAAGAATTTTGGTTGGATGAGGGTGGTCAGGCAAATGTCTAAGAAGGACAAGTTACAAAGTTGGGAATTTAGACAAACGAGGACCATGAGAAAAATGTTCTCCAAAACACAGAGTGAATAAGCAATCAGGAAGCCAAAAAAGAGCAAAACTTGGAAATCCGGGTATTCAGAAAACCCCAGGAGGATAAATCCTTTCACTGTTGTGTTTTCATACACCATCCTTGTTCAATGAAAAACATAGGGCACAATTATCATTTAAGACTTGATTTGAGACAGGGATAATTTGAAACAGGTTGTCTTTGTGAGTGGGATTTACCAAGAGTCACACCTTACTGATAAATTTGTTTCCACTCTGCACCTATAAAAAGTGTCCAAATTAGACCGCACTTCTACGCACACATGGCACATTATAGAGCTTATCCACAGCACGTGGCCAAAGTCTTAGATGAGTTTCTTGCTGCAAAAATGGGAAGCCAAGAAAACAGTGTAACAACATCAAAGTCGAACACTACAGCCATGCTAGCTGTTTTGGAAACTGAACAAGGTTGCACGCGAAGAGGGAGTTGCTTGATAAAAGAGGGGTCAGTCTCCTAATTTACAGAGGAGCCCAGTGCAGCTCCAAAAATGCCCATACTATTAAAATATAAAAATATTTTTGGATAGAAAGATAGACAGAGAGTTATTCAGAACTGTTGAGGGACATTAAAGCCCTTTTGATTAGGCTATATTCAATTCTGTTCTGAGTCAAATCAGATGGCAGATATTGGACAAATCTCACCCAAATTGAATTTCCAGAAATCCACTCATCGCTAGTTGTCATGGAATTCTAAACATTGAAGAATGTAGAGTATTCTGAGTAGGACAGGGTTTTAAAGTAAAGTAAATAGCAAATCTATCCATTCTGGACTAATACATAGATGTAATCAGGAACTCAAACGTTCAAGGATGGAATAGATTAATTAGCGAAGTCAAGACTGTCTTTACTATAGGTGAATTGCTCTGTGTTTGTGCACCCAGCTGTACTGAATAATTAAAAAAGTTAAAAAAAAAACAAAAAAAAAAACTAATAACTGAAAAATGTAAATAGCTTTTTTTGAGAGGCACCAACTTACCAGCAATTTTAAATGCCAGTGAATACAGACATGTACTGTGTCTCTGCAACACAATGAGCAAACACTCTCTGTTTTATGTATAAATCCATCACCTGGAACACTGGGAATACAAGTAACCATTACTGTCCCCTGTAGACTTTCTCCAATGTGTTTTTGTACATAATTCCAGCCAGAATTAACGCAATATTACAGTAACTGTTAATTACAGTATAAGTAATCATTGTGGACATTTAGAAAGTAAGCCATTAACACAGCCTTTGTGGATGATTTTTTCAAAAACAGCTTATTTAAATGTAGCACTTTTGTCTGTTTTTAATATATATAGGTCAGATAAGGACTCAATAAAGGATTTGCAAAGTAGTGTTCAATCTAAAGGGGCTGCAACACAGTTTTGCAAATCATATAAATAAGACATAGTAACATAGTAACATAGTACATAAGGCCGAAAAAAGACATTTGTCCATCCAGTTCGGCCTGTCATCCTACAAGTTGATCCAGAGGAAGGCAAAAAAACCCTGTGAGGTAGAAGCCAATTTTCCTCACTTTAGGGGAATAAAAAATTCCTTCCCGACTCCAATCAGGCAATCAGAATAACTCCCTGGATCAACGACCCCTCTCTAGTAGCTATAGCCTGTAATATTATTACACTCCAGAAATACATCCAGGCCCCTCTTGAATTCCTTTATTGTACTCACCATCACCACCTCCTCAGGCAGAGAGTTCCATAGTCTCACTGCTCTTACCGTAAAGAACCCTTTTCTATGTTTGTGTACAAACCTTCTTTCCTCCAAACGCAGAGGATGTCCCCTCGTCACAGTCACAGTCCTGGGGATAAATAGATGATGGGATAGATCTCTGTACTGACCCCTGATATATTTATACATAGTAATTAGATCTCCCCTCAGTCGTCTTTTTTCTAACGTGAATAACCCTAATTTTGATAATCTTTCAGGGTACTGTAGTTGCCCCATTCCAGTTATTACTTTAGTTGCCCTCCTCTGGACCCTCTCCAGCTCTGCTATGTCTGCCTTGTTTACAGGAGCCCAGAACTGTACACAGTACTCCATGTGTGGTCTGACCAGTGATTTGTAAAGTAGTAGGAATATGTTCTCATCACGGGCATCTATGCCCCTTTTGATGCAACCCATTATCTTATTGGCCTTGGCAGCCGCTGCCTGACACTGTTTTTTGCAGCTTAGTTTGCTGTTTATTAAAATTCCTAGATCCTTTTCCATGTCAGTGTTACCGAGTGTTTTACCATTTAGTATGTATGGGTGACTTGCATTATTTCTTCCCATGTGCATAACTTTACATTTCTCAGTGTTAAACCTCATCTGCCACTTATCTGCCCAAGCCTCCAATCTATCCAGATCCCTCTGTAGTAGTATACTGTCCTCTTCAGTGTTAATTACTTTACACAGTTTAGTGTCATCTGCGAAAATTGATATTTTACTATGCAAGCCTTCTACAAGATCATTAATAAATATATTGAAGAGAATAGGGCCCAATACTGACCCCTGAGGTACCCCACTAGTGACAGTGACCCAATCTGAGTGTGTACCGTTAATAACCACCCTCTGTTTTCTATCATTGAGCCAGTTACTTACCTTTATTATATATCATGAGATAAAATGAACAAAAACGATTCCAATGCACTCTAGGGTAGGTTCAAGAATGAGAGGGTACAGGCACAATAAACTGAAACAAAAACCTGCTCAACATACCCCAAAAAATACATTTAATAGCTGTCACTATAAATAATTGGCGGATTCAATCAATGCCTTCTCCCACCAGACAAAATCAAATATGTAAGCCACAAATTATCAAAAAATTGAATGAATGGCACCAAAAGAAAACAAGAATACATACTGTCAAGAAATAAGCTGTATCACAAATAAAAAAAAAATTGATATTTGCAGAACCAGACAAAAATTAAGTAGTCAGATAGTGTCCAAAAAATGGAATGTGAACTTTTTAACCCTGTCCTGGAAGGAAAGTAGGAGATATACACTATATGGTCAAACATTTTATGACATCTACACATTGCATAGGAACTTTCATGAGATCCCATAATAAATCTAAAGGAATTAATACAGAGTTGGTTCCCTCTTTGCAGCTAAACAGCTTCCACTCTTCTGAGAAGGCTTTCTACACAATTTTACAGTGTTTGTGGAATTTTTGCCCCTTCATCCAGAAGAGCATTTGTGAGGTCAGACACCTAAAGGAGTTTAGTGAGGTTGAGACCAGGGCTCTGTGCGGCCTGTCAAGTTCTTCTACACCAAACTTCCAACCATGTCTTTAAGGATTTTGCCTATAGTAAGGGCTTTAACCCCTCAACCCCTGAAAAATATTATTCCTCCTTCACTAAATTTTAGACTGCTACATTGCAGTCAGGTAGGTAACATTCCCCTCCATTTCACAAACCCAGAGTAATCCACTAGATTCACAAAAAGAAGACTAGACAGCACTCCTGTTTGAAATGGGCGGTGGGTGCGGATCTCCAAGGAAGTGGTGAGCTTCCCTTAATAAACTGGAAAGGGGTTTTGTTTGAGAAGGCAGGTATTTTCCTCCCAACATGGGCGGCTGGGCTGATTTCCAGCCAGGTGAGATCAAATACCGGACCGGAGTTTAAGTGCTGGTCTGGGTTTAGGCAGCACCTGACTGTCCTTTAAATAGGCAGCTGGGCTCAGTAGCTGAGTCTCTTTTTTGGGATCTGAAGCATTATGCTGTGCTGGAAGGCTGAGAGCCGCATGATGGCTGCACGCTGGGAAACAGGCCCCCCTAAAGCCTGCTGTGAACTGCCGGGGATAAAACGGCTAGAAAGGTGACATGTCTGTTCTATAGACTTTTCATCGTGTAAATTAACACAAGATAAGACTGTAATAAGTCGTTTTTCTTTTGCCTTTTGTGTGAATAAACACTGACATTTTGATTTACGAACTTGTTTTGCCTCTGTACTCCGTCCGCTCACCCTGCCTAACAGAGCAAATCCTCACAATACACAGATCATCCATTAGACTGTCTAATATAGAAGCATGATTCATCACTCCAGAGAACATTATCCACTGCTCCAGAGTCCAGTGGTGGCATGCTTTACACCACTTCAGCCGACGCTTGCCATAAGCCTTGGTGATATAAGGCTTGCAGCTAATTGCCCAAGGAAACACATACCATAAAGCTCCTGGCAGTTGCTGTGGTTCCTAAACACTTCCACTTTATAGAAATACCGCCTACAGTCGATCATGGAATATCTAGAAGGGAAGAAATTTCACGATTGGCTTGTTGCAACCATCGCATCCTATTACAGTACCAAGCTTGAATTAAGTGAGCTCTTTAAAACAATCTATTCTTTCACAAATGTATTTTCTTGCTTGCAACACATCAACTTCCAGAACTGATCATTTATTACTGCCTGATATATCCCACCCTTACAAGAAAATCAATGATATCCACTTCCCCATGAAATGAATGCAGCAGTACCTTGGCCGAGCCTGTAAGTGAACAGATAGCTCACATTTTCGTTCCATTGATCTCCAGGAGAAATGGTTTCAAAATGAGTGATCTGAATGGAATTGCATTCACTTGCTTCGATCTAGAGGTATATCTAGATTGATGGAAGAGGAAAACTGCTTGATGCTGTTTGAACTTCTCACGTTTATTCTCAACTTATCCAATATTCATGACCTATCCTCAGGATAGGTCATCAATATCTGATCAGCATGGGTCCGACGGCTGGCTCCCCGCTGATCAGCTGTATGAAGAGAATGTAACAGTAGTGTAAGCGCTGTGTTTTCTTCACTGATTACCTGCTCACCATCGACAATGCAGTGGCAAGCAGTGTAATTACACTTTCTCTATTCCATTCATTTGTATGGGATGGCTCAGCCACTCTACTTCATGTCCCATTTGTCTTCTCATTTCCCTCCTAAATGTGGATCTTAAAATGTTTGCAAAGGTTTTGGCCATGCATTTAGCCCTCTATTACTGGACATAAAGGGGACTTAAACCTTTACTGAAAGCACAGAACCACAGTCTACTAATATCCCTAGCCACATCAGCACTTCGCAGAATGCTCTGCACCTTCAGCTTGCATCGGCTCAGCTGTACTTTTCCAGCATTCAGAGTATGGATACATAGAGAGTATATAGGTTCCATACTCTGCATTCTGAGATAGCATAGATAGCAAAGGTTCTGAGCACTTTTGAGAAGCACTGCTGCACCTTCCATGTTTTCAGTAAGGATTTAGGTGTCATTTAATATACTGTATATTAATCAAATAAGCTTTATCCCCACGGCTAAAGTCCTAAATGCAGTCAATTATGTTCTTTATGTGCATTACCCCCAGAGGACTACTGCAAATGGTTATTTTGGTGCTGAAAATGTTAATGCCTTGTTTTATGCCTTGTATGTAATCATGCCTTGTATGTAATCCCAGGAGCTGTCTATAGGTGGCACTCCTTAATCAGTTTGTGGTCATGGCTACGGCAGAGAGCTAGTGCCCCGAACGTGCCGAGACCTGACAGAGGAAACCCAACCTGCCTAACTAATATGGCTGGAGAGGTGCCCTTAGCCATGCCGTGGGTAAGCCTAAAAGGGGGCATACCCTGAGGAGTATGAGAGAAAAGGGGAGGGAGGGTGGGGCACCGAAAACGCCCGCAACTGAGGAGAGGGCGTGCCTCCTTTTAAGCGTGCCCACGCCCCTCCCACAAATGCAGGCTGACAAGTCAGCCTTAAGCTACTTGTGGTCATGGCTACGGCAGAGAGCTAGTGCCCCGAACGTGCCGAGACCTGACAGAGGAAACCCAACCTGCCTAACTAATATGGCTGGAGAGGTGCCCTTAGCCATGCCGCGGGTAAGCCTAAAAGGGGGCAAAAACACACATGAGTAGGGAGAGAAAACCTTATTGCAGCTGACCAAGTTACAATACCAAACTGTGGAATGCCTGGGATATCTCGGCCTGAGGGTTAGGTATGTAACGTGTGAAGCATGGGGAGCGCCAGCGACCCATTTGCGTATAACGTGGCCGGGGAAGTTGTACTTTGAAGCCGCGGATGCAGCTCCAATACGGAAGGAGTGCCCTGAGATGGTCTTGGGGTCGAAACCCGAGCCCGCCGCCAGGGTGCGAAATGTGGGAGATGAACTGTGAGGCCGTGAGGGCCGAGGCCTGGAACGGGAGCCATGGGCGGACAGGGGCGGAGTCCCATAGAGCTGCCAGCAAGCTCCTGAGTACCTGGACCGGGCACCATGCGTAGTGGACTGGAAGAACTTCACCTCCACTGGTGGTCCCACCTGCGAGGTTTGGAAGTGAGGAGGTGTAAGGAGAAATGGTCGTCGTGCCGTACCAGCTGACCCCTGGTTACACCCTTGGACCTGGCTGAACTGTGGGTGAATTCGCTGGGTCTTGAGAACCCGTGTACCTGAGGTACATGGCAGCCTTGATGACAGGGCTGGAAAGGAGCCCAAAAGAAGACCAACTAGGGAGGAAGAAGCTTCCTAAATAATTCCCCTGACCCAGTCTGCCTGCTCGGGATGGCCGCGTGACTACTCTTCTGAACACCCCGGAGTGTTGCCCTAACTGCTTGGGACAGAAACCCGACCTACTTTCGGGGTCCTCCCACATGGAGAAATGTTGGACTCTGGCCAAAATCATATAAAGACGTCTGCATCAAGATTTTACTGAAGCAATAAAAGGTTTAAACCAACACGAGAGTTTTGATACATCAGAGGAGGGAGCCCCTGGCCTGACCTGAAAGAAAGTTTTTGAAATTAAAGCGGGACAAAGCGGCTGTGGCCGTATTGGGAAGGTGATTACCGTCTTGGGGCCTGCTGTCTTTGCGGGTGCCACCGGAACATTGAATTGAGCAAACAGCTGGAGCAGAGCCTGGAGCCTGCTCGGCTTGCGGTCCAGGCTTTCGATTAGAAGAAAGTCATCCAAGTAAAGGATGACCAGAGGACAAATGCAGTGGTTGACCAGGATCCAATGAAACGCCTGCGCGAACTGGTCGAACAGCCAGGGGCTGCTTTTGGACCCGAACGTCAGGCGATTGGCAAAGAAAAACTGGTCTTGCCACTTGATGCCCTGGGACCTCCAAGCTGTGGATGGATGGCAGCAATTTAAAGGCCTCAGCGATGTCCGCCTTGGCCAACCATGCCCCCCGACCTACCTGAAGAATGAGTTGGATGGCCTCGTCTGTGGTGGCATAACTCATTCAAAAACTCCTCGGAGGGCACTAAGGAGTTTAGACTGGGTGTTGTGGAGCCATGGGATGCAGACCAGTCAGCGATTGTTTTTTTTTTTTTTTTTTTTTTTGGTGCACTATTGGACACGAAACCTATGGGGAGAATCCTCCAGAGGTCAAACGGCACGAAGGCAAAGAGACCGATGAGGAACCCCTTCCCAATTCTGACCTGGTCAGAGTCCCCACCCTCCCAAGAGGCTTGTGGGAGACCTACTAGGCCTGTGTGGAAAGCCGTGGTGAACCCGCAGACCAGGAACTGTACAAACTGTGGGTTATAAGATTCTGCAGCAGGGATTCTAGTGGAACCATATTGACCCCGCTTAGCCAGGATGGCCTGGATCTTTGAGGACACGCCATCTGGGGGTGAGCCCTGAACCAGACTGCGCATGCATGAAGGGCCCTACATTTGTTGCAATGACAAGCAGTTTGATTAAGTTATTACAAATCTGGCTGTAGCCCGGAAACCTATTGGCTGCCATGGCTTGTCCGTGGCTGGGCCAGACAGTTGAAGGGACCCGGAGCTACTGGGAAGGGATCTGCCCCTGGACGTGGAGGGATTTGCCTTGGGGCACCAACTGCGGAGTGGGCAACGGACTGGCCTAAGGCACCCGCCGGGGCCTTGAGCCCCATGAAATGCCGGCAAAGAGCTCCATGTCCATGTCCAAGTTATGGTTTGCTGTCTGCCGAGTCATGGGTGGCTATCCGGATGGAAGCTAGATTGATGTCCTTCCCTTCTAGAAGGACTTTTTGATGTGGCAGGGAATGAAATGCGAGGGAGCAATCTCGGGAGCGTACGGAACCCTACCTGGGGGAACGGGACCTGGGGAGGAGGCTATAGGCAAGGCTAGAGTGGACCGGACAGGTGGCAGCCCCCGGTAGGACTCGACGGCCAGGAGTCTGAACTGGCCGTCCGAAACCAAGGAGGCGATGGAGTTCAACCCAGCATGTAGCTGCGTCAGGGACACCTGAAGGGTGGACATGGAGACTTGCTCCAAGCCCGGGGCTGCTGGTTCAGCCATCAGTAGCCTATACAGCTCTGCTTTACGGCGGAGGCAGGGTATTGGATCCCTCTCGGGGTAAGCTCCGCAAACAACTTCGGAATTGACCAACTCCTTAAGGCCGCTCGGATGCGGGAGTTTCCGGTACCGACAGGGCTTCTTCGATGATGGAAATACGCGACATACTGCAGCTGAAATCGTACCGGAGAAAGGAATACTGAATCGAGTCTAAAACATGACAGGCGACAGAAACAGTAAATTAACAGTGTGAACCTGCACGTGACAGGCAGCAGAAAATAAACAATACCACGGATGAAAGATCTACGCACGCCTGAGCGCGATAAACCGTGGCATGAGAAGTGACGAACGTGCACCCTGACGTAGGAGGCAACAGAAACCGGAAACATATATCAATGCGCAGCCGGTGGCAGATACGGCATGACATGAACGTAAGCCCGAGCGTGATGGGCAGCAGATGATCAATGAACACGTGACAGACAACACCTGAAAAGTTAAACACGTAGGCCTGAAGCGCAACAGGCAACAGATGATGAAATGAAACGTAAGCCTGAAGCGTAACAGGCAACAGATGGTAAATTAAAAACGTAAGCCCGAAGCATAACAGGCAACAGATAATGAAAAATAACACGTGAGCCTGAAGCGTAACAGGCAACCTATGAAGAATTAAAAACGTAAGCCTGAAACGTAACAGGCAACAGATAATGAAAATGACACGTAAGCCTGAAGCGTAACAGGCAACATATGATAATTTTAAAAACGTAAGCCTGAAACGTAACAGGCAACAGATAATGAAAAAGACACGTAAGCCTGAAGCGTAACAGGCAACATATGATAAATTGAAAACGTAAGCCTGAAACGTAACAGGCAACAGATAATAAAAATAAAACGTAAGCCTGAAGCGTAACAGGCAACAGATGATACATTGGCAATAGATGACAGATTGAACGTGCGCTGAACGTGACAGGCAACAGATGATACATTTGAACAAAAACGTGAGCCGAAACCGTGGCAGGCACCTGACATGGTGAGATGTGAACGAAAGCCTGGAGCGCAACAGATGGTAATGGTAATGGTACGTGAGTCTGAAACGTGACAGGCCAATGGTTGAGAAGGAACGGACGCCTGGACAGAACCGGCCGTGGGAGGCAAGAGGCGTAAGCCTGGCCGTGACCGCCAATTGAAACATAGGCCTGACACGTAACAGCAATGGCCCATCATTGACAGACACGACAGTGAAACAAAACATGGTGACATGAACAAGAAGCAACCCGAGACGTGACTGGAGACAACCCGGTGACTATGAAGTGGCCCTGACGCGGGTAACAAAAAGGACTAGGAAGTTGTATTGCAGCGTGGACTGAAAAACGGCGAATGTGTGGTAGACAATGAGCAATAACCGGGAATGTCCGTGGATGTGGTGAAGTGGAAAGCGATGGTCTGCTCAAACGGACAAATGCGCGCAACCTGGCTGACTAGCGCCGCAAGAGTGACGCTGCACCCGGGGACTGTAAAACAATTGGTGACGTGAGGGGCAGGATATGCAGACCAGAACGCCCTAACGTGGCCTACCCGTTTTTTTTTTGTTGTTTTTTTTTGCACTGCACACAGAGTGTTGGATGAGTTTTTTGGGACTAGAATGACCGACACTGTCATTCCTGGTGTGCATGTGACCTCTGGAAGCAGGCCATACTTGGAATGTTGAAGACATGATGTGTGTGAGCTGCTTTGAAATGACAACCGCCGGCCAGGAGGGGGAGCCTAACACGTGCCGCCGGCCGGGGCGCCGACTCCGTTGCCGTGGCAACGGAGGCGCTGGCCGGCAAACCTGCCTGGCGTGCCACGTAGCCTCAGCAGACGGCGCCGGAGGCGCCTGGGAGCATCGCAAAAGGACCCCCATGACCGGAATGCCGCCCCGGCCTTGGGAGCAGCCGGGGACCGGCAGGCGCAGCCACGCTGAGAAACCCCATCGCATCACTGGCTCCGCCCCCCACCCCGCGGGTGTTGGGGCCAGGGATTGAACCAGCGCTGCGACGGGAGCTGGAACAAGGCGCCGTAAACGAACCAGCGCCGAAGGTCGCGTGAGCGGACGCCGGGGAAACTAGGGAGTTGAGCTGCCAGCCCCAGACCCGGGGGCCCACGCGACCCGGGGCAAGCAGGAAGCGCGGCGGAGCCCGGCAGGGAGCTGATGCGGGGGATCGCGGGGGCGAATGAGGACGAGCACTTACCCGGTATGTACGACGAGGGCGGCGGTGGACGAGAGGAGGCCCCCACCGCACCACCGGCACCACCCCGCCCCCACCGGGTGAGCAGGGCAAGTGAAGTACCAGCGATGCGACAGGAGCGCAGACCAGGACCAGGGAGAGATCATGTGACCGCAGGGGGGAGGACACCAACGGCGTTGCCGGGTAACAGAGACACCGTGCAGACCGGGGCCGAGCCAGGGGGACAGCCGGCCACGAAACCACGATGGGACAGCAACCGGACGCTGCGCACCCCGGAGCCTGGGAGGCAGTCGTGCCTTGTGGGTGCCGGAGGAGGACACTAACATCGTTGCCGGGCAACATGGACGCTGCGGCGGACCTCATGCCCGGCGTCCCACGTGACCCCCCCTGAGTTCTGTGCCGGAAGCGGAGGTCGGTCGTAGGGGAGACGCCTGGAATGGATGCGCCGCGGCGTGGAGGGTGAGTGACGGCAGTGAATGTAACAGAACTTACCCGGCCGTCAGGTGCGGAAGACGGAGGAACCGGAGGCACCATGATGGGACTTACTTACCTGTCGAGCGGCACTGCTGCAAGGGGCGTAACGTTCGTGGCGGGAAAGCACCGAAAATGCCCGCAACTGAGGAGAGGGCGTGCCTCCTTTTAAGCGTGCCCACGCCCCTCCCACAAATGCAGGCTGACAAGTCAGCCTTAAGCTACTTATCCGACTGAGAAAAAGGGAGGCTTGTCTTTCCTTTTCTGAGGGAGGAGCTGCGTTTTCAGTTTTGCATAAGGCAGTTCAGTCTGGCTCTGCCCTTGAGAGATGTTGATGCCTGTGAGCCTGTGTAAAGATAAAGCCAGGTAAAAAACATAATTCCTGCGGATTGTGGGAGAAGCCAGAGAACAGCAGTTGTACCAGGAGACTAGCTCTGAGACAAAACAGGACAAATATTCACAGATTATCTACGATTACAAGGTATGATTTTTTATGGCTATAGACTTTACTGCCTCACGGAGAGAATATATGCTGAGAGCCCCCATCACACTTATGTAAAGGATTGTATGTTCGTTTGAGGATCTGCACCCCACTTTGGTAACTGAAGTATTGATTGTGAGAGTTTTGCATGCCTGTAGTCAGTTTGGAAAGTGTTTAGAGAAACTCAGATAATACTATTACCACCATTGCTACCTACAGTATATACAGTACAGCTGTTGGAAGCTGAAATCTACTTTAGATATCTCAGAATTGTGCTTGATATATGCTTGTACTGCATCACCCTTCTTTGTTATCAGTGAACTGGTCCCGGTCATCGTTTCACCATCCGCTGGGCTCATGTATCAGTATTCCTGCCTTGCACCCTGCTAGCCACCTAACATCAAGGGCATTGCTCCTAACACCATGCAAGAGCCCCAATATCAGGGAGTTCCTGAGGCAAGAAAGGGTATGTCATTCCATCACTGTATGGCCCAGGAAAGGCCAAAGTGTGGACCTCCATTGTGAATTGTAAATACTACTGAAGGCATTGACAGAATTCCTCAGATTTCAGTATACGGCTAACTTCAAAATCAAGATCAATCAGCAATGACCTTCAGACCATTGTGTAAAGACTGCATTCGATTAAACAATCCTGCAAGCGATTGTCGGGACAGAAGTGTTCCTTCCCAGCAATCACCTGCTCACTAGTGGAGACTGTTGCAATCACAGGCAGCAATTTCCTCCACTGTATAGGGAGTAGTGATCGCTAATGCCATCTCTCATTCCCATACTGAATCATTGTTTGCTGGCAGTAGATGATGTCTGGCAATGATGATGTCATCACACGCACACAGCATGATCACGTGGTGACATCATCAAGCTCGCCGCAGGTCATTTGGTGGGTTTTCATCAATCAAGTCAGGAGCAGACGGCCTCTCCATGAGCAAGAGGATGAGGGGAGTATTATTTATTTATTTTTTTACCCCTGTTTAACCCCTGAAAGGCTGAATGTGAATCACAGATGCTGCGATCAGCGTTGAACGCGACATCTGAGGGGTTAAATGATGGGACGATTGCTGTTCCCCATCTTTGCACCAGTTCCATACAATGGAAAACGATTCATGACAAAGTAATTTGTAACTAATCAAATTTCTTGTCGAAGTTCGGTGAAGCAGCCGAATCAAATATTTCAAAACTTCGCTCATCTCTACTCAAAACCACAATGGCAATCCCTTTTAGAATTCAATATTCTATTAATATCCCTAGCCATTTATACAATAAAGTCTATTAAAAATGATTCACCTAGTCTGGGTGCAGAGATCAGAGCAACTCTCCTTGGTACCAGCAGAATCCAGTCTTCTTTATTGGGAATTAATCTTCCTTCCTTCTTCCTTTCTTCCTTCCTTCCTTCCCTCGTCCTAAAATGTCTGAACATTTTTTTATTTTTTATTAACATTTTATTCAATTTTTATGTCATACAGATTCAGAAGTATATGGACAGTAGCACAACAGCTTAAATTCCCGATAATATGTTTATCTTGTATTGTCCATTAACAAAGTAAATAAGACATTTACCCCACAACACCCATCCCCCGTCCCCCACACCCGTAACACCCTTCCAATCTGGATGCGTCTCAACCTCCCCCATTTTGTATTCCCAGATTTCTACCAGGCAATGTTTCTACGTCACCTTCAGTTTCCCTAATATCCCTCTTAGGTCCTTTAATAAATACCACTCTGTATGTTGGAAGTTTTTCATGAGAGATAGTATATCATCTGCTGATAAATGTTTAGAAATAAAGGCTTTCCAATTATCCAAAAATCGTGTTGATTCATGATTTTCCTGAGCTTCTGCTTCCAGCTGGTCCATCAACAAAAAATGTCTCATTTGGCCATGAAATTCCCCTTCAGTAGGAATATGTGGAACCAGATGTCTGAACATTTTAAAAACACACGAATTTTCCACCCCAAAAATGTAATAACTGATCAAAAAGTCGTACGTTCCACAAAAATGCCACCAATAAAATCTAAATCTCGTCCCCTAAAAAACAAGCCCTATTAATGCTCTGTAGACTGATTGTGACGGACTGAACCGTCACTGGGGCTGCTGGAGAGGCCTGAGGGCTAGCCTCCTTCCTACGGACTATGGACCCAGAACTAAGGAGATCCCCCCCCCCCTCAGTCTCTTGGGGCTACAAGGAACTATTAACTCTGATTTATGTGTGAAGTATTATAGGCCATTTTATGTTTTATTAGTTCGGTAGAGGAATCTACCGACCACCCCCACCCCCGGCTCATTATTCTACAAAGGGAAAAGTGTGTAGCTTTTGCCTGTGAGTGATTATGTTATCCCATTGTGTTGGTTAATTGTATCACAGGTGGGTGTTTTCTGCCTGTAACTGCATGTAATTGGTTTATGTAAGAAACTGTCTCAGTCTTCCACAAGGTCCCCCAAGGGAGTGTCCCTTGCTAGAAGACCTGCATAAAAGGCTGACATGTTGCCCCATTAAAGTGTCCTGTTCTACCCTTCATGAAGTCTGGGCTCATGTTTGGGAGATTGGAGAACTACACTCTGGGGGTTGCTATAATGATTATATGTCATTATGTCAAGTAGGGTGCTTGGAGTCCTCGAGAAGCACCAGGAGCATCCATCAATGGAGGTACCCAGCATGGAATCAGCTAGTTTTTGGACAGCGTTCCATGATGAAGAGGAGGATCACCCGGATTACAGGGATGCAGTCTGCAAGGGCGTATGGCACGAGGCCCTGGAGGACGTGCATCATCGGTGGGGAGAGAGTCTCCCCAGTGAGGAGCAGAGGTTGCAGATGCGATTGGAGCTGCAAATGCCTCTACTGGGAGAGCAGCCCCTGAAGGGGTGGGTGTCGGAGTGCAAGACCATGGTATGGCAGGAGACCTGGCTGGATGATTCATAACAGGCACTATGGGAGGACCCACAGTCAGCAGGTGGAGATGGGACCGAGGTCTCTCTACCGGTCCTGCAGGAATGCTGGGCAGCTGGCCCAGATCCCCGGCGGCAGTGTGTTATAATGGGAGTAGAGACAACCGGTCTCTCTTCCCAGCGGCAGCCCATGTCACAGAGAGAGGAGACTGTCGGTTCCTCATCTCAGCAGCAAGCATCACTGGGAGTGGAGATGGTCGCTACTCCTACCCAGCAGCCAGCAGCGTTCCATGGAGAGGAGACATTGGTCGATCTCCCCAGCAGCAGAGGGCGTTCCAGGTAGAAGAGGTAGTCGACCTCTCTCCCAAGTGGCAGTGTGGTTACCCAGGAGATTATATGGGTGGCATCACTCTCCTGCAGCAGAGTCAAGCGGACCAGTTGGAAGAGGTTCTGGATTCATCTTGTCTGACTAACACAGGTCCAGACTAGTTGGGGGTCTGGTACCTGGTTAGTCTACTGTTGGGAGGGGAGAAATGTGATGGACTGAACCATCACTGGGGCTGCTGGAGAGGCTTGAGGGCTAGCCTCCTTCCTACGGACTATAGACCCAGAACTATGGAGATCCTCCCCTCAGTCTCTTGGGGTTACAAGGAACTATTAACCCTGATTTTTGTGTGGAGTATTATAGGCCATGTCATGTTTTATTAGTTCGGTAGAGGAATCTACCGACCACCGACCACCCCTCCCCACCGGCTCATTATTCCACAAAGGGAAAAGTGTGTAGCTTCTGCCTGTGAGTGATTACGTTATTCCATTGTGTTGGTTAATTGTATCACAGGTGGGTGTTTTCTGCCTGTGAGTGATTACGTTATTCCATTGTGTTGATTAATTGGATAACATGTGTGTGTTTTCTGCCTATAACTGCATGTGATTGGTTTATGTAAGAAACTGTCTCAGTCTTCCACAAGGTCCCCCATGGGAGTGTCCCTTGCTGGAAGACCTGCATAAAAGGCTGACATGTTGCCCCATTATAGTGTTTTGTTCTACCCTTTATGAAGTCTGGGCTCATTTTTGGGGGATTGGAGAACTACATTCTGGGGATTGCTATAATCATTTTACTCTCCAGAGTATAATTCCTAGCTCTTTGTAAGAGCTTGTTGCTGCATAGCTCTCTGAAGGAAGCGAGGGTCACCGACTGGAACCTGGAAACCTTGTCGTAGGTCCAGGGTGGGTAGAAGATGACTTTCAAAAACGGACTGATAATAAATATAACAATGTACACATTAAAATTGTAAATGGCTCTGTTCTGGAAAACTACTGAAAGAACAGAAATTATTGTATAACACTGTAGACATGAATCCCTTTAAAAAAATAATGATTTCCATATTCCAAGTGTAAAATCGAAAAGTATACCAATCTACTGTATACTATAAATGGGATGGTATTTCGATTTAAACATGTATTACAGTTAATACCAGATGGTAGATGGATCAAACATGACCGCTGGATTATTGCCATAAGAGACAGAAGCCTGAAAACTAGCTGCCATAAATTATGGTGGCCAAAAAGGGGCTGTTGTTAGTATGGGGTTTGGCTGCTTAGGTGCGTGGCACAATATGCCAATTACTGCTGTTGTGGCCAGCAATCTCCTGAAAATTCCACTTTTGTATGAGAATTGCATTTAACCCTTGCATCCTAAAACTTCATATTAAGAGTACCTCATGGTGCAGCAGATGACCAGCAGTTGGATCCAACAAACTGATAAAAGAGTAGAGAAAAATGGTCATGGGCCATTCCCGGAGTGACAGAAGAAGAATGCTCCCCCCACCCCCCGAGTTGCAAACCGACTTCTCCAACTACCATCCCATTCTCCCTCTTTTTGGGCAGAAGTGGGCTAGTACCATTTGCTACCAAGGGAGGGGCAGCAGGAAATGTCTAGTCAGTCTAAGCAAGGTGTCACGAGTTGGAGGTCCCAGGAGAGACCTCTGCGTCATCAAGCAAAAACATACAGCAATACGGTACAGTCACAACAGAGTTTATTGCACAAACAGAATCCAAGGAGGGAAACACAGGGAAATTGAGAGCTCTATGTACCGTCCGCACAGTGGGAGGAAACCCCCCACTGCGCCACTGTCTAGTAATACTCCAGAGGGGCGTGACTAAGCAACTCCTGGTATTCACTAGGGCCCCAGATGGTAGGGTTAGGCTTTGCCGCAGGGAGTTGCCAGGGTCCACTCTGGAGTGTGAACTAGACACTGACAATAGGAGCAAACGGACAACAGGTACCAGAAGGTACCGACGGTACATAGGCAAACATAACAAACAGGCAAATACAAGCAGGCAACTAAAAACACAAGCAGGAGTACATAACAAGGAAACAGGAGTGACAATGAGCAGAGGAGGTCTTGCTCCACCAGTAGTAAACTACATGGCCTTGCCCATGGCACTCTGCTGCAAAGAAAGGTGCAGCAAGGGCTTGCTGAACAGAGAAATATGAATACACACAAGGTGACTCAAACATAACTGGCAGAGCAGATAACAGAAACACAGGAAAGAGGACGGCAATGAACAAGTAGGAAACCCACAGAGCACAAACAGACACGGATCCCATGGGTCAGCAGCATGGGAGAGTGAGTACAAACAAGGAGCAGGACAAGACAACACACACCAGGAGAGCTGCCCAGAACTGAGGAAACCTCAGCCTTATATACAGGTTCCATGGGTGCAGCAGAGAGGCCACACCCATGGAGCAGACAGAGAGGATTAACTACAGATAGGAACACAGGGGAGTTAACACATAAAGAATCACAAAGAAAACACAGAAACGAAACTGCAGCGAGGAGCGCCGAATGAGCAAGGACGGAAGGTCACAGCCAGAGATAGTGGCTGTGACACAAGGGTAGCGTCAGATGCAGATGTGACAAAGATGTAGCAGCTAGAGGAGGCCCACCTACTTGCAGCAGGAGTCTCTCCAGAGGGAATCAGCTCATAGAGCACCATGACTCCTTGCAGATTTACCTACATAGGGGGTCAACAGCCAAAGGCACCCCGCTCCACGGATAGAGAACAGTTTTAAAGTCCTGCTGCCAGAATAGAGACTATTTTAGTACAGCAGAGAAAGAAAGCAGAGTACTTAGGTTTGCCTGCCAGTTTATGCCAAAGCCTGCTGGAATCAAGAGCCTGAATATTGTCTGGCTACAAGTTGGTTCAAGTTAAGCTGTTGAACTTTATAAAAGTCTGGACTCGACTATTTCTCCACTTCCAAGTCCATCAAGTTCCCCTTTATTGTTTCGGAGCCTAACTCGGGGAGCTTCAGTATCCAGTTAGGAGCACCGTGACACACACAGAAAACTATTGGGGCTGCACCACACCACTATAAACCTATAAACCTGGGACGCAATTGGCCCTGGGTGGTGGTATGTTGTACATGGAGACCACAAAGGATGATTTAGAACAGTGATGCCCAACTATTTTTCATCTAGGGGCCGCACTAGACATGGAATTAATTTCGTGGGCAAGAACCTGATAGCTTTTCCAGAAAGAAAAGCAATTATTATTTAAAACGGAAATTATTCTAGTTATTTAGATAACAGTGTTAGAAAGAAAGCATAAACCAGAAATAATTTCTGCACTCACCATTTGATGTAATTTTATGACGTCCACAGATCTTTTCCAGAAACCAGTTTAGAAATGTTCGGGTCAAAGTTTGTCATTTTGGTTCTCAGCACAGAATGCAATTGATCGTCAGTAAGCCGAGAGTGTGAGAGAGGTTTTGCTCTTTAGCACTGAAAAAGTTTGTTCACACACATAAGTACTCGCAAAAGTTGTCAGATAACAAGAAACCAGAAATAATTTCTGCACTCACCATTTGATGTCATTTCATTAATGTGATGTCTGCAGATGTTTTCCAGAAACCAGTTTTTAAATGTTCGGGTCAAAGTTTGTCACGTTGATTCTCAGCACAGAATGCAAATGATCGTCAGTAAGCCAAGCGCGTGAGACAGGTTTTGCTCTCTTTAGCACTGAAGAAGTTTGTTCACGCACAGAAGCACTCGCAAAAGTTGTCATCATTCTTTGTCCTAGTTTTCGCAAATTTGTAAATGTTTCTGGACATAGCTCGGCATAAAAGTCTGGTAGTGCTTTTTCTCGAAATTTGTCCAGTAGTGACGTCTGGGATTGTAAGTCAATCAAATCCAGCTGTAAATCACCTGGTGCAGTGGAAGTGTCGACTGAAAATGGATTTTCGAACAAACTAATATTATTCTTCATGTGGTGAAAATCTGCAAACCTTTCTTCAAAATTTTCACTTAGCAGCTTAAGAAGCTGAACCATTCTTCCTTTTGGGAAGCGAACATTCATGTCTTCCTGATGTAGTTCAGCACATGTTGGATGAACAATTTCAATTTAGCTTTAAATGCATTTATGTCTGCATACACATGACCAATTCGCTTGTTTTTGCCTTGCAGCTTTAGATTCAGTTTATTTAAATAAGCTGTCAAATCGCACAAGATTGCTAAATCCCAGAGCCATGATGGATCGCTAATCTCGGGAACTTGTTTTGATTTTTCAGCCATGAAGATACAAATCTCATATCTCAGGTCAAAAAAGCATTTCAGCACTTTGCCTCGACTCAGCCAGCGGACTTCACTGTGATAAACAACATCTTTATGTTCAGATTCAACTTCAATGAGAAATTCTCTGAAAGTCCTGTGATTCAGTGCATGTAATCGTATGAAGTTTACACATTTAACGACAACCTTCATAACATGTTCCAAGTTCAACTGCTTCCCACAAAGATTTTGTTGGTGAATTATGCAGTGGAGCTCTACTGGTGGAGAACCATTGAATCTTATCACTTTTTGACGTATTCTAGCTACCAAACCACTGTGCCATCCAACCATGCTTCTTGCACCATCTGTAGTCACTCCTATTAACTTACTCCAGTCCAGGCCAAGCTCGTCAATAACTTCTAATACTTCTCTGAACAAATCTTCACCAGTGGTTGTTCCATTCATGCTTTTCATCGCTGCCAGTTCTTCAATAACTTCAAATGTAGAGTTTATACCACGAATGAACACAAGCAATTGAGCAGTGTCACTTACGTCTGTAGACTCATCAGCAGCAATTGAAAACATTTCAAACTGGCCTGCTCTTGTCTTCAGTTGCAGCATAAGATCGCCTCCCAAATCTTCCACTCGTCTCGTGATTGTCATTCGTGACAGGCTAACCGCTTTAATTAAACTCTTTTTTTCTGGGCATAATTCTTCCACTACAGCCAAGATGCACTTTTTCACACATTCACCTTCAGAAAATGGTTTGGCTTCCTTACTCAATATATGAGCCACCCGACAACTTGCACAAACAGCTAATTCATTTTCTTTTCTTTTTTTTATTGAACATTTTTGTTAATCCATCAACTTCTTCACGCAATTTGGTAATTTTCTGTTCACAGCACACACCAACATATTGGTCATAAGTTATCTTGTGTTTGCTGTCATAGTGTCGTTTGATATTGTGCTCCTTGAACACTGCAACAGTCTCCTTACAAATCAGGCATAAAGGCTTCTTGTCTTTTTGCACAAAAAAGTACAAATTTGTCCACTTCTCGTGAAAATTTCTATTTTGGTGTAGTTTTACATAGCAGCCACTAGATGGTGATGGGGCACAACTTAAAAAAGTATGACCAGGCAAACTTATATAGATTTGCTCTATATATGCAGCTCAGAGAACTTGTATGCATACCTCCAAACCCTCCCAGATCTGGTAGGACAGTTTCTGATTTTAGTGGCTGTCCCACTGCCCGGGAATTGCTGAAGTATGCCCACTCTCAGCTGTCTGTGCATTTATCGGGTGCATAGACAGCCTGTAACGGTCAAGCAGGGAGCCGTCCGCTCCACCGTTCAGTGTAGATGCTCTCTCAGCTGCGTGATGCAGTCAAACACCCCACTGCTGGGCTGTGTAGGAGACACAGACCAGCAGCTGAATGTGTGACAGTATCTTGCTGCTGGGGAGCACAGTTCATCAAAGGAATTAGGTGAGAATTTACTGATTTTATATATATTTTTTTATTCCTGTGAATGGGCACATGGGAGCATTATTACTGTAAAGGGGGCACATGTGAGTATTATTACTGTGAAGGGGGAACATACCTTCACATAGTAAGAATAAGGAGTGGGATGTAGGAAACTCTCCACAAATGCCTTTGGGTGCAGCATTACAAGTTCTCTCTCCCTCATTAATATTACTAAGCTGGTGAGGAACGTTTCCTGAGGAGCAACCCAGACGGCCCCATGGACTTAATAAAATACACTTCCCACCACTACCACACCTCCCCTGTCACATCCCTCCATAGAACTCCTGCTCCCTTCCAACTCGTCCTCACCTTCTCCGACGTGCTCTGATGCCTGGCTGAGAGTCCAGATGAGGTCTGTACCAACCGGTGTGGGGAGATTGGGTCTCCAGTCGCTGCTGAAAATTATTGTACCGCAACACTGCAGCGGGCCAGGCGTGTCCCTTCTTCTTCAACTGAGCGCAAGTTCTGCCTCTGGTCATTGCGCAGGCCGAATTACTGTGAAGGGAGCACATCTGAGCTTTATTACTATGAAGTGGGCACACGTGAACATTATTACTGTGAAGGGAACAAACGTGAGCATTATTACTGTGAAGGGGGCACATGTGACCATTACTACCAGTGTCACAATTTCAACAAAGACCACTGAACACCACTCATGTCATGGCCTTCCCAAACAACAAGGAGGGGTTCCCTTCTTACCCCTCAAAGTCATGTAATGCCAGAACTCTGCCACATGGACTCCACTGGCCCTTCAAGGTCCCAACGCTCCTCGCTAAGTGTACCAGCCACACTCACAGGGGCAGCGCTACTGAAACACTGCTTACACATCGGACCACTGTCGACTGTGCCCGCCAATAAGAGTCAGCCCTTCCTTCCTCCATACAGTCCAGTCACAAGGACCAGCACAGCGCACGCATCCTGACACCACACTTCCCCAACATGGAGAATTGTGAGCGCTCCACAGCACAGTAGGAGCCCAGCACTGCCGGGAACGACAGCGGTGAGAGAAGTCCACACACACAAGGTACGGCGCGGAGTCCACACACACAACGCCACAGTCACAAAAATTATTACACTCACATTCATTCCCTGATTTGCTTCCAGGTTTAGAATGGAGATGAATTGTTTCTGTAATGCGCCACTGCAGCCGCCCAGGCGTGTACCTTCTTCTGCTTCTTCAACTGGGCGTAAGCTCCGCCTCCCGTCACTGCACGGGCCGGATCACACAGCTTTGCGGGCCGGATGTGGCCCGCGGGCCGTAGGTTGCGCACCACTGATTTGGAAGAAATAAGGCAAGCAAAAGATGAGGACAGTCATGATTCAGACTTGGCCCTCCTAAGGGGTGCATAAAAAAAGAATGATTTCCATATTCAACTGCATGCAACTTCTACTGTCAACTACATGGAAAGGGAGGGACTGTAGTATCAGCAACTTGGCCAAATGCACATTCAACTTCTGCGCCATTGAAAGAGTGCACATATACTGTTGTCTTTTTGCAATCACCTTGGTGAATCATTGCTGTCAAAATAAGTGACGAGGAGAAGGAGAAATATCAGGAGCAAAAGACGAAATGGAAGTCACTGGGAAGAAACAGCAGCTTCATTCTGCTGAAGTTGACAAGCCCTGACTGCTGGAGAAGGGGTGTCGGCCAATGGGAGATGCAGTGGTAGCATCAGGCCGTCGTGCCAACATTAGCACCCTGGCCCCGCCTCACCTTCTGCCCACACATCATGCATACCATCATGCTAAAGTCCCCCAGTGACTTATTGAAAAATTCCCACATTGGGAATGGCGTGATGCCTGCCTGACGCTGCTTTTATGAACCCATGCCCTGCTAGTGTGTTCCTCACAGTTAGTCTCCCGAGTAGCAGATGGTGTACCCCTACAGCATTTGGCTGCAGATCTCCCACTGCTTCCACCAGGGCCGTCTTTAATATTGATTGGACCCTGGGCCAGAATTTACTTGGGCCCCCTGGATCCCGCCCCCCCCCCCCCCCGCACTTTGCTGTACTTGCTATACAGCAGCACTTACCTGTCACGTCCAGGGCCTCCAGGTGACGTCTCCTCTCTGTCATCATCCTCTCTTTAGATCTTCTCTCTCATCATCTTCTCCACTCGTCTGGACAACTTCTCTCAGCCGCCTCGTCTCTGCAGAGTGTGACACACAGACATCTTAGCTTCCTCACATTCTATCATTATCCCCCAACTGGAGTCCCCACAGTGTTATCCTGCTGCTTGCTGTGCCCCCCCCCCCAGGGGTGTAGCTATAGGGGGTGCAGAGGTAGCAGTCGCTACCGGGCCCAGGAGCCTGATGGGGCCCAAAGACACTTGTGCCGCATAAGAAGACAAACAAAGCACTGAGGGAAGGTGGGCGCCCAAGCTGAACTCTTGCACCGGAGCCCATGAGCCTTTAGTTACGCCCCTGCCCCCCCCCCCCAATACCCCCAAACACTATCCTGAAGAAACATTACTGCCCCCCATAGTAATAGTGCTCCTCATAGTCCCACCAATAGTAATTCCCTTCTAGAATGCCCTCATTAGTAATACTGCCCCAACCGTGATAATGCTCCTCAACAATGCCCCCATTATTAGAAGAGCCCTCCCATATTAATAATACCCTCACAGAGTCCCCAGTACAAATAAGGCCCCCTATTGTTCCCCCAGTGGTAATAAAGCTCCCTACAGACCCCTCAGTAGTAATAAGGCCCCCATAGTGCGCTTAGTAGAAAAAAGGCGGATCTATAATACCCTCCTATAGAGCCCCCAGTAGTAATAAGACCGCCTATAATGTCCCCTGGATCTGCAGTGCCCCCTGCAGTTATAATCCTCCCTCCACCATACAGTCCCATGTAAATAACATCACCTCCTTCCCAGCCGCCTCCAACGCACAATCCCATGTAAACATCACCCCCTAAGGCTACTTTCACACTTGCGTTCGTGCGGATCTGTCCTGTACTTGTACAGGACGGATCCGCACCGATAATACAAACGAATGCATCCGTTAAGGACCGATTCGTTTGTATTAGATTTGAATTTCTAAGTCCCAATACGGATCCGTCCTGACTTACATTGAAAGTCAATGGGGGACGGATCCGTTTACAATTGCACCATTTTGTGTCAATGCAAAGGGATCCGTCCACATTTACTTACATTGTAAGTCAGGACAGATCCGTTTGGCTCAGCAAGGCAATGCGGACACAAAAACGCTGCTTGCAGCATTTTGGGGTCCGCCTCCAAAACGGAACGGGGGGCTGTACGGAGCCGAACGAATGCATTCTGAATGGATCCACATCCATTCAGAATGCATTGGGGTTAAACTGATGCATTTGGGGCTGCTTGTGAGAGCCTTGAAATGGATCTCACAAGCGGATCCCCAAACCCAAGTGTGAACGTAGATTCCTCCCCACCATCCACATTCAACATACAGTCCCATGTAAATAACTTATTTCCCTCCCCCAGCCACCTCAAGCACACAGTTCCATGTCAATAACATCCCTCCCTTCAGCCCTAACATACATCCTAGTTAAATAACTACAACCCCCAGCATTGCTCTGCCTCTCCCTTCACTTACCTCTCCTCATATACAGACATCAGCATTAGGCTCCTTCTCCTTTTCACTCCGGTCCAATCCTGCACTGGTCACATGATGGTGACATCATCCAGGTCATCCTATCACAGCCTGTTTTGCTGATCACATGACCTGTGATGTCACCACAGGTCCTTCACCTCTTCCCAGACAGTGTATATTAGATTCAATTGTATTGCCGTTCTGTGTACGGCAATACAGTTGTATCTAGCAGGCAGGACATTCGGGGCCTGGGACAGGCCCCAAATGTTTTAACCTAGCGACGAATGTTTTAACCTAGTGACTAGTGAATGGGAGTTGGGAAACGGAGCTCCCTTGGGCCCCCAGGAGCAACTGGGCCCGGGGCAGCTGCCCCTTTTGCCCTGCGGCAAAGACGGCCCTGGCTTCCACCCTGCTGTCTCATGGGCACACTTCCACCCTGATGTCTCATTGGTATGCTTCCACCCTGCTGTCTCATTGGCATACTGCCACCCTCACCCCCTGATGATAATGCCCCCTCTTCACCCGGCTACCATGTGAGATAGACTACATCACCTGCTGGATCACCTGTCTATTGCGTGCATACCCTACCTCTTGCCACATGTGCTCCCACCTGACTGTCATCATCAGTAGTTACATGCCTAGAGGAGTCCATAGTGGACCTCTCCTACAGGGCTGGCCTGTAACTGCTGACTGTCCTCACAAAGCTCATCCTCTCTGAAAAGTGGAGCAGAGGCAGCTGGATACATTACTTGGCAAGCAGAAGAAGGAGCAAAAGCAAGAGGCAGGTTGAGGACAGGTGAGGACACAGAGGCAGTTCCTGGGGCATGCCAACTAAGTATTTTTTCAAAGGAACCCACCAGTTCCTGGCTGTTATCTTTTCCGGCAGGCTGTTTTGGCAGGGGAACAGACTGATGGATCCGTACTACAGTATGCACATGTGTGCTGCCGGAAGTCCATGCATCTGCTGGATCCCCGTCTGGTCCCCATTATAGTGAATGGGGCCGGGCGGACTTCCAACAACACACGTGTGTACAGTCGTGGCCAAAGGTTTTGAGAATTACATAAATATTGGAAAAGTTGCTGCTTAAGTTTTTATAATAGCAATTTGCATATACTCCAGAATGTTATGAAGAGTTATCAGATGAATTGCATAGTCTTTCTTTGCCATGAAAATTAACTTAATCCCCAAAAAAAACTTTCCACTGCATTTCATTGCTGTCATTAAAGGACCTGTTGAGATCATTTCAGTAATCATCTTGTTAACTCAGGTGAGAATGTTGACGAGCACAAGGCTGGAGATCATTATGTCAGGCTGATTGGGTTAAAATGGCAGACTTGACATGTTAAAAGGAGGGTGATGTTTGAAATCATTGTTCTTCCATTGTTAACCATGGTGACCTGCAAAGAAACGCGTGCAGCCATCATTGCGTTGCATAAAAATGTATTCACAGGCAAGGATATTGTGGCTACTAAGATTGCACCTCAATCAACAATTTATAGGATCATCAAGAACTTCAAGGAAAGAGGTTCAATTCTTGTTAAGAAGGCTTCAGGGCGTCCAAGAAAGTCCAGCAAGCGCCAGGATCGTCTCCTAAAGAGGATTCAGCTGCGGGATCGGAGTGCCACCAGTGCAGAGCTTGCTCAGGAATGGCAGCAGGCAGGTGTGAGCGCATCTGCACGCACAGTGAGGCAAAGACTTTTGGAAGATGGCCTGGTGTCAAGAAGGGCAGCAAAGAAGCCACTTCTCTCCAAAAAAAACATCAGGGACAGATTGATCTTCTGCAGAAACTATGGTGAATGGACTGCTGAGGACTGGGGCAAAGTCATATTCTCTGATGAAGCCTCTTTCCGATTGTTTGGGGCATCTGGAAAAAGGCTTGTCCGGAGAAGAAAAGGTGAGCGCTACCATCAGTCCTGTGTCATGCCAACAGCATCCTGAGACCATTCATGTGTGGGGTTGCTTCTCATCCAAGGGAGTGGGCTCACTCACAATTTTGCCCAAAAACACAGCCATGAATAAAGAATGGTACCAAAACACCCTCCAACAGCAACTTCTTCCAACAATCCAACAACAGTTTGGTGAAGAACAATGCATTGTCCAGCACGATGGAGCACCGTGCCATAAGACAAAAGTGATAACTAAGTGGCTCGGGGACCAAAACGTTGACATTTTGGGTCCATAGACTAGAAACTCCCCAGATCTTAATCCCATTGAGAACTTGTGGTCAATCCCCAAGAGGTGGGTGGACAAACAAAAACCCACTTATTCTGACAAACTCCAAGAAGTAATTATGAAAGAATGGGTTGCTATCAGTCAGAAATTGGCCCAGAAGTTGATTGAGAGCATGCCCAGTCGAATTGTAGAGGTCCTGAAAAAAAAAAGGGCCAACACTGAAAATACTGACTCTTTGCATAAATGTCATGTAATTGTCGATAAAAGCCTTTGAAACGTATAAAGTCTGTGTAATTATATTTCACTACATCACAGAAACAACTGAAACAAAGATCTAAAAGCAGTTTAGCAGCGAACTTTGTGAAAACTAATATTTTTGTCATTCTCAAAACTTTTGGCCACGGCTGTATACTGTAGTACAGATCCAGCAGGCTATTCCCAAGCCTGTTTGAAAAGATAAATGCCAGTGTGAAACTGGCCTAACTAATAATGTTGCAGCAGTTGAACAAGTTGCACACGGCCATATATTAGACCGCCCTTACATACTGAGGCACAGTAAATTTATCTATAAAATAACAGATTAACTATTAATGTCGCAGGAGTGGAACAAGATGCACGCGGCAATATATTAGACCACCCTTTAATACTAAGTCTGAGGCACAGTAAGGCTATGTGTAAAATAACAGATTATGAATGTCGCACAGTTGAACAAGATGCACACGTCGGTATATTAGACCGCCCTTTAATACTGAGTCTGGCACACAGTAAGTCTATGTATAAAATAACAGATTAACTATGAATGCTGCAGCAGTTGAAAAAGATGCATGCGCCGATATACTAAACTACCTTTTAATAGTGATGTCGCAAACATAAAATTTTCCGTTCGCGAACGCCGAACGCGAATTTCTGCAAATGTTCGTGAACGGGTGAACTGGGCGAACCGCCATAGACTTCAATAGGCAGGCGAATTTTAAAACCCACAGGGACTCTTTCTAGCCACAGTAGTGATGGAAAAGTTGTTTCAAGGGGACTAACACCTGGACTGTGGCATGCCGGAGGGGGATCCATGGCAAAACTCCCATGAAAAATTATGTAGTTGACGCAGAGTTGGATTTTAATCCATAAACGGCATAAATCACCTAACAATCCAATTTTTTTTTGAACAACGTGGTTTAAAACATCCAGTGTGTGTATACGATCAGGTATGATGTTGTATCGATCAGGTAGTGTAAGGGTTACGCCCGCTTCACAGACATTGACAGACCAAACTCCCCTTTTAATGCACCGCAAACAACTGCAAACAGTCCATTTGCCCAACCGCAAACTCCCCATTTGTTCAAGGTTGGATGCCAAGCTAGCCATGTCCCGTTGATGTCATTGAAGGTTTCTTCCTCCACCCAGCCACGTACAACACCAAGGGTCCCCGAAAGGTGAATTGAATTGATTTTTCGAACGAGGAGATGGTTAAAAAAACGCTGGCTCCCTCCCCTTTGTTTGAATCCACGGTCACTGCGTCTGTACCGTGCAATTTACTGCCCCACCCAATATGAGTGGTATTTTCTGTAGTTCTCTCTTCTCATCAATTTAATCTCTGTTACGTCCCCAATCTGGGGTCAATTTATTAAATAGATTTTTCAAACGGGGAGATGGTTAAAAAAAATGCTGGCTCCCTCCCCTTTGTTTGAATCCACGCCACGGTCACTGCGTCTGCACCGTGCAATTTACTGCCCCACCCGATATGAATGGTATTTTCTGTAGTTCTCTCTTCTCATCAGTTTAATCCGTGTTACGTCCCCAATCTGGGGTCAATTTATTAAATAGATTTTTCGAACGGGGAGATGGTTAAAAAAAATGCTGGCTCCCTCCCCTTTGTTTGAATCCACGCCACGGTCACTGCGTCTGCACCGTGCAATTTACTGCCCTACCCGATATGAATAATAATTTCTGTAGTTCTCTCTTCTCATCAGTTTAATCCCTGTAACGTCCCCAATCTGGGGTCAATTTATTAAATAGATTTTTCGAACGGGGAGATGGTTAAAAAAATGCTGGCTTCCTCCCCTTTGTTTGAATCCACGCCACGGTCACTGCGTCTGCGCTGTGCAATTTACTGCCCCACCCGATGTGAGTGGTATTTTCTGTAGTTCTCTCTTCTCATCAGTTTAATCCCTGTTACGTCCCAATCTGGGGTCCATTTATTAAATAGATTTTTCGATTGAGGAGATGGTTAAAAAAAAGCTGGCTCCCTCCTCTTTGTTTGAATCCACGCCACGGTCACTGCGTCTGCGGCGTGCAATTTACTGCCCCACCCGATATGAGTGGTATTTTCTGTAGTTCTCTCTTCTCATCAGTTTAATCCCTGTTACGTCCCCAATCACATGTGTGCTGCCGGAAGTCCATGCATCTGCTGGATCCCCGTCTGGTCCCCATTATAGTGAATGGGGCCGGGCGGACTTCCAACAACACACGTGTGTACAGTCGTGGCCAAAGGTTTTGAGAATTACATAAATATTGGAAAAGTTGCTGCTTAAGTTTTTATAATAGCAATTTGCATATACTCCAGAATGTTATGAAGAGTTATCAGATGAATTGCATAGTCTTTCTTTGCCATGAAAATTAACTTAATCCCCAAAAAAAACTTTCCACTGCATTTCATTGCTGTCATTAAAGGACCTGTTGAGATCATTTCAGTAATCATCTTGTTAACTCAGGTGAGAATGTTGACGAGCACAAGGCTGGAGATCATTATGTCAGGCTGATTGGGTTAAAATGGCAGACTTGACATGTTAAAAGGAGGGTGATGTTTGAAATCATTGTTCTTCCATTGTTAACCATGGTGACCTGCAAAGAAACGCGTGCAGCCATCATTGCGTTGCATAAAAATGTATTCACAGGCAAGGATATTGTGGCTACTAAGATTGCACCTCAATCAACAATTTATAGGATCATCAAGAACTTCAAGGAAAGAGGTTCAATTCTTGTTAAGAAGGCTTCAGGGCGTCCAAGAAAGTCCAGCAAGCGCCAGGATCGTCTCCTAAAGAGGATTCAGCTGCGGGATCGGAGTGCCACCAGTGCAGAGCTTGCTCAGGAATGGCAGCAGGCAGGTGTGAGCGCATCTGCACGCACAGTGAGGCAAAGACTTTTGGAAGATGGCCTGGTGTCAAGAAGGGCAGCAAAGAAGCCACTTCTCTCCAAAAAAAACATCAGGGACAGATTGATCTTCTGCAGAAACTATGGTGAATGGACTGCTGAGGACTGGGGCAAAGTCATATTCTCTGATGAAGCCTCTTTCCGATTGTTTGGGGCATCTGGAAAAAGGCTTGTCCGGAGAAGAAAAGGTGAGCGCTACCATCAGTCCTGTGTCATGCCAACAGCATCCTGAGACCATTCATGTGTGGGGTTGCTTCTCATCCAAGGGAGTGGGCTCACTCACAATTTTGCCCAAAAACACAGCCATGAATAAAGAATGGTACCAAAACACCCTCCAACAGCAACTTCTTCCAACAATCCAACAACAGTTTGGTGAAGAACAATGCATTGTCCAGCACGATGGAGCACCGTGCCATAAGACAAAAGTGATAACTAAGTGGCTCGGGGACCAAAACGTTGACATTTTGGGTCCATAGACTAGAAACTCCCCAGATCTTAATCCCATTGAGAACTTGTGGTCAATCCCCAAGAGGTGGGTGGACAAACAAAAACCCACTTATTCTGACAAACTCCAAGAAGTAATTATGAAAGAATGGGTTGCTATCAGTCAGAAATTGGCCCAGAAGTTGATTGAGAGCATGCCCAGTCGAATTGTAGAGGTCCTGAAAAAAAAAAGGGCCAACACTGAAAATACTGACTCTTTGCATAAATGTCATGTAATTGTCGATAAAAGCCTTTGAAACGTATAAAGTCTGTGTAATTATATTTCACTACATCACAGAAACAACTGAAACAAAGATCTAAAAGCAGTTTAGCAGCGAACTTTGTGAAAACTAATATTTTTGTCATTCTCAAAACTTTTGGCCACGGCTGTATACTGTAGTACAGATCCAGCAGGCTATTCCCAAGCCTGTTTGAAAAGATAAATGCCAGTGTGAAACTGGCCTAACTAATAATGTTGCAGCAGTTGAACAAGTTGCACACGGCCATATATTAGACCGCCCTTACATACTGAGGCACAGTAAATTTATCTATAAAATAACAGATTAACTATTAATGTCGCAGGAGTGGAACAAGATGCACGCGGCAATATATTAGACCACCCTTTAATACTAAGTCTGAGGCACAGTAAGGCTATGTGTAAAATAACAGATTATGAATGTCGCACAGTTGAACAAGATGCACACGTCGGTATATTAGACCGCCCTTTAATACTGAGTCTGGCACACAGTAAGTCTATGTATAAAATAACAGATTAACTATGAATGCTGCAGCAGTTGAAAAAGATGCATGCGCCGATATACTAAACTACCTTTTAATAGTGATGTCGCAAACATAAAATTTTCCGTTCGCGAACGCCGAACGCGAATTTCTGCAAATGTTCGTGAACGGGTGAACTGGGCGAACCGCCATAGACTTCAATAGGCAGGCGAATTTTAAAACCCACAGGGACTCTTTCTAGCCACAGTAGTGATGGAAAAGTTGTTTCAAGGGGACTAACACCTGGACTGTGGCATGCCGGAGGGGGATCCATGGCAAAACTCCCATGAAAAATTATGTAGTTGACGCAGAGTTGGATTTTAATCCATAAACGGCATAAATCACCTAACAATCCAATTTTTTTTTGAACAACGTGGTTTAAAACATCCAGTGTGTGTATACGATCAGGTATGATGTTGTATCGATCAGGTAGTGTAAGGGTTACGCCCGCTTCACAGACATTGACAGACCAAACTCCCCTTTTAATGCACCGCAAACAACTGCAAACAGTCCATTTGCCCAACCGCAAACTCCCCATTTGTTCAAGGTTGGATGCCAAGCTAGCCATGTCCCGTTGATGTCATTGAAGGTTTCTTCCTCCACCCAGCCACGTACAACACCAAGGGTCCCCGAAAGGTGAATTGAATTGATTTTTCGAACGAGGAGATGGTTAAAAAAACGCTGGCTCCCTCCCCTTTGTTTGAATCCACGGTCACTGCGTCTGTACCGTGCAATTTACTGCCCCACCCAATATGAGTGGTATTTTCTGTAGTTCTCTCTTCTCATCAATTTAATCTCTGTTACGTCCCCAATCTGGGGTCAATTTATTAAATAGATTTTTCAAACGGGGAGATGGTTAAAAAAAATGCTGGCTCCCTCCCCTTTGTTTGAATCCACGCCACGGTCACTGCGTCTGCACCGTGCAATTTACTGCCCCACCCGATATGAATGGTATTTTCTGTAGTTCTCTCTTCTCATCAGTTTAATCCGTGTTACGTCCCCAATCTGGGGTCAATTTATTAAATAGATTTTTCGAACGGGGAGATGGTTAAAAAAAATGCTGGCTCCCTCCCCTTTGTTTGAATCCACGCCACGGTCACTGCGTCTGCACCGTGCAATTTACTGCCCTACCCGATATGAATAATAATTTCTGTAGTTCTCTCTTCTCATCAGTTTAATCCCTGTAACGTCCCCAATCTGGGGTCAATTTATTAAATAGATTTTTCGAACGGGGAGATGGTTAAAAAAATGCTGGCTTCCTCCCCTTTGTTTGAATCCACGCCACGGTCACTGCGTCTGCGCTGTGCAATTTACTGCCCCACCCGATGTGAGTGGTATTTTCTGTAGTTCTCTCTTCTCATCAGTTTAATCCCTGTTACGTCCCAATCTGGGGTCCATTTATTAAATAGATTTTTCGATTGAGGAGATGGTTAAAAAAAAGCTGGCTCCCTCCTCTTTGTTTGAATCCACGCCACGGTCACTGCGTCTGCGGCGTGCAATTTACTGCCCCACCCGATATGAGTGGTATTTTCTGTAGTTCTCTCTTCTCATCAGTTTAATCCCTGTTACGTCCCCAATCTGGGGTCAATTTATTAAATAGATTTTTCGAACGGGGAGATGGTTAATAGAATGCTGGCTCCCTCCCCTTTGTTTGAATCCACGGTCACTGCGTCTGCGCCGTGCAATTTATTGCCCCACCCGATATGAGTGGTATTTTCTGTAGTTCTCTCTTCTCATCAGTTTAATCCCTGTTACGTCCCCAATCTGGGGTCCATTTATTAAATAGATTTTTCGAACGGGGAGATGGTTAAAAAAATGCTGGCTCCCTCCTCTTTGTTTGAATCCACGCCACGGTCACTGCGTCTGCGCCGTGCAATTCACTGTCACACCCGATATGAGTGCTATTTTCTGTAGTACTATTCTCATCAGTTTAATCCCTGTTATGTCCCATATCAGGGTGGGATTGCCTTTTGTGAAAAAAAATGTAGGCTGGGTACCTTCGACTGCTTTCACAGTGACAAACCAAACTCTGATACACCAAAATTAATTGATTTTAGGAACCGGGAGATGGAAAAAGCAGCTTGGTCGGTCCTCTTACTCCCAAGTTGGGGCACTGCGCGTGCACGGAGCAATGTGCTGTGACACCCTATATGAGTGGTGTCTTAACTAGTACTATTCCTATCAGTTTAATCCCTGTTACGTCCCCTATCCGGGGACGTGTGTCGAATTGATTAACCATTGTCAAATTAACGAACCATTACGACATCCAGGAATAATTTAGTTCTGAGCTTTGTACTTGCTTTGTATTGGAATTAATGGGGATTTTTTAAATTGTCTGCATTATTTCTAATAAACTATTAAGAGACTTTATTATGATTTTTTTATTTTATGTATTAAAAACCCACCCATACAACTTAAAAAAAATATATAAAAAAAGTATGTTTTTTCTATAAAAAATTATCCAGCCGATCGCTTTTGGTCTGATCATAATGAAGCAACGGCCTTATCATCTGGGGTGTGGCAACATTGCCAACACACTCATAGAGGTGATGATCGCTTCATTGTGATATGCAAGCCCCTTCACCACAACAAGGTAACGATCACGAAGGGGAATTGACACTTGTATGTGCCTTTTTTTTTGTTTTGTTTTTGCAGCCACAGTGCAGCACCAGAGGCCAGAAAAATTAGGCATGTACACATGCCTGAAAAATAATGTTATTGTTGCAGCCGCTGTTGTAGCAGCGCCCGGAAAAATTGATGTTTTCAAGGCAGGAAGGTGACTAAAACATTGCAGCTTGAAACCTAGTTGGTGGCGGAGAATTCACGAAAGTCATTCGGTATGCAGACATTAAATACATAAATCACAGAGAAAAATGACTTTTTATCTAAAACATAACTTTTACTATCATTGGTTAAAATAATACCCCAAAAATCACAGCCTAATGAACGTTTAAAAATAAAAAACAAAACCTTTATTAAAGTCTGTTTAAAAACAGGGTAGGGGAAGACCCATATGTCACAGTCTGTGACCATCAGGCAACTAGTCTTCAAATTACATACAGAGAGGGGGAACAAATAACACCTCTGCACATTTAGAGAGACTAGGCTGGAACCTGACTTGCTAGCTGGGATTGCTATGGTATGCAAGCCGGGGTTAGGGACACTAATGTCAGTGTGAATGGATACAGAGTGTGTGTATACCCTGTGATCCTGTGGAATATATACACTCGGATACGGTTGTGCCAACTGGTAAATATATCCTGTAATGCTCAATACACTAGATCACGCTACCTCTGTCAGATAGAAGTCTAAATGGACTTGAAACCACTGGATATGGTACAGAGTTTAGATCAATATATATGTATGGCCGGTGGTCAATACCTGAAGTCACAATTCTATATCCGCAGCCAGTACTGGCTATGTACAGTCACTCAGAGCTAGTATATTTTAGCTCCATTCACACAACTGTAGCCAGTATATTTAAACAGGGAACGCCGAGTTCATATGGCCGAGGCCCCGCCCATCAGGAGCGGTGTGCAGGTAACACCTCCAATCAGAAGTAGGGGCGGGCTCAACGGCTCCGCCCTCCGACCGGCCGATGCCGAAAATGATTCTGACACTTCCTGACGCATATAGCGCTTATTACAGTAACAGGGGGAATGAAAATCGCGGCCCATACATTGTCATTAGATCCAGAACAGATCCACTGGACGGGGTACCATCAAGATTCCTCAACCGAAACAGCAAGTACCGCTCACCATCCATGTCGTATAACACCAATAGGGAGGGGTATATCAGTACACTGACAGACTCAAGAATAAATATCACTACACAAACGCAGCTCAAGTGCAATATGTAGAGTGTATACTCAGCATGCAAAGATGTATATCAACATGTACGCCGGATATATTTAATGGAAAAAGTGAACTAGATGCAATTGCATCATATTATAAGGCGGCATTAAAGAGATAGATATGTGTACAACTAAAATATCAGACATACAGCTCTGATATAAGGTCACACATATCATCCCATATGTATTGGGGCTGCTGTATTTAGATGAAGCTGTCAAAAGAAATGGACTCATTAAGCCCTAGTGGTTGAACTGTCTGCAGCTTATATGTCCACATCGCTTCTTTTTGTAGTAGGGGTATATCAATATCCCCTCCACGGATTGACATCTTTACTTGTTCAATCCCCTGTACCTTTAACACATCAGGGTCACCGTCATGCATTTCACATACATGACGTGCCACTGATGTGTCACGCTTATTGCGGATGTCAGACAAATGTTCACCAAGTCTGCGTCTCAGTTCACGTCTTGTTTTGCCGACATATTGTGACCCACATTGGCAACTGATTAGATATACAATACCCACAGAAGTACATCTGATGAACGACCGTATCTTATACCTCTTGCCTGTTGTATGGCTGATAAAAAATTCACCTCTCAGGATATTTCTGCAGATGATACATGAGCCACAAGGAAAGGTACCTTTAAGGGTATTTTTCAACCAGGTCTCAGATTTAGGTTGTGTATATAAACTATGCACCAAGTGGTCACGTAGATTTAAGCTACGTCAGTACGTAATTGAGGGAAAATCCGGAATAAGCTCCCCAATATCTGGGTCAGACTGCAAGATGGACCAGTGATTTTGTAAAATGTCACGAACATTTTTATGAGCTTTGTCAAAAGTTGCGACAATTCTGGGCGTGGAGTCCACAGTGCTTCTAGGTTTTGGAACCAACAGCTGGGTGCGATCTGTACTCATAGAGTGATGGAACGCTTGTTTCAAAGTATATTGTGGGTATCCCCGATTAATAAATCGGCCTCTAAGGTCAGATGCTGCAGCTCTAAAATCACCTAGGCCTGAACAATTCCTCCTGGCCCTGAGGTACTGTCCCTTCGGGATACCTCTTTTCAGGGCCGGAGGATGACCACTTTGCCAGTGTAGGAGATTGTTAGTCGAGGTTTTTTTCCTAAACAGGTTTGTGGTTATCTTTCTGTCAGTGCCAATGGTGATCATCAAATCCAAGAACGCTATCTGTTGCTCTTGTACCTCAGATGTAAAAAATAGCCCCATCTGATTCACATTCAATTCCGCCACGAATGCCGCAAATTGTTCTTGTGTCCCCTTCCACAATATCAGCACATCATCGATGTACCTAATCCATAGTTGCACATTCGATGTGTGCTGCTCCATCTCGTCACCAAACACAACTTCCTTCTCCCACCAGCCCAGGTACAAGTTGGCAAACGTCGGGGCACAGGGTCTGCCCATCGCGACACCCTTGAGCTGGTGGTAGAAGTGTTGGTCAAAGAGAAAGACGTTGTGGGTGAGGACAAAATCCAGCAGCTGTAACAGGAAGATATTATGCCGGCGACATTGTTCGCCTCTCTGTTGGTTGAAGGCCTCGACAGCCCTACACCCAGATTTATGGGGTATAGAGCTGTACAAGGTCTCAACATCCAAGCTAGTGAGGAGGACGCCTTCCTCGCATTGAATACCGTCCAGACGTTGTAGCACATCCATCGTGTCTCGGGCATAGGATGGCAACGATGTCACAAATGGACGCAGAATTATGTCCAGATACGTGCTTGCATTGGCAGTAAGGCCACCTATGCCCGAGACAATAGGCCTGCCCTTCAGTACTGGTCCTGCTTTATGCAGTTTGGGCAGACTATAAAATGTTGCTACAACCGGGGATTTGGGAAGCAAAAAATCCAATTCATTTTTGCTGATAAGCTTATCTTCAAAAGCATTATTCAGCAAATTTCGCCAGCTCATGCCTGAATATAGAGGTAGGGTTAGTTGAAAGACTATTATAGGAACGTCTACCAATTTAATTGTTCCAAGTGTGTATTTAATTTAAAATAATACCCCATCTTAATATGTATGTTAGGCTACGTCAAATAAATAGACAAGGCCTTACTTTGGACGTATCGGGATAATGCAGTCCGATATATAGAAAAATTTCCGGCAACTTACAGTTAGATGACTGTGGACCTGGCCAAACGGTAAGAGAGAGGTGGTGGAAAAGGGGAAGGGAACAATATCCCTATTAAATCCCTCAATGTACCCCTGCATACAGGCGGAGCACCCGCCCCGAAAGGGGCGACCCCACCTCTCGGTGGCTAAGCCCTCGCTGTCGCCTAATGTTACCCTGCCTGTAAGGATTGATGATGTTCGTCCCTTCTTTAGCAGTTTGTTCCGACGCGTTTCCCCAGACGTTGTAAAGACTGGTTCATCAGGGGACTCAGGATAGTTGATAAATTCTTGCAGGTTTCATTAGATAAATGCCCATCTGATATTAGTGGGCAAACTTATGATAATTGCATAGCAGACCTCCTGTTGTCATAAGGTGCAGCGTGGGGACCATTTTGAGGCCAAGGCATGTCATCAGGCCCTTTGTTAGTCAAACGTATCCCCCACTGTCAGTCCCTTCGGGATCCATGCCTCATTCATCTTAATGAAGGTGAGGTAATCAACACTTTTTTGACCGACGCGACTTTTTTTGTTAGCGACAATGCCTCCTGCTGCACTGAAGGTCCTTTCTGACAGGACACTTGAAGCGGGGCAGGCCAGAAGTTCTATCGCAAACTGGGATAGCTCAGGCCACAGGTCAAGCCTGCACACCCAGTAGTCAAGGGGTTCATCGCTCCTCAGAGTGTCGATATCTGCAGTTAAGGCGAGGTAGTCTGCTACCTGTCGGTCGAGTCGTTCTCTAAGGCTGGATCCCGAAGGGCTGTGGCGATGTGTAGGACTGAAAAAGCTCTGCATGTCCTCCATCAACAACACATCTGTAAAGCGTCCTGTCCTTGCCGCCGTGGTAGGAGGAGGTTTACTTTCACCTCTTCCCCTGTTAGATTCCCGTTGTGCTGTAAAATCCCCCTTATAAGCTGTGTAAAGCATATTTTTTAGTTTTGTTTTGAACTGCTGCTTCCTTTCTGACTTTCGGTAAGTTGGTAACATTTCCGCCACTTTCTGCTTATACCGGGGGTCTAGTAGCGTGGCCACCCAGTACAGGTCGTTCTCCTTCATCCTTTTTATACGATTGTCCCTCAACAGACATGACAGCATGAAAGACCCCATTTGCACAAGGTTGGATGCCGAGCTACTCATTTCCCATTCCTCGTCCTCACTGATGTCATTGACAGTCTGTTCTTCACCCCAGCCACGTACAACACCACGGGTCCCAGATAGGTGACAACAACGAGCACCCTGGGATGCCTGCTCTGGTTGGTCTTCCTGCTCCACAAAGCCTTATTCCTCCTCTGACTCCTCTTCCTCACACTCCTCTTCCAGCATTGCCGCAGGTCCAGCAAGGTCCAGCTGTTTCTGGTGGTGATGGTGACCACAACTCTTCCTCTTCACGCTCATCTACAGCCTGATCCAGCACTCTTCACAGGGCACGCTCCAGGAAGAAAACAAATGGGATGAGGTCGCTGATGGTGCCTTCGGTGCGACTGACTAGGTTTGTCACCTCCTCAAAAGGACGCATGAGCCTACAGGCATTGCGCATGGGCGTCCAGTACGTGGCAAGAAAAATTCCCAGCTCCGCAGAGGCTGTCCTAGCACCCCAGTCATACAAATACTCGTTGACGGCTTTTTCTTGTTGGAGCAGGCGGTCGAACATTAGGAGTGTTGAATTCCAACGTGTCGGGCTGTCGCAAATCAATCGTCTCACTGGCATGTTGTTTCGGCGCTGAATGTCTGAAAAGTGCGCCATGGCCGTGTAGGAATGCCTGAAATGGCCACACACCTTCCTGGCCTGCTTGAGGAAGTCCTGTAAGCCTGGGTACTTAGACACAAAGCGTTGTACGATGAGATTCAACACATGTGCCATGCACGGCACATGTGACAACTTGCCCAAATTCAATGCCGCCAACAAATTTCTTCTATTGTCACAAACCACTTTGCCGATCTCCAGTTGGTGCGGGGTCAGCCACTGATCCACCTGTACGTTCAGGGCGGACAGGAGTGCTGGTCCGGTGTGGCTCTCTGCTTTCAGGCAAGTCAACCCCAAGACAGCGTGACACTGTCGTATCCGGGATGTGGAATAGCCCCTGGGGAGCTGGGGGGATTCAGTTGATGTGCAGCCAGACGCCGCAGCAGAAGAGGACTCAGCCGAGGAGGTTATGGAAGAGGGTGGAGTAGGAGGAGTAGAGGAGGTGGCAGTAGGCCTGCCTGCAAGTTGTGGCGGTGTCACCAACTCCGCTGCAGAGACACGCATTCCATGCTTGTCAGCCGTCAGCAGGTTGACCCAATGTAGGTGATATACCTGCCCTGACCGTGCTTTGAAGACCAGGTGTCAGTGGTCAGATGGACCCTTGCCCCAACACTGTATGCCAGAGATGCCATGACTTCCTTTTCAATCACTGAGTAGAGGTTTGGGATTGCCTTTTTGGAAAAAAAGGGTACCTTCCACTGTGGTGTCCCAATAGCGACACATTTTTTAAAGGCCTCAGACTCCACCAGCTGGTATGGTAAAAGCTGGCGGGCTAAGAGTTTCGTCAAGCCAGCTGTCAGACGCCAGGCAAGGGGGTGACTCTGGGACTTTGGCTTCCTACGCTCAAACATTTCCTTTACAGACACCTGACTGTGGGCAGATGAGATGGAACTGCTGAAGGTGAGAGGCGGAGTGGCGGGTGGTTAAGAGGGGGCAAGGAGGACAGCAGTGGCTTTGAGGTTGTGTGCTGCTTCTACTCGTTATCATGTGTTGATCCCATAGGCGTTTGTGATGTGCGATCATGTGCCTTCGCAAAGCAGTTGTACCTAGGTGGGTGTTGGATTTCCCATGACTCAGTTTCTTTTGGCACAGGTTTCAAATGGCATCGCTGTTGTCAGAGGCAGACACACAAAAAAAATGCCACACTGCTGAGCTTTGCAATGACGGCATTCCGGTGGTGGCAGCAGCATGTGTTGATTGGCGTGCTGTCTGGCTGACCCCGGGTGCCGATACATGCTGTCTGACTGTGCCACTAGCTCCTTGCGACGACTTCCCCCTGCTTCCAACTCGTCTCCTCCTTCTCTCTGTCTCCCCTTCTGAACTTTCCCCCTCTACTTCTTCTCTTCGAGCAGGCACCCACGTGGCATCCACGGACACATCGTCATCATCAACCACTTCTCTTGTATCTGACACCTAAGCAAAGGAAGCAGCAGCGGGTACAACATCATCATCATCATCACCGCATTTCACATACATGACGTGCCACTGATGTGTCACGCTTATTGCGGATGTCAGACAAATGTTCACCAAGTCTGCGTCTCAGTTCACGTCTTGTTTTGCCGACATATTGTGACCCACATTGGCAACTGATTAGATATACAATACCCACAGAAGTACATCTGATGAACGACCGTATCTTATACCTCTTGCCTGTTGTATGGCTGATAAAAAATTCACCTCTCAGGATATTTCTGCAGATGATACATGAGCCACAAGGAAAGGTACCTTTAAGGGTATTTTTCAACCAGGTCTTAGATTTAGGTTGTGTATATAAACTATGCACCAAGTGGTCACGTAGATTTAAGCTACGTCAGTACGTAATTGAGGGAAAATCCGGAATAAGCTCCCCAATATCTGGGTCAGACTGCAAGATGGACCAGTGATTTTGTAAAATGTCACGAACATTTTTATGAGCTTTGTCAAAAGTTGCGACAATTCTGGGCGTGGAGTCCACAGTGCTTCTAGGTTTTGGAACCAACAGCTGGGTGCGATCTGTACTCATAGAGTGATGGAACGCTTGTTTCAAAGTATATTGTGGGTATCCCCGATTAATAAATCGGCCTCTAAGGTCAGATGCTGCAGCTCTAAAATCACCTAGGCCTGAACAATTCCTCCTGGCCCTGAGGTACTGTCCCTTCGGGATACCTCTTTTCAGGGCCGGAGGATGACCACTTTGCCAGTGTAGGAGATTGTTAGTCGAGGTTTTTTTCCTAAACAGGTTTGTGGTTATCTTTCTGTCAGTGCCAATGGTGATCATCAAATCCAAGAACGCTATCTGTTGCTCTTGTACCTCAGATGTAAAAAATAGCCCCATCTGATTCACATTCAATTCCGCCACGAATGCCGCAAATTGTTCTTGTGTCCCCTTCCACAATATCAGCACATCATCGATGTACCTAATCCATAGTTGCACATTCGATGTGTGCTGCTCCATCTCGTCACCAAACACAACTTCCTTCTCCCACCAGCCCAGGTACAAGTTGGCAAACGTCGGGGCACAGGGTCTGCCCATCGCGACACCCTTGAGCTGGTGGTAGAAGTGTTGGTCAAAGAGAAAGACGTTGTGGGTGAGGACAAAATCCAGCAGCTGTAACAGGAAGATATTATGCCGGCGACATTGTTCGCCTCTCTGTTGGTTGAAGGCCTCGACAGCCCTACACCCAGATTTATGGGGTATAGAGCTGTACAAGGTCTCAACATCCAAGCTAGTGAGGAGGACGCCTTCCTCGCATTGAATACCGTCCAGACGTTGTAGCACATCCATCGTGTCTCGGGCATAGGATGGCAACGATGTCACAAATGGACGCAGAATTATGTCCAGATACGTGCTTGCATTGGCAGTAAGGCCACCTATGCCCGAGACAATAGGCCTGCCCTTCAGTACTGGTCCTGCTTTATGCAGTTTGGGCAGACTATAAAATGTTGCTACAACCGGGGATTTGGGAAGCAAAAAATCCAATTCATTTTTGCTGATAAGCTTATCTTCAAAAGCATTATTCAGCAAATTTCGCCAGCTCATGCCTGAATATAGAGGTAGGGTTAGTTGAAAGACTATTATAGGAACGTCTACCAATTTAATTGTTCCAAGTGTGTATTTAATTTAAAATAATACCCCATCTTAATATGTATGTTAGGCTACGTCAAATAAATAGACAAGGCCTTACTTTGGACGTATCGGGATAATGCAGTCCGATATATAGAAAAATTTCCGGCAACTTACAGTTAGATGACTGTGGACCTGGCCAAACGGTAAGAGAGAGGTGGTGGAAAAGGGGAAGGGAACAATATCCCTATTAAATCCCTCAATGTACCCCTGCATACAGGCGGAGCACCCGCCCCGAAAGGGGCGACCCCACCTCTCGGTGGCTAAGCCCTCGCTGTCGCCTAATGTTACCCTGCCTGTAAGGATTGATGATGTTCGTCCCTTCTTTAGCAGTTTGTTCCGACGCGTTTCCCCAGACGTTGTAAAGACTGGTTCATCAGGGGACTCAGGATAGTTGATAAATTCTTGCAGGTTTCATTAGATAAATGCCCATCTGATATTAGTGGGCAAACTTATGATAATTGCATAGCAGACCTCCTGTTGTCATAAGGTGCAGCGTGGGGACCATTTTGAGGCCAAGGCATGTCATCAGGCCCTTTGTTAGTCAAACGTATCCCCCACTGTCAGTCCCTTCGGGATCCATGCCTCATTCATCTTAATGAAGGTGAGGTAATCAACACTTTTTTGACCGACGCGACTTTTTTTGTTAGTGACAATGCCTCCTGCTGCACTGAAGGTCCTTTCTGACAGGACACTTGAAGCGGGGCAGGCCAGAAGTTCTATCGCAAACTGGGATAGCTCAGGCCACAGGTCAAGCCTGCACACCCAGTAGTCAAGGGGTTCATCGCTCCTCAGAGTGTCGATATCTGCAGTTAAGGCGAGGTAGTCTGCTACCTGTCGGTCGAGTCGTTCTCTAAGGCTGGATCCCGAAGGGCTGTGGCGATGTGTAGGACTGAAAAAGCTCTGCATGTCCTCCATCAACAACACATCTGTAAAGCGTCCTGTCCTTGCCGCCGTGGTAGGAGGAGGTTTACTTTCACCTCTTCCCCTGTTAGATTCCCGTTGTGCTGTAAAATCCCCCTTATAAGCTGTGTAAAGCATATTTTTTAGTTTTGTTTTGAACTGCTGCTTCCTTTCTGACTTTCGGTAAGTTGGTAACATTTCCGCCACTTTCTGCTTATACCGGGGGTCTAGTAGCGTGGCCACCCAGTACAGGTCGTTCTCCTTCATCCTTTTTATACGATTGTCCCTCAACAGACATGACAGCATGAAAGACCCCATTTGCACAAGGTTGGATGCCGAGCTACTCATTTCCCATTCCTCGTCCTCACTGATGTCATTGACAGTCTGTTCTTCACCCCAGCCACGTACAACACCACGGGTCCCAGATAGGTGACAACAACGAGCACCCTGGGATGCCTGCTCTGGTTGGTCTTCCTGCTCCACAAAGCCTTATTCCTCCTCTGACTCCTCTTCCTCACACTCCTCTTCCAGCATTGCCGCAGGTCCAGCAAGGTCCAGCTGTTTCTGGTGGTGATGGTGACCACAACTCTTCCTCTTCACGCTCATCTACAGCCTGATCCAGCACTCTTCACAGGGCACGCTCCAGGAAGAAAACAAATGGGATGAGGTCGCTGATGGTGCCTTCGGTGCGACTGACTAGGTTTGTCACCTCCTCAAAAGGACGCATGAGCCTACAGGCATTGCGCATGGGCGTCCAGTACGTGGCAAGAAAAATTCCCAGCTCCGCAGAGGCTGTCCTAGCACCCCAGTCATACAAATACTCGTTGACGGCTTTTTCTTGTTGGAGCAGGCGGTCGAACATTAGGAGTGTTGAATTCCAACGTGTCGGGCTGTCGCAAATCAATCGTCTCACTGGCATGTTGTTTCGGCGCTGAATGTCTGAAAAGTGCGCCATGGCCGTGTAGGAATGCCTGAAATGGCCACACACCTTCCTGGCCTGCTTGAGGAAGTCCTGTAAGCCTGGGTACTTAGACACAAAGCGTTGTACGATGAGATTCAACACATGTGCCATGCACGGCACATGTGACAACTTGCCCAAATTCAATGCCGCCAACAAATTTCTTCTATTGTCACAAACCACTTTGCCGATCTCCAGTTGGTGCGGGGTCAGCCACTGATCCACCTGTACGTTCAGGGCGGACAGGAGTGCTGGTCCGGTGTGGCTCTCTGCTTTCAGGCAAGTCAACCCCAAGACAGCGTGACACTGTCGTATCCGGGATGTGGAATAGCCCCTGGGGAGCTGGGGGGATTCAGTTGATGTGCAGCCAGACGCCGCAGCAGAAGAGGACTCAGCCGAGGAGGTTATGGAAGAGGGTGGAGTAGGAGGAGTAGAGGAGGTGGCAGTAGGCCTGCCTGCAAGTTGTGGCGGTGTCACCAACTCCGCTGCAGAGACACGCATTCCATGCTTGTCAGCCGTCAGCAGGTTGACCCAATGTAGGTGATATACCTGCCCTGACCGTGCTTTGAAGACCAGGTGTCAGTGGTCAGATGGACCCTTGCCCCAACACTGTATGCCAGAGATGCCATGACTTCCTTTTCAATCACTGAGTAGAGGTTTGGGATTGCCTTTTTGGAAAAAAAGGGTACCTTCCACTGTGGTGTCCCAATAGCGACACATTTTTTAAAGGCCTCAGACTCCACCAGCTGGTATGGTAAAAGCTGGCGGGCTAAGAGTTTCGTCAAGCCAGCTGTCAGACGCCAGGCAAGGGGGTGACTCTGGGACTTTGGCTTCCTACGCTCAAACATTTCCTTTACAGACACCTGACTGTGGGCAGATGAGATGGAACTGCTGAAGGTGAGAGGCGGAGTGGCGGGTGGTTAAGAGGGGGCAAGGAGGACAGCAGTGGCTTTGAGGTTGTGTGCTGCTTCTACTCGTTATCATGTGTTGATCCCATAGGCGTTTGTGATGTGCGATCATGTGCCTTCGCAAAGCAGTTGTACCTAGGTGGGTGTTGGATTTCCCATGACTCAGTTTCTTTTGGCACAGGTTTCAAATGGCATCGCTGTTGTCAGAGGCAGACACACAAAAAAAATGCCACACTGCTGAGCTTTGCAATGACGGCATTCCGGTGGTGGCAGCAGCATGTGTTGATTGGCGTGCTGTCTGGCTGACCCCGGGTGCCGATACATGCTGTCTGACTGTGCCACTAGCTCCTTGCGACGACCTCCCCCTGCTTCCAACTCGTCTCCTCCTTCTCTCTGTCTCCCCTTCTGAACTTTCCCCCTCTACTTCTTCTCTTCGAGCAGGCACCCACGTGGCATCCACGGACACATCGTCATCATCAACCACTTCTCTTGTATCTGACACCTAAGCAAAGGAAGCAGCAGCGGGTACAACATCATCATCATCATCACCGCATTTCACATACATGACGTGCCACTGATGTGTCACGCTTATTGCGGATGTCAGACAAATGTTCACCAAGTCTGCGTCTCAGTTCACGTCTTGTTTTGCCGACATATTGTGACCCACATTGGCAACTGATTAGATATACAATACCCACAGAAGTACATCTGATGAACGACCGTATCTTATACCTCTTGCCTGTTGTATGGCTGATAAAAAATTCACCTCTCAGGATATTTCTGCAGATGATACATGAGCCACAAGGAAAGGTACCTTTAAGGGTATTTTTCAACCAGGTCTCAGATTTAGGTTGTGTATATAAACTATGCACCAAGTGGTCACGTAGATTTAAGCTACGTCAGTACGTAATTGAGGGAAAATCCGGAATAAGCTCCCCAATATCTGGGTCAGACTGCAAGATGGACCAGTGATTTTGTAAAATGTCACGAACATTTTTATGAGCTTTGTCAAAAGTTGCGACAATTCTGGGAGTGGAGTCCACAGTGCTTCTAGGTTTTGGAACCAACAGCTGGGTGCGATCTGTACTCATAGAGTGATGGAACGCTTGTTTCAAAGTATATTGTGGGTATCCCCGATTAATAAATCGGCCTCTAAGGTCAGATGCTGCAGCTCTAAAATCACCTAGGCCTGAACAATTCCTCCTGGCCCTGAGGTACTGTCCCTTCGGGATACCTCTTTTCAGGGCCGGAGGATGACCACTTTGCCAGTGTAGGAGATTGTTAGTCGAGGTTTTTTTCCTAAACAGGTTTGTGGTTATCTTTCTGTCAGTGCCAATGGTGATCATCAAATCCAAGAACGCTATCTGTTGCTCTTGTACCTCAGATGTAAAAAATAGCCCCATCTGATTCACATTCAATTCCGCCACGAATGCCGCAAATTGTTCTTGTGTCCCCTTCCACAATATCAGCACATCATCGATGTACCTAATCCATAGTTGCACATTCGATGTGTGCTGCTCCATCTCGTCACCAAACACAACTTCCTTCTCCCACCAGCCCAGGTACAAGTTGGCAAACGTCGGGGCACAGGGTCTGCCCATCGCGACACCCTTGAGCTGGTGGTAGAAGTGTTGGTCAAAGAGAAAGACGTTGTGGGTGAGGACAAAATCCAGCAGCTGTAACAGGAAGATATTATGCCGGCGACATTGTTCGCCTCTCTGTTGGTTGAAGGCCTCGACAGCCCTACACCCAGATTTATGGGGTATAGAGCTGTACAAGGTCTCAACATCCAAGCTAGTGAGGAGGACGCCTTCCTCGCATTGAATACCGTCCAGACGTTGTAGCACATCCATCGTGTCTCGGGCATAGGATGGCAACGATGTCACAAATGGACGCAGAATTATGTCCAGATACGTGCTTGCATTGGCAGTAAGGCCACCTATGCCCGAGACAATAGGCCTGCCCTTCAGTACTGGTCCTGCTTTATGCAGTTTGGGCAGACTATAAAATGTTGCTACAACCGGGGATTTGGGAAGCAAAAAATCCAATTCATTTTTGCTGATAAGCTTATCTTCAAAAGCATTATTCAGCAAATTTCGCCAGCTCATGCCTGAATATAGAGGTAGGGTTAGTTGAAAGACTATTATAGGAACGTCTACCAATTTAATTGTTCCAAGTGTGTATTTAATTTAAAATAATACCCCATCTTAATATGTATGTTAGGCTACGTCAAATAAATAGACAAGGCCTTACTTTGGACGTATCGGGATAATGCAGTCCGATATATAGAAAAATTTCCGGCAACTTACAGTTAGATGACTGTGGACCTGGCCAAACGGTAAGAGAGAGGTGGTGGAAAAGGGGAAGGGAACAATATCCCTATTAAATCCCTCAATGTACCCCTGCATACAGGCGGAGCACCCGCCCCGAAAGGGGCGACCCCACCTCTCGGTGGCTAAGCCCTCGCTGTCGCCTAATGTTACCCTGCCTGTAAGGATTGATGATGTTCGTCCCTTCTTTAGCAGTTTGTTCCGACGCGTTTCCCCAGACGTTGTAAAGACTGGTTCATCAGGGGACTCAGGATAGTTGATAAATTCTTGCAGGTTTCATTAGATAAATGCCCATCTGATATTAGTGGGCAAACTTATGATAATTGCATAGCAGACCTCCTGTTGTCATAAGGTGCAGCGTGGGGACCATTTTGAGGCCAAGGCATGTCATCAGGCCCTTTGTTAGTCAAACGTATCCCCCACTGTCAGTCCCTTCGGGATCCATGCCTCATTCATCTTAATGAAGGTGAGGTAATCAACACTTTTTTGACCGACGCGACTTTTTTTGTTAGTGACAATGCCTCCTGCTGCACTGAAGGTCCTTTCTGACAGGACACTTGAAGCGGGGCAGGCCAGAAGTTCTATCGCAAACTGGGATAGCTCAGGCCACAGGTCAAGCCTGCACACCCAGTAGTCAAGGGGTTCATCGCTCCTCAGAGTGTCGATATCTGCAGTTAAGGCGAGGTAGTCTGCTACCTGTCGGTCGAGTCGTTCTCTAAGGCTGGATCCCGAAGGGCTGTGGCGATGTGTAGGACTGAAAAAGCTCTGCATGTCCTCCATCAACAACACATCTGTAAAGCGTCCTGTCCTTGCCGCCGTGGTAGGAGGAGGTTTACTTTCACCTCTTCCCCTGTTAGATTCCCGTTGTGCTGTAAAATCCCCCTTATAAGCTGTGTAAAGCATATTTTTTAGTTTTGTTTTGAACTGCTGCTTCCTTTCTGACTTTCGGTAAGTTGGTAACATTTCCGCCACTTTCTGCTTATACCGGGGGTCTAGTAGCGTGGCCACCCAGTACAGGTCGTTCTCCTTCATCCTTTTTATACGATTGTCCCTCAACAGACATGACAGCATGAAAGACCCCATTTGCACAAGGTTGGATGCCGAGCTACTCATTTCCCATTCCTCGTCCTCACTGATGTCATTGACAGTCTGTTCTTCACCCCAGCCACGTACAACACCACGGGTCCCAGATAGGTGACAACAACGAGCACCCTGGGATGCCTGCTCTGGTTGGTCTTCCTGCTCCACAAAGCCTTATTCCTCCTCTGACTCCTCTTCCTCACACTCCTCTTCCAGCATTGCCGCAGGTCCAGCAAGGTCCAGCTGTTTCTGGTGGTGATGGTGACCACAACTCTTCCTCTTCACGCTCATCTACAGCCTGATCCAGCACTCTTCACAGGGCACGCTCCAGGAAGAAAACAAATGGGATGAGGTCGCTGATGGTGCCTTCGGTGCGACTGACTAGGTTTGTCACCTCCTCAAAAGGACGCATGAGCCTACAGGCATTGCGCATGGGCGTCCAGTACGTGGCAAGAAAAATTCCCAGCTCCGCAGAGGCTGTCCTAGCACCCCAGTCATACAAATACTCGTTGACGGCTTTTTCTTGTTGGAGCAGGCGGTCGAACATTAGGAGTGTTGAATTCCAACGTGTCGGGCTGTCGCAAATCAATCGTCTCACTGGCATGTTGTTTCGGCGCTGAATGTCTGAAAAGTGCGCCATGGCCGTGTAGGAATGCCTGAAATGGCCACACACCTTCCTGGCCTGCTTGAGGAAGTCCTGTAAGCCTGGGTACTTAGACACAAAGCGTTGTACGATGAGATTCAACACATGTGCCATGCACGGCACATGTGACAACTTGCCCAAATTCAATGCCGCCAACAAATTTCTTCTATTGTCACAAACCACTTTGCCGATCTCCAGTTGGTGCGGGGTCAGCCACTGATCCACCTGTACGTTCAGGGCGGACAGGAGTGCTGGTCCGGTGTGGCTCTCTGCTTTCAGGCAAGTCAACCCCAAGACAGCGTGACACTGTCGTATCCGGGATGTGGAATAGCCCCTGGGGAGCTGGGGGGATTCAGTTGATGTGCAGCCAGACGCCGCAGCAGAAGAGGACTCAGCCGAGGAGGTTATGGAAGAGGGTGGAGTAGGAGGAGTAGAGGAGGTGGCAGTAGGCCTGCCTGCAAGTTGTGGCGGTGTCACCAACTCCGCTGCAGAGACACGCATTCCATGCTTGTCAGCCGTCAGCAGGTTGACCCAATGTAGGTGATATACCTGCCCTGACCGTGCTTTGAAGACCAGGTGTCAGTGGTCAGATGGACCCTTGCCCCAACACTGTATGCCAGAGATGCCATGACTTCCTTTTCAATCACTGAGTAGAGGTTTGGGATTGCCTTTTTGGAAAAAAAGGGTACCTTCCACTGTGGTGTCCCAATAGCGACACATTTTTTAAAGGCCTCAGACTCCACCAGCTGGTATGGTAAAAGCTGGCGGGCTAAGAGTTTCGTCAAGCCAGCTGTCAGACGCCAGGCAAGGGGGTGACTCTGGGACTTTGGCTTCCTACGCTCAAACATTTCCTTTACAGACACCTGACTGTGGGCAGATGAGATGGAACTGCTGAAGGTGAGAGGCGGAGTGGCGGGTGGTTAAGAGGGGGCAAGGAGGACAGCAGTGGCTTTGAGGTTGTGTGCTGCTTCTACTCGTTATCATGTGTTGATCCCATAGGCGTTTGTGATGTGCGATCATGTGCCTTCGCAAAGCAGTTGTACCTAGGTGGGTGTTGGATTTCCCATGACTCAGTTTCTTTTGGCACAGGTTTCAAATGGCATCGCTGTTGTCAGAGGCAGACACACAAAAAAAATGCCACACTGCTGAGCTTTGCAATGACGGCATTCCGGTGGTGGCAGCAGCATGTGTTGATTGGCGTGCTGTCTGGCTGACCCCGGGTGCCGATACATGCTGTCTGACTGTGCCACTAGCTCCTTGCGACGACCTCCCCCTGCTTCCAACTCGTCTCCTCCTTCTCTCTGTCTCCCCTTCTGAACTTTCCCCCTCTACTTCTTCTCTTCGAGCAGGCACCCACGTGGCATCCACGGACACATCGTCATCATCAACCACTTCTCTTGTATCTGACACCTAAGCAAAGGAAGCAGCAGCGGGTACAACATCATCATCATCATCACCGCATTTCACATACATGACGTGCCACTGATGTGTCACGCTTATTGCGGATGTCAGACAAATGTTCACCAAGTCTGCGTCTCAGTTCACGTCTTGTTTTGCCGACATATTGTGACCCACATTGGCAACTGATTAGATATACAATACCCACAGAAGTACATCTGATGAACGACCGTATCTTATACCTCTTGCCTGTTGTATGGCTGATAAAAAATTCACCTCTCAGGATATTTCTGCAGATGATACATGAGCCACAAGGAAAGGTACCTTTAAGGGTATTTTTCAACCAGGTCTCAGATTTAGGTTGTGTATATAAACTATGCACCAAGTGGTCACGTAGATTTAAGCTACGTCAGTACGTAATTGAGGGAAAATCCGGAATAAGCTCCCCAATATCTGGGTCAGACTGCAAGATGGACCAGTGATTTTGTAAAATGTCACGAACATTTTTATGAGCTTTGTCAAAAGTTGCGACAATTCTGGGCGTGGAGTCCACAGTGCTTCTAGGTTTTGGAACCAACAGCTGGGTGCGATCTGTACTCATAGAGTGATGGAACGCTTGTTTCAAAGTATATTGTGGGTATCCCCGATTAATAAATCGGCCTCTAAGGTCAGATGCTGCAGCTCTAAAATCACCTAGGCCTGAACAATTCCTCCTGGCCCTGAGGTACTGTCCCTTCGGGATACCTCTTTTCAGGGCCGGAGGATGACCACTTTGCCAGTGTAGGAGATTGTTAGTCGAGGTTTTTTTCCTAAACAGGTTTGTGGTTATCTTTCTGTCAGTGCCAATGGTGATCATCAAATCCAAGAACGCTATCTGTTGCTCTTGTACCTCAGATGTAAAAAATAGCCCCATCTGATTCACATTCAATTCCGCCACGAATGCCGCAAATTGTTCTTGTGTCCCCTTCCACAATATCAGCACATCATCGATGTACCTAATCCATAGTTGCACATTCGATGTGTGCTGCTCCATCTCGTCACCAAACACAACTTCCTTCTCCCACCAGCCCAGGTACAAGTTGGCAAACGTCGGGGCACAGGGTCTGCCCATCGCGACACCCTTGAGCTGGTGGTAGAAGTGTTGGTCAAAGAGAAAGACGTTGTGGGTGAGGACAAAATCCAGCAGCTGTAACAGGAAGATATTATGCCGGCGACATTGTTCGCCTCTCTGTTGGTTGAAGGCCTCGACAGCCCTACACCCAGATTTATGGGGTATAGAGCTGTACAAGGTCTCAACATCCAAGCTAGTGAGGAGGACGCCTTCCTCGCATTGAATACCGTCCAGACATTGTAGCACATCCATCGTGTCTCGGGCATAGGATGGCAACGATGTCACAAATGGACGCAGAATTATGTCCAGATACGTGCTTGCATTGGCAGTAAGGCCACCTATGCCCGAGACAATAGGCCTGCCCTTCAGTACTGGTCCTGCTTTATGCAGTTTGGGCAGACTATAAAATGTTGCTACAACCGGGGATTTGGGAAGCAAAAAATCCAATTCATTTTTGCTGATAAGCTTATCTTCAAAAGCATTATTCAGCAAATTTCGCCAGCTCATGCCTGAATATAGAGGTAGGGTTAGTTGAAAGACTATTATAGGAACGTCTACCAATTTAATTGTTCCAAGTGTGTATTTAATTTAAAATAATACCCCATCTTAATATGTATGTTAGGCTACGTCAAATAAATAGACAAGGCCTTACTTTGGACGTATCGGGATAATGCAGTCCGATATATAGAAAAATTTCCGGCAACTTACAGTTAGATGACTGTGGACCTGGCCAAACGGTAAGAGAGAGGTGGTGGAAAAGGGGAAGGGAACAATATCCCTATTAAATCCCTCAATGTACCCCTGCATACAGGCGGAGCACCCGCCCCGAAAGGGGCGACCCCACCTCTCGGTGGCTAAGCCCTCGCTGTCGCCTAATGTTACCCTGCCTGTAAGGATTGATGATGTTCGTCCCTTCTTTAGCAGTTTGTTCCGACGCGTTTCCCCAGACGTTGTAAAGACTGGTTCATCAGGGGACTCAGGATAGTTGATAAATTCTTGCAGGTTTCATTAGATAAATGCCCATCTGATATTAGTGGGCAAACTTATGATAATTGCATAGCAGACCTCCTGTTGTCATAAGGTGCAGCGTGGGGACCATTTTGAGGCCAAGGCATGTCATCAGGCCCTTTGTTAGTCAAACGTATCCCCCACTGTCAGTCCCTTCGGGATCCATGCCTCATTCATCTTAATGAAGGTGAGGTAATCAACACTTTTTTGACCGACGCGACTTTTTTTGTTAGTGACAATGCCTCCTGCTGCACTGAAGGTCCTTTCTGACAGGACACTTGAAGCGGGGCAGGCCAGAAGTTCTATCGCAAACTGGGATAGCTCAGGCCACAGGTCAAGCCTGCACACCCAGTAGTCAAGGGGTTCATCGCTCCTCAGAGTGTCGATATCTGCAGTTAAGGCGAGGTAGTCTGCTACCTGTCGGTCGAGTCGTTCTCTAAGGCTGGATCCCGAAGGGCTGTGGCGATGTGTAGGACTGAAAAAGCTCTGCATGTCCTCCATCAACAACACATCTGTAAAGCGTCCTGTCCTTGCCGCCGTGGTAGGAGGAGGTTTACTTTCACCTCTTCCCCTGTTAGATTCCCGTTGTGCTGTAAAATCCCCCTTATAAGCTGTGTAAAGCATATTTTTTAGTTTTGTTTTGAACTGCTGCTTCCTTTCTGACTTTCGGTAAGTTGGTAACATTTCCGCCACTTTCTGCTTATACCGGGGGTCTAGTAGCGTGGCCACCCAGTACAGGTCGTTCTCCTTCATCCTTTTTATACGATTGTCCCTCAACAGACATGACAGCATGAAAGACCCCATTTGCACAAGGTTGGATGCCGAGCTACTCATTTCCCATTCCTCGTCCTCACTGATGTCATTGACAGTCTGTTCTTCACCCCAGCCACGTACAACACCACGGGTCCCAGATAGGTGACAACAACGAGCACCCTGGGATGCCTGCTCTGGTTGGTCTTCCTGCTCCACAAAGCCTTATTCCTCCTCTGACTCCTCTTCCTCACACTCCTCTTCCAGCATTGCCGCAGGTCCAGCAAGGTCCAGCTGTTTCTGGTGGTGATGGTGACCACAACTCTTCCTCTTCACGCTCATCTACAGCCTGATCCAGCACTCTTCACAGGGCACGCTCCAGGAAGAAAACAAATGGGATGAGGTCGCTGATGGTGCCTTCGGTGCGACTGACTAGGTTTGTCACCTCCTCAAAAGGACGCATGAGCCTACAGGCATTGCGCATGGGCGTCCAGTACGTGGCAAGAAAAATTCCCAGCTCCGCAGAGGCTGTCCTAGCACCCCAGTCATACAAATACTCGTTGACGGCTTTTTCTTGTTGGAGCAGGCGGTCGAACATTAGGAGTGTTGAATTCCAACGTGTCGGGCTGTCGCAAATCAATCGTCTCACTGGCATGTTGTTTCGGCGCTGAATGTCTGAAAAGTGCGCCATGGCCGTGTAGGAATGCCTGAAATGGCCACACACCTTCCTGGCCTGCTTGAGGAAGTCCTGTAAGCCTGGGTACTTAGACACAAAGCGTTGTACGATGAGATTCAACACATGTGCCATGCACGGCACATGTGACAACTTGCCCAAATTCAATGCCGCCAACAAATTTCTTCTATTGTCACAAACCACTTTGCCGATCTCCAGTTGGTGCGGGGTCAGCCACTGATCCACCTGTACGTTCAGGGCGGACAGGAGTGCTGGTCCGGTGTGGCTCTCTGCTTTCAGGCAAGTCAACCCCAAGACAGCGTGACACTGTCGTATCCGGGATGTGGAATAGCCCCTGGGGAGCTGGGGGGATTCAGTTGATGTGCAGCCAGACGCCGCAGCAGAAGAGGACTCAGCCGAGGAGGTTATGGAAGAGGGTGGAGTAGGAGGAGTAGAGGAGGTGGCAGTAGGCCTGCCTGCAAGTTGTGGCGGTGTCACCAACTCCGCTGCAGAGACACGCATTCCATGCTTGTCAGCCGTCAGCAGGTTGACCCAATGTAGGTGATATACCTGCCCTGACCGTGCTTTGAAGACCAGGTGTCAGTGGTCAGATGGACCCTTGCCCCAACACTGTATGCCAGAGATGCCATGACTTCCTTTTCAATCACTGAGTAGAGGTTTGGGATTGCCTTTTTGGAAAAAAAGGGTACCTTCCACTGTGGTGTCCCAATAGCGACACATTTTTTAAAGGCCTCAGACTCCACCAGCTGGTATGGTAAAAGCTGGCGGGCTAAGAGTTTCGTCAAGCCAGCTGTCAGACGCCAGGCAAGGGGGTGACTCTGGGACTTTGGCTTCCTACGCTCAAACATTTCCTTTACAGACACCTGACTGTGGGCAGATGAGATGGAACTGCTGAAGGTGAGAGGCGGAGTGGCGGGTGGTTAAGAGGGGGCAAGGAGGACAGCAGTGGCTTTGAGGTTGTGTGCTGCTTCTACTCGTTATCATGTGTTGATCCCATAGGCGTTTGTGATGTGCGATCATGTGCCTTCGCAAAGCAGTTGTACCTAGGTGGGTGTTGGATTTCCCATGACTCAGTTTCTTTTGGCACAGGTTTCAAATGGCATCGCTGTTGTCAGAGGCAGACACACAAAAAAAATGCCACACTGCTGAGCTTTGCAATGACGGCATTCCGGTGGTGGCAGCAGCATGTGTTGATTGGCGTGCTGTCTGGCTGACCCCGGGTGCCGATACATGCTGTCTGACTGTGCCACTAGCTCCTTGCGACGACTTCCCCCTGCTTCCAACTCGTCTCCTCCTTCTCTCTGTCTCCCCTTCTGAACTTTCCCCCTCTACTTCTTCTCTTCGAGCAGGCACCCACGTGGCATCCACGGACACATCGTCATCATCAACCACTTCTCTTGTATCTGACACCTAAGCAAAGGAAGCAGCAGCGGGTACAACATCATCATCATCATCACCGCATTTCACATACATGACGTGCCACTGATGTGTCACGCTTATTGCGGATGTCAGACAAATGTTCACCAAGTCTGCGTCTCAGTTCACGTCTTGTTTTGCCGACATATTGTGACCCACATTGGCAACTGATTAGATATACAATACCCACAGAAGTACATCTGATGAACGACCGTATCTTATACCTCTTGCCTGTTGTATGGCTGATAAAAAATTCACCTCTCAGGATATTTCTGCAGATGATACATGAGCCACAAGGAAAGGTACCTTTAAGGGTATTTTTCAACCAGGTCTTAGATTTAGGTTGTGTATATAAACTATGCACCAAGTGGTCACGTAGATTTAAGCTACGTCAGTACGTAATTGAGGGAAAATCCGGAATAAGCTCCCCAATATCTGGGTCAGACTGCAAGATGGACCAGTGATTTTGTAAAATGTCACGAACATTTTTATGAGCTTTGTCAAAAGTTGCGACAATTCTGGGCGTGGAGTCCACAGTGCTTCTAGGTTTTGGAACCAACAGCTGGGTGCGATCTGTACTCATAGAGTGATGGAACGCTTGTTTCAAAGTATATTGTGGGTATCCCCGATTAATAAATCGGCCTCTAAGGTCAGATGCTGCAGCTCTAAAATCACCTAGGCCTGAACAATTCCTCCTGGCCCTGAGGTACTGTCCCTTCGGGATACCTCTTTTCAGGGCCGGAGGATGACCACTTTGCCAGTGTAGGAGATTGTTAGTCGAGGTTTTTTTCCTAAACAGGTTTGTGGTTATCTTTCTGTCAGTGCCAATGGTGATCATCAAATCCAAGAACGCTATCTGTTGCTCTTGTACCTCAGATGTAAAAAATAGCCCCATCTGATTCACATTCAATTCCGCCACGAATGCCGCAAATTGTTCTTGTGTCCCCTTCCACAATATCAGCACATCATCGATGTACCTAATCCATAGTTGCACATTCGATGTGTGCTGCTCCATCTCGTCACCAAACACAACTTCCTTCTCCCACCAGCCCAGGTACAAGTTGGCAAACGTCGGGGCACAGGGTCTGCCCATCGCGACACCCTTGAGCTGGTGGTAGAAGTGTTGGTCAAAGAGAAAGACGTTGTGGGTGAGGACAAAATCCAGCAGCTGTAACAGGAAGATATTATGCCGGCGACATTGTTCGCCTCTCTGTTGGTTGAAGGCCTCGACAGCCCTACACCCAGATTTATGGGGTATAGAGCTGTACAAGGTCTCAACATCCAAGCTAGTGAGGAGGACGCCTTCCTCGCATTGAATACCGTCCAGACGTTGTAGCACATCCATCGTGTCTCGGGCATAGGATGGCAACGATGTCACAAATGGACGCAGAATTATGTCCAGATACGTGCTTGCATTGGCAGTAAGGCCACCTATGCCCGAGACAATAGGCCTGCCCTTCAGTACTGGTCCTGCTTTATGCAGTTTGGGCAGACTATAAAATGTTGCTACAACCGGGGATTTGGGAAGCAAAAAATCCAATTCATTTTTGCTGATAAGCTTATCTTCAAAAGCATTATTCAGCAAATTTCGCCAGCTCATGCCTGAATATAGAGGTAGGGTTAGTTGAAAGACTATTATAGGAACGTCTACCAATTTAATTGTTCCAAGTGTGTATTTAATTTAAAATAATACCCCATCTTAATATGTATGTTAGGCTACGTCAAATAAATAGACAAGGCCTTACTTTGGACGTATCGGGATAATGCAGTCCGATATATAGAAAAATTTCCGGCAACTTACAGTTAGATGACTGTGGACCTGGCCAAACGGTAAGAGAGAGGTGGTGGAAAAGGGGAAGGGAACAATATCCCTATTAAATCCCTCAATGTACCCCTGCATACAGGCGGAGCACCCGCCCCGAAAGGGGCGACCCCACCTCTCGGTGGCTAAGCCCTCGCTGTCGCCTAATGTTACCCTGCCTGTAAGGATTGATGATGTTCGTCCCTTCTTTAGCAGTTTGTTCCGACGCGTTTCCCCAGACGTTGTAAAGACTGGTTCATCAGGGGACTCAGGATAGTTGATAAATTCTTGCAGGTTTCATTAGATAAATGCCCATCTGATATTAGTGGGCAAACTTATGATAATTGCATAGCAGACCTCCTGTTGTCATAAGGTGCAGCGTGGGGACCATTTTGAGGCCAAGGCATGTCATCAGGCCCTTTGTTAGTCAAACGTATCCCCCACTGTCAGTCCCTTCGGGATCCATGCCTCATTCATCTTAATGAAGGTGAGGTAATCAACACTTTTTTGACCGACGCGACTTTTTTTGTTAGTGACAATGCCTCCTGCTGCACTGAAGGTCCTTTCTGACAGGACACTTGAAGCGGGGCAGGCCAGAAGTTCTATCGCAAACTGGGATAGCTCAGGCCACAGGTCAAGCCTGCACACCCAGTAGTCAAGGGGTTCATCGCTCCTCAGAGTGTCGATATCTGCAGTTAAGGCGAGGTAGTCTGCTACCTGTCGGTCGAGTCGTTCTCTAAGGCTGGATCCCGAAGGGCTGTGGCGATGTGTAGGACTGAAAAAGCTCTGCATGTCCTCCATCAACAACACATCTGTAAAGCGTCCTGTCCTTGCCGCCGTGGTAGGAGGAGGTTTACTTTCACCTCTTCCCCTGTTAGATTCCCGTTGTGCTGTAAAATCCCCCTTATAAGCTGTGTAAAGCATATTTTTTAGTTTTGTTTTGAACTGCTGCTTCCTTTCTGACTTTCGGTAAGTTGGTAACATTTCCGCCACTTTCTGCTTATACCGGGGGTCTAGTAGCGTGGCCACCCAGTACAGGTCGTTCTCCTTCATCCTTTTTATACGATTGTCCCTCAACAGACATGACAGCATGAAAGACCCCATTTGCACAAGGTTGGATGCCGAGCTACTCATTTCCCATTCCTCGTCCTCACTGATGTCATTGACAGTCTGTTCTTCACCCCAGCCACGTACAACACCACGGGTCCCAGATAGGTGACAACAACGAGCACCCTGGGATGCCTGCTCTGGTTGGTCTTCCTGCTCCACAAAGCCTTATTCCTCCTCTGACTCCTCTTCCTCACACTCCTCTTCCAGCATTGCCGCAGGTCCAGCAAGGTCCAGCTGTTTCTGGTGGTGATGGTGACCACAACTCTTCCTCTTCACGCTCATCTACAGCCTGATCCAGCACTCTTCACAGGGCACGCTCCAGGAAGAAAACAAATGGGATGAGGTCGCTGATGGTGCCTTCGGTGCGACTGACTAGGTTTGTCACCTCCTCAAAAGGACGCATGAGCCTACAGGCATTGCGCATGGGCGTCCAGTACGTGGCAAGAAAAATTCCCAGCTCCGCAGAGGCTGTCCTAGCACCCCAGTCATACAAATACTCGTTGACGGCTTTTTCTTGTTGGAGCAGGCGGTCGAACATTAGGAGTGTTGAATTCCAACGTGTCGGGCTGTCGCAAATCAATCGTCTCACTGGCATGTTGTTTCGGCGCTGAATGTCTGAAAAGTGCGCCATGGCCGTGTAGGAATGCCTGAAATGGCCACACACCTTCCTGGCCTGCTTGAGGAAGTCCTGTAAGCCTGGGTACTTAGACACAAAGCGTTGTACGATGAGATTCAACACATGTGCCATGCACGGCACATGTGACAACTTGCCCAAATTCAATGCCGCCAACAAATTTCTTCTATTGTCACAAACCACTTTGCCGATCTCCAGTTGGTGCGGGGTCAGCCACTGATCCACCTGTACGTTCAGGGCGGACAGGAGTGCTGGTCCGGTGTGGCTCTCTGCTTTCAGGCAAGTCAACCCCAAGACAGCGTGACACTGTCGTATCCGGGATGTGGAATAGCCCCTGGGGAGCTGGGGGGATTCAGTTGATGTGCAGCCAGACGCCGCAGCAGAAGAGGACTCAGCCGAGGAGGTTATGGAAGAGGGTGGAGTAGGAGGAGTAGAGGAGGTGGCAGTAGGCCTGCCTGCAAGTTGTGGCGGTGTCACCAACTCCGCTGCAGAGACACGCATTCCATGCTTGTCAGCCGTCAGCAGGTTGACCCAATGTAGGTGATATACCTGCCCTGACCGTGCTTTGAAGACCAGGTGTCAGTGGTCAGATGGACCCTTGCCCCAACACTGTATGCCAGAGATGCCATGACTTCCTTTTCAATCACTGAGTAGAGGTTTGGGATTGCCTTTTTGGAAAAAAAGGGTACCTTCCACTGTGGTGTCCCAATAGCGACACATTTTTTAAAGGCCTCAGACTCCACCAGCTGGTATGGTAAAAGCTGGCGGGCTAAGAGTTTCGTCAAGCCAGCTGTCAGACGCCAGGCAAGGGGGTGACTCTGGGACTTTGGCTTCCTACGCTCAAACATTTCCTTTACAGACACCTGACTGTGGGCAGATGAGATGGAACTGCTGAAGGTGAGAGGCGGAGTGGCGGGTGGTTAAGAGGGGGCAAGGAGGACAGCAGTGGCTTTGAGGTTGTGTGCTGCTTCTACTCGTTATCATGTGTTGATCCCATAGGCGTTTGTGATGTGCGATCATGTGCCTTCGCAAAGCAGTTGTACCTAGGTGGGTGTTGGATTTCCCATGACTCAGTTTCTTTTGGCACAGGTTTCAAATGGCATCGCTGTTGTCAGAGGCAGACACACAAAAAAAATGCCACACTGCTGAGCTTTGCAATGACGGCATTCCGGTGGTGGCAGCAGCATGTGTTGATTGGCGTGCTGTCTGGCTGACCCCGGGTGCCGATACATGCTGTCTGACTGTGCCACTAGCTCCTTGCGACGACCTCCCCCTGCTTCCAACTCGTCTCCTCCTTCTCTCTGTCTCCCCTTCTGAACTTTCCCCCTCTACTTCTTCTCTTCGAGCAGGCACCCACGTGGCATCCACGGACACATCGTCATCATCAACCACTTCTCTTGTATCTGACACCTAAGCAAAGGAAGCAGCAGCGGGTACAACATCATCATCATCATCACCGCATTTCACATACATGACGTGCCACTGATGTGTCACGCTTATTGCGGATGTCAGACAAATGTTCACCAAGTCTGCGTCTCAGTTCACGTCTTGTTTTGCCGACATATTGTGACCCACATTGGCAACTGATTAGATATACAATACCCACAGAAGTACATCTGATGAACGACCGTATCTTATACCTCTTGCCTGTTGTATGGCTGATAAAAAATTCACCTCTCAGGATATTTCTGCAGATGATACATGAGCCACAAGGAAAGGTACCTTTAAGGGTATTTTTCAACCAGGTCTTAGATTTAGGTTGTGTATATAAACTATGCACCAAGTGGTCACGTAGATTTAAGCTACGTCAGTACGTAATTGAGGGAAAATCCGGAATAAGCTCCCCAATATCTGGGTCAGACTGCAAGATGGACCAGTGATTTTGTAAAATGTCACGAACATTTTTATGAGCTTTGTCAAAAGTTGCGACAATTCTGGGCGTGGAGTCCACAGTGCTTCTAGGTTTTGGAACCAACAGCTGGGTGCGATCTGTACTCATAGAGTGATGGAACGCTTGTTTCAAAGTATATTGTGGGTATCCCCGATTAATAAATCGGCCTCTAAGGTCAGATGCTGCAGCTCTAAAATCACCTAGGCCTGAACAATTCCTCCTGGCCCTGAGGTACTGTCCCTTCGGGATACCTCTTTTCAGGGCCGGAGGATGACCACTTTGCCAGTGTAGGAGATTGTTAGTCGAGGTTTTTTTCCTAAACAGGTTTGTGGTTATCTTTCTGTCAGTGCCAATGGTGATCATCAAATCCAAGAACGCTATCTGTTGCTCTTGTACCTCAGATGTAAAAAATAGCCCCATCTGATTCACATTCAATTCCGCCACGAATGCCGCAAATTGTTCTTGTGTCCCCTTCCACAATATCAGCACATCATCGATGTACCTAATCCATAGTTGCACATTCGATGTGTGCTGCTCCATCTCGTCACCAAACACAACTTCCTTCTCCCACCAGCCCAGGTACAAGTTGGCAAACGTCGGGGCACAGGGTCTGCCCATCGCGACACCCCTGAGCTGGTGGTAGAAGTGTTGGTCAAAGAGAAAGACGTTGTGGGTGAGGACAAAATCCAGCAGCTGTAACAGGAAGATATTATGCCGGCGACATTGTTCGCCTCTCTGTTGGTTAAAGGCCTCGACAGCCCTACACCCAGATTTATGGGGTATAGAGCTGTACAAGGTCTCAACATCCAAGCTAGTGAGGAGGACGCCTTCCTCGCATTGAATACCGTCCAGACGTTGTAGCACATCCATCGTGTCTCGGGCATAGGATGGCAACGATGTCACAAATGGACGCAGAATTATGTCCAGATACGTGCTTGCATTGGCAGTAAGGCCACCTATGCCCGAGACAATAGGCCTGCCCTTCAGTACTGGTCCTGCTTTATGCAGTTTGGGCAGACTATAAAATGTTGCTACAACCGGGGATTTGGGAAGCAAAAAATCCAATTCATTTTTGCTGATAAGCTTATCTTCAAAAGCATTATTCAGCAAATTTCGCCAGCTCATGCCTGAATATAGAGGTAGGGTTAGTTGAAAGACTATTATAGGAACGTCTACCAATTTAATTGTTCCAAGTGTGTATTTAATTTAAAATAATACCCCATCTTAATATGTATGTTAGGCTACGTCAAATAAATAGACAAGGCCTTACTTTGGACGTATCGGGATAATGCAGTCCGATATATAGAAAAATTTCCGGCAACTTACAGTTAGATGACTGTGGACCTGGCCAAACGGTAAGAGAGAGGTGGTGGAAAAGGGGAAGGGAACAATATCCCTATTAAATCCCTCAATGTACCCCTGCATACAGGCGGAGCACCCGCCCCGAAAGGGGCGACCCCACCTCTCGGTGGCTAAGCCCTCGCTGTCGCCTAATGTTACCCTGCCTGTAAGGATTGATGATGTTCGTCCCTTCTTTAGCAGTTTGTTCCGACGCGTTTCCCCAGACGTTGTAAAGACTGGTTCATCAGGGGACTCAGGATAGTTGATAAATTCTTGCAGGTTTCATTAGATAAATGCCCATCTGATATTAGTGGGCAAACTTATGATAATTGCATAGCAGACCTCCTGTTGTCATAAGGTGCAGCGTGGGGACCATTTTGAGGCCAAGGCATGTCATCAGGCCCTTTGTTAGTCAAACGTATCCCCCACTGTCAGTCCCTTCGGGATCCATGCCTCATTCATCTTAATGAAGGTGAGGTAATCAACACTTTTTTGACCGACGCGACTTTTTTTGTTAGTGACAATGCCTCCTGCTGCACTGAAGGTCCTTTCTGACAGGACACTTGAAGCGGGGCAGGCCAGAAGTTCTATCGCAAACTGGGATAGCTCAGGCCACAGGTCAAGCCTGCACACCCAGTAGTCAAGGGGTTCATCGCTCCTCAGAGTGTCGATATCTGCAGTTAAGGCGAGGTAGTCTGCTACCTGTCGGTCGAGTCGTTCTCTAAGGCTGGATCCCGAAGGGCTGTGGCGATGTGCAGGACTGAAAAAGCTCTGCATGTCCTCCATCAACAACACATCTGTAAAGCGTCCTGTCCTTGCCGCCGTGGTAGGAGGAGGTTTACTTTCACCTCTTCCCCTGTTAGATTCCCGTTGTGCTGTAAAATCCCCCTTATAAGCTGTGTAAAGCATATTTTTTAGTTTTGTTTTGAACTGCTGCTTCCTTTCTGACTTTCGGTAAGTTGGTAACATTTCCGCCACTTTCTGCTTATACCGGGGGTCTAGTAGCGTGGCCACCCAGTACAGGTCGTTCTCCTTCATCGTTTTTATACGATTGTCCCTCAACAGACATGACAGCATGAAAGACCCCATTTGCACAAGGTTGGATGCCGAGCTACTCATTTCCCATTCCTCGTCCTCACTGATGTCATTGACAGTCTGTTCTTCACCCCAGCCACGTACAACACCACGGGTCCCAGATAGGTGACAACAACGAGCACCCTGGGATGCCTGCTCTGGTTGGTCTTCCTGCTCCACAAAGCCTTATTCCTCCTCTGACTCCTCTTCCTCACACTCCTCTTCCAGCATTGCCGCAGGTCCAGCAAGGTCCAGCTGTTTCTGGTGGTGATGGTGACCACAACTCTTCCTCTTCACGCTCATCTACAGCCTGATCCAGCACTCTTCACAGGGCACGCTCCAGGAAGAAAACAAATGGGATGAGGTCGCTGATGGTGCCTTCGGTGCGACTGACTAGGTTTGTCACCTCCTCAAAAGGACGCATGAGCCTACAGGCATTGCGCATCGGCGTCCAGTAACGTGGCAAGAAAAATTCCCAGCTCCGCAGAGGCTGTCCTAGCACCCCAGTCATACAAATACTCGTTGACGGCTTTTTCTTGTTGGAGCAGGCGGTCGAACTTTAGGAGTGTTGAATTCCAACGTGTCGGGCTGTCGCAAATCAATCGTCTCACTGGCATGTTGTTTCGGCGCTGAATGTCTGAAAAGTGCGCCATGGCCGTGTAGGAATGCCTGAAATGGCCACACACCTTCCTGGCCTGCTTGAGGAAGTCCTGTAAGCCTGGGTACTTAGACACAAAGCGTTGTACGATGAGATTCAACACATGTGCCATGCACGGCACATGTGACAACTTGCCCAAATTCAATGCCGCCAACAAATTTCTTCTATTGTCACAAACCACTTTGCCGATCTCCAGTTGGTGCGGGGTCAGCCACTGATCCACCTGTACGTTCAGGGCGGACAGGAGTGCTGGTCCGGTGTGGCTCTCTGCTTTCAGGCAAGTCAACCCCAAGACAGCGTGACACTGTCGTATCCGGGATGTGGAATAGCCCCTGGGGAGCTGGGGGGATTCAGTTGATGTGCAGCCAGACGCCGCAGCAGAAGAGGACTCAGCCGAGGAGGTTATGGAAGAGGGTGGAGTAGGAGGAGTAGAGGAGGTGGCAGTAGGCCTGCCTGCAAGTTGTGGCGGTGTCACCAACTCCGCTGCAGAGACACGCATTCCATGCTTGTCAGCCGTCAGCAGGTTGACCCAATGTAGGTGATATACCTGCCCTGACCGTGCTTTGAAGACCAGGTGTCAGTGGTCAGATGGACCCTTGCCCCAACACTGTATGCCAGAGATGCCATGACTTCCTTTTCAATCACTGAGTAGAGGTTTGGGATTGCCTTTTTGGAAAAAAAGGGTACCTTCCACTGTGGTGTCCCAATAGCGACACATTTTTTAAAGGCCTCAGACTCCACCAGCTGGTATGGTAAAAGCTGGCGGGCTAAGAGTTTCGTCAAGCCAGCTGTCAGACGCCAGGCAAGGGGGTGACTCTGGGACATTGGCTTCCTACGCTCAAACATTTCCTTTACAGACACCTGACTGTGGGCAGATGAGATGGAACTGCTGAAGGTGAGAGGCGGAGTGGCGGGTGGTTAAGAGGGGGCAAGGAGGACAGCAGTGGCTTTGAGGTTGTGTGCTGCTTCTACTCGTTATCATGTGTTGATCCCATAGGCGTTTGTGATGTGCGATCATGTGCCTTCGCAAAGCAGTTGTACCTAGGTGGGTGTTGGATTTCCCATGACTCAGTTTCTTTTGGCACAGGTTTCAAATGGCATCGCTGTTGTCAGAGGCAGACACACAAAAAAAATGCCACACTGCTGAGCTTTGCAATGACGGCATTCCGGTGGTGGCAGCAGCATGTGTTGATTGGCGTGCTGTCTGGCTGACCCCGGGTGCCGATACATGCTGTCTGACTGTGCCACTAGCTCCTTGCGACGACCTCCCCCTGCTTCCAACTCGTCTCCTCCTTCTCTCTGTCTCCCCTTCTGAACTTTCCCCCTCTACTTCTTCTCTTCGAGCAGGCACCCACGTGGCATCCACGGACACATCGTCATCATCAACCACTTCTCTTGTATCTGACACCTAAGCAAAGGAAGCAGCAGCGGGTACAACATCATCATCATCATCACACTGTACGTCCATGTGTGTAATGCTGCCTGACTGAGACATATCCCTGTTATCTCTATCCTCTGGCAATAATGGTTGCGCATCAGTAATTTCATCCAACTGATGTGTAAATAACTCCTCTGAGGGATCAAGTGAAGCAGCTGTGGTGGCTGTGGTGGTAGTGGTGGTGGTGGCGGCAGGCGGGAGAGTGGTAACTTGAGAGCAGGTGACCAAAGCTGAGCTGGAGGAGGATGGTGCGTCAAGGTTCTTAGCGGAAGCTGTTGAAGATTGGGTGTCCTGTGTAAGCCAGTCAACTATTTTTATTTGGTTCAGGGTACGTGGCCTCTGAACACTGGGCATTATTCCAGGGAAATCACAGCACCACTAACACGACGGCCCCTGCGGCGTGGCCTGCCTCTGCCTGTCATTTTTTATTAGATAAGTGTTACTATGCGTGCAAGGTACTGTGCCACCCTATATAAGTGGTGGGCAGTGGGCACAGTACAGTCTGTGTGGGCCTGACACACACTGGCTTGCAACTGTGATTAGATCACAGAATTTTTTTTTATAGAATTTTTATTTATCTGCGAGGTATTTGTGAGTGAATGACACCCTGTAACAGTATAAGTGGAAGTCTAGCCACTAGCCAGTGGCCACAATACAGTCTGTGTGGGCCTGACACACACGGGCTTGAAATGGGATTAGATCACAGAAAAATATTAAATAGAATTTTTTTGATCTGCGAGGTATTTTCTGTCACACCCTGTATGAATGGTGTGCACACAGTACTGTCTGTGACTGAGCCTGCAGCCTCTTACACACGGGCAGGCAACTGAAATGTATATACACTGCTCAAAAAAATAAAGGGAACACAAAAATAACACATCCTAGATCTGAATTAATTAAATATTCTTCTGAAATACTTTGTTCTTTACATAGTTGAATGTGCTGACAACAAAATCACACAAAAATAAAAAAATGGAAATCAAATTTTTCATCCCATGGAGGTCTGGATTTGGAGTCACCCTCAAAATTAAAGTGGAAAAACACACTACAGGCTGATACAACTTTGATGTAATGTCCTTAAAACAAGTCAAAATGAGGCTCAGTAGTGTGTGTGGCCTCCACGTGCCTGTATGACCTCCCTACAACGCCTGTGCATGCTCCTGATGAGGTGGCGGACGGTCTCCTGAGGGATCTCCTCCCAGTCCTGGACTAAAGCATCTGCCAACTCCTGGACAGTCTGTGGTGCTGATGGTGCCTTCGGTGCGACTGACTAGGTTTGTCACCTCCTCAAAAGGACGCATGAGCCTACAGGCATTGCGCATCGGCGTGGATAGAGCGAGACATGATGTCCCAGATGTGCTCAATTGGATTCAGGTCTGGGGAACGGACGGGCCATTCCATAGCATCAATGCCTTCGTCTTGCAGAAACTGCTGACACACTCCAGCCACATGAGGTCTAGCATTGTCTTGCATTAGGAGGAACCCAGGGCCAACCGCACCAGCATATGGTCTCACAAGGGGTCTGAGGATCTCATCTCGGTACCTAATGGCAGTCAGGCTACCTCTGGCGAGCACATGGAGGGCTGTGCGGCCCTCCAAAGAAATGCCACCCCACACCATTACTGACCCAATGCCAAACCGGTCATGCTGGAGGATGTTTCAGGCAGCAGAACGTTCTCCACGGCGTCTCAAGACTCTGTCACGTCTGTCACATGTGCTCAGTGTGAATCTGCTTTCATCTGTGAAGAGCACAGGGCACCAGTGGCGAATTTGCCAATATTGGTGTTCTCTGGCAAATGCCAAACGTCCTGCACGGTGTTGGGCTGTAAGCACAACCCCCACCTGTGGACGTCGGGCCCTCATATCACCCTCATGGAGTCTGTTTCTGACCGTTTGAGCAGACACATGCACATTTGTGGCCTGCTGGAGGTCATTTTCCAGGGCTCTGGCAGTGCTCCTCCTGTTTCCCTTGCACAAAGGCGGAGGTAGCGGTCCTGCCAGTGGCGTAACTATAGGGGTCGCAGTTGGGACCGGGCCCCTAAGCCAGGGGGGGCCAGAGGGCCCCCTTTGCCAGTGGTAACGATCGCGGTCGCAGAGTGATTTAAAAATTTTTAATCTTATAATGGCCAGTCAGGTCGTGCCTGACCGGCGGCACAGCGCTGCGCTCTCACAGTTAATTACATCCCGCCCCACCCCCAGCCCCGCCTCCACCAATCCGGCAATGCTTTCTTGCTGTAATCTCACCAGTTCACGCGGGCCCGCGGCGCACGCAGGATGACGGGAGTGGAGCAGTCTCCTCAGATAAGGTGTGTAAATGTGCAAACACCGCTGGCTTCTTAACTCACAGAGGGGCACCTGGCAGTGTGGCACAGTGGCAATACACAGGGGACTGGTATGGCAGCAAATCCTTCATAGGGGCCCGGCCTGGGGGACAAAATCATGACATATATAGGGGTAAAGTGAATTTTTTTTAATATATACAGAGTGGGCAAAAAATGTAATATATACACAGGGGACAAATGTAATATATACAGAGGGGCAAAATGGATTTATATAAAGGCAGGGGCATTACGACCCTATCGTTATGACCCTGCCCTTGCCCCCTGTATATATATATCCATTTTGCCCGCTCTGTATATATTTCATGATTTTGCCCCCAAGGCTGGGCCCCTATGAAGGATTTGCTGCTATGCCAGTCCCCTGTGTATGACGGGAAGTGGGGGTCGGGCCCAGTGGGGTGGCCCCAAATCAAAGTTTGCCCCGGGGCCCATAGAACTTTAGTTACGCCCCTGGGTCCTGCTGCTGGGTTGTTGCCCTCCTACGGCCTCCTCCACGTCTCCCGATGTACTGGCCTGTCTTCTGGTAGCGCCTCCATGCTCTGGACGCAACGCTGACAGACACAGCAAACCTTCTTGCCACAGCTCGCATTGATGTGCCATCCTGGATAAGCTGCACTACCTGAGCCACTTGTGTGGGTTGTAGACTCCGTCTCATGCTACCACTAGAGTGAAAGCACCGCCAGCATTCAAAAGTGACCAAAACATCAGCCAGGAAGCATAGGAACTGAGAAGTGGTCTGTGATCCCCACCTGCAGAACCACTCCTTTATTGGGGGTGTCTTGCTAATTGCCTATAATTTCCACCTGTTGTCTATCCCATTTGCACAACAGCATGTGAAATTGATTGTCACTCAGTGTTGCTTCCTAAGTGGACAGTTTGATTTCACAAAAGTGTGATTGACTTGGAGTTACATTGTGTTGTTTAAGTGTTCCCTTTATTTTTTTGAGCAGTGTATATATAAAATAAAATAAAAAAAGCAGACTGATGTACCAGCCCTGAAAAGGGCTTTTTGGGGTGCTGTCTGGATGCTGTCCTTACAGCAGATGAGTCTGTGGACACAGAACACTGCCCTAGCTAACGCTTTCCCTATTGAATCAGCAGCAGCACTGTCCCTCCTCTCACTGCGAATGCAGATTCCGAATGAATCTAAAATGGATGCTGTCCAGGAGGTGGGAGGGTCTGGGAGGGAGGGTCTGCTGCTGATTGGCTGGAATGTGTCTGCTGACTGTGAGGTACAGGGTCAAAGTTTACTCAATGATGATGTATAGGCGGCAAACTCGAACAAGCTATGTTCGCCGGGAACTATTCACCGGCGAACTATTCGGGCCATCTCTACCTTTTAATACTTAAGCACAGTAAGTCTATGTATAAAATAACTGATTAACTATGAATGACACAACAGTTGAACAAGATGCACACAGCGATATATTACACTGCCCTTTAATACTGAGGCACAGTAAGTCTATGTCTAAAATAACAGTCTCAAAAAACTCTCCCTATGATCTCTCTGAACTGTCCCTAACCAATATTCTTTTTTATACAGTATTCATCAACACCGTCCCTAGAGTATGAATGCTTGTCATGTCTCTCTCTATGATCAGCTCACAGTGAATTGGCGGAGACTGCACGGGCTGAGGCTTTTATATGGATGTACAAACTGAAAAGACTAGCATGGTATTAGCAGGAGGTGCTCAAACCCACATGTAGTTGTGCATATATATAGGGGAGCAAATCCTGCACTTGTGGCCCGTTGCTAATGGCAATCCCATGCAAAATGCATACGGTGGAGGATTCCCGCGGCGAACCACAAGTAGCACAATAGACATCCTACACAAGGTAACAAGTGCGGATGTAATAATTAATATAACAATATAACAAAACAATAACAACAACAGGTGCACTCTGCAGTCTCACTAGACCCTCAAACTGATTTTAAAATGGAGAGATTAGTCAACATGTCCTACGGTGTAGAACATGTCTAAGCCCGGGCACCACGCCAAGGTTTCTTAAGTAGCCCGGGACCTAACACTCTCCTACCTGAGCCGTATGGGCAATACCAGGAGCCAGTGGGCAAATTACAGGAGCATAAGGCCGACTCACAAACAGCTCACCAGTTACCTCCAGCATGTAGCCATGCTTGCAATGGGAGGAGGGAGGAGTCTGCGAGTCCCACTCAAGACTTGCTGATATGTCCCAGGCCTCACAAGTGGTGTCTATCTGTGGATTGGCTGCCTGCACAGCATTATGGGTGATCTTGCGTTTCCGGGCTTCTTACTTTCACTTTGTAACATGTGCAGTCGCCATTTTAGAAAAAAAAGATTTGTTACCACACAACACATGGAAATTAAGATTTGTGGCAAATCAAATGTTTCCCAAACTTTGTACTGAATTGTACTTCAGATGCTTAGATTCACTCAACACTACTTACAGGGGTTGTGCAGCCATTATTATTGCTGACCTATCATAAGGATAGGTGATCAATTATCTGATTGGCGGGGGTCTGACACCCGTCACCCCTGCCGATCAGCTGTTTAAAGAGGAGGCAGCGCTCCGTGTGAGTGCTGCTTCCTCTTCATTACACTGCACTTCTCGAAAGTGCAGTGTAATACAAGTACTCACTCCATTCAAATGAATGGAGTGAGTACTTGCAATTACACTATGTCACCACTCCACTGGAACGAGATATAGTGTGAAGACGAAGAAGCAGCACTCACATGAAACACCGCCTCTTTGTCTCACAGCTGATAGGCGGGGGTCCCGAGTGTCAGACCACTGACGATCAGATATCAATGACTTATCCTGATGATGAATATTAAAGTCTGCACAACCCCTTTAAATAACTTTTTCAAAGTTAAGTAAAAGTGTAAACTTTGGGAAAGCATCTGAGGATTTTTAATTCCCTCAGGCCTAAAGTAAATTATGTATAAAATGATAGCTGCAGTTCTTGTGTTCTCTTTTGCATGTGATGATTCCTACATGCACATTGGCACCCATATTCTATAGTGAAAAAAAAGTATTGATAACAGTAAGTATTATTTTTATTCTGCATTTCTTTTTTACCAACTCATTTAATATTTATTATTTTTATTAATGTTGAGACAATTCAATTCCAGATGTTATTTTCCATAGTAATGGCACATATTTCATACTCAGATATAACATAGTTACATAGGTTGAAAAAAACAGATCCATCAACTCAGCCTTTCACTTTTAATTGTATTTGATTTAGGACTTATGACATTTGCTATTAGATAAGCATCCACTTTTTTTTTAATGCTGACATATTATCTGCCCTTGCTACCTCTTAAATTCCATAGCTTGACTACAATAACTTAATAATAATCAATAAACACTAAATTATCAATAAACACTAAGAGGGTCTTATTATCCCCTATAGCTGATGGTGGATCCGCCAGAGTTATATAGAGGCACCACCCTCTGCATAACTTCGGCGGATCCACCACTGCTTCTAATTGTAAGACATATCTCTTGCTGTCTTACATTTAGACCAATTTCTACGCCTAACCAAGGCGTAGAAAATGATAAATGAGCCGGGCCTGGTGGCCCGTCCCCTTCCACGGTGTGCCCACTTTTTTAGAACAGGCATGAGTTGGAAACAGTCGCAGATTTTGGCGCAAAGGACCTTTGCATATTTCTGGTTAGCAAATGCACCCCTAAATATCAACATGTGTTGATGTTTCTGCACATGCTGCCATCTTATCTAGGTCTTTCCGTAATACTTTACAAATCAAGCTGAGTTTTAAGTATCCTGCAAAAGTTGATGCTTTACTTTCCTATGCACAAGGATATTAAAAAAGAAATGTAAAACAATTGGGGCTGGCACAGATCCTGGTGGTATCCCACTGATGACTATTCAATTATTTACCCATGTGCATACATTGTCCTCTAGTTGCTGCATCTGTAGCTTCAGTATAAGACTGTTGTGAGGTATAGTATCAAATGTATTAGCTAAATCTAGATTAAATCAGCTGTGTTGCCAACATCCATATTTGCCCTTACCTCCTCATAGAATCAAAGCACCTGTTAATCATTGTCCTCTGGTTATCAATTATTAGGTTAGTCTCTGAAACATTCTTTTGTAGCACATCTGTTACCTTCATACAGTACAGTATATATCAAACATATCAAAACTGTCAATTTCTGTATGGTAGATATACAGTTCCACCTTTTAATTCTTCTTAAATATTGGTACAACCTGTGCTGTCCTCCAGTCCTGTGGCATTGGCCCCGGTACAAATTATCTAACAAGATGAGATACAATGGTCTATCAATTGCCAAGCTCAGTTTCCTCAATACCCATGGATGAATGTTATCTGGCGCAGGGAATTTAACAATATTTAATTTGCTTAGATGCAGATATACTACTTCTGTTGTTAAGTTTGAAATATTTTGAGTTTAGTGCAGGTGCATTGAGTTTAACAGAGCACATTGCATGGACGTGTTTTGCCTTGTCATATGACCCTCCATCTGCAGCCATCTTATTGACAGGACCCCCATGTCGCAGCACAGAACATTTACCTAACAAGGAGGTATGGCTTATGAAATATAGCAAACAGCACAGAATATCAACCAAGGTTATATTAGAAATTGCCATATGTCGTAGTCATCTTACATACACAGTGGTCACAATTATCCAGAAAGTGGCCAACCCCTTTAATTTAACATGGTTAACAATTTGTTTTTCCATGGCTAAGTTTCTAAGTTTAGCTTGATTCCATTTTCACTATTTCTCCTGAGATCTTTGTAAGTCTAGACTGCTTTTTCTGAACTTGCAGCCTTCAAATGTTTTAAATGTTTTTGTTTTATCTTATTATATTCAGTACATACATATTCAGCCATGGGGCACTCTACCTTAGGTGACTGAAATTAGGTTTTATTCATTCCTCTTTTTAGTGTTTTATTGACTTCAATGGGAGCAACACTATAGTAGCAAGCTCCCTCCACTACAATGTTGACAGTACTGTGCAGCTCTGGCACTGACTTCCAGCAACAGAGCTACACAGAATAGCTCAGGGATCAGCAACCTTCGGCACTCCAGCTGTTGTGAAACTACAATTCCCAGCATGCTCCATTCATTTCGATGTGAGTTCTAAGAAGAGCAGAACAAGTTTTCATGCTGGGAGTTGTAGTTTCTCAACAGCTGGAGTGCCGGAGGTTGCCTACCCCTGGAATAGCTGATAGACAGGGGTGCGGGGTGACCCCTGCTGATTAGTGAGTGACAGCCTATCCTGAGGATAGGTCATCACTTACTAATGGCTGCACAATCCCTTTTACTTGGTTCTATATTTCAATATAAATACCCCCCCCCCCCAACATTGGAAATAGCTTCAGTTTTTTTTACTGCATGCACTTTCCACTTACAGGTATGCTACGAAATGCAACAGAACATGGTGAATTTATCCTTTTGGGGTTTTATGAATATCCAAATCTAAGAATTCCATTATTTCTCATCTTTTTGCTTTTATATATTTTCTGTGTTTTGGAGAATGTTACCCTCATTGGAATCATTTACCTAGATTCCCATTTACATAAACCTATGTATTTCTTCCTATGCAACTTGTCCTTTATAGATATCGCCTTCAGTTCACTAATCATTCCCAAATTTTTACTCACTTTTGTGGCCACAAGCAGAATATCGCTCTTAAAATGTATGGTACAAGCGTATATTTTTATTGCTTTGCAATCTGCAGAACTTCTCATTTTAACAGTGATGTCCTACGATCGTTATGTGGCCATCTGTAATCCTTTTCACTATAATTATATCTTAAGTAGAAAGAACTGTGTTCTTCTAGTGGCTTCGACTTGGCTAATAAGTTTTCTAGATCCAGCTCCAATTATTGACATTATGTCACATTTTTCATTTTGTAAGTCTCTTGTTGTCGACCATCTGTTCTGTGACCTTGTAGCCTTGTTGGAGTTAGCCTGTGGTAATACCGCCAATGTGGAGTCTCTAATAGTTATAGAAGGTGGGAGTATTGTTATTTTTTCTTTCATTTTCACAGCTATATCGTATATTTTTCTAATCAGAGTCATCTCAAAAATACCATCATCAAAGGGGAAGCATAAAGCTTTTTCAACATGTTTATCCCACCTCATTGTCATTACAATACTCTACTTGACCTTGATTTTAGTCTACTTGAAACAGCCGAGTAAAAATAATCCACATAACACAAAGCCAGTATCTATTTTAAATACGGTTATGATCCAAATTCTGAATCCTTTACTGTACAGCTTGAGAAATACTGAAGTCAAAGAAGCTTTTCGTAGAAGTGTTAGAAAGGTTATCATAATGCATGGACACATTGGATCTTGTAAGCCTAGAAAATAAACATGTAAAAAAAAAAGGAGCAATATTCTAGGTGATTGTAAAATGTATCCTTCCAAGAGGCACTGGCTGTCTCCTAAACTACTGTCTCCAACTGCCTGTGCTGTGACCAAAGAACCTGCCTGCCAGTGCAGTGACCATTTGCCTGTTCTGTGAGCACAGGCTTGTGCTGTGATCACCCTCTGGTGATGTGATTCAATCTGCTCCAGGAATTCCTCCTACCAGCTCCTAGTCCTAGACATGCTCCAGTGTCCCACTGCTATGCAGTTGTTTACTGCTGAAGGGGTTAAAATATTCTGCTTTGCATTTCCTGTGTGTGCACTGCAGGAGTAAACAGGCCTTTAGCAACCATTGCTAGGTGGGGCTGTACCACCCTTCCAATAGTAAAAAGTAAGTCAGAAAAGTGTCAAATAGAGAAGTGTGAGCAGCAGAGAACAGCCCTGGGTACCTTCAGCCAGCTTGGAAGACAGAGCCTTGGACAAGCCTCTGGGGAAGAAAGTAAGAAATTTTTTGGAGCATACCAGTTTTGAGAGAAGGTTCATCCAAAAGAGAGTGTGGAGATAACTTGTATGGAACTTTTGGACTCCATAGCAGACTACACCGCGCAGTGGGAATTTGTACTGTAGTGCTGCATTGTGAGTACAGAGAGAAAGTGTGCAAAGAGTAGCAAGAGAAGTGTTACACCCTTATGTCTAGATGCTTGAAGTTGAGAGTAAAATTCAGATGCAGGAAGATTGACTCAAAGAGAAACCCACTAAGCCTGTTTGATACTACTGCAGCCTGTAAAACTGTAAGAACGGTGGAAATTCCTACCAGTGTAAAAACTGCCGGTCCATGCATGATAAGCACTGCCCTGTAAAGATCAGTTGTTTGCTGTAAAAACTGGTTTCATCACTGCATGCATCCAACACCTGCATTTGCAATAGCATTGTTGTCTTCCATCTTCACTGGGACCCTGCCTTGCACCCTTGACACTCACCAAGACCAAGGGCAATCTGAACCACCATCAGGCAGGAGTCCCAATTGCAGGGAGTGCCTTGAGGTAACCAGGGTGCACCCTCCCATTACTGCACAGCCCCAAGGATCATCACAGTGAGGAACACCACTGTAAATAACTACTACCACCATCAATGCTGCCACCACTTCCTTCCTAGGCTTCTTGCTGTTGCTGGTCCTGGGGACAAATTTATGAAACTGTCTAAAATAAAAAGCTGTTTTTGTTACTGATATAAAGCAATCACAGCACAGCTTTCATTTTGTATTCTGCTAATTAATTCATCTTAAAACACATTAAATCAGCTATATCCCTGCCTGCAGGGAGAGTGTATCTCGTTGTACATCACTGTGTATTGCAGTAACATGACTAGCTTGTCCTTTCTGGTAGTAAAACAGTTACTTTGTGTCAGTATGACAGGCAAGTCTCATACAGTGTATAGACGTGTGCATCATCATGCAGGCTAGCAAAAGTCCTAGCTAACCCATAGCTAAACTAAAAATAAAGCATTCAGAGGTCTTTAGTAAGAGAAAAAAAAATACTGTGCTCCCCTCAAGACCTGTGTCCCAATGACTCTTTAGTAGAACAAAAGAAGGACATGGAGGCAGGGCCAATTAAGTAGACAAGAAAAAAAAGATACTTTTAAGTCATGTTGTGGCAGTGCAAACACATGCATTTGAATCACTTCTGTTAGCTGTAAAATGACTGTGCGTCACTATTAGGCTCAGTTTACACTTTACTTGTTTGGTCAGTTTCGGGTCATAAACAGAAAATAGGAGCAGATCTTTTCATGATACCTTATCGGAGAGTAAGATTGGCTCTTGATTTTGGCTCACCATATAGTAACTGCTGTAATTAACAATGAAGAAATGAGAGACTTTTTACTAGTCCCTTATCCAATTGTCCCTATATTCCACTCACTGCCCAAAGTCCACAAGGAGATATTTCCCGCTTCCATGAGACCTATATTTGCAGGTATAGGCTCTTTGAATGAAAGACTTGGTCAGTGGGTGGATCTTGCAGCCTTTAGTACTACAGGTCCCAGGTTATCTCCATGATAGTAAACATGTTTTGCAGTCTCTTCAGGGCATTCAGTTGAAATCCAGTTATTATTGGGTAACTTGTGATGTTGCCTCCCTGTATTCCAGCATACCGCATAAATTGGCATTATAGGCACTGTCGCATCACCTGAACAGTCACTGTTCTTACAGTAATGAGGTAAAACAGTTTATTTTGTCCTCAGTTGATATTTTGCTGAAACACAATTATTTTGTTTTTGATAAAGAGTTCTTTTTACAGGTGCGAACCGCATCTATGGGTTCCAAATTCTCACCTTCTTTAGCCAACCTTTTTGTGGCGTGGTGGGAGGAGGTTTATATTTTCTCAGAAGATAATCCCTTCTTACCACACCTAATATGGTATGGCAGATTTATAAATGACCTCCTCATTATATGGGGGGTTGCCAAGAAGACATAATTTCTTTTGTAACCTTTATCAATGACAATGATTGTAACTTGAGTTTCACTTTAAATTATGACACAACAAATATAAATCTTTTTGATTTGTCGCTTACTGCATATAATCATGATATTATTTCTGCCACTTACACTAAACCCACTGCGGGTAATTCTTTACTACATGCAAAATCTTGTCATCCGCTACACATTATTAAAAATATTCCGAAGGGTGAGTTCATAAGGTCTAGACATAACTGTTCAGATGATGCCACTTTCAGAGTGAATGGCAAAGAATCTCTAGACGTTTTTTAGCGACAGAATATCCCACCTGGTCATTGAATCGAGGCGTTGAATATGCCTTCCGAACTATGAGGAGGGACTTATTGGCTTGATCCTCTTGGAGTACACGTATGAGACAGCCCAAAAATAAAGGTGTTGCTTTTTCTACAGTATATAGCTTGGAGTACAGACAGGTTGTCAACATCATACATAAATATATTCCCATACTGTACTAAGATGAGATTTTTTTCAAGAATTTTACACGGGGGTATTAAATGTGTTGCTAAAAGGGCCCCTACTGTAGGTTCCCATACTGTACTTTTCCCTAGCATGTTCCTCTCTGAAAAACCATCATGCACTTGGTTGAAATCGAAAGGGTTTTATAGGTGTGGACACAAAATTTGCCGGTGTTGCAACTTTGTTGCAACAACAAAAACCTTTTCATCAAATAAAACTAACATCAGTTATAAGATATCCTCTTATATTAATTGCAATACGAAATACGTTATGTACCTCATCTGCTGCACCTCTTGTAGACTGCAGTACGTGGGATGCATTACTAATACCGTAAAAACAAGGATTCGGAAACATTTATCCGATGCAAACTATGAAAAGGCATTGAATGCCTCTGCGGTTTATCTACATTTTTTTCACTTTCTGCGGAATTGAAAGGGTATTTAAACCATACAGAGGGGGCGATCACAGGAAAAGGTTATTGGCAAGGGAAACCTTAAAGGGTTTCTGTCACCCCGCAAAACTCATTTTTTTTTTTTTGGATAGTTAGATTCCTCATAGTGCGATATAGGAGAATATAATGCTCTTACTTACTTTCATGTGGCCGATTCTTTATAAAACAAACTTTTATAATATGTAAATGAGGGCTCTACCAGCAAGTAGGGCGTCTACTTGCTGGTAGCTGCTGCAGAAATCCGCCCCCTCACCGTGTTGATTGACAGGGCCAGCCGTGATCTCCTCCTCCGGCCGGCCCTGTCAGTAATTCAAAAATCGCGCGCCTCGCGTCATTCGGCGCAGGCGCTCTGAGATGAGGAGGCTCGTATCCTCAGCACTCCCTCAGTGCGCCTGCGCCGATGACATCACCGAAAGAGAAGACGTCATCGGCGCAGGCGCACTGAGGGAGTGCTGAGGAGACGAGCCTCCTCATCTCAGAGCGCCTGCGCCGAATGACGCGAGGCGCGCGATTTTTGAATTACTGACAGGGCCGGCCGGAGGAGGAGATCACGGCTGGCCCTGTCAATCAACACGGCGAGGGGGCGGATTTCTGCAGCAGCTACCAGCAAGTAGACGCCCTACTTGCTGGTAGAGCCCTCATTTACATATTATAAAAGTTCATTTTATAAAGAATCGGCCGCATGAAAGTAAGTAAGAGCATTATATTCTCCTATATCGCACTATGAGGAATCTAACTATCCCAAAAAAAAAAAATGAGTTTTGCGGGGTGACAGAAACCCTTTAAGACTAGATTTCCAACAGGTTTAAATAGGAGACAGGATGTTATTTATTATTATTGATGTTGGCAATTATATCTTATATATATTAATTTACCATCTTTATTTATAGTATCTTTTCAATGGTGTTGATAATGCATCCTGTGTGTGTCTGAACAGTGTTCTATTCACTTGTGCTTATGAATTGTTGAAGCACATGCCATCCACAGATGCTTGTTACCCTGGAGCTAATTAACACCAGGTTTACTCCAAGCTGTTGATGTTGTGTCTTCTCTTGATAGGTAAATCTATTTTCAAATATGTATTTTAACTCCAGTTTTTCATGATCATGCCATTATTTTGACAAAGGGCCTGGGTGCCCAAAACACGTCAAGAAGGTTATGTTTTTTTTATTGCTTGAGTGTTTTTCTTCCAATAAAGTGACCAGTTTGGAATATGGCAGTGCTGTGTTTTTTTTCTCACTTGGATTCAAGAGTCTCTGCTCACCGTGACATGCCGACAGCCTTGTGGATATTGTGGTTCTCTGATTGAGCTGGTAAGGGGGAGATTCCCTGTATCGTGTTTCTTTATGTGCTGGAATGAACTGATCAAATAACTGAAATGTGAACTCAGTCTAACAGGTCAATGTTAGCATCAGATATGATGTACTTAACTGTGAAGTAGCCAAAGATTCTACTATAGAGTGAAAAAGCTGTCTCATTTTACACTGTCTGCTGTTTCCACATAGATTGCAAGTTAACCTGTTCTGTTAGCCACTGATTCTAATAAAGTTGTAAAGAGCTGTCTCATTTCACTGTTTGTGGGGTGTCCACATAGATTTCTCCATAACCTGTTCTGTTAGCCATTGATTCTACTATAGAGTGAAAGAGCTGTCTCTTTTTAAACCATATGCTACTTCAACATAGATTGATAGACAACTTATTCTGTTATCTACTGATACAAGTAGTGGACCAGTCACAGAGTGGGGAGGGTGTCAGCCGTAAGTGTTGACGTCGCTGTTTATTTTTGCTTTATTCTGATTCGTCAGAAGAACAACTAAAAAAATTGATCCTGTCTTTTGAGCATCCGCCTTCACACAGATCAGTATTTGTAAGGTAAAAACAGGAATGGGTCCAGAACAGAGTTGAGATGTGAAGGAAATATGTGCATGTCTTCTGTGTTTTTGGACCCACTCCTGCTTTTGGCTTCCAAATCATGATGAAATACTGAATCAAAATACTGACTGCGATCAAGGCCTTATGGATGCTCCAATGGATGGCCCCAGAACAGACTGGTGAGGGTGGCAACAGCATGATGAGTCAACATAGTGGCCCAATCACAGAGTGGGGAGGGTGGCAACAGCATGAGTAGTCAACAGAGTGGCCCAGTCACAGAGTGTTGAGGGTGGCAACAGCATACAGAGTCAACACAATGGCCCAGTCACAGAGTGGTGAGGGTGGCAACAGCATGAGGAGTCAACATAGTGGCCCAGTCACAGAGTGCGGAGGCTGGAAACAACATGAGGAGTCAATATAGTGGCCCAGTAACAGAGTATGTGTGTGTGTGTGTGGGGGGGGGAGGGACAACAACAGTGGCAGTAACAACACAAGATTGTCTCAATAGGGACAGTACAAGGAGTGTGCAGGGACAGTGTAGAGAGAGTTTTTAAACACTGTAGGGAGAGTGTAGGGAGACTGCAGGGATAGTGCAGGCTCAGGCCCTGTGCATCTTGTTTACCTGCTGTGCCATTCATTCTTAATCTGTTCTGTTATACATAGACTTACTGTGCGTCAGATTCAGTGTTAACATGCGATCTAATATATAGGCACGTTTACCTAGTTCATCTGCTGGGCCATTCATATTTAATCTGTTCCTTTATACATAGACTTACTCTGCATCAGACTCTGCATAAACAGGCGGTCTAATATATAGGCACGGTTATCTAGTTCATCTGCTGTGCCATTCATACTTAATATGTTCTGTTATACAGTAGATAGACACATTGTCATTGTTTGTGGTGTGTCCACATTGATTAATAGATAAGCAATTCTATTAGGGCCTGATTCACAAAATGTGGTGATATACCTGACTCATTATATTGTTTGTGGTGTGTCCACATTGATATTTAACCACTTCTGCTAGTCAAACAGTTACTGTCATTTAGTGATAAAGAGCGGTCTTATATAAATGAGTCTTTTACCAAATAAATTAGTCTGCTCCAGTATAATACTCCCTGATCCCTATGACGAGCGACGTTGAGCGGGTAACGTTCACCTGTCGGCAAGGGGTAGTCACAAGATGATCCACATGAACTAAAACGGTTAGGGCTGTTTCACATGAGCGGATCCCGCACGTGTCATCCGCAGCGTGAATGAGAGCCAAGCCGCGCTCTGGACAGCAGAGACACAGAGCATTAACATGATTGATAATGCTCGGTACCTCTCTGTGATCTTTTTAGTACAAAATCACAGTGAGATAAAGATGTCATCATGACTTTGTAGTAAAAGATCACAGAGAGGCACGGAGAATTATCAATCATGTTAATGCTCCGTGTCTCTGCAGTCCAGAGCGTGGCTTGGCTCTCATTCACGCGGATGACATGAGCGGGATCCGCTCGTGTGAAACAGCCCTTGATGTTCTGGTCTGGGTGTGGTTTGCCAGGTGGTCAGATGTTGTCTGATCTGATGACCCCTGTTAGAACATGACACAGAGTTATTATTGCAATCATTTATTGTCAGATCTACGACGATATTACAAGACAAATCGCTCCACCAACTGGACCCAAATTCATCATTCCTAGCTAACACGTTGCATTATCGAAAATTTTATTCTGCATCTCTCTGACAGCTATGAGAAATTGTAAACAAATTCTGCTTCCCTGTGCAGTGCAACAAAACCTTAACCCATGTGGATCACTCCATAAGGTCCGTGATGACTCCATACTATGAACTTAATGGTATTTAGCTTTCAACATGTATTTGGGTTAAAAGCATACAGGCTGAACTTGCTGGATGGGTCAAACATGGCAGTTGGATTATTGCAATATAGGAGAAGTCTCGGTTATCGGAATGAACCACACAAATCTCTCCACCAACTCGACCCAAATACATCGTAGTTAATTCGTTCTTTTAGTCAGTGTTTGGTCGGTGTTTTGATCAAAATTTGTAAGTCAAAAGCAGGAGTGGGTCCAAAACACAGATGAGACGCAAATAATGACATTACATTTTATCTCTATGTTGGACCCACTCCTGTTTTTGGCTTACAATTACTGATCAAATACTGATGCAAAATACTGACCATCTGAAAGAGGCTTTACGGATGCTCAATATACAGGATTTTTATTTAGTTTTATGTTCTACTGACGGATCAGAAGAATGGAAACATAAACAGTGATGTTAACATAGCCTAATTGCCACTGCTGCTGCCCCTCCCACCACTATGTCATCGGGCTACTTTTGTTGCGGTTATTGCCACTGCTGCTGCTGCCACCCTACCCACTCTGTCATGGGGCCACTACTGCTGCTGCCACCTTACCTACTCTGTCATGGGGCCACTACTGCTACTGCCACCTTCCCCACTCTGTCATGGGCCCACTACTGCCACTAGCACCATCTCACTCCAATGGGGCTACTTTTGTCACAGTTACTGCCACTGCTACAACTATCCCCACTCTGTCATAGGGCCACTTCGTGAATCTTGGGGCATTGCACGGTTAAGTCCATGGTGATTTATTAGACCTGAAGGTTTTATTGATCTGTAATACTGACGCACAGTAATTCCACAGCTACCAGAAGGAATTAGCTATGAACCTTGATGCCCTGCACAGTGATGTAGACAGCAATAAATTACAACTGCCTGTAATACTGATTGCACAGTACCTACAGAATGGACTAAAAATAAATGTGGGTGCACTAAAACACAATGCACATGGCATTACCCTTTCCCTGCACTCTCCCTGCACTGTTTCAAGCCTTCACGCTGAGATTGGGCTTCAGTTATAGATTAGCCAGGGGCTGGAGGTGGTGGTGGTGCTCACAGATTGCAGATATATAGCTGTGGGGGGCGGGCAAGTAGTCACAGCACTCCTGCTTCCTCCTTTTCACTGTTGAGTGGAGTAGCAGTTCCTGCTCATTTTTACTTCAACAATCAGCTTAATACTTAGCACTTAGTATGGCGGATGCAGGGGCGGATTGGGAATTAAAAAGGGTCTTCTGAGATTTTTTTTACTGATGACCTATCCTCTGGATAGGTTATCAGTATCTGATCGGTGGGAGTCTAACACCTGGGACCCACACAGATTAGCTGTTTTGAGAAGGTAGTGGTTCTCCTGCACACCAATTCACTTGATGTCACTGGCCTAGGAAAAGCAGACAGAAGGCCGCAACGCTCACAGGAGAGCTGCTACCTTCTCGAACAGCTGATCGGCGGGGCCTCGTTGTCGGACCCTCACCGATCAGATATTGATAATCTATCGTGAGGATAGGTAATCAGTATGAAAATTTAAGAATACCCCTTTAAAGTGGCCCTGAAAAAAACCTAAAAGTCATCCTATGTTGTAGGTATGCCGAGACTGACAGAAGGTCAGACCAACATGAGTAGGCAGGTTCAACTCAAGTAGGAGGGCCAGAAATACCATAGAGGGGGCAATATATTGTACTACAATTTTTTATTTGGCTCATTGCAGCACAATATACTGCTTCAGAAGAAACAAATACCTTCCTAGAAGCTGCCCCTCTGTGGTGGCCAATTCCAACTGCCATGTCCTGTCCTCCTCTTCTACTTGTCCATTAAGGTATGGAGAATGGGGATGAGGAGTTGAAACGCAGGCAACAGCAAAGAACCAGCATTCTACCTGGTCTTTCAGCGCTACCATACATATAGAAGAATAAAGCACCACATACCTGTTACATCCAGTGATGTCTCATCTGATGTAGATGTTCTTTTTCCCCATCTTTTTCATTCAGATCCTACTGCAAGTCTTTCAGTGACATAGTAACATAGGGCCACATTTATTAGGACTGGTGTTTTAGATGCCAGTCTTAATAAACCCCTAAGTTGGTGGTGGTTCCATCGAAGTTATAAAGAGGTGCTGACTAGTGATGAGCGGCAGGGGTCATTTTCGAATTTGTGATATTTTGCAAATATTTTGTAGAATATTCGTCATATATTCGCAAATTCGTATATTCGTTATATTCTACATTCTTTTTTTTTAATGCAAAAATCGGCAAGGTAATGATTGCGTAATATGCGAATATTACGCGCTCAATTCAGGCATGGGTCAAAAACGAATGTATAGCACTATAGAATATAGTGCTATATATTAGTTTTTTTTGAATATTTGTCATTTTTTTCCATCTGAAGTCATGATTCCTCCCTGCTTAAGTTGCTTGTGGGCCAATGACTCATTGGCCCACAAGTAAGAAGCAGGGAGGAATCATGTCTTCAGATGGAAAAAAATGACGAATATTCGATATAACGAATATATAGCACTATATTCTAAATATTCGCAAATTCTCGAAGTAGTGATAATCGCAAAAAAAAAAAAATTTTTCGAATATTCGTGCTAAACACTAGTGCTGGCCTCTTCATAACTTCGGCTTATCCTCCTCCAGTTATAAATGCATAAAAGCTGTCTTACATTTAGACATTTTTCTATGCCTGAAACAGACATAGAAAATGGTAAATGAGACAGGCCTGCTGACCCGTTCCCTTCTTCAGCCATGCCGCACCCACAATTTTAGACGGCTAGATGGCTAACCGTTTTGTCACCTTCTGAGCCTGAAACACACCTAATGTAGGCATATTTCAGTATAATAAACGACCCCCATAGTTTGTAAGGCTGAAAAAAGACATCTGTCCATCCAGTTCAGCCTCTTATCCTGCACGTTGATCCAGAGGCAGACAAAACCCCTGTAAAGTATAAACCAATTTTCCTCATTTTAGAGGAAAAAGTTCCTCCCGACTCCAATCAGGCAGTCAGAATAACTTGTTATAACAATGTGCGGGGGTGTGAGATGGTGTCCACATGATGTAATTTGTTACCGAAAATAAAGACAAAGCTACAGAATCTTTAATAGAGCTGGAACTTTTTTCTGCAGTCAGAATAACTCCCTGGATCAACAACTTCTCTAGAAATCTAGTAACTATAACCTGTAATATTATTACACTCCAGAAATACAGTTGTGTTCAAAATTATTCAACCCCCACTGAAATTGAGTGCTTTGGCCAGTTTGACATTGATTTTGATCATTTTAGTCATCTTGTTTACAATTAAATCAAAGAGGCCCTTGTAAGTCAGACAAATATACATAACATTTATAATGAAATAACCACAAATGTCTTTTCTGTGCTCACATCATTATCAGTTTTATTCAACCCCCAAGTGACATTCAATCTTAGTACTTAGTACAACATCTTTTTCCAGTTATAACAGCTTTTAAACGTGAAGCATAGCTTGACACAAGTGTCTTGCAGCGATCTACGGGTATCTTCGCCCATTCTTCATGGGCAAAAGCCTCCAGTTCAGTCACATTCTTAGGCTTGCGCACTGCAACTGCTTTCTTTAAGTCCCACCAGAGGTTCTCAATCGGATTTAAGTCTGGTGACTGCGATGGCCACTTCAAAATGTTCCAGTCTTTAATCTGCAACCATGCTCTAGTGGACTTGGAGGTATGCTTGGGATCATTGTCCTGTTGAAAGGTCCAACGTCTCCCAAGCCTCAGGTTGTGACGGACTGCATCACATTTTCATCCAATATCTCCTGGTACTGAAGAGAATTCATGGTACCTTGCACACGCTGAAGCTTCCCTGTACCTGTAGAAGCAAAACAGCCCCAAAGCATGATTGACCCACCGCCATGCTTCACAGTAGGCAAGGTGTTCTTTTCTTCATAGGCCTTGTCATTCCTCCTCCAAACATAGCGTTGATCCATGGGCCCAAACAGTTCTAATTTTGTTTCATCAGTCCACAGAACACTATCCCAAAACTTTTGTGGTTTGTCCACATGACTTTTGGCATACTGCAGTCGACTCTTATTATTCTTTGGAGACAGCAAAGGGGTGCGCCTGGGAGTTCTGGCATGGAGGCCTTCATTACGCAGTGTGCGCCTTATTGTCTGAGCTGAAACTTCAGTACCCACATCTGACAAATCTTTTTTCAGTTCCTTAGCAGTCACACGGGGACTTTTCTCCACTTTGTGCTTCAGGTAGCGCACAGCAGTCGAAGTCAGCATCTTCTTTCTGCCACGACCAGGTAGCGTTTCAACAGTGCCCTTTGCCTTAAATTTGCGAATGATGCTTCCTATGGTGTCTCTTGGTATGTTTAACATCTTTGCAATCTTCTTATAGCCATTGCCCTTCCTGTGAAGAGAAGTCACCTCTTCTCTTGTCTTCCTGGACCATTCTCTTGACTTCACCATGTTTGTAAACACACCAGTAAATGTCTAGAAGGAGCTGAGTATCACAGTCCTTTTAAATCTGCCTAATTGGTGCTTATTATGCTTGATTGCTGCTCCTTGACATCCACAGGTGTTTTCAATACCTGATTGAAAACACTTGAATGAACCTCTGTTCTTAAGAGTGGTAGTCTTTAAGGGGTTGAATAATTGTGTCAATGAAGAAATCACAAAAAAAAACCCATTTAATACTGTATTACAAAAACAATTGATGTCATTTTAGTTGCATTTGGTTCTTTAAAAAGTCCTTGTAAGATTTCATTCTGAACACAATTACAAATGTACACTAAATTCCCTAAAACCCTTTACAGCATTGGGGGTTGAATAATTTTGAACACAACTGTACGTCCAGGCCCCTCTTGAATTCCTTTATTGTACTCACCATCTCCACCTCCTCAGGCAGAGAGTTCCATAGTCTCACTGCTCTTACAGTAACCAATCCTGTTCTATGTTTGTGTATAAACCTTTTTTCGTCCAGACGCAGAGGATGTCCCCTCGTCACAGTCCTGGGGATAAATAGATGATGGGAGAGATCTCTGTACTGACCCCTGATATATTTATACATAGTTATTAGATCTCCCCTCTGTCATCTTTTATCTAAACTGAATACCGTATATACTCGAGTATAAGACGAGTTTTTTGGCACATATTTTTGTGCTCAAAAAGCCTCCTCGTCTTATACTCGAGTCTAGTCTAGCTCCGGTAATACAGGCAGTGCGGGGGGCGGCGCTCACTCACTGACGTCACGCGCATGCGCCGCCTAGTGGGAGAAGGCGCGTGACGTCAGTGAGTGAGCGCCGCTCCCCGCACTGCCTGTATTACCGGAGCAAAGACAAAGTAAGAATACTGCTGTGAGCGTCGGGGAGGGGGATCTGTGTATGGCACTGTAGGGGGATCTGTGGATGGCACTGTAGGGGGATCTGTGGATGGCACTGTAGGGGGATCTGTGGATGGCACTGTAGGGGGATCTGTGGATGGCACTGTAGGGAGATCTGTGGATGGCACTGTAGGGGATCTGTGGATGGCACTGTAGGGGGATCTGTGGATGGCACTGTAGGGAAATCTGTGGATGGCACTGTAGGGGGATCTGTGGATGGCACTGTAGGGGGATCTGTGGATGGCACTGTAGGGGGATCTGTGAATGGCACTGTAGGGGGATCTGTGTATGGCACTGTAGGGGGATCTGTGGATGGCACTGTAGGGGGATCTGTGGATGGCACTGTAGGGGGATCTGTGGATGGCACTGTAGGGGGATCTGTGGATGGCACTGTTTAGGGGGGAGATCTGTGGATGGCTCCCTGTATTTAATGCAGAGTGTGTGTGTATATAATGCACACACTCTGCATTAAATACAGGGAGTCACCCTCTTGCAGATGTGTGTGTATATAATGTAGAGTGTGTGCATTATATACACATACACTCTGCATTATAGCTGCATTTCCCACCCTAGTCTTATACTCGAGTCAATAATTTTTACCATTTTTTTGGGGTAAAATTAGGGGCTCGGCTTATACTTGGGTCGGCTTATACTCGAGTATATACGGTAACCCTAATTTTGATAATTGTTCTGGGTACTGTAGTTCACCCATTCCAGTTAGTACTTTAATTGCCCTCCTCTGAACCCTCTCCAGTTCTGCTATGTTTGTCTTGTTCACAGGAGCCAAGAAAAGTATGTGCGGTCTGACTAGTGATTTGTAAAGTATTAGGACTATGTTCTCATGACAGGCATCTATGCCCATTTTGATGCAACCCATTATATTATTGGCCTTGGCAACAGCTGCCTGACACTAGTTTCTGCAGTTTAGTTTGCTGTCCACAAAAATTCGTAAGTCCTTTTCCATGTCAGTGTTATCCAGTGATTTACCGTTTAGTATGTACGGGTAACTTGCATTATTCATTCCCATGTACATTTGTCAGTGTTAAACCTCATCTGCCACTTCTTTGTCCAAACCTCCAATCTATCCAGATCCCTCTGTAGCAGTATGCTAAGCCGTTCTGTGTTAATTACTTTACACAGTTTAGTGTCATATCAAAAATTGATTTTGCTGTGCAAGCCTTCTGCACAATTATTAATAAAAAATATAGAACAAATAGGGCCCAATACTGACCCCTGAGGTACCCACTAGTGACGGAGACACAATCTGAGTGTGTACTGTTAAAAACCACCCACTGTTTTCCATTACTGAGCCAGTTACCTACCCACATACACACAATTTCTCCCAGTCCAAATGTTTTCACTTTATATACTAACCTTTTATGTGGCACAGTATCAAATGCCTTGGAGAAGTCAAGACTAGTGATGAGCAGCAGGAGCAATATTCGAATTCGCAATATTTAGTGAATATTTTGTAGAATATTCATCATATATTCGTGAATTCGAGATTAAATTCTTGATTGCAAAAATTGGCAATGTATTATTTGCGTAATGCGCGCGAAATACCGGCGTGGGGTTGGCAACTTTTCTATTGGTTGCTAGGGATGTTCCTAAGCTGTGACAAAGCCTTCTCATTGGCCCACAAGCTAGAAGAAGGGAGGGATGATCACCTGATATGTACTATGTTAAAAAAAATCATTATTACAAATATATAGCACTATATTCTAAATATTCGCGAATTCTCGAAGTGCCGATATTCGCGATAAAAATTTGCTTTTCGAATATTCGTGCTCTACACTACTCAAGACATGTGACATCCATTGACTCGCCACGGTCAAGTGTAGAACTTACCTTCTCATAGAAACTGATTAAATTTGTTTGACACGACCAATCTCTCATGAAGCCATGATGATACGGCATTATTCACTTATTTTCATTGACGTACTCTAAGATAGCATCTCTTAGAAAACCCTCTCTTAGTCTCCCCTGATGTAGATTATGTATTTCCTTATATTCTTTGTTAGGAACAGACGACGTGTCTCGTCTCTGCAGAGTTTGACACAGAGACATCTTAGAGTTTTCAAATTTCCATCATCCTCCCCAATATTGTTATCCTGCTGATGCCTCTAATACTGTGCCCGATGTGCTCCCTGATACCCCCAAATAATATACTGTAGAAAAAAGTCCCTCAGTAATAACAATGCCCCTGATATTGCCCCTAGAAACAATAATGTTCACCACAGCAATAACAATGCTACTGTTGTGCTTCCAATATTAATAATGCTCCCAACAGTTCCTCCAGTAATAGTAATGCCCCTACAGTGCCCCCTATAATTCCCCCAGTAATATTAATGCCTCCTTAAGTGTCCCTATAATTCCCCCGGTCATAATAATGCCTCCACAATGCCCCCAGTATTAAAATTGTCCCACTATTAAAAATGCCACTTTAGTGCCTCCAGTAATAATAATGCTCCCAATAATAGTGCCTCAAGTAATAATAATGCCCCCTACGTTGCCCCCTATAATTTGCCCAATAAGAATAATGCCCCCACCATGCCCCTGTAATAATAATGACCCCACAATGCCACCAGTATTAATAATCCCCCTCACAGTGCCTCCAATATTAAAATGCCACCTTATTGCCCCCCGGTAATAATAATGCCCCCAATAATAGTGCCTCAAGCAATAATAATGCCCCCAGTATTTATAATTTTATGTATTGTATTGTGCCCCCATAATAATTATGCCCCATATTGTGCCTCCAGTAATATAGATGACACCCAGTGCCCTCACTAATAATAATGCTCTCACAATTTCTTGATAATGCAGATGGACTACGGGATGAGTGATGTCATTCCACTCCTTCACATCTTGGAGGGGATCTCTCACAGCCACCTGAGCCCTGTGGAGACTGGACTGGGACAGGAGGAGGAGGAGGAAGAGGATGAGGATGAAGAGGATGAGGAGGACGAGGATTAACACCCGGGAATTCTATACAGAACTAGTTGGTTTCTCTGACGAAGCGACAGAAGAGGAGCAGGAGGTGCTAGAGGGCAAAGCTGAAGACAACGCAGATGATTCTGACATACTGTTCCTTGGCAGTATGCAGTGGAGATGGAGGCAGAGAGTCCCTCTGTCCCTAGCGCAGATGGCCAGATGCAAGCTGAGTTGCTTGTGTAGTGACAGCCACATTATCACCATTCGGCAGAGGGATGACTACTGGCTCTCCACAATGTTAGACCCTTGCATATCAACTGCTATCGAGACATCGTTTTTAGTTGTATTATATGCCAATGAAAATCACCACACCGCATGAAATATAAATACCATTTATTGACACAATTTATAAATAACAATTCATACATGAAACCAAGTGCAGGAAAAGGCGACATCCACATCAGGAGACACAACTGGTGACTCGATCCCCATTATACATACCGTAATATTAAAGTGCAAGTGCATATATGTATCTCATACATACAACGAACAGAGTCTATATACCCATTAAGTGTCTCCTCTGGGATGGCGCCAGCCCCGACGCGCGTTTCGGCGGACCTTCGTCTGGGGGTGGCGCTATCTCCGAGGGACACACATTAAATGCAATGGCCAGCCAATCATGAGCCCCACACCATAATTAAGAAATAAGTGTCATCTGGACATATGGCGCTGAAATGGCATGCAAATATAAAGTATAAAAAATGTAGTATAAAAGGGAAGAACCTATTTATTAAATATATTTTTAATATTTTAATTCATTTTTTCTTTTTTCTTTTTTCCTTTTACTAGGGTACTTCAACAGTTTGTTTTTATGTATTGATTAATCATGTCAATTATTTTCACAGCTATTCATTTATTCATACATTCATAATTTAATACACTCATGATTACACATTCACTCACTTTTTTTTAATATATTTAATATATTTTTTTATATATATTTACATTTATGTTTTGTTCATTTTCTATATTGCTCATAATGTCATTATCTTTTCACCTCACACATATTACACATATGCATTTTCACACTCGCCATTATTTAAACTTTTTTATTAGTAATTTTTTTTTTTCTAAATTTTCACTTTTTATGCATCACTGTCACTTGGATTTAATCATGTTTATTTATTGTGATGTTTGTGCTCTATCGCATATATATATATATATATATATATATATTTATTTAATTAGGATCACAGAATTTTATCTATTCCATATTGCTAGGATATGTCTTAATTCGTAAGGCCGGCGCATGAGCTATATTGCGTTGTTTCCTATTGGCATTTACGCGATCTAAGTATCGCGTTCATGTGACTGCAGCGTAATCGCGGAGATCGCGCAATGCTCTCCATTTCCCTGTTTCCCTTATACTCCTTGATCTTCTCCCTCCCCCTTGCATTACATTTCAGCGCCATATGTCCAGATGCCAGAGAACAGCCCTGGCTTTCATCACTAATAATGGACTGTTCCAGTTTTGGCTGACATGAAGCCTGATTCTCTGCTATGACATGAAGACTGATTCTCTGCTGACATGAAGCCTGAATCTCTGTTATGGGACCTCTCTCCTCTGTCTGGGTGCCGGGGCCTAAATATATGACAATGGACTGTTCCAGTTTTGGCTGAACAGTCCATGTCAGGCTTCATGTCAGCAGAGAATCAGTCTTCATGTCATAGCAGAGAATCAGGCTTCACGTCAGCCAAAACTGGAACAGTCCATTGTCATATATTTAGGCCCCGACACCCAGACAGAGGAGAGAGGTCCCATAACAGAGAATCAGGCTTCATGTCATAGCAGAGAATCAGGCTTCGCGTCACCCACCACTGGAACAGTCCATTGTCATATATTTAGGCCCCGGCACCCAGACAAAGGAGAGAGGTCCCATAACAGAGATTCAGGCTTCATGTCAGCAGAGAATCAGTCTTCATGTCATAGCAGAGAATCAGGCTTCACGTTTGTCTGTAATGACGCCCCCTGCCGTGCTGAATACACGTTCAGACAAAACGCTGGCCGCCGGGCAGGCCAGCACCTCCAAGGCATAAAAGGCTAGCACTGGCCACGTGGACAATTTGGAGACCCAGAAGTTGAATGGGGCCGAACCATCAGTCAGTACGTGGAGGGGTGTGCACACGTACTGTTCCACCATGTTAGTGAAATGTTGCCTCCTGCTAATACGTTCCGAATCAGGTGGTGGTGCAGTTAGCTGTGGCGTGTTGACAAAACTTTTCCACATCTCTGCCATGCTAAACCGGCCCTCAGAGGAGCTGGCCGTGACACAGCTGCATTGGCGACCTCTTTCTCCGCCTCTGCCTTCGCCTTGGGCTTCCACCTGTTCCCCTGTGACATTTGGGAATGCTCTCAGTAGCGCGTCTACCAACGTGCGCTTGTACTCACGCATCTTCCTATCACGCTCCAGTGCAGGAAGTAAGGTGGGCACATTGTCTTTGTACCGGGGATCCAGCAGGGTGGCAACCCAGTAGTCCGCACACGTTAAAATGTGGGCAACTCTGCTGTCGTTGCGCAGGCACTGCAGCATGTAGTCGCTCATGTGTGCCAGGCTGCCCAGAGGTAAGGACAAACTGTCCTCTGTGGGAGGCGTATCGTCATCGTCCTGCATTTCCCCCCAGCCACGCACCAGTGATGGGCCCGAGCTGCGTTGGGTGCCACCCCGCTGTGAACATGCTTCATCCTCATCCTCCTCCACCTCCTCCCCATCCTCCTCGTCCTCCAGTAGTGGGCCCTGTCTGGCCACATTTGTACCTGGCCTCTGCTGTTGCAAAAAACCTCCCTCTGAGTCACTTCCAAGAGACTGGCCTGAAAGTGCTAAAAATGACCCCTCTTCCTCCTCCTCCTCCTCCTGGGCCACCTCCTCTTCCATCATCGCCCTAAGTGTTTTCTCAAGAAGACATATAAGTGGTATTGTAACGCTGATAACGGCGTCATCGCCACTGGCCATGTTGGTGGAGTACTCGAAACAGCGCAACAGGGCACACAGGTCTCGCATGGAGGCCCAGTCATTGGTGGTGAAGAGGTGCTGTTCCGCAGTGCGACTGACCCGTGCGTGCTGCAGCTGAAACTCCACTATGGCCTGCTGCTGCTCGCACAGTCTGTCCAGCATGTGCAAGGTGGAGTTCCACCTGGTGGGCACGTCGCATATGAGGCGGTGAGCAAGAAGGCCGAAGTTACGCTGTAGCGCAGACAGGCGAGCAGCGTCAGGATGAGAACGCCGGAAGCGCGCACAGATGGCCCGCACTTTATGCAGCAGCTCTGACATGTCGGGGTAGTTGTGAATGAACTTCTGCACCACCAAATTCAGCACATGCGCCAGGCAAGGGATGTGCGTCAAACCGGCTAGTCCCAGAGCTGCAACGAGATTTCGGCCATTATCGCACACCACCAGGCCGGGCTTGAGGCTCACCGGCAGCAACCACTCGTCGGTCTGTTGTTCTATACCCCGACACAACTCCTGTGCGGTGTGGGGCCTGTCCCCCAAACATATGAGTTTCAGAATGGCCTGCTGACGTTTACCCCGGGCTGTGCTGAAGTTGGTGGTGAATGTTGCCCTGCGATCCTTGGCGGCGGAAGGACGTGCACCAAACAGCTCTTCGCCTGGCGCCCAGCCGCCACTACATTTACCCAGTGTGCAGTTAGGGAGATATAGCGTCCCTGGCCGTGCTTACTGGTCCACGTATCTGTGGTTAGGTGGACCTTGCCACAGATGGCGTTGCGCAGTGCACACTTGATTTTATCGGATAATTGGTTGTGCAGGGAAGGCACGGCTCTCTTGGAGAAGTAGTGGCGGCTGGGAACAACATACTGTGGGACAGCAAGCGACATGAGCTGTTTGAAGCTGTCTGAGTCCACCAGCCTGAATGACAGCATTTCATAGGCCAGTAGTTTAGAAATGCTGGCATTCAGGGCCAGGGATCGAGGGTGGCTAGGTGGGAATTTACGCTTTCTCTCAAATGTTTGTGAGATGGAGAGCTGAACGCTGCCGTGTGACATGGTTGAGATGCTTGGTGACGCAGGTGGTGGTGGTGTTGGTGGTACATCCTCTGTTTGCTGGGCGGCAGGTGCCAACGTTCCTCCAGAGGCGGAGGAAGAGGCCGAGGCGGCAGCAGCAGAAGAGGTAGCAGGGGGAGCCTGAGTGAGTTCCTTGTTTTTAAGGTGTTTACTCCACTGCAGTTCATGCTTTGCATGCAGGTGCCTGGTCATGCAGGTTGTGCTAAGGTTCAGAACGTTAATGCCTCGCTTCAGGCTCTGATGGCACAGCGTGCAAACCACTCTGGTCTTGTCGTCAGCACATTGTTTGAAGAACTGCCACGCCAGGGAACTCCTTGAAGCTGCCTTTGGGGTGCTGGGTCCCAGATGGCGGTGGCCAATAGCAGACGGACTCTCTTGGCGGCGGGTGTTCTGCTTTTGCCCACTGCTCCCTCTTTTGCTACGCTGTTGGCTCGGTCTCACCACTGCCTCTTCTTCCGAATTCTGAAAGTCAGTGGCACAACCTTCATTACATGTGGGGTCTAGGACCTCATCGTCCCCTGCATCGTCTTCCACCCAGTCTTCCCTCCTGACCTCCTGTTCAGTCTGCACACTGCAGAAAGTAGCAGCAGTTGGCACCTGTGTTTCGTCATCATCAGAGACGTGCTAAGGTGGTATTCCCATGTCCTCATCATTAGGAAACATAAGTGGTTGTGCGTTAGTGCATTCTATCTCTTCCACCCCTGGGGAAGGGCTAGGTGGATGCCCTTGGGAAACCCTGCCAGCAGAGTCTTTAAACAGCATAAGAGACTGCTGCATAACTTGAGGCTCAGGACAGTTTCCCTGATATGCATGGGGGTGATGTGACAGACTGATGGGCTTGGTTTTCATGCGCCATCTGTGCGCTTTCTGCAGAAGACTGGGTGGGAGATAATGTGAACGTGCTGGATCCACTGTCGGCCACCCAATTGACTAATGCCTGTACCTGCTCAGGCCTTACCATCCTTAGAACGGCATTGGGCCCCACCAAATATTGCTGTAAATTCTGCTGGCTACTGGGACCTGAGGTAGTTGGTTCACTAGGACGTGTGGCTGTGGCAGAACGGCCACGTCCTCTCCAGCACCAGAGGGTCCACTAACACCACCACGACCATGTCCGCGTCCGCGTCCCTTACTAGATGTTTTCCTCATTGTTACCGTTCACCACAATAAGAAAAAAATTATTTGGCCCAATGTATTGAATTCAAATTCAGGCCTTTTTTTACAGGCACCTAACACTATCTGGCTATCTATTTAGGTACCATATTACACTAATACAGGCACAACAGTAACGACAGATTTAGCTGAATATAAATTTTAGGCCTATTATTTAGGCGCTGGGTGACAGGTATGCGTTTACGGACAGAATTATTTAAACTTGGAAATGCACGGTAGCGTGTGAAGTTTTTGAGGATGACACTATCCGCACCTTCAATCTAATATACCCTTTATGGATCAATTTAAACTTGGCCTGATACAGCAGCAAAAAATTATTTAGGGATTGCTAAGTTGGGAATTGTATTCAACCCAGAACAAAAAACTGTGCTTTGGCGAACACTAAATAAATTGACCAGCCTCAGCAATAAACACAGATTTAGCTGAATATAAATTTTAGGCCTATTATCTAGGCGCTGGGTGACAGGTATACGTTTACGGACAAAATTATTTAAACTTGGAAATGCACGGTAGCGTGTGAAGTTATTGAGGATGACACTATCCCCTTTTATGGATCAATTTAAACTTGGCATGATACAGCACAAAAAAAATATTTAGGGGATTGCTAAATTGGGAATTGTATTCAACCCAGAACAAAACTGTGCTTCGGCAGACAGCAGACAGTATTACAATTCGCTAGCCACAGCTGAAACACCAGATTTAGGGTACTGCTATTTTGGCCAATTGTATTTTACCCCTCAATAAAATAGCAAGCACAGCCAAGCCCCTGATGTAGGATGTAGCAAAAAAAATAACCACACTATTGATGGTTAAATGGACTTGGTGGCAGCTTGTGCTGCGCACCACAAGACCACAAAATGGCCGCCGATCACCCAAGAAAAAAGTGACATAAAAACACTCTGGGCAGCCTAAAAACAGTAAGCAATTAAATAGCAGCAGTTCAATGATCCACAGCTGTAGATCGATCACTGAATTAAGTGTTTTTTCAGAGTTAATCACTGTCTAATCTCGCCCTAACAGCAGCTGCAACCTCTCCCTACACTGATCATAGCAGAGTGACGTGCGGCGCTACGTGACTCCAGCTTATATAGAGGCTGGGTCACATGCTGCACTGGCCAATCACAGCCATGCCAATAGTAGGCATGGCTGTGATGGCCTCTTGGGGCAAGTAGTATGACGCTTGTTGATTGGCTGCTTTGCAGCCTTTCAAAAAGCGTCAAGAAAGCGCCGAACACCGAACCCGAACCCGGACTTTTACGAAAATGTTCGGGTTCGGGTCCGTGTCACGGACCACCCCAAAATTCGGTACGAACCCGAACTATACAGTTCGGATTCGCTCATCCCTAGTCATGACTTTAAATGGGAAAAATGATGAATATTCTAAAAAACTAATATATAGCACTATATCGAATATATTTGTTTTTTTCGAATATTCGTAATATTCTAAAACAAAAATATATAGGCAATATAGCGAATATTCGAAAAAAAATCTAATAGTTGTAATTTTTTTCTCATCTGAAGTCCAGACTGGAAAAAAAAATGCAACTATTGAAAAAAGATTATGGCACTATATTAGCTAAATTGCTTTATATTCGTTTTTTTTTTTTCGAATATTCACTTCATTGCTATATATTCTTGTTTTAGAATATTACGAATATTCGTAATATTCTAAAACAAGAATATATAGAGAATATTCGAAGAAAAAAAACGAATATAGAGCAATTTAGCTATATAGTGCTATAATCTTTTTTGTCTAATAGTTTTTAATTTTTTTCTTATCTGAAGTTTAGATTGGAAAAAAATTACAACTATTAAGAAATTACACTATATTAGCTAAATTGCTCTACATTAGTTTTTTTTTCAAATTTTGGCTGTATTGCTATATATTCTTGTTTTAGAATATTACAAATATTCGAAAAAACGAATATATTCAATATAGTGCTATGACTCAATTGGCCCACAAGCAAGAAGCAGGGAGGAATCATGTTTTTTGCTCGGCAATTGAAAAATTCACAATAAAAATTTGCATTACGAAAATTCGCATATTACGCGCTCATTACCTTGTCGATTTTTCGAGTAAAAAAATCATAGAATATAACGAATATTCGAATTTGTGAATATTCGCCGAATATTCTACTAAATATTCTCGAAATATCGCAAATTCGAATATGAATACTGCCGCTTATCACTAGTCAATAATGTGTATTCTGATATTAAATTAGGCATATAAGTTTTCAACAAGATAACACATCATCCATCTGAACCAACTGATAACAAGGGTCTATTCCTACTTGTGTTTTTTTTCAACAATTTAGGAAATTGGATAAAAAAACTAATATGACCAGGACATGTGGATGGTCATATATAGTAAGAATTTTGCTGCAAACTTAGAAACATAGAAACATAGAATGTGTCGGCAAATAAGAACCATTTGGCCATCTAGTCTGCCCAATATACTGAATACTATGGATAGCCCCTGGCCCTATCTTATATGAAGGATGGCCTTATGCCTATCCCATGCATGCTTAAACTCTTTCACTGTATTTGCAGCTACCACTTCTGCAGGAAGGCTATTCCATGCATCCACTACTCTCTCAGTAAAGTAATACTTCCTGATATTACTTTTAAAACCTTTGCCCCTCTAATTTAAAACTATGTCCTCTTGTAGCAATTTTTTTTTCATTTAAATATTCTCTCCTCTTTTACCTTGTTGATTCCCTTTATGTATTTAAAAGTTTCTATCATATTCCCTCTGTCTCGTCTTTCTTCCAAGCTATACATGTTAAGGTCCTTTAATCTTTCCTGGTAAGTTTTATCCTGCAATCCATGTACCAGTTTAGTAGCTCTTCTCTGACTCTCTCCAAAGTATCAATATCCTTCTGGAGATATGGTCTCCAGTACTGCGCACAATACTGGGAGATATAGCGTCCCTGGCCGTGCTTACTGGTCCACGTATCTGTGGTTTGGTTGACCTTGCCACAGATGGCGTTGCGCAGCGCACACTTGATTTTATCAGATACTTGGTTGTGCAGGGAAGGCACGGCTCTCTTGGAGAAGTAGTGCCGGCTGGAAACAACATACTGTGGGGACAGCAAGCGACATGAGCTGTTTGAAGCTGTCTGTGTCCACCAGCCTAAATGACAGCATTTCATAGGCCAGTAGTTTAGAAATGCTGGCATTCAGGGCCAGGGATCGAGGGTGGCTAGGTGGGAATTTACGCTTTCTCTCAAATGTTTGTGAGCTGGAGAGTTGAACACTGCCGTGTGACATGATTGAGATGCTTAGTGACGCAGGTGGTGGTGTTGGTGGTACATCCCATGTTTGCTGGGGCGGCAGGTGCCAACGTTCCTCCAGAGGCGGAGGAAGAGGCCGAGGCGGCAGCAGCAGAAGAGGCCGAGGCGGCAGCAGCAGAAGAGATAGCAGGGGGAGCCTGAATGACTTCCTTGTTTTTAAGGTGTTTACTCCACTGCAGTTCATGCTTTGCATGCAGGTGCCTGGTCATGGCAGGTTGTGCTAAGGTTCAGAACGTTAATGCCTCGCTTCAGGCTCTGATGGCACAGCGTGCAAAACCACTCGGGTCTTGTCGTCAGCACATTGTTTGAAGAAGTGCCATGCCAGGGAACTCCTTGAAGCTGCCTTTGGGGTGCTCGGTCCCAGATGGCGGTGGTCAGTAGCAGGCGGAGTCTCTTGGCGGCGGTGGTGTTCTGCTTTTGCCCACTGCTCCCTCTTTTGCTACGCTGTTGGCTCGGTCTCACCACTGCCTCTTCCTCCGAACTGTGAAAGTCAGTGGCACGACCTTTCATTCCATGTGGGGTCTAGGACTTTATCATCCCCTGCATCGTCTTCCACCCAGTCTTGACCCCTGACCTCCTGTTCAGTCTGCACATTGCAGAAAGACGCAGCAGTTGGCACCTGTTTTTTGTCATCATCAGAGACGTGCTGAGGTGGTATTCCCATGTCCTCATCATCAGGAAACATAAGTGGGTTGTGCGTTAGTGCATTCTATCTCTTCCACCCCTGGGGAAGGGCTAGGTGGATGCCCTTGGGAAACCCTGCCAGCAGAGTCTTCAAACAGCATAAGAGACTGCTGCATAACTTGAGGCTCAGACAGTTTCCCTGATATGCATGGGGGTGATGTGACAGACTGATGGGCTTGGTTTTCATGCGCATCTGTGCGCTTTCTGCAGAAGACTGGGTGGGAGATAATGTGAACGTGCTGGATCCACTGTCAGCCACCAAATTGACTAATGCCTGTACCTGATCAGGCCTTACCATCCTTAAAACGGCATTGGGCCCCACAAAATATCGCTGTAAATTCTGCTGGCTACTGGGACCTGAGGTAGTTGGTTCACTAGGACGTGTGGCTGTGGCAGAGACGGCCACGTCCCTCTCCCAGCACCAGAGGGTCCACTAACACCACCACGACCATGTCCGCGTCCGCGTCCCTTACTAGATGTTTTCCTTATTGTTACCGTTCACCACAATAAGAAAAATATTATTTTGCCCCAATGTATTGAATTCAAATCAGGCCTTTTTTTACAGACACCTAACACTATCTGGCTATCTATTTAGGTACCGTATTACACTAAAACAGGCACAGCAGTAATGACAGATTTAGCTAAATATAAATTTGAGGCCTATTATTTAGGCGCTGGGTGACATGTATACGTTTACGGACAGAATTAGACTTGGATCTGCACAGTAGCGTGTGTGTGAAGTTATTGAGAATTACCCTATCAGCACTTGAATCAATATACCCTTTTAGGGATAGATTTTAAAGTAGGCCTGATACAACAGAAACCACTAATTTAGAGAATTGCAAAATTGGGAATTGTATTTCAACCCAGAGCAAAAACTGTGCTTTGACGGACACTAAATAACTTGACCAGCTAAAGCAATAATGACAGATTTGGATGAATATAAATTTGAGGCCTATTTTTTAGGCGCTGGGTGACAGGTATACGTTTACACACAGAATTAGACTTGGAATTGCACAGTAGCGTGTGTGTAAAGTTATTGAGAATAACCCTAGCTGCACCTTGAATCTTATATACCCTTTTAGGGATAGATTTAAAGTAGGCCTGATACAGCAGAAACCACTAATTTAGAGAATTGCAAAATTGGGAATTGTATTTCAACCAGAACAAAAACTGTGCTTTGACGGACACTAAATAACTTGACCAGCTAAAGCAATAATGACAGATTTGGATGAATATAAATTTGAGGCCTATTTTTTAGGCGCTGGGTGACAGGTATACGTTTACACACAGAATTAGACTTGGAATTGCACAGTAGCGTGTGTGTGAAGTTATTGAGAATAACCCTATCTGCACCTTGAATCTTATATACCCTTTTAGGGATAGATTTAAAGTAGGCCTGATACAGCAGAAACCACTAATTTAGAGAATTGCAAAATTGGGAATTGTATTTCAACCCGAGCAAAAACTGTGCCTTTGACGGACACTAAATAACTTGACAGCTAAAGCAATAATGACAGATTTGGATAAATATAAATTTGAGGCCTATTTTTTAGGCGCTGGGTGACAGGTATACGTTTACACACAGAATTAGACTTGGAATTGCACAGTAGCGTGTGTGTAAAGTTATTAAGAATAACCCTATCTGCACCTTGAATCTTATATACCCTTTTAGGGATACATTTAAAGTAGGCCTGATACAGCAGAAACCACTAATTTAGAGAATTGCAAAATTGGGAATTGTATTTCAAACCCAGAACAAAAACTGTGCTTTGACGGACACTAAATAACTTGACCAGCTAAAGCAATAATGACAAAATTTGGATGAATATAAATTTGAGGCCTATTTTTTAGGCGCTGGGTGACAGGTATACGTTTACACACAGAATTAGACTTTGAATTGCCACAGTAGCGTGTGTGTGAAGTTATTGAGAATAACCTATCTGCACCTTGAATCTCATATACCCTTTTAGGGATAGATTTAAAGTAGGCCTGATACAGCAGAAACCACTAATTTAGAGAATTGCAAATTGGGAATTGTATTTCAACCCAAGAACAAAACTGTGCTTTGACGGGACACCTAAATAACTTGACCAGCTCAAGCAATAATGACAGATTTGGATGAATATAAATTTGAGGCCTATTTTTTAGGCCGCTGGGTGACAGGTATACGTTTACACACAGAATTAGACTTGGAATTGAACAGTAGCGTGTGTGTGAAGTTAGTTGAGAATAACCCTTCTGCACCTTGAATCTTATATACCTTTTTAGGGATAGATTTAAAGTAGGGCCTGATACAGCAGAAACCACTAATTAGAGAATTGCAAAATTGGGAATTGTATTTCAACCCAGAACAAAACCTGTGCTTTGACGGACACTAAATAACTTGACCAGCTAAAGCAATAATGACAGATTTGGATGAATATAATTTGAGGGCTATTTTTTAGGCGCTGGGTGACAGGTATACGTTTACACACAGAATTAGACTTGGAATTGAACAGTAGCGTGTCGTGTGAAGTTATTGGAGAATAACCCTATCTGCACCTTGAATCTTATATACCCCTTTTAGGGATAGATTTAAAGTAGGCCTGATACAGCAGAAACCACTAAATTAGAGAATTGCAAAATTGGGAATTGTATTTCAACCCAGAACAAAAACTGTGCTTTGACGGACACTAAATCAACTTGACAGCCTAAAGCAATAATGACCAGATTTGGATGAATATAAATTTGAGGCCTATTTTTTAGGCGCTGGGTGACAGGTATACGTTTACACACAGAATTAGACTTGGAATTGCACTGTAGCGTGTGTGTGAAGTTATTGAGAATAACTTCGTGACAGGCTCAGCTTGACCCTGATGTAGTATATAGCCAAAAAATAACCACACTATTGATGGTTAATGCACTTGGTGACAGGCTCAGCTTGCCCTGATGTAGTATATAGCCAAAGAATAACCACACTATTGATGGTTAAATGCACTTGATGACAGCTTGACACTGATGTAGGATATAGCCAAAAAATAACCACACTATTGATGGCTTAAATGCACTTGGTGACAGGCTCAGCTTGCCCCTGATGCTAGTATATGGCCCAAACAAATATACCACACTATTGATGGTTAAATGGACTTGTGACAGGCTCAGCTTGACCCTGATGTAGGATATAGCCACAAATAACCACACTATTGATGGTTGTTAAAGCACTTGGTGGCAGCTTGCCCCTGATGTTGGATATAGCAAAAAATAAACCACACTATTGATGGTAAATGGACTTGGTGGCAGCTTGTGCTGGCGCACCACAAGCCACAAATGGCCACCGATCACCCCAGAAAAAAGTGACTGAAAAAAACGCTCTGGCAGCCTAAAAACAGTGAGCAATTGAATGCCGCAGTTCCAATGATCCACAGCTGTAGATCGATCTCTGTCTTAAGTGTTTTGGAGGAGTAAATCACTGCCTAATCTCGCCCTAACGTCGCAGCTTGCAACCTCACCTACACTTGTAACCGCAGAGTGACGTGCAGCCGCTTACGTGTGCAGCATACGGCGTAGGTTTACCCGCACCTGCTAGAATGTAATGTATGTTTCCCTTTAAGCCAGTTAGGCCTGGTGCAGGCAATCTTTATTCCAGCCAGCAGAGGGAGCCCCCAGTTCAGTATAAACTAGGCTAGGGCCTAGCCAGGAAGTGTGTTCAGAAGTTTCTAGAGTCTGAGGAAGCTGAGAGAGAGACAGAGGCAAAGCTCAGAAAAGCAAGAGGTACTCAAGACAACAGAGGAGGTACTTGATAAAGATAAAACAAGGATATACGCCAGAGCTAGGGCATTGGACCTTGGAGAAGAGTTTCTATGTCCCAGGATCAGTCAAGAATAGAGGGCAAGCTGCCTGTACTGCAAGTCCTGTGTTTCACACTCTGAAGTCACCTTGCTTAATCTGTATTGCCTGCATCGACCGTATTGAAAATCACTGTATGCAAAGGAAATGTGTGCTTCCGTTAATGTCTTTATATGGAAACTACTAAAGTTGGAGTTTTGTTTTAACATCACGTGGTTCCTCAGCTTATTCCTGCTATCAGCAAACGGCGTGCCACCGTTTAATTGGCACTGGCGTCACGAACATTTTCCTACCATCACCTGCCTATGCAGAGAGTCAGCCGTCTCAGGTTAGTGTTATTGCACTACTACACCCAGGAACACATTTCTACACACAACTTGAGTACGCTGCACGTGACCCAAGCTTACATAGAGGCTGGGTCGCATGTTGCACTGGCCAATCACAGCCATGCACTAGTAGGCATGGCCTGTGATGGCCCTCTTGGGGCAAGTAGTATGACGCTTGTTGATTGGCTGCTTTGCAGCCTTTCAAAAAGCGCCAAGAAAGCGCCGAACACCGAACCCGAACCGGACTTTTACTAAAATGTTCGGGTTCGGGTCCGTGTCACGGACACCCTAAAAATCTATACAGTTCGGGTTCGCTCATTCCTATTCATTAGTCTTCTTTCTAACTGAGGTCCTTTTCCTTCATTTTCCTTTGTAAAAACTGAACAGAAGTATTCATTGAGGCAGTCAGCTAGTTCTTTAATCTTCTTCATATACCTTCCTTCTTTTGTTTTTAATTTGGTAATTCCTTGTTTTAGTTTCCTTTTTTCATTTATGTATCTGAAGAATGACTTATCGCCTTTTTTCACTGACTGAGCTAATTTCTCTTCTGTCTGTCTTTTAGAAGCTCTTATAACTTGTTTGGCCTCTCTCTGTCTAATCTTATAAATTTGCCTGTCATCCTCTTTTTTTTTTTTTATAATTCCTAAATGCTATCTTTTTGTTTTTTATGATTTTGGCCACTTCTGCTGAGTACCACAGTGGTCTCTTCCTTTTTTTGCTTTTACTGACAAGCCTAATGCAATTTTCTGTTGCTAACAATAGTGCCACTTTTAAGTAGTCCCATTTCTCCTGGACTCCAATGAAACTGTTCCAATTTGATAGGGGACTCATATACCATTAATCAAATTTTAGAAAAGTCAGTTTTTCTAAGATCTAAAACTTTTGTTTTTGTATGGTGTGACTCAGTCACTGTACTTATAGTAAACCACACTGACTGGTGATCACTAGATCCCAAGCTTTCCCCTACAGTAATATCATATACCAAATTCCCATTTGTGAATACTAAATCTAAAATGGCCCTCCTTCCGGGTTGGCCCCCCCACTCCTTGCTGTAGAGATAATCCCAGTAGGGAATTTAGAATATCTGTACTCCTGGCAGAACTAGCTATTTTGGTTTTACAGTTTTACATCTGGAAGATTGAAGTCTCCCATAATGATAAGTTCCCCCTTCAATGTCATTTTAGCTATTTCCTCAACTACAGGGAGTGCAGAATTATTAGGCAAGTTGTATTTTTGAGGATTAATTTTATTATTGAACAACAACCATTTCTCAATGAACCCAAAAAAGTCATTAATATCAAAGCTGAATATTTTTGGAAGTAGTTTTTAGTTTGTTTTTAGTTTTAGCTATTTTAGGGGGATATCTGTGTGTGCAGGTGACTATTACTGTGCATAATTATTAGGCAACTTAACAAAAAACAAATATATACCATTTCAATTATTTATTTTTACCAGTGAAACCAATATAACATCTCAACTTCACAGAATATACATTTCTGACATTCAAAAACAAAACAAAAACAAATCAGTGGACCAATATAGCCACCTTTCTTTGCAAGGACACTCAAAAGCCTGCCATCCATGGATTCTGTCAGTGTTTTGATCTGTTCGACCATCAACATTGCGTGCAGCAGCAACCACAGCCTCCCAGACACTGTTCAGAGAGGTGTACTGTTTTCCCTCCTTGTAAATCTCACATTTGATGATGGACCACAGGTTCTCAATGGGGTTCAGATCAGGTGAACAAGGAGGCCATGTCATTAGATTTTCTTCTTTTATACCCTTTCTTGCCAGCCACGCTTGTGGAGTACTTGGACGCGTGTGATGGAGCATTGTCCTGGCATGAAAATCATGTTTTTCTTGAAGGATGCAGACTTCTTCCTGTACCACTGCTTGAAGAAGGTGTCTTCCCAGAAACTGGCAGTAGGACTGGGAGTTGAGCTTGACTCCATCCTCAACCCGAAAAGGCCCCACAAGCTCATCTTTGATGATACCCAGCCCAAACCAGTACTCCACCTCCACCTTGCTGGCGTCTGAGTCGGACTGGAGCTCTCTGCCCTTTACCAATCCAGCCACGGGCCCATCCATCTGGCCCATCAAGACTCACTCTCATTTCATCAGTCCATAAAACCTTAGAAAAATCAGTCTTGAGATATTTCTTGGCCCAGTCTTGACGTTTCAGCTTGTGTGTCTTGTTCAGTGGTGGTCGTCTTTCAGCCTTTCTTACCTTGGCCATGTCTCTGAGTATTGCACACCTTGTGCTTTTGGGCACTCCAGTGATGTTGCAGCTCTGAAATATGGCCAAACTGGTGGCAAGTGGCATCTTGGCAGCTGCACGCTTGACTTTTCTCAGTTCATGGGCAGTTATTTTGCGCCTTGGTTTTTTCCACATGCTTCTTGCGACCCTGTTGACTATTTTGAATGAAACGCTTGATTGTTCGATGATCACGCTTCAGAAGCTTTGCAATTTTAAGAGTGCTGCATCCCCTCTGCAAGATATCTCACTATTTTTGACTTTTCTGAGCCTGTCAAGTCCTTCTTTTGACCCATTTTGCCAAATAATTATGCACACCTAATATAGGGTGTTGATGTCATTAGACCACACCCCCTTCTCATTACAGAGATGCACATCACCTAATATGCTTAATTGGTAGTAGGCTTTCGAGCCTATACAGCTTGGAGTAAGACAACATGCATAAAGAGGATGATGTGGTCAAAATACTCATTTGCCTAATAATTCTGCACGCAGTGTAGTAGATCATCTAATTCTTTGACTTGGCTAGGTGGTCTATATATCACACCTACACGAGTTACCTTATGATTATAAAGCTGCAAGGTAACCCAAACTGACTCTAAATTGTTATCGCTAACTTGTATCAAATTAGATTTTATGTTATCTTTCACATACAGGGCCACCCCTCCCCGTTCTTGCCTTCTATGTCTTTCTGTATAGAGAGAACCCTGGTATTGATATATCCCAGTCATTACTCCCTTGAACCACGTCTCAGTAACAGCCACTACATCTATATTCTCAGATGCCATTATAGCCTCAAGTTCATTGATCTTATTTCCTAAAACTGCGAGCATTTGTAGACAAGAATCTGAACTTGTCATTTCTTAACCTTTGTGCTACTGGCATCTTCTGGCATTGTTCCGGGGGGCAGTTGGACTGCTGGATTATCACTCTTTTGCCCCCTTTCCTAGTTTAAAATGCTCCTTAGCAAATACTTGGAACTGTTCACCGAGGACATTCGTTCCTTGAGAGAAAGATGCAAACCAAAGAGCTAACATGAGACACAAAGCCAAATCCTTGGGTTCAGACTTGTAGCAAATTTGCAATGAATTCGCAGCCAATCCACATCAATATCATCCATGTATTGCTAAGGGTAATTTAACCCTTTACATGCTTATGGAAGAGAATGAAAGCAGGACTTGCAAGCAGACAGGAGTTACTGGCATACTTTGAATCAGGATCCCTCTCTCTTCCCTTGCCGCCAGCAGAGGTTGGAGAGAGAGACTTTTTTTTTTTTGCCTATGCCTTGCCTGTTGCTTTCAGCTCTTGCGGTCCTCTCAGTCGCTATCACCGGTTCAACGAACCCCTCTTTTGCCTCCTTGCCAGGGGCGTAGCTATAGGAGGTGCAGAGGTACCAGTCGCTACCGGGCCCAGGAGCCTGAGGGGGCCCAAGACCCTTGTGCCACATAGACACTGGCATTATAGAAAGTGCATACTGGTCAATTTTACACCTCTGGCTGGAGGGAAGAGGGTTAGGTTTAAGAATTTGGCTTGAGGGGGGTGCCCTTTCAATATTTGCCTCAGGCAGCAAGGAGGTCTGTGCTCCCCTGCCCCTGCCCCACAAGCACTGAGGGACGGGAGCCCAAGCTGAACTCTTGCCACCAGGGCCCATGAGCTTTTAGCTACGCCCCTGCTCCTTGCTTTCTGTCTAGGTCAAAGGCACGGTCCTCATCTCTGCTTGTTCTGCTCAAGATTCACGTTTATTTTATGCGTTATACCTTCACAGGTTTGTGTTTTATTTTATGTACTCTTACTATGCCAACAGGTCATTTAATTTTCATGCTTCTGCGTCACCCGCCATAGTTCTTTTTTTCTTTAGGGCCAACCTTCCACGCTGGCCAGGTCACGTTTGTTAATGCTAACCGCCTGCCACATTACTCAGACCTCGTAGTGCCAATTTGTTTAGGGTCAACCTGCCACGTCGGCCAGGTTACGTTTGTTACTATCTTCTGCTTGTCACGTTACTCAGGTCACGTAGCTCAAATTGATCAGGGCCAACCTGCCACGTCCACCAGGTCACGTTTGTTAACCACCTCAGCTCCCTAGCTTAAACCCCCTTAATGACCAGACCACTTTTTTACAATTCTGCATCTACACTAATTTCACGGTTTATTGCTCGGTCCATACAACTTACCACCCAAATGAATTTTACCTCCTTTTCTTCTCACTAATAGAGCTTTCATTTGGTGTTATTTCAATTGCTGCTGACATTTTTACTTTTTTTGGTATTAAATCAAAATTTACCAAAATTTTTGCCAAAAACATGACATTTTTCACTTTCTGTTGTAAATTTTTAGAAATAAAACTACATTTCTATATTAAATTTTTCTCAAAATTTATTGTTCTACATGTCCTTTGATAAAAAAAAAATGCAATAAGTGTATATCTTATTGGTTTGGGTTAAAAGTTATAGCGTTTACAAACTATGGTGCAAAAAAATTAATTTACGAACTTTGACTTTCCTGAGCACCTGTCATGTTTCCTGAGGTTCTACAATGCCCAGACAGTAGAAACACCCCCACAAATGACCCAATTTCAGAAAGTAGACACCCTAAGGTATTCTCTGATGGGCATAGTGAGTTCATGGACGTTTTTTATTTTTTGTCACAAGTTAGCGGAAAAAGATATATATATATATTTTTTTTTCTTACAAAGTCTCATATTCCCACTAACTTGTGACAAAAAAAATCAAATTTTACATGAACTCGTCATGCCCCTCACGAAATACCTTGGGGTGTCTTCTTTCCAAAATGGGGTCACTTGTGGGGTATTTATACTGCCCTGGCATTTTAGGGGACCTAAAGCGTGAGAAGTAGTTTGGAATCCCAAATGCGTAAAAAATGCCCTGTGAAATCGTAAAGGTACTCATTGGAATTTGGCCCCTTTGCGCACCCTAGGCTGCAAAAAAGTGTCACACATGTGGTATCGCCGTACTCAGGAGAAGTAGGGCAATGTGTTTTGGGGTGTATTTTTACATATACCATGCTGGGTGAGATAAATATCTCTGTAAAATACAACTTTTCCCATTTTTTTTATACAAAGTTGTCTTTTTACAGAGATATTTCTCTCACCCAGCATGGGTATATGTAAAAATACACCCCAAAACACATTGCCCTACTTCTCTGAGTACGGCGATACCACATGTGTGATCACTTTTTTTCAGCCTAGATGCGCAAAGGGGCCCAAATTCCAATGAGTACCTTTTAGGAGGGCATTTTTAGACATTTGGATTCAGACTGCTTCTCACGATTTAGGGCCCCTAAACTGCCTGGGCAGTATAATACCCCACATGTGACCCCATTTTGGAAGAAGACACCCCAAGGTATTCCGTGAGGGGCATGGCGAGTTCATAGAAGATTTTTTTTTTTGGCACTGCGTTTTGGGTGGAGGACGAGCTAAGGTGACCACTAATACTATTATAGATCTGACTGTGATCAGTTCTGATCACTTACAGATACTATAAAGTACAATGCTGATTCGCAATACGCTAATCAGTGAATCAGTGACTGCGGATGCCGTGGGCTGGGCGCTAACTGAAGCTACCTACCTACCAAATGGGGCCTAAACTAACTAAACCTAACAGTCAATACTGGTGGAAAAAAAAAAAGTGACAGTTTACACTGAACACTTTTTTCCTTTCACTAGTGATTGACAGGGGTGATGATCAAGGGTTAATTGGGGTGATGGGGGGGTGATCTGGGGCTAAGACCTCATTCACACGAACCGTTTTTTTTTTTCCGTTTTCCGATCCGCATCCGTTTCCGTTTTTTGCGGTATACATGCGGATCTATTCATTTCAATGGTCTCAAATTATGTACGGACAACGTTCAGTATGTTGTCCGATTCCGTACTACCGTTTTTATGTTCCGTCAAAATATGAAGCTTGTCCTACTATTGTCCGCAGATCTCGGTCCGATTCCCCCATTCAAGTCAATGGATCCGCAAAAAAAACGGAACACATACGGAAATGTTTCCGTTTGTGTTCCGTTTTTCGCGGATCCGTTTCCGTTTTTTTATTAACATAATTTATTGTAGGCTCTGCCCTCTGGGGTTGTGGCTTAAAAATCTCATATCTACCTAGCCATAACGATTTGGGCGCCCCTAAAATCAAGATGCTAGGGTAGATGTCCTCCAAACTGATAGTATTAATCCCAAGAAAGGCCTGAAATCTGGGATTCCCAGAAAGGATCCTACCATGATCGGATACGAAAGGACCGGGCATGGGAAGAGGTGGCGCAGGAGCTGATGCCTGAAGATTGGGCAGATGCAGACCCAATAAGCGTTCTGGAATTAGTAAGTGTACATTTAATACTATTCATGTAATATCATTCTGTGTATAAAATCAAGTCCTATAGCATCCCCTGATTGCAATCTCTGGGCAGAGTTCAGACGTCTGCACCTAGAAATTAGCAATGGGCCTTGCAAAGTGACATAGCAGTTTTTTTTTTTTGTGCAAAATCCTTTGATGCCTATCACTTTTTATGTAATGCATCTCTGCACATTTGCAAACTTTCCTGTGTCACTTTGCTTGGCCTTTGTGCACACGTCACATTGAGCTTTGCAAAGTGACATAGCAGACTTTTTTTTTTTTGCAAAATCCTTTGATGCCTAACACTTTTTTATGTAATGCATCTCTGCACATTTGCAAACTTTCCTGTGTCACTTTGCTTGGCCTTTGTGCACACGTCACATTGAGCTTTGCAAAGTGACATAGCAGACCTTTTTTTTTTTGCAAAATCTTTGATGCCTAACACTTTTTATGTAATGCATCTCTGCACATTTGCAAACTTTCCTGTGTCACTTTGCTTGGCCTTTGTGCACACGTCACATTGAGCTTTGCAAAGTGACATAGCAGACCTTTTTTTTTTTGCAAAATCCTTTGATGCCTAACACTTTTTATGTAATGCATCTCTGCACATTTGCAAACTTTCCTGTGTCACTTTGCTTGGCTTTGTGCACACGTCACATTGAGCTTTGCAACAGTGACATAGCAGACTTTTTTTTTTTGCAAATCTTTGATGCCTAACCACTTTTTTATGTAATGCATCTCTGCACATTTGCAAACTTTCCTGTGTCACTTTGCTTGGCCTTTGTGCACACGTCACATTGAGCTTTGCAAAGTGACATAGCAGACCCTTTTTTTTTTTGCAAAATCCTTTGATGCCTAACACTTTTTACTGTAATGCATCTCTGCACATTTGCAAACTCTTCCTGTGTCACTTTGCTTGGGCCTTTGTGCACCCACGTCACATTGAGCTTAGCAAAGTGACATAGCAGACTTTTTCTTTTTTTGCAAAATCCTTTGATGCCTAACACTTTTTATGTAATGCATCTCTGCACCATTTGCAAACTTTCCTGTGTCACTTTGCTTGGCCTTTGTGCACACGTCACATTGAGCTTTGCAAAGTGACATAGCAGATTTTTTTTTTTTGCAAAATCCTTTGATGCCTAACCACTTTTTATGTAATGCATCTTGCACATTTGCAACATTTCCCTGTGTCACTTTGCTTGGCCTTTGTGCACACGTCACATTGAGCTTTGCAAAGTGACATAGCAGACCTTTTTTTTTTTGCAAAATCCTTTGATGCCTATCACTTTTTATAATGGATACTTTCACACTTGCGGCAGGACGGATCCAACAGGCCTGCTTCACCATGTCGGCATCCGTCTTCGCTATTTTGGCAGACCGCCGCTCTGTCCCTATTGACGATATGGGACGGGGGTGGAGCTCAGGCACAGCACGGCGGTGGATGGCCAAAGCCGCAGGACTAAAAGTTAAATATGCTGTACTTTTAGTCCTGTGGCCTTTTGCCGTGCACCGCTGGGCTGCGCCAGAGCTCTGCCCGTCCCCAATATAGTCAATAGGGACAGAGCGGCGGTCTGGCAAAATACGGGAAGGACTGATCCGACATGGTAAACAGCCTGTTGGATCCGTTCTGCCGCAAGTGTGAAAGTAGCCTCATGCATCTCTGCACATTTTCGGATTTCCAGTGTGACTTTGCTATTTCCTTGTGCACACGTCTGCAATGATGGAGCTCAGTTTCTATCCTTTGAAGATGTACTGAAATAGAAGAAGTCTTTTAAATATTTAATATAGAAAGAACTATTGAAAATTTTAACATTTTTATTTTTTTCAGTAAACAAATCAAGACAAAAGTGGAATTCTGTCGGGATCATTCCGACGGGAATTTAATGCCAGCCAAAGGGCATAGTGGGGACGGGGAAACCAAAGAAGAAGCCCTATCTACACCAAAGACTTACAGTTCCTCCTGCCTGTTATGGACCATGCGACCGTAAGTATTCAGTTACTGTATGGAAACTGGGGAACACGGATGTAAGTAGTCATCGTATCCTAAACTGGCATCCTGCTGAGAGTTTTAGCGCACAGCGTCATCTGTTTTCCATGACGCCTGTGCGCTTTGTGCAACTGCTGCAGTACACTAATACACTCATATAGATCATACGAGTGTATTACTCGTACTGCAGGGGGCTCACGAAGCGCACGGCGTCATTGAAAACAATAAAACAACATGCTGTCCTGCTCTATGTAGGATCCCAGGTTGGAATACCAAGGACCACTCACATCCGTGTTCAAAGGTCATGTGCGTTTTGCATAAAAATTTATGTTGATCTATTGTTACCTATCTGCATAGATCATTCCCATATGATATTCTTGAGAAATGGCTGGCAGCGTCAACGCCTTGTCAAACAGCTGATTAGTGAGGATCGGGGTCGATCTATCAATAGCTTTTTTTTTTAAATAAATACTTTACAAGTACTTTTGATCTATTTCAGGACAGTGACAATCTTCAGGCCGATGATGAGTCCTCGTCACAAACCTTGAGGAGCCTGGTACACCTGCAGCTTCTTTTCAAACCCGATGCTGGACCATCAGAGGCTGAGGAAAGGCCCGAGGAGGAAAGCCAGCATGAGAATTCCACCGCCTCAGCCATCCAGGCGCCAAAGTGTCCGAAGGAGGGGAGGATCTTCGAGTCAACAAACTGCACAGATGGCTCGGAGGGATTTTTATAGATGCTCATGTCTTTGACTACCTAAATAAAAATAAAACAGAGACCCCAGAAGAAAAAATCCTCAGAAGCCTGGCTCCAGCCTTGTCTAGAGTGCCTCCAGAACGGCATTCCTTGGTGCTTTCGTCATTATCATCTCTTCTGTAATATTCGAGGGGGATAGTATACCCCCTTGATGTCATTCAATTTATCGACAAGGAGAAATTGAGGCAAGCCCATATCCGGGCACAAATTAGGCCACCAATGCCATCTTCCGAAAGTGTGGCACATATTGCAGGTCCAGGACCACACATCCTGGAAGTTCTTCAACCTCTCAAATTGTGTTCAGGGGAACAGGTCCATACACAAGGGAGCTGTTTGATTATAATATTTTTTATTTTATTCGGTTTATGTTTCATAAAAAAGTTATTTGGAATCTGCTATGTTGTGTCATTATTTTTAATTATCTATAAAATGTAAACCTTTTTTGTTTTTTTAAATTTTTTTCAAAGTCCAAAGGTCTGGATCTTCTAGGGAGGGTCACACCGGTATTAGTGTACTCCACCAAATTAGGTTTTATACAGAATCTCATATACCCTCCAGTATGGTGTTGGTTATGTCTCTATGGGTAAATGATTATATTATTAATATTATTGTATTTAGAGAATTAGGGAGAAGTAGTGTAGTCAATAGCCAATCCAGGGATATATGACACGCGCTTTCTTAAAAATAAAAGATTAGTATTTTAGGAATAATCAATAAAAAATATGGGTCTTCTCTTTACATCAAATGAGTTTGTTTTGGGTTTAAATTAAAATTGCAAAAAAATGAATAGTTTTGGAAATGTGGTATTAGAGGGTATTTTGGTAATTTTTTAAACATTCTAGTCAAATTCATTTTAAAAATTACATGGTCTATATTGTTTGATAAATTAAAAATGTGCATATAGGCCATTAATAATTTAAAAAACGCAAATATTACAAAAAATACCCCAGCCCGCAAGCCCACGTCAAGGGTCCACATTGTCTTGCGAGTCCCTAAACTATCTAAAAAAATTAAAAAGGGAAACTAACTAACTAAAAAAAATAATAAAATAATTGGAAATTAGAACACAGAGACCAGATCAAATCAACGACCACCACGGATAGCATCCATCTGCCACGGCAATGAACCTTCTGGACTGCAAAAGTAGTCCGCATAGCGTTCCCGAACAGCTAGTCCAGCTGTTCCAGGTCTTCCACGTCGGACTGGTTCAAAATTGACAGGTGTGTTAGTCAAATTTTGAAGCTGTTCTGCATCCAAGGGAACATCGTGGATCCTGGTGAAATTGTGTAAAATGACACAAGCTTGGATCACCAGGGTGACATTTTCCGGATCCATTTGCATTGACGACATAAATACTCTCCACTTAGCAGAAAGTATACCAAAGGCGCACTCAACAAAACGACGGGCACGAGTCAGTCGGTAGTTGAATATGCGCTTTCGGTTGTCTAAATCGCGTCTGGGGAAGGGCCGCATCATATTGGGTGATAATGCAAACCCTTCATCAGCCACGATTACAAATGGAACCGGGGGACCTGCTGTTCCGGGTAGTGTTCTGGGCTCTGGTAGGGCTAACTGATTGGCGCGGAGTCGCTCACCCATTCTGGAGGCACAAAAGATGCGGGAGTCTGATGTTCTTCCATAGGCCCGATATCGACAATTACAAACCTGTAATTACTGTCAGCCCAAGGCTAACAGCACCCACAGAAAAGTACTGCTTGTAATTAAAGTACCGGGACCCTGAGTGAGCAGGCTTCTAACACGTATGTGTTTGCCATCAAGTGCCCGAGGCAGTTTGGAAACTGCGCAGAATCTTGAAAACCCTCGGCGATACGTAGCCAATCTAACGCCTTGGGGTGGGCATCACGCTTCCCTGAGATGTTGCCATATGAATTTGACACGTTTGGCTGACTATCCAGAGATAGTAGAGACTCCAGCAGGAACTCGAAGTGCAGCGAAGCAAAGGAGTTTCCAGTTGCCAGAAATCTGTAAGATATAAAAAAAAGGAAAAATGAATATCAACACTATATAATAAAGTAATAAGGACTATTCACATCTCATAGTATGATAAATTACACTTCAAAAACCTCTTTAATACCACAACTATATTGAGAAAGCTCCGCCACCAAGCTCTTAAACCCTGTCTTTTCCCATAAAATGAATTGGAGCGTGTGACCCATGTTCCTTTAAATTTTTTATGAGGCTGATGGAAATAGCTGTGCTGGGCTTGGGGGCTATATTTGTCTGGACCATAATGGATGGTGGCTGCACATGCGCTGTGCGGCCTTCTTGACTTTGTGTGGCTATGTTCACAATTTAGTATTTGGTCCAGCTGTGGGATCCACAACCACCAGACAATGGGGGGTATACCTAGATATATGCCCACTTTGTCTGAGATGTGAAAACCCCATTTAACAAAAAAAAAGGCATTTTTAAGACTACACATTCGGCCTACATAACATCCTAATAAATTAAAGTTATGTGACCCCTGCAAGGCCAGATGCCACATTAAACAAACTACTATTAAAGAGCATGGCATGCCTTTAAAAAATTATGTGACTGATCTATCTGTCCACATGAGAAGAGTAGAGACAGGTCCGCATTTGCAATACATTTGAGAGATGGAGCCATATTCGGATCAGTCCTCAAATGCTTTATGTCTGCAAGCTGATTGCGGGATCCAGCAGCCAGTTCCAGCAAATTGAACTGCTTGCTGGATCACTCTGCCTCACAGTACCCTAGGAATATTTTAAACGTATAATCTCAAAAACTATAACTAAATTTTTTTTAAAAATGGAAAAAAAACATGAATATAATATAAAATACTATATTTCTAAAACATAATTGCAAGAAAAATATATTGACCTCAAGTGACAATGAGTCTTTCTTCAGGTCCAATGCAGCGCCTCATGTTCGTATCCTGAAAGGTTAGGTACGGACGAAGAGATGCAAGCAGGCGATCAAAAGATTCTCACAGACATACGACAAAACTGGTGAAATTTCATAGGGTCCTGCCGCAGGTCTGCATATACGTTGGAAGTGTCCCCTTCTGGAGCCTTTGTGAGACAATAGGATGCACCCATTGCCTCCGTCTCCTCCTTGGTTCTTCTTCCAGCATTTGCGAATTACTTCCAAAGCGCCGAGAAGTAGCCAGCGTAGAAGCAGTTCACGTTCAAAGTAATTTTGCCATGGTTGTCGCACAAAAACAGTGAGAATCCAATATCAGCAAGGCACAAGCTACACACAGCTCTATCCGAGTAGAAAAACCACATAAAATGGCACCTGAATTTATGAGCATGTGACTTTCTATAGCAGTTTCCTAGACAACTATGAAATATATTATAATAATTTATTCTATCCTCCTTTTTTTAAACTCATCCGTTTTTTGCGGACCGTTTTTTGCGGATGACATACGGAAGCCACTCTTCCGTTTTTTGCGGATATGCGGATCCGTTATTTGCGGATCCGCAAAACGGAACGGATTACAAACGGTCGTGTGAATGAGGTCTTAATATGTAGTGTTTGGTGTACTCACTGTGATCTGTGCTCTCTGCTGGGACCAACCGACGAAAAGGACCCAGCAGAAAGCACAGAAGCCATTTAACACATTATATTTATAAATATAATGTGTTATATGGCTTTTGTTCGTTTATTTAAAAGTCACTAACCCTGCCAGCGCTGATCATTGGGAGGAATAACCCGGCCCTCCCGCAGGACGCATCCCTGGTTAAAGCTAACCGCCTGTTACATTTACTCAGGCCACTTAGTACAATTTGTTTAGGGTTCAACCCTGCCACGTAGGCTAGGTTACGTTTGTTAATATCCACTGCCTGTCTCAGGCCATCTAGCTCAAATCGATCAGGGTCAACCTGCCACTTCGGCCAGGTAACGTTTGTTAAGGTTAACCGCCTGTCACGTTACTCAGGCCACGTAGTACAAATTGCTCAGGGCAAGCCCTGCCATATCGCCAGGTTTATGCTTCTAGGTCATTAGCCCTGGTTCATCACCCAGGCCACATAGCTCACTCATATCACAACTAGGGATGAGCGAACCCGAACTGTATAGTTCGGGTTCGTACCGAATTTTGGGGTGTCCGTGACAAGGACCCGAACCCGAACATTTTCGTAAAAGTCCGGGTTCGAGTTCGTTGTTCGGCGCTTTCTTGGCGCTTTTTGAAATGCTGCAAAGCAGCCAATCAACAAGCGTCATACTACTTGCCCCAAGAGGCCATCACAGCCTTGCTACTATTGGCATGGCTGTGATTGGCCAGTGCAGCATGTGACCCAGCCTCTATATAAGCTGGGTCACGTAGCGCTGCACGTCAATCTGCTGATACAAGTGTAGGGAGAGGTTGCAGCTGCGACGTTAGGGCGAGATTAGGCAGTGATTAACTCCTCCAAAACACTTAAGACAGTGATCGATCTACAGCTGTGATCATTGAACTGCTGCTATTCAATTGCTCAGTGTTTTAGGGTGCCCAGAGCGTTTTTCAGTCACTTTTTTCTGGGTGATCGGCGGCCATTTTGTGGCTTGCTTGTGCGCCAGCACAAGCTGCCACCAAGTACATTTAACCATCAATAGTGTGGTTATTTTTGCTATATCCTACATCAGGGTCAAGCTTTCATCAAGTGCATTTAACCATCAATATGTGGTTATTTTTTTGGCCATATACTACATCAGGGGCAAGCTGACCTTGTCACCCAAGTGCATTTAACCATCAATAGTGTGGTTAATTTTTTGCTATATCCTACATCAGGTCAAGCTTTCATCATGTGCATTTAACCATCAATAGTGTGGTTAGTTTTTCGGCCATATACTACATCAGGGCAAGTTGAGCCTGTCACAAAGTGTATTTAACCATCAATAGTGTGGTTATTTTTTGGCCATATACTACATCAGGGGCAAGTTGAGCCTGTCACCCAGCGCCTAAAAAATAGGCCTCACATTTATATTAATCCAAATCTGTCATTACTGCTTTAGCTGGTCAAGTTATTTTTAGTGGACCGTCAAAGCACAGTTTTTGTTCTGGGTTAAAAACAATTCCCAAATTTGCAATTCTCAAAATTAGTGGTTTCTGCTGTATCAGGGCTACTTTATATCTATCCCTAAAAGGGTATATAGATTCAAGGTGCTGATAGGGTAATTCTCAAGAACTTAACACACACGCTACAGTGCAGAGATCCAAGTCATATTCCTGTGATTAAACGTATACCTGTCACCCAGCGCCTAAATAATAGGCCTCACTTTTATATTCATCCAAATCTGTACTGTTTTAGTGCGGTCAAGTTAGTTTTACTGTCCGTCAAAGCACAGTTTTTGTTCTGGGTTGAAAAACAATTCCCAAATTTGCAATTCTCAAAATTAGTGGTTTCTGCTGTATCAGGCCCCTACTTTAAATCTATCCTAAAAGGGTATATTAGATTCAAGGTGCTGATAGGGTCATTCTCAAAAACTTAACACCACACGCTACAGTGCAGATCCAAGTCTAATTCTGTGATTAACGTATACTGTCACCCAGCGCCTACAAAATAGGCCTCACATTTATATTCATCCAAATCTGTACTGTTTTAGCTGGTTCCAAGTTAGTTTTACTGTCCGTCAAAGCACAGTTTTTTGTTCTGGGTTGAAAAACAATTCCCAAATTTGCAATTCTCAAAATTAGTGGTTTCTGCTGTATCAGGCCCACTTTAATCTATCCCTAAAAGGGTTATATTAGATTCAAGGTGCTGATAGGGTAATTCTCAAGAACTTCACACACACGCTACAGTGCAGATCCAAGTCTAATTCTGTGATTAAACATATACCTGTCACCCAGCGCCTAAAAAATAGGCCTCAAATTTATATTCAGCTAAATCTGTCATTACTGGTGTGCGTGTATTAGTGTAATACGGTACCTAAATAGATAGCCAGATAGACTTAGTGTTAGGTGTCTGTAAAAAAAGGCCTGAATTTTAATTCAATACATTGGCCCGAATAATATTTTTCTTATTGTGGTGAACGGTAACAATGAGGAAAACATCTAGTAAGGGATGCGGACGCGGACATGGTCGTGGTGGTGTTAGTGGACCCTCTGGTGCTGGGAGAGGACGTGGCCGTTCTGCCACAGCCACACGTCCTAGTGAACCAACTACCTCAGGTCCCAGTAGCCAGCAGAATTTACAGCGATATTTTGTGGGGCCCAATGCCGTTCTAAGGATGGTAAGGCCTGAGCAGGTACAGGCATTAGTCAATTGGGTGGCCGACAGTGGATCCAGCACGTTCACATTATCTCCCACCCAGTCTTCTGCAGAAAGCGCACAGATGGCGCATGAAAACCAAGTCCATCAGTTTGTCACATCACCCCCATGCATATCAGGGAAACTGTCTGAGCCTCAAGTTATGCAGCAGTCACTTATGCTGTTTGAAGACTCTGCTGGCAGGGTTTCCCAAGGGCATCCACCTAGCCCTTCCCCAGGGGTGGAAGAGATAGAATGCACTAACGCACAACCACTTATGTTTCCTGATGATGAGGACATGGGAATACCACCTCAGCACGTCTCTGATGATGACGAAACACAGGTGCCAACTGCTGCGTCTTTCTGCAGTGTGCAGACTGAACAAGAGGTCAGGGATCAAGACTGGGTGGAAGACGATTCAGGGGATGATGAGGTCCTAGACCCCACATGGAATGAAGGTCGTGCCACTGACTTTCACAGTTCGGAGGAAGAGGCAGTGGTGAGACCGAGCCAACAGCGTAGCAAAAGACAAAGAGGGAGCAGTGGGCAAAAGCAGAAACACCCGCCGCCAAGAGACTCCGCCTGCTACTGACCGCCGCCATCTGGGACCGAGCACCCCAAAGGCAGCTTCAAGGAGTTCCCTGGCATGGCACTTCTTCAAACAATGTGCTGACGACAAGACCCGAGTGGTTTGCACGCTGTGCCATCAGAGCCTGAGGCAAGGCATTAACGTTCTGAACCTTAGCACAACCTGCATGACCAGGCACCTGCATGCAAAGCATGAACTGCAGTGGAGTAAACACCTTAAAAACAAGGAAGTCACTCAGACTCCCCCTGCTACCTCTTCTGCTGTTGCCGCCTCGGCCTCTTCTGCTTCTGCCGCCGCCTCGGCCTCTTCCTCCGCCTCTGGAGAAACGTTTGCACCTGCCGCCCAGCAAACATGGGATGTACCACCAACACCACCACCTGCGTCACCAAGCATCTCAACCATGTCACACGGCAGCGTTCAGCTCTCCATCTCACAAACATTTGAGAGAAAGTGTAAATTCCCACCTAGCCACCCTCGATCCCTGGCCCTGAATGCCAGCATTTCTAAACTACTGGCCTATGAAATGCTGTCATTTAGGCTGGTGGAGACAGACAGCTTCAAACAGCTCATGTCGCTTGCTGTCCCACAGTATGTTGTTCCCAGCCGGCACTACTTCTCCAGGAGAGCCGTGCCTTCCCTGCACAACCAAGTATCCGATAAAATCAAGTGTGCACTGCGCAACGCCATCTGTGGCAAAGTCCACCTAACCACAGACACGTGGACCAGTAAGCACGGCCAGGGACGCTATATCTCCCTAACTGCACACTGGGTAAATGTAGTGGCGGCTGGGCCCCAGGCGGAGATCTGTTCGGCGCACGTCCTTCCGCCGCCAAGGATCGCAGGGCAACATTCTTTGCCTCCTGTCTCCTCCTCCTCCTACTCAGCTTCCTCCTCCTCTTCTTCCACCTGCTCATCCAGTCAGCCACACACCTTCACCACCAACTTCAGCACAGCCCGGGGTAAACGTCAGCAGGCCGTTCTGAAACTCATATGTTTGGGGGACAGGCCCCACACCGCACAGGAGTTGTGGCGGGGTATAGAACAACAGACCGACGAGTGGTTGCTGCCGGTGAGCCTCAAGCCCGGCCTGGTGGTGTGCAATAATGGGCGAAATCTCGTTGCAGCTCTGGGACTAGCCGGTTTGACGCACATCCCTTGCCTGGCGCATGTGCTGAATTTGGTGGTGCAGAAGTTCATTCACAACTACCCCGACATGTCAGAGCTGCTGCATAAAGTGCGGGCCGTCTGTTCGCGCTTCCGGCGTTCACACCCTGCCGCTGCTCGCCTGTCTGCGCTACAGCGTAACTTCAGCCTTCCCGCTCACCGCCTCATATGCGACGTGCCCACCAGGTGGAACTCCACCTTGCACATGCTGGACAGACTGTGCGAGCAGCAGTAGGCCATAGTGGAGATTCAGCTGCAGTACGCACGGGTCAGTCGCACTGCGGATCAGCCCCACTTCACCACCAATGACTGGGCCTCCATGCGAGACCTGTGTGCCCTGTTGCGCTGTTTTGAGTACTCCACCAACATGGCCAGTGGCGATGACGCCGTTATCAGCGTTACAATACCACTTCTATGTCTCCTTGAGAAAACACTTAGGACGATGATGGAAGAGGAGGTGGCCCAGGAGGAAGAGGAGGAAGAGGGGTCATTTTTAGCACTTTCAGGCCAGTCTCTTCGAAGTGACTCAGAGGGAGGTTTTTGCAACAGCAGAGGCCAGGTACAAATGTGGCCAGACAGGGCCCACTACTGGAGGACGAGGAGGATGAGGATGAGGTGGAGGAGGATGAGGATGAAGCAGGTTCACAGCGGGCTGGCATCCAACGCAGCTCAGGCCCATCACTGGTGCGTGGCTGGGGGGAAACACAGGATGATGACGATACGCCTCCCACAGAGGACAGCTTGTCCTTACCTCTGGGCAGCCTGGCACACATGAGCGACTACATGCTGCAGTGCCTGCGCAACGAAAGCAGAGTTGCCCACATTTTAACGTGTGCGGACTACTGGGTTGCCACCCTGCTGGATCCACGGTACAAAGACAATGTGCCCACCTTACTTCATGCACTGGAGCGTGATAGTAAGATGCGTGAGTACAAGCGCACGTTGGTAGACGCGCTACTGAGAGCATTCCCAAATGTCACAGGGGAACAAGTGGAAGCCCAAGGCGAAGGCAGAGGAGGAGCAAGAGGTCGCCAACGCAGCTGTGTCACGGCCAGCTCCTCTGAGGGCAGGGTTAGCATGGCAGAGATGTGGAAAATTTGTGTCACCGCGCCACAGCTAACTGCACCACCACCTGATACGGAACGTGTTAGCAGGAGGCAACATTTCACTAACATGGTGGAACAGTACCTGTGCACACCCCTCCACGTACTGACTGATGGTTCGGCCCCATTCAACTTCTGGGTCTCCAAATTGTCCACGTGGCCAGAGCTAGCCTTTTATGCCTTGGAGGTGCTGGCCTGTCCGGCGGCCAGCGTTTTGTCTGAACGTGTATTCAGCACGGCAGGGGGCGTCATTACTGACAAACGCAGCCGCCTGTCTACAGCCAATGTGGACAAGCTGACGTTCATAAAAATGAACCAGGCATGGATCCCACAGGACCTGTCCATCCCTTGTGCAGATTAGACATTAACTACCTCACCTTAACAATATATTATTGTACTCCAGGGCACTTCCTCATTCAATCCTATTTTTATTTTAATTTTACCATTATATTGCGGGGCAACCCAAAGTTGAATGAACCTCTCCTCTGTCTCGGTGCCGGGGCCTAAAAATACCTGACAGTGGCCTGTTCCAGTGGTGGGTGACATGAAGCCTGATTCTCTGCTATGACATGAAGACTGATTCTCTGCTGACATGAAGCCTGAATCTCTGTTATGGGACCTCTCTCCTCTGCCTGGGTGCCTGGGCCTAAATATCTGACAATGGACTGTTCCAGTGTTGGGTGACGTAAAGCATGATTCTCTGCTAGGACATGCTGACTGATTCTCTGCTGACATGAAGCCAGATTCTCTGTTACGGGACCTCTCTCCTCTGCCTGGGTGCCTGGGCCTAAATATCTGACAATGGACTGTTCCAGTGTTGGATGACGTAAAGCATGATTCTCTGCTAGGACATGCAGACTGATTCTCTGCTGACATGAATCCAGATTCTCTGTTACGGGACCTCTCTCATCTGCCTGGGACTGTTACAGTGGTGGGTGACGTGAAGCCAGATTCTCTCCTATGGCATGAAGAGACTGATTCTCTGCTGACGTGAAGCCAGATTCTCTGCTATGGGACCTCTGTCCAATTGATATTGGTTAATTTTCATTTATTTTATTTTTATTTTAATTCATTTCCCTATCCACATTTGTTTGCAGGGGATTTACCTACATGTTGCTGCCTTTTGCAGCCCTCTAGCTCTTTCCTGGCTGTTTTACAGCCTTTTAAGTGCCGAAAAGTTCAATGGGGTTCGGGACGAAGTTCGGGTCGGGTTCGGATCTCGAACCCGAACATTTCCGGGAAGTTCGGCCGAACTTCTCGAACCCGAACATCCAGGTGTTCGCTCAACTCTAATAACAACGGGACTTCCGCCCGGCAGGTCATTATTCAAGTTCCATTGTCTATTACGTTGCTGCCTGTACTCGTGTTTACATGTCATCTCAAGGTCCCGTCATTAAATTTCTTCTATAGTTACTTGCATTAGTGTTTTTTCTCCAGGTTTGAGCTAATCTCAACCCAGGTAACAGTGCACCCAACAGCTGGTCACTTCCCTCTCTTCACCTTAATTTTCAATGTCCTTCCAAGTCGCTCTCCCGCAGTCTTTTGGGTTCGCTACCGTCTGCTCTCAGCTATCAAACCAATTCATCTTCTATTCTATTGCACATTTCGGGGTTGCTCTGGTTCGTTCGAGGTCACGCCTAGGCTTAATTTTTTCAATCATTCAATCATGTTGCACGTATCTGATATCGAAGACGCTGTCTCCGTTCCGGAATCTCAACCCTCCGATCATGCTAGCTGCATGTCCCTGCGAAGCTGGACCGTACCTAGGTTAATTGCGGAACTAAACTATCGAGGCATTCGCCATCCGGCCTCCGCTCGGAAGGCTTACCTATATAGACTTTTGGTTTCCAGCACATCAGCTCCTGCTGAGGAACAAGTGTCCATGTCCACTATCCAACTCCCCCTGCAACAGTTGCACGCATCGATTAACAGCATCTCCAGTGCGGTATCAGATATGCAGTCTCGGCTGCTTGCTGTCGAGTCCCGCACCTCCACGGCGGATACTTCAGTCCCACCTTTTTCAGTCCCCTCCACTTCCCGCTGCCTTTCTCCAGTACCCCTGCCATCGCACCTTCACATTTAGTTCCTGAGAATATTAGGAAGGATATTTTGGCAGGGAAGGATGTCAATCTAGCCTCCATATTTATTGCCACCCACGATAGCATAGAGAATAAGACAATCGCCTGCGGCGATGTGTCCATAATCCTCAAGTCTAAAGACGCCCATCTAAATAAGAAGCTGTTTATACCAGAATTTGTTCTGGCTTTCAGTCTCTTCAAGGACATCATTTTCTCTGCCCAGCCAGAGAGACGAGAGCAACTGGACATTTATCTCAACAGGGTCACCGACCTGGGGCATAAGTATGGTGTTTTCGCTTTATATGACTACCACCGCTCCTTCTCAGCCAAAGCTGCAGCCGCCTTAGCTCAGTTGAGGCGCGTCACCAACTGGGCCGTATTAGATATGGAGCTTTTCTGCTGGCACTTCGCAGGTCTCAAGGCTCCTTCCTGTGCATCTTGCCAGTCCATTCTCCATTCGTCACAGCTTTGGAAATTTTATGCCATCAAATGGATGGATAAATATTACTTTGCGAACAGGTTGACTTTCGGATCCAAAAGTAGTCCATGGTTGTTCGACCAGTTCGCGCAAGCACTGCACTGGATTTTGGTTAACCATTGCCACTGCCCAATGGCATTATCTAGATGACTTTCTTTTGATAGAAGAACCAGGTCATGAGCCCGACAGGCTAGCGTCCCTACTGCAACTTTTTTCAAAACTTAACGTTCCAGTCGCAGATTCAAAAACAGAGGACCACGACCGTCACATTTCTGGGCATCGTTCTGGATTCCATCAAGATGGAAGTAAGGCTTCCGGAAAAAAAGTTGGCAAAAATTAAACACGCCATATCCAAATCAGTAACATCTAATACCCTCACCAAGGCAGATTTGCAGTACTTATTAGGCATGTTAAACTTTGCCATGAAAGTCATGCCCCAAGGCAGGGCCATCATTTCCAGTTTGCTCCAGTTACTTCCCACGACCGCCGAACAGGACTCTCCCTTTTATTTGGATTCACAAGCCTTAGCCGACCTGGCAATGTGGGATAGATTTTTGTCCCGATGGAATGGTGTTTCCTTGTTCGTTCCACAATGGAGCCCTGCTTCCCCCACTGTTTTCTCGGATGCAGCCGCTTCCAGCGGCTTTTCTGCAATCTTTGACAGACAGTGGTTCGCAGGTCGTTGGCCACCAGAAATATTGTCTGACGAGGAAGCCCTAAAATCTTCATTGTTGCTAGAAATGTATCCTATCGTAGCAGCAGCTCAAGTTTGGGGTAGGCACTGGGCTAATTCCCCAGTCGTCTTTATTACAGACAACCAGTCAATAGTTGAAATACTCGCCAAGGGAAGATCCAGATCCCCCTAATAATATGTCTTTTTTACGCAAGTTGGTCTGGCTTTCAATGGGTTACAATTTCCATTTTTTTCTGCAGGCATATCCAGGGCTCTAAGAACCTGGTGGCAGACGCCCTTTGACGATTTAACTTCCCCGCTTTTTTTTCCAGGTAATGCCAGAAGCGGACCGAACAGGACTAACCCCGCCAGCCTTCCATACCCTGACAATGGACTAAATTCCCACATTGCTTGAGCAAAAACTCTCATTCATAGGTCACTGTCAGCCAATACCGCCAGGAACTACGGATCTGCATGGAAAATATTTAACAAATTCTCGCTTTCATATCCCGGGGCCAACACCGATAAAACTACATACATTCTGGCGTTTCTGGCTTACTGTCACACGGAGCTCAAGCTCTCCTATAATACCATCAGATTGTATTTGGCTGGAGTCCAGCATTATTTTATGCTCGAGCATCCGGATAGTGCTTCAGTTTTTTTGTCTCAGGCGGTAAAAGCAACCCTCAGGGGTATTCAGAAATGTTGCAAGGGTTCCACCTCCGTTAGACAGCCAGTATCAGGCGACTTGTTCAACAAGCTATCTAATTCACTAGATGGGAATCCTTTTGGGCAATATCCTAGCACCATCATTAAGGCTGCCATGTATTTAAGTTTTTATGGTTTCTTAAGACCCGGGGAATTTACCAGCACCTCACTCAGGAATAGAGGATTGACAAAGGACCAATTAGAATGGCAGTCCGATCACTTTGTTCTCCATCTTGAATCTTCCAAAACTTCCCAAACCGGTCCCCCGGTGGTGATTAAATATTTTCAGACCTTCAATGCATGGTGCCCTGTTCCAGTGTTGAAACAACTTCTCACCGTGTTACTTCCATTCAAAAATGTCTCACTCACATCCTCACAGTTCATCTCGCATATCCAATCCTTAGCTTCCAGCTTAGGTTTTGATCCTAATGTCATTTCCGGGCATTCCTTCCGAATCTGAACGGGTTCTGCAGCCTCCAGGCATGGGGTGCCCGGGCATGTCATCCGAAAGATGGGTGGCTGGAAATCCTCATGTTTTGTCCGATATATCCCTAACCCACATGCAGAAATATCCAAAGCCTTCTGTCATTTGGCTCTCTGAGCATACATGTGCAGCGTCCCACTCAGGACACGTGGGAACTGCAAAATTACTGTGAAAAGGCATTATCACATTGCATGTCATTTTGTATTACAATACCTGTTGTATCCATGTTCATAGGCTGGTCTCGTGTAATTTATACATCCCACCACTAGATGGGGATAGCACTTAGGTTATATATATACTTAGGTCAGGCCTAGTGTAGAAGGAGGAGGCAGAAAGGAGGGAGAGAAAAGAGTCAGTGGTTAAGCTGAGGCTACAAACCACAGATTAGTGGGTGAAGCAAGCTGCAGAAATGAGGTAGAGCCAAGGTATGAGGCGCAGGAGAGCGTTTTCGTCCTGTGATCCTCTTAGTTCCTACATCCTACAACCAGATGATAGTGCTTGCGTCCCTGGAAGAAGACCAAGCTAAAGAAAGACATCAGTGATAACAGCCACTACTAATGGCTTAATGGGCACCTTTGCACATGGTGGAGGACAATCTAGCTACAGGCAGCCTCACCATACATTGAAGAATACAGATTAGCTACCTGTTCAAGGGCTTGGAAGAAACAGAAATAATAGAACTAAGCATACCAATAAGTATTACAGGCAACCTTACCAAATTCTACTGGTTTAAAAAGGACCTTCAAGCTAAGTTAAACCCAGCCAAACCTATTAACAGTGGATCAACAAAATTCCTCTAAATTGCAAAAGACTGTATTCTGTCTGGATGTATATGCCGCAACTGGAACCAACCTCAGTAAAAGTTGTGAGTTGTATCCTACCACTGTCTACTTCATTCTTCAACACTACTACAACTGGTTGTACCACCATTAACGGTACTGGCGTCACGACAAATAACACCAAGGGACCCAGCCGCCACAAGCACCCTAAACACTACTGCTATCAAGGGCACCTCAACCTCCATCTAGGCTGGTGCTTCCCTACCACAGAGCGTGCCCCGGAGGATTTCGTGCTGTTTTCCTCAACACTGTGCTGCCGGCCCAGGGAGGCTTTCTGCTAACCGTGAGTAAACCGATGAACTGTGTTATTATTTGGCCCCTCATTGGCCCACCTTGTTGCCCCTGCGGTTCTGGCTGGCTGCATATCTATAATAATAAAAAATATATATATATATATCTCCTACATTTTATTTTTGCTCCCTTATAGGCCTAACCACGCACTTGGCTAAGGGCACACCACCAGCCATTCAGTTAGTTTACTATTGGCTACCCAGCCGTTCCTTTCACCACAATGTCTCATCTTCTGCAGCCACGTCCACAAATTAGAAGGCTGAGTTTTCTCAGCCTGCATTTGTGGGAGGGGCGTAGATATATATATATACCCCCAGGGGGTGCATGCTGCTCGCGTGCGCTTCCGGTGCCCCACCCTCCCTCCCTCCCATCATCTTTTCACACTCACCCAGGGTAAGCCCCCTTATAGGCCTACCCATGCACTTGGCTAAGGGCACACCACCAGCCATTCAGTTAGTTTACTATTGGCTACCCAGCCTTTCCTTTCACCACAATGTCTCATCTTTCACAGCCACGACCACAAATCTAATATATAAAGCTGAGTGTATGTATGTGTGTGTGTATGTATGTCCGCTAAAGGAATCCGCACCGTCGCATTTACAATTGCGAAATTTGGCACACAGGTACATCAGGTGTCCGGGTCTCAGCTCTCTAGCACGTACCGTTCCCGAGATATTCCCAAAAAATGCAAATATGGCACATCACATGACTTACATTAGCCAATAGAAGCCTGCAGGTCTTTCTCTTCATATCCCAACTGCCATACACACGGTCACATGTCCCTTATCATCCAATAGAAGCTTGCAGGTCCTTAGTCTCCACATACACACAGTTTTACACCAGGTTTCCATAACAACCCAGCCATTTTTATTTACTGCTGCAGGTCAGCTTTAAAGGGGCAGGGAGCTGTGGGTGATACTGTTAAGGGAGCGGAGTGCTGTGGAGGTTACAGTTCAGGGGGAAGGTAGGGTGGTCATTCAGGTCACCTTCAAAAGACGGAATTAAAAACCCTGCCCCCAGGTCCTGTTAAGCCACGCCTCCTCCCACTCCACAGCCGACGGGGATTAAAAAAATGAAGGTAAATATCAACTTCTGTCAGCTGCAGGGGAGGGAGGGAGAGTGCAGTGCTGATGTCTGAGAGTGTGCTGCTCAAAAGAACATCCCTGTGTCCGTCCAGGCCCTGCGCTGGACAGAGGACAGGGAGTCAAAAGCCAGACTGTCTGGCTTAAAACCTCTGGCCATCCTAGGGGCAGGCTGCTGTGGAGATTACAGTTAAGGGGACGGTCTGCTATGGAGGTCAGTATTAAGGGGCAGATTTCTGTAGAGGCCACTGTTTAGGGGATGGGGTGTTATGGAAATCTAAGGGCCAGGAGCATGATTGCTGACAACATCAGCTCCCACTCGACTCTCATCATCCCTACTTGCCCACCTACCGGAGGAAGCGGCGGATCTCTCCTCTAGATCTTGGCTGGGCAGTTTCTGCTGACTGTCCTCTAGTAGCTCGAACCTACACTCCCTGAATTGTATGGCAGCCGTCATGGCACATAACAGGTAGAATTTAGTGTCAGGAACCCGTCTTACAGAGATCGCCTTGACGTGCGGCAGACGGGCTCAAATAATTTTGTACAAAAGGATTTGCCAAGCATCTCTAATTTATAAGTATAGCACTAGCAATTATTATGCATTTTTGTACTTTATTTGGTTTGCAGAGAGCTGTTGCATTGCATGTTTTGTTTTACAGTGTATATATGTAGTGGTCTTGGTTCTTGCTCTGTATTTGTGTGATAAATATGCATCTGATGCTATACTTCAATCTAATATTATCCATTCACATTTTAGTTCAGCCACTGTCACAGATTCTGTCAAAAAGACTGGTCAAAAAAGTCCTTCATGCAAGACTTTTTTGTCTGGTAAAGAAGCAGCTTCCTGAGCAGACCCCATTATAGTCAATAGAGTCTCTTCAGCTCAATCATGTCCTGTATCTGGGATTGCACATGGGTGTACGATCTTAACATGAAAACACAAACGGCTGCCGCCTTTTAACGATTTAAAGCCCATTTACTTATACCGCCTTTATATGGTAGGGTTAAGGCTGGGCAGCTACACATGGGCCAGTGCTGTGTGCTTGCCCCCCAGGCTAAAATATCCAGCCAGCCCCTGTACATAATGGTTGCATTATTTCACCAGCTGCACCATCGAGCTGTACCTTGTGAGCTCCTACAAAATTCTTAGAAAACTGCATGCAAAGTGCTATCTGGTAAAAAAAAAAAAAAATCCTACAGGCAAATTACAGGAATGTAATGAGATAGTTTTCATGTGTTTGTTCTTTAAAAGGGCAAGAACCTTTTCACAGGGATTAGCAAAAGCAAAGTTCATCAGTAAGATCTGCTTCATGCATCCTGTAAATAATTTAGTCTTGGTTACATCAACTGCAAGGTATGTGAAAAAATGGTTTTCATAATACAAAAGATGTGTTAAAAGGCGATATAACGATACAGTCATAGATAAAATATGTGTCTGATATGCAGTGGCCTACATACCGCTTCTGCAGCCGGTTCAGCTGCACAGGAACCCAGCGTGGAAGGGGGTCTATTCTAAACTATGAACTGCATAGATATACTTGTGTGGCCACTGCCACAATTCAGTTGCCACCGGGCCCCTAAGCCAGGGGGCCCACAGGTCCCCTCTTGCCAGTAGCACACTGCTAATTACCATATATTTCACTTTATAAGACGCAGTTCGGCTTACAAAGTCAGTACTATTGAGCGCATCCATTACGGAAATGCTCACTACTGTGAGTACTGTACTCACCCCCCTGGGCCGAGCTGCACTGTCCTGTTTGCGTACTGCGTCAGGACATACAGCGTGCACTATGACCTAGTGCTGCACGCAGTCTGGTGACAGTGCAGCCCGGGCCGGAGGAGACCAGCGAGCGGGACTGCAGGAGAGGACATCGGACACGGAGAGCAGAGTTAGAGCAGGAGAGGTAAGTTTATTTTAATTTTTTGAGTCTGATCTGAGGTCTGATGGGGTCTGAGAATCTAATATGTGGGTCTGAGCATCTGATATTGGTGTCTGAGCATCGATATAGGGGCCTGAACATCTGATATTGGGGTCTGAGTATCGATATGGGGGTCTGAGCATCTCATATGGGGTTCAGAGTATCGATATGGGGGCCCAAGCATCTGATTTGGGGGTAGGGACATCAATATGGGGTTCTGAGCATCTGATATGGGGGTCTGAGTATCTGATATGAGGGACTGAGGATCTGATATGTGGATCTGAGGATCTGATAAGGAGGTCTGAGGATCTGATATGAGGTCTGATCTGATATGGGGGTCTGAAAATCTGATAAAGGGGTCTGAGGGTCTGATATGAGGATCTGAGGATCTGATATAGCAGTTCGATTTGAGTATCTTATATGGCGGTTTGATTTGAGGATCTGATTTGAGGTCTGATATGGGGGTCTGATCTGAAAGAAAGGGTTGTATTTTTTGTATTGTCACACATTATAGGGGGTATTTTTGTACTGGAACACACTGGGGCATTATTACTTTTGGGGCACAATAGGGACATTATTGCTATTGGGGACACTGATGGCACACTGACATAATTATTTCTATTGGTGGGACTTTGGGGAGCACTCTCACTGTGGGGTGTACCCTGGCACAGTATCAGCTTAACGCAATTATTTTTGGGGGACATTATGGATGCACTATTACAGTTAGAAATACTATTTCCTGGGCACAGTTATTTTTATTTTGTTAGTTAATTTGTTGTTATTTTATTTATTTATCTATCATCTTTTTGTTAAACTCTGCAGAGACAAGAGATGTAAGAAGTCATCATGGTGGTTTGGTCTGAGTGGAGAAGATGAGGAAAAAAAATGACTCATTAGAGAAGACGTCACTAGATATAAGAGGTATGTGTGCTGTGTTCTCCTACATGTTTGTAGAGCTGTATGTAATGGTTCCCGAGTATGTTTTTAACAGTAAGGCCTCTTTCACACTACCGTTAATTTTTTCCGTTTTGCGGGCCGTTTTTTGCATTCCATATACAGTCGGTATACGGAGCCATTCATTTCAATGGTTCCGCAAAAAAAAAATGGAATGTACTCCGTATGTATTCCGTTTCCGTGTTTCCGTATCTCCGTTCCGTGCAAAGATAGAACATGTCCTATATTTGGCCGCAAATCACGTTCCGTGGCTCCATTAAAGTCAATGGGTCCGCAAAAAAAACTGAATGCATACGTAAATTCATTCGGAAACGTATGTCTCCCGTATCCGTTCCGTTTTTTGCGGAACCATCTATTGAAAATGTTACGCCCAGCCCAATATGTTCTATGTAATTACTGTATACTACTGTATATATGCCATACGGAAAAACGGAATGGAAAACAGAACTGAAACGGAAACACAACGGAAACAAAACCGCAAAACACTGAAATAGCCATACGGTAGTGTGAAAGAGGCCTAAGGCTGAAGGGAAGGTGTTGGTTTGAGAATTTGGCATAGGGGAAGGGGGGGCATTTCAATTATTGCTTATTGCTTCTGGCAGCAGAAAGGCTAGGTGCACCCCTTCCCCTTGCAACAAAGCACTGAGGGAAGGGGGCAGACACATTCTTTTCTTTGCACAGGGGCCCTCTGCTGTCTGTGTCCACCCCTGCTGTTAAATTGTTGACATCAATAGTAAATAAACAATTATGATATATAAAGCAGATTAATAAAATTGCAAAAGTCATAGCATGGTGACTCAATGATTAGTGATGTTGACTTTTAGCACCAGAGTTCTGGCTTCAAATCTGACCAATAGTAAGAAATGCACAAAGTACGTATACAAGGTTGGCAAACATCCAGAAATTTTTGGCAGTCTATAAAAATGGGTGACTTTTTTCCTGTGTCCGTGACTTTTTTTTTAGCATTGTGAGACACTTGACTAGATTATTTTGCTGGTAATTATTATAATTTTACAGCTCATAGTACATGCTGGTAGTGAGGTGTTATCAGTATATTGAGCTAAAGACATGTATTACTTATATTTATCATTCATTATAGTTTTCTAATTTGTTCATAAAAAATGTTTAATATTAATGATTTTTTAATAAGTTGGCCAGAAAAAAAGAAAAACTCTGGTTGGCGTCCCTGTATGTATGTTCTCCCAGTATTTGTGTGGGTTTCTTAAAACACATTATAAACGCACTTTCAGAATACTCACCTTTCTATAATGATGACGATTGGGAACAGGGTCTCAAAATTAGAGATGAACATATTGATTTGTACAATTCAAATTTGATAAAAAAATCTGCCTGCTTGAGGAGTGATGGGCTGGCCCAAGAAACTGCCCCTTGATTGACAGGACCAAAGACCTCTCCTGGCCCTATCAATCTCTCTCATGTACTTTTGCTCTGAGTATCAGCACAAGCATAGAGACTCTGCGACCTGAGCAGCACAGATGTCAACTGTGCATGCGCTGCTTACATCTGGTACACCCAGAAGTGTATTGGTCCATGCAAAGTTGGCACCTGTGCTGCTCCAGTAGTAGAGCCTCTGCGCCTGCAACACTACTCAGAACAATGGGGAAAGCACAAGATTGACATGACATGGTGAGATGTTCAGGCCCATCAATCAAGGAGGTCCCTCATTGCTCAAGAAGTCTTTTTATCAAACGATTTGATTCATACAATTCTCTCATCTCTAACACTGGCCAGTCGAAGAAGCAGCAATGACCACTCTCGCCTTGCTCACATCATGCCCAGGCACAATGCTGTGCATACGAATGAAGTAGGTGTTTTGTACAACGTACTGCACATTATGTGGATGTATATTATATATACTGCAGCCAGAAGATACAGTTTTCTTGCAGCCTCCAGGATTTCCCTGTATTACAGCATCAATGTTACCCTCTAGCTTTCCCAGATAGCCAGGAACTCTTGCAGCGAGAGCAGTCCCATAACCCGATGAAGCTTGTCCTAGCAACAAACATCAGTATGAACAAATTTCTCATACTCCACGAGAAATTACTGGGCCCCACAGAATATTTTTTTTTGGGTCTCCCCTCCCTTAGCAACTTCTTCGCAAATCCCTACTCCCATGCAACCCCTACCCCCATAGCTAGTCAAGATCACTCTTTCAGACCAGGCTCGGCGGAAGCTCTGTCCGATTCCTACACGTATATACTGTATGTCATGTGACTGTATATAGTGTCACTATATATAATGCCATCTTATAATACTGTTGAGGTGGCCCTGACAATAAAATCTTTTAATCCTCCTCCTGGGTGGACCCCTTCTGAGTTCGGGCCCCAAAGCAGCCGCTTCCCTTGTAGTGCCTACAGTGCCCTATTATGGAATAAATGCCTTTATTCTACATGGTCTTGTCCACATCAAGCCTTGCATATTCTAAGTAATTTTCTTTCTATAATCTGTAATCTATTTGATTCATTTAAGATAGATTTTTGAAACTGCATAATTAAAACTACTGATGATTGATAGCCAGACAGATAAAAATTTTATTAAATGTACGGTCACTGGACCTGTTGATACCCTAGATACAGGACAAATTATCCTGTGTGTGCTATATTCTATAGGAAAGATGATGAAATTACACGTCCTGTAACCATGATCCTGGTGTGAGTGCTGACGTAGAGTGTAATCCATGTGGTCACAGGACTACAATACTCAAAGGGACAATGCTTTCCAGAAATAACTTCTCTTTTATGGCACTTTGTAGTCTTGTGGAAGGCCTTTCACCACTCCAAAATGTTTTTTCAGCGACGACGGTTGTGCTACATTCTTGTATATCTTGTACGTCTCTTAACCACTGAGCCTGAAAAGCAACAGACTCTAATGGCAGAACATCGACAAACCACGTCTTCACGTTCTTAAAACAAAGTATTCGCATAACCTTTCGTGAGCTCCTTCTATTATATTGTGCAGCTTCACATCTTGCATCACCAAATTGTATTAGAAAAAGACACTTCTGAATGAACCTGTTGAATTGTTGAATGTTCATACTGGTTTTATTTTCTTTTGAAATCATTTTTGAAAGAAAAAAGATCAAGTACCGCTGGGAATATACAAATAAAAGAGGGACTAACAATATAGGGATAGGCATTATAACAAATGAACGAATGAAAGGGGTTCTCCGGGCTATAGATATTGATGACCTATGCTGTCTTCAATATTAGATCGGTGGGAGTCCGGCATAGTGTATTGTTTATTTACAAATGGTCACATGGACCAATAATTGTCTCTTGATTTACATGTGTTATTTCTATATTGGTATAAAACATAACATTTATTTCCTTTATTAAAATATCCTACTAATGACTAACATTTAAAATTATCAGCCGTGTCTGTGAGTTTATTATTTCTAGTCGTTTTCACCGGTCTTGCACTATTATATCACAATTTAAGCTAGCTAAGAGGCTCCCGATATTTCCTGCCTCGCAGGGTCCCCTGCTCTATCCAGTTGCTGCCGTTATATGCTAGCACTGTTATCGCACAGTGTGCTCGAATTGGGGGACTGTAATGCGTTCCCTCTCAGCAAGCCTCCCTGTTCTATACTATCTCCATAGTGTCACTTCTCACAGGCACACACTGCCTAAAAACACACTAATCACACTCTGACCCCCGACATGTTTCGCCAAACACTTGGCGTCCTCAGGGGTTTCGGGCAGTAGTGTATGGCGCTGGATGAAGACAGCTTCAAACACTGTGTAGTGTCCGGCAGCAGCGTACTGCAGCTTAGCTCCCATTCACTTGGAAGCTGAGCTGCAGTTCCCTGACACAGCCACTAAACAATGTATGGCGCTGTCGGCATCCAGCTCCCTACACTGTATAGTTTCTGGTGCTGGCAACTACCCAAAACAGGTGATCGGCAGAGGCACAGGATGTCAGACCGACATAGATCTGATATTGATGACTCAATATGAGCGAAGTTTTGAAAAATTTAATTTGGCTTCTTTGCCGAATTTGACAAGAAATTCAAATTGCTTTCCATTGTATGAAGCGGGCACAAATAACAGAGAAGGGCGATCACACTGTCCCCATCATTTAACCCCTCAAACGTGGCATCTGTGACTCACATTCAGCAGCTCAGGGGTTAATCACGGGGTTAAAAAAAAAACGTTTACTCACCTCATCCAATTGATTGCGGAGAGGCTGTCCGCTACCGTCTTGATTGAAGAAAATGCACCAAAGCCCCTGCGGCCAGCGTGATGACAACACCACGTGATCACGCCGGACGCGGGTGATGAACCATGGCAAATCAAATTTTTCCTCAACCTATCCTGAGGATAGGTCATCATTGTTAGTATCCGTAGGTCAGACAGCCCCTTCAAGAAGTTCAAAATCTAATGTAAAGATAATTTTTTGTTTTGATCCATTAGTTTCTCAAAATGATTGTGAGATCTGGGACATAAGTCATTTGTTGGATTTTATCTTGCTCATAATTTAACACATTTTGGTAAGTGGATTAAAGAGGGGAAAGGGGCACAGAGGATGGGGTCCTTTTATTCAATAATATGTTATGAAGAATAACATAACAGCAGAGAGTACAGTCCTGATAGAGAAATCATCAGCAGGATCAGTTCTTTTAAATCAGGTATACTGCCTGGTGGGCAGGGGCAATGCTAGGGTCTCAAAAAAATCTGGGGCCCAAGCCCCAATGAATATGGACCAGTTCTCTAAGTCGACCCTCCTCCCACCGAACGCATTTTGCTGTACTTGCTATACAGCAGCACATACCTGTCACATCTAGAGCCTCCCAAGTGACGTCTCCTCCGATGTAGATCTTCTCTGTCATCATCTTCTCCATTTGGTCCGGACAACTTCTTTCAGTCGTGCCTCGTCTCTGCAGAGTGTGAAACACAGACATCTTAGCTTCCTCACTTTTCTATCATCATCCCCCAACATGGAGCCCCCACAGTGTTATCCTGTTGCTCACTGTGCTCCCTAATACCCCCAAATACTATCCTGAAGAAATATGAGTGCCCCCCATAGTAATAGTGCTCCTTCAAGTCCCACCAATAGTAATTCCTTTCCAGAATGCCCCTATTAGTAATACTGCCACCTACAGTGCCCCCAACAGTGATAACGCTCCCCAAGAGTGCCCTTATTAGTAGAAGAGCCCTCCAGTATTAATAATACCCTCACAGAGTCCCCAGTAGAAATAGGCTCCCCTATTGTTCCCCAGTGGTAATAAAGCTCCCTACAGACCCCTCAGTAGTAATAAGGCCCCCATAGTGCTCTTAGTAAAAATAAGAAGGATCTATAAGTCCCTCCTATATAGCCTCCAGTAGTAATAAGAACACCTATAATGTCCCCTGGATTTGCAGTAACTCCTCCCTCCACCATACAGTCCCATGTAAATAACATCACACCATCTCTCCTGCCCTCTCCAAAATACAGTCCTATGTAAAGAACATCACTACCCTCCCCTCAACCCCTCCAACATACAGTCCCATGTAAATAACACTATTTCCCTCCCTCTGCCTCCCTCTGCCATAGAGTCCCATGTAAATAACATCACACCATCTCCCCAGCCCCCTCCAATTTACAGTCTCATGTAAATAACATCCCTCTCTATCTACAGCCCCCTCCAAAATACAGCCCCAAGTAAATAACATCACCTCCTCCCCAGCAGCCTTCAACATACAGTCCCAAGTAAATAATAGCACTCCTCCCTAGATGCCTCCAACATGCAATCCCATGTAAACATCACCCCCTCAACATTCAGTCCCATGTAAATAACATTATTCCCCCCACCATTCACCTTCAACATACAGTCCCATGTAAATATAATTTCCTCCTCAACATTCAGTCCCATGTAAATAGCATAACTCCCTCCCTCAGACCCCTGAAACATTCAGTCCCATGTAAATAACGTCACTCCCTCCCACAGCCCCATCAACATACAGTCCCATGTAAATAACATCCCTCCCTCTCTCCCACAGCCACCTGCGACATACAGTCCCATGTAAATAACATCACTTCCTCCTAAAGCCATCAACATACAGTCTCATGTAAATAACATGACCCCCTCCCCAGCCACCTCCAACATACAGTTCCATGTAAATAACATCCCTTCCTTCAGCCCTAACATACAGTCCCAGTTAAATAACCACAACTCCCAGCATTGCTCTGCCTCTCCCTTCACTAACCTCTCCTCCTTTAGCAGACATTAACCCAGCTTCTTCCCCCAAGACTTCTCCTCTTCACTGCCGTCCTCTCCTCCTCTGGTCACATGATGGCAGGTCCTTCTCAACTACTTCCTGTTTTACTGGTCACATGACCTGTGATGTCACCAGAGGTCCTTTAGATCTTCCACTGCAATAGATTCAATTGTATTGCCGTCCTGAGGATGGCAATACAGTTGTATCTAGCTGGCAGGCAGGACATTCGGAGCCTGGTACAAAACATCCGGGGCCCAGGCCCCAAATGTTTTGACCTAGCAACGACTCTGCTGTTGGGGTTGATCCCGCTGATTGAAATAACACACAATTTGTCAAAATCTATTGTGGCATCCCCAAGAAATAAAGGCCCCTCGGTATAGTGAAGCCCTCATTTTCATAAACAATAAAAAAAATAAAAAAATCTTGGGAACGCAGCAATTGATTTTCACAAGACAGGTATCATATTGAGAGATGAGCGAATTTCCGCTTATGAAATTCGTTCACACTTTTTTTTGTTGGTAAAAGGTGAATTGTGTTATAGATTCCGTTACCACAGACCATAACGCAATTCTATGATGGAATGTATAACGGAATGCATTTAGAGTCATTCCGTTATTCATTTCGTCATAATAGAAGTCTATGGGCTGCAAAACGGATCCGTCCCGTTTCCGTTATGCAGGGAAGTCCTCCCCTGCATAACGGAAATGGGACGGATACGTTTTGCAGCCCATAAACTTCTATTATGACACTCCATGTATTGACGCAGGGCTGTCATGCCAACATTAGTACCCTGGCCGTGCCTCACCTACTGCCCACACATCCTGCATGCTGCCACACTAATGTCCCCCAGCGACTTCCTAAAATATTCTCACACTGCCGAGTATGTTTTTTTTTCTCCACTACTGTGTGATGCCTGCCTGCCGCTGCTTTTATGAGCCCGTGCACTGCTAGTGTGTTCCTCACAGGTAGTCTACCAAGTGGCCCATGCAACTGTCTGTTGGCCATAGTGTACAGTAACTGTATCACTAAAATAACGGATTAACTCTGAATATCGGTGCACTAGATATCCACACGGCGATAAGACTGGGTTCACATCATGTTTTTCCCATTCGTTTAACGTTTACAAAAATATGTATACCTTGCCATACAGTGGCATCAGTTCAGCATAGAGTTCCATTGTACATACACTTTTTTTATCGGACAGTGCAGAATAAAGGAATTTGGTGTGCCGCGTTTTTGTATCCTTTTTTTTTCTAATGTATAAGTCAAACAGAGGCATAAAACTTGATGTGAACCCAGCCTATATGACACTTGCCTTTAGTAATGAGGCATACTAACTGTAACACTAAAACAGCGGATTAACTCTGAATGTCGGTGGACTAGAACATGATGCACATGGTGATACAATCTCCTTGCAGTCTTCCTGCACTCTCCCTCCCCAATATTCTTCTATTAATCGTTTTCAGCAACACTGTCCCTAGTGCATGAGCACTTACTGCATCTCTACCTGTGCTCAGCTCACAGGACAATGGCGGACACTGCGTGGGATGAGGGTTTTATAGACTGTGACATCAAAGGGGATGGCTATCTGCGGATTGGCTGGCTGCATGGAATTAAGGGTGATATTGCGTTCACGGGCTTCTAACTTTCACTTTGTAACACATGCAGTCACCATTTTAGGAAAACTTGATTTGTTACCAATTTTTACCAATAAATACATTTTACAAGACACCAGTGCAGCACCCGGAGCTTCCCATTTTTTATACTTACCTCTTCTAATAAAAAACAGTGATGTTACAGTACAGAACCCTATACTCAGCTCACTTCTGGTTCATTAGAAGATAGAGCAATAGATACCAAAAAGGAAAAAATATGCAGCACTGTCAGAAAAGATGTGGGTGCAAGCCCTCCAAGACTATCAGCTTCAGGTCTATAGATATCATAGAGGCAAAAAAAGGGCAGCTCTCTGAGATAGGTGAAAAGATTGCGAATAGTAATGAGCCGAACCCGAACACAACAAAAGTTGTGTTCGTGTTGGTTGTTCGGATTTTAAATAAAGCTTGTTGAAAGGATCAACAAGTGTTTAAGCTGTGGGCACTTGGAAGCCATCACAGTTATGCCTAATATTGGCATGGCTGTGATTGGCTGGCACACCATGTGACCCTGCATGTATAAATGCCAGATCACATTGTGCGCCGCCATTCTGCTCTGACTAGTGTAGGGACAGGATGCTGCTGTACTGAAGGAATTTTTTTTAAGAAGTCTGTATGTGACCTGTAGGCATTGGGGAGACAGTTTTAAAAACTGACTGCCACCACTACTTTTACAGGCGGGCCGTCCCTGCCCTGCACGAACAAGTGGTGGAAAAAATCTGGTGTGCGCTACGCAAGGTCATCAGTGGCAAGGTCCACTTAACCACCAATACGTGAACCAGTAAGCATGGGCAGGGACATTATATCTCCCTAACTGCCCACTGGATAAATGTAGTGGTGGCTGGGCCTGAGGCGGAAAGCGGTTTGGCGCATGTCCTACCAACACCGAGGATTTCTGGACATTTCTCGATGCCTCCTCCTCCTTTGCTTCCCGCTTCCTCCTCCTGTTCCCCCTCTACGGCCTCCTCATCACATCAGCGCAACACCTCCACCACCAACTTCAGAACAGCCAGGGGAAACAACAGCAGGCTGTTCTGAAACTCATATGTTTGAGGGAAAAATCCCACACTGCGTAGGAGCTGTGTGCGGGCATGGAAGAACAGACCAATGAGTGGTTGATGCCGCTAAGCCTCAAGCCCAGCCTGGTGGTGTGCGACAACGGGCGAAATATCATAGCAGCTCTGGCCTAGCCAGTTTGACACACATCCCTTGCCTGGCTCATGTGCTGAATTTGGTGGTGCAGAGGTTCCTGAAAAATTACCCTAAGTCAGAGCTGCTGCAGAAAGTGAGGGCCGTCTGTGCGCGCTTTCAACGTTTTCACCCTGCTGCTGCTTGCCTGTCAGAGCTGCAGCGTAACTTCTGGCTTTCTGCTCACCGCCTCATATGCGAAGTACCCACAAGGTGGAACTCCACCTTGCGCATGCTGGAGAGACTGTGTGAGCAGCAGCAGTCAATAATGGAGTTTCAGCTGCAGCACACACGGGTGAGTCGCTCTGCGGAACAGTAACACTTCATCACCAGCGAGTTACCGTATCTGGCCAGTCATCCACAGGTGACTCGGAGGGTGGGTTCCTGCACCAACAGTGGCCAGGTACACAACTGTCCAGCCAGGGCACAGTTTTGAAGGATGAAGAGAATGAGGAGGAGGAGGATCCTCGTTCACAGCAGGGTGGCACCCAAATCAGCTCACGGGCATCACTGGAGCGTGGCTGGGGGGATACAGAGGACACAGATGATACACCTCCCACTAGGGCTGCAGTAAACGAATATTTTAGTAATCGAGTATTCTATCGATTATTTTTTACAATTAATCGAGCACTGTATTGGATTACTATTACTGGATGGCCACCCTGCTGGATCACTGCAGAGCGATCAGAAGATGTGCGAGTACAAGTGCACACTGGTAGACGTTCTACTGATGCTGTTACCACCTGACAGCAGGGGCTCACTGGAAGCATAAGGCGGAGACTGAGGAAGTCGCCAAAGCAGCTGGGGCACCACCAACACCTCACAAGGGAGGGTTGCATGGCCGAAATGTGAAAAAGCTTTGTCAGCAAACCACAACATCCAGAACTACTATCTGATACGGACCGTCTTAACAGGAGGTAGCGTTTCAGCAACATGGTGGAACAGTACACGTCCACATGTCCGCACGTACTGACTGATGGGTCTGCCCCGTTTGACTTCTGGGTCTCCAAATTGGGCACAGGGCATGAGCTTGCCCTTTACGCATTGGAGGTGCTGGCCTGCCCTGCTGCAAGTGTATTGTCCGAACGTGTGTTTAGCACAGCAGGGGGGTGTTCATGGACAGGTGCATCCGCTTGTCCACAACCAACCTGGACAAGCTCACGTTCATTAAAATGAACCAGGCATGGATCCCACAGGACTTGTCCGTACCTTGGGCAGATTAGAAAGGTATACTGGCCGCACCCAGCCATTGTTATACTCCAGTGCACTTTGTGTGTTCTCTTTGCTATTCCCCAATATTTTGGGGCCTCCACAAAACAAAAAACTAAAATTAAGGAAAAAAAATGTATTGGCTATTTCCTCTGCCTCTTCCGCCTACCCCGCCACGTCCGCCTCGCCCGCCTTTAGCACCACGTCCGCCTCCTCCTCCACTCGGACCTCCACCTCCTTTCTCAAGATTATTATGTCTTATATTGGCAGAGTAGGGAAGTATACTGTCTGCACCCCAAAAAATGGCTATAGGTCAAACACAGAATAATAAAAAAAAAATTAAGAAAAAAATTCCACAAAAACAGTGTTGCCCTCTTCCACCTACACCACCATATCTACAGCCTCCTCAACTTCCTACTCAACTTGGACCTCCACCTCCTGGTCCAAGATTATTATTTTCTATTTATATGTATTTTATGTTATTTTAAGTAATTTCCCTATCCACATTTGTTTGCAGGGCAATAGTACTGCTCTTACCCCCACTTTGGATTTGTTTTCAGTCCTCTAGCCCTTTCAATGACTTTTTTGAGCCTCAAAGTTTGGGTCCACATTGACTTCAATGGGGGTTCGGTGTTCGGGATCAAGTTCGGGTCAAGTCCGGAACCCAAACTGAACTTTAAAACAAAGTTTGGCCAAACCCGTTGAGCCTGAACATCCACCGGTCTGCTCATCACTATTTGTGAACCCGCTTTGATCAATAGAAGTCTATGGGCCTGGCTCGATTCCATCCACTGCAGAGAGGAGATAGAGAGAGCACAATATGCAAATGCTTCTTTCTCTTCGTTGTAGGGATCATTGATCATTGGGGGCCTCAATACTAAGACCCCCACTGATGAAAACTTTTGATTTGTCTCGATGATATAGAAAATGTTTTTTGAAAACTCAGGGATCCTTTAAGATAGAAGTGCCTGAGGCTTGTAAATTCAGTGGACAGAAGACAGTAAACCTGATCCTGAGAAGAGTATATTCAATGTGTATAAAATGTAAATGCTGCAATGAGACACCAAAGCAATAAGCATAAAAGCGTAATAATAATTGAAAAGGATAACGTTGACAAAAATAGATTATTCATGCCATGGAGCATTACAATCTTGTGGATAATTATTTTCCATTGTAGGAAATCCAGCTATTATCTTAGAGCAAGACTGGGTGTGTTCTTTTCAAGCTCTGGGAATTTACCAGACACTTATACATAATGCTATAATGGGGAGGTGTGAAAACTAAGATTACTGTAAAAGGGGATATTAATTATTGGTATTTTGGGTAATCTCAATAATTAATATTCATAAATAGGCGTGAGACGTCTATTGATGACTCCGCCTATTTATACCTTAAAAGAAACTACCTCTGTTGCCTTACCTAATTCCCTGAACTGCGTGCGCTATATTACTACTGCGGCGGCGACTACAATAAATGCATGAACAATAAAGTATATTTATTAACACAATAACAAATTTACAGTCTAATTAGTGCTATAATTATATATATATATATATATATATATCAAAGGACATAAAAAATATATACTTATAGTCGCCCACAGTAACATATAACACTACAATACACCTAAACTATGCTAGACACAGTACAATATAATATGCAATTCCTCCCCAAATCTACCTAAACATTTCACTTACACACATACCTGTACCTAGCAGCAGCACACCCACCTGACTCTATAGGCTGTCCCTATCAATACCAGCAATGCAAGGGTTAACACCAATACCAGCAATGCACGCTGCAAGGGTTAATCTAAAAGGGTTAACCCAGGGTACAGCAGAGGTTACAGGGGTTAAATGCAGGGATTGCTGGAATGCAGGGGTTAATGCTCTGCAGGGCAGGGATAGGCAGGGGTTGTCTAGTCAGGGCAGGGGTTAATGGATAACAGTAAATGGCAGGGGAGTGGACTGGGTAATAGCAGGGATGAAAAGGTTAATGGCGTTGGTGGTATAGGAGTTACTTAGACATCCAGGGTTAATGCTCTCGAGCACTGCACGTGCTCTCCTCTTCTGGGTGGGTAGAGGTCAGCTGCCTTAAGCGCCAGCTGCGCTCTCCTATTCTGCTCCTTCCTTCCCCCCAGCGCAGCGCTGCCTGCGCTTTTTCAATGGGGGAATCTTCTCTGCTGAGCGCAGAGTGTGCTTTCCCTCTGCTAGTGCACCGCAGCCTGGCACATGGCTGACTGTGCTCTCTTTCCTCTGGGCTAGTCCAGCTTCCCTTCACTCAGCGCAGCGCTGCCTGCACTGGCTTTGAGCACTTAGTGCACTTTACACCTCTTCTGGGGGGGGGGGGTAGGGGTTCTGTGTCTTGAGCGGAGCGCTGCCGGGATATTTAAACCCGGCTGCGCTTGCTACCGTTTTCCCGTGCTGCACGCCTGCAGACAAGGACATGTGGGCTGGCGCGGCGAAGTGACGTCACCGCACCAGCCCGCGTGTACCTGCACGTGTATCTAAGGACTGCTTCCAGGCGGGGATCTCTTTAATCCTCCCACCTGTGAAGCGTCTGCATATCCTAGGTCCTGTAATTACTGCACAGGGGATATGCAACAAACAGAGGGAGGGGAACTTTTGTTCCCCTATCTCTGTTATGTTAACCATCTCCAGCCCTGCTGGGGATGTTTAACAAAAGGCACTGGAATCTACTAAGAGCAATATTCCGGCCCCATTGAAAATGAATGAGTCCGCACCTGTTCTGGAAAATTGCGGAACGGATGCGGACCCATTTTGCGGAAGTGTAAATGAACCCTTAAGCACATATATCTATATAGATGCTTGGGGCACATCTATATACATATACAGTACAGACCAAAAGTTTGGACACACCTTCTCATTCAAAGAGTTTTCTTTATTTTCATGACTATGAAAATTGTAGATTCACACTGAAGGCATCAAAATTATGAATTAACACATGTGGAATTATATACATAACAAAAAAGTGTGAAACAACTGAAAATATGTCATATTCTAGGTTCTTTCTTGGCATTCTCTTGATGAGCTTCAAGAGGTAGTCACCTGAAATGGTTTTCACTTCATAGGTGTTCCCTGTCAGGTTTAATAAGTGGGATTTCTTGCCTTATAAATGGGGTTGGGACCATCAGTTGCGTTGAGGAGAAGTCAGGTGGATACACAGCTGATAGTCCTACTTAATAGACTGTTAGAATTTGTATTATGGCAAAAAAAAAAAGCAGCTAAGTAAAGAAAAATGAGTGGCCATCATTACTTTAAGAAATGAAGGTCAGTCAGTCAGCCGAAAAATTGGGAAAACTTTGAAAGTAAGGGCTATTTGACCATGAAGGAGAGTGATGGGGTGCTGCGCCAGATGACCTGGCCTCCACAGTCACCGGACCTGAACCCAATCGAGATGGTTTGGGGTAAGCTGGACCGCAGAGTGAAGGCAAAAGGGCCAACAAGTGCTAAGCATCTCTGGGAACTCCTTCAAGACTGTTGGAAGACCATTTCAGGGGACTACCTCTTGAAGCTCATCAAGAGAATGCCAAGAGTCTGCAAAGCAGTAATCAAAGCAAAAGGTGGCTACTTTGAAGAACCTAGAATATGACATATTTTCAGTTGTTTCCCACTTGTTTGTTATGTATATAATTCCACATGTGTTAATTCATAGTTTTGATGCCTTCATAGTCATGAAAATAAAGAAAACTCTTTGAATGAGAAGGTGTGTCCAAACTTTTGGTCTGTACTGTATATACTCAATATAAACCTTGGGCATAAATGGGCAGCTATAAGCCGACATACCTATACATACACATATATATATATATATATAGACATGCATGCTGACAAAGGGGCATACATACTTCTCTCTCTTTCTCTTTATATATTTATATATACACCACCTGGATAGGCCCATGTACTGGGCTTACACTGTATATGAAAGGGTTAATATATATATGCATATACTGTATATGTAGACATATATACATTGGATATATAAAGTCTACACACCCCTATTAAAATGTCAGGTTTCTGGTGTAATTTCAGAACTTTTTCCACCTTTAATGTGACCTATAAACTGTACCACTCAATTGAAAAACAAACTGAAATCTTTTAGGTGGAGGGAACAAAAAAAAAACTAAAATAATGTGGTTGCATAAGTGTGCACACCCTCTTATAACTGGGGATGTAGCTGTGTTCAGAATAAGCAATCACATTGAAAATCATGTTAAATAGAAGTCAGCATAACCCTGCCATCATTTAAAGTGCCTCTGATTAACCCCAAATAAAGTTCAGCTGCTCTAGTTGGCCTTTCCTGAAATCTTCTTAGTCACATCCCACAGCAAAAGCCATGGTCCACAGAGAGCTTCAGAGGGATCTTATTGCTAACAGGTATCAGTCAGGAGAAGGGTACAAAATAATTTCCAAGGCATTAGATATACCATGGAATACAGTGAAGACAGTCATCATCAAGTGGAGAAAATATGGCACAACAGTGACATTACCAAGAACTGGACGTCCCTCCAAATTTGATGAAAAGACGAGAAGAAAACTGTTCTGGGAGGCTACCAAGAGGCCTACAGCAACATTAAAGGAGCTGCAGGAATATCTGGCAAGTACTGGCTGTGTGGTACATGTGACAACAATCTCCCGTATTCTTCATATGTCTGGGCTATGGGGTAGAGTGGCAAGATGAAAGCCTTTTCTTACGAAGAAAAACATCCAAGCCAGGCTACATTTTGCAAAAACACATCTGAAGTCTCCCGAAAGCATGTGGGAAAAGTTGTTATGGTCTGATGAAACCAAAGTTGAACTTTTTGGCCATAATTCCAAAAGATATGTTTGGCCCAAAAACAACACTGCACATCACCAAAAGAGCACCATACCCACAGTGAAGCATTGTGGTGGCATCATTATGCTTTGGGGCTATTTTTCTTTAGCTGGAACTGGGGCCTTAGTTAAGCTAGAGGGAATTATGAACAGTTCCAAATACCAGTCAATATTGGCACAAAACCTTCAGGCTTCTGCTAGAAAGCTGAACATGAAGAGGAACTTCATCTTTCAGCATGACAACGACCCAAAGCATACATCCAAATCTGTGGGGTGATCTGAAGAGGGCTGTGCACAGGAGATGCCCTCGCAATCTGACAAATTTGGAGTGTTTTTGCAAAGAAGAGTGGGCAAATCTTGCCAAGTCAAAATGTGCCATGCTGATAGACTCATACCCAAAAAGACTAAGTGCCGTAATAAAATCAAAAGGTGCTTCAACAAAGTTTTAGTTTAAATATTATTTTATTTTTATATTTTTTCTTCCCTCTACCTAAAAGATTTTAGTTTGTTTTTCAATTGAGTTGTACAGTTTATAGGTCACATTAAAAGTGGAAAACAGGGGTGTGTAGATTTTTTATATCCACTGTACATATATATTTAAATCTAACAGTTCCCTCTACACCAAGATGTGTTTTGTCCACAGCTCTCCTCAGATAGCCTAACCTATTAGGGTGGCCATCCTTATCTGTTGGTGCAGGTGGATGTGAAGCAGGGGACGCGATCCTCTGAAGGTAGGGTGTTCATACACCAGTGTTAGGATAACGAGGGGTCCTGTGAGATGGAGGTCAGCCCAATACCTTTCTCTTCACTTGGGTCAAAGGTATTGATGCTGACCTCCATCTCACAGGACCCCTCATTATCCTAACACTGGTGTCTGAACACCCTACCTTCAGACGATCGCATACTCTGCTTCCCATCCCTCTGCACCAACAGATAAGGATGGCCACCCTAATAGGTTAGGCTACCGAGGAGAGCTGTGGACAAAACACCATCTTGTAATTGATAGCACGGTATCCTGTCTTACTCATGTGTACTTAGGCTGATTTCCCCCTGTCATCCTGTCTTGTGGAAGCCAGCAGAATCCATGGAATAAGACCTGCCCAGACTCTTCAGGACTCCACAACACACAAACACAGGCCACACTCTACTGCCAATCATTCTGTGTCCAATCCCCATCAGAGCTGTGTTATCTGATCAGACTAGATAGTAAGTGCACAGTGCAACATTACACCAATGTTGTCTGTCTGCCCCAGTACCCAGTATAACACAGCCCTACAGAAAAATCTGTGCTATCTGTATCGATCAGAGACCTTGGTTGCTCATCGTGATATCCCACTTAAACATGTATCAATGTCACCCGTTCTGCTGACCAACAACTTTCTCAATCCACAGTATAATGCCGTTTTTACTCAAAGGGGACACAAGAATAAATCAAGAACAGCAGCGACTGAACTCACAGCAGGGAATGTAAACTACAAAAATCAGCAAGGTGAAACACATTTGTAAACAAGGACTACCAACATGAAAAAACATACAAAGAGATAACAAAAAACACATGACATGGACATACGTGGAAACAAACGGTGTAACAAATAGTACAGGGGTATCAAATATTTTCTAGCCTAGCTTGACCATTCTGACCCCTCAGCACCTGGTGAGGCATATGCTGCTGAGAGGTAGCCCCTTTATGGCCAAGCTGACTAGACCCCACTGCACGATTTGTTACCTGGCTATTTCTACTGGACACATTGCACTTACCGATGTAGTAGAGTTAACACTCATGCTTTCTGAGATTTCTGAGATGTGTTATCTAAACTAAGCAAACACCTTCAATTGCTTTTCAATGGCTTTTGTTTCAAGATAACACAATGATTTAAGAAATTTGAGTTAAGAGTTTGAGTGCTAACCCTGCTACATCTGTACTTGCACAATGGCAATTTCTTGCAATGTGTCCTTTGTTTCCACACCAGAAGCACCTGACTTGGCTTCCTGTCCTGTGTGATTTGTGTTTTCCTGAATCGCAGTGTTTCACTATATGACCTAAGCCACCACATGCAAAACATCTGATGTTTGCCCTGCATGGCTTAGGTCCGTCTGCACTGCAGCCGTGCTCCCTTTTCCTGTACTGTTCCATACTCAGGGATGCACTCTTAACAATACTTCATTTTCCCAAAGTCAGGGAAAAATCTCTGTTAGTCTGGACAGGCTCGGATTTTGGGAGATTTGGCCTGTCACAGACTAATCTCACCCCTTTCTGCCCTGGGAGATTCTGGGAGATTCTGGCCCCGACTTTGAGGAAAAAGGGCCGGCACCATTTTGGCAAAATTGGTGATGACATGTTGCATGCAGTCATCAATTTAGACCTTACAACAATCTCGTCATTCAATTTGGCTACCGTCACATCAGCAGAGGCAGCACGTTCCTTGAAGGCCTTGATCTCAGCATAGGACTGAGTCAATTGATCCTCAATCTCCTCCTTCTGCCTCTACAGCTCTACTAACTGTGACTCTAGTTTAGCCACCTGCGTGTCTCGGTCAACGGTAGACTGTACAGGGTGGGCCATTTATATGGATACACCTTGATAAAATGGGAATGGTTGGTGATATTAACTTCCTGTTTGTGGCACATTAGTATATGTGAGGGGGGAAACTTTTCAAGATGGGTGGTGACCATGGCGGCCATTTTGAAGTCAGCCATTTTGAATCCAACTTTTGTTTTTTCAATAGGAAGAGGGTCATGTGACACATCAAACCTATTGGGAATTTCACACGAAAAACAATGGTGTGCTTGGTTTTAACGTAACTTTATTATTTCATGAGTTATTTACAAGTTTCTCTTTGTTTACAGCCATTGACATGTCGCTGAGGTTAACACGTGAGGAGCGGATAGAAATTGTGTTGATGTCTGGTGAACGCAGTAACCGGGTCATTGCAGCAGATTTCAATGCAAGACACCCTACGAGACCACCCATCTCCCATGCTACAGTTAGCAAACTGCTTGCTAAGTTTCGTGAAACTGGTTCAGTGTTGGATTTGCCAAAATGTGGACGCATGAAATCTGTCTCTAATGAAGAAACATCAGTGGCTGTCCTAGATTCATTCAGCAAGAGCCCACAGCGTAGCACTCACCGCATGTCACTGGAGAGTGGCATTAGTCGAACATCCCTTCGGCGGATATTAGCTACTCACAAATGGCACCCTTACAAACTCCAGCTACTGCAGCATCTCAACGAGGATGACCCAGATCGGCGAACTGAATTTGCAGAATGGGCAAAACAAAAATTGGAACAGGACCCTCAGTTTACGCAGAAGATTTTGTTCAGTGATGAGACAAACTTTCATGTGAATGGTGAAGTTAACAAACAAAAACACCTCTATTGGTCTGACACTAACCCACATTGGATAGAGCCCTCCAAGACTGTTGGAACAAAAAAATTGATGGTATGGTGTGGTATATGGGATACAAAGATAGTGGGGCCATTCTTCATCAATGGAAACCTCAAGGCCACTGGATATCCGAAATTGCTACATGATGATGTGTTTCCCTCTTTATGCACTGAAGCTGGCATGTTCCCTGAGTTTTTCCAGCAAGGTGGTGGTGCATATTTTGGTTAATGTCAATAATTAATATTCAGAAATAGGCGTACAATCATCTACTGTGATCCCGCCTATCTATTCTGTCTCCTGGCTGGCTCACCAATGTTAAAGGAAATATTAATTATTAATATTTTGTGTTCATCTCAATAATTAATATTTATAAATAGGCATGAGTCATCTATTGATGACTCCGCCTATTTATACCTTAAATGTAGCTAGCTCTGTTGCCTTACCTAGTTACTGAACTATATGTGACTTACTACTGCTACTACGGCGGCGACCATAAAAGACTATAGTCTGTGTTATGAACAATAAAGTACATTTATTAACACAATAGCAGGCTTACAGTCTAATAAGTGCTATAATTATGTATATTTATATCAAAGGACAAAAAAATATATATACTTATAGTCGCACACAGTATTATTAACAACACTACAATACACACCTAGTTACACTACACACAGTACAATACACAATTTCACCCCACAAATCTACCTAAAAATACACTTACACACACACACCTAAATAGCAGCAACCTACCCAACCTGGCTATACACTATCCCTATGGGAAACAAGGGGTTAACAACACAATAATGCAGGGCAAGGGAAATATCAGAGGTTAATGCAGGGGTAGATAGGAATTGGTGGCAGTGGGTTAGGGGAATGCAAAGGTTGTTGGTTCTATAGGGAATGCAGGGGTATAGTGAATGCAGGGATCGTTGGTGGAATAGGGAATGCAGATATTGATGCAGGGGTATAGCGTTGGTGGTATAGCAGGGGTTAATGATATAAAAGGGTTAATACAGTTGCAAGAAAAAGTATGTGAACCCTTTGGAATGATATGGATTTCTGCACAAATTGGTCATAAAATGTGATCTGATCTTCATCTAAGTCACAACAATAGACAATCACAATCTGCTTAAACTAATAACACACAAAGAATTAATTGTTACCATGTTTTTATTGAACACACCATGTAAACATTCACAGTGCAGGTGGAAAAAGTATGTGAACCCTTGGATTTAATAACTGGTTGAACCTCCTTTGACAGTAATAACTTCAACCAAACGTTTCCTGTACTATCAGATCAGACGTACACAACGGTCAGGAGTAATTCCTGACCATTCCTCTTTACAGAAGTGTTTCAGTTCAGCAATATTCTTGGGATGTCTGGTGTGAATCGCTTTCTTGAGGTCATGCCACAGCATCTCAATCGGGTTGAGGTCAGGACTCTGACTGGGCCACTCCAGAAGGTGTATTTTCTTCTGTTTAAGCCATTGTGTTGTTGATTTACTTCTATGCTTTGGGTCGTTGTTCTGTTGCAACACCCATCTTCTGTTGAGCTTCAGCTGGTGGACAGATGGCCTTAAGTTCTCCTGCAAAATGTCTTGATAAACTTGGAAATTAATTTTTCCTTCGATGATAGCAATCCGTCCAGGCCCTGACGCAGCAAAGCAGCCCCAAACCATGATGCCCCCACCACCATACTTCACAGTTGGGATGAGGTTTTGATGTTGGTGTGCTGTGCCTCTTTTTTCTCCACACATAGTGTTGTGTGTTTCTTCCAAACAACTCAACTTTGGTTTCATCTGTCCACAGAATATTTTGCCAGTACTGCTGTGGAACATCCAGGTGCTCTTGTGCAAACTGTAAACGTGCAGCAATGTTTTTTTTGGACTGCAGTGGCTTCCTCTGTGGTATCCTCCCATGAAATCCATTCTTGCTTAGTGTTTTACGTATCGTAGATTTGCTAACAGGGATGTTAGAATATGCCAGATACTTTTGTAAGTCTTTAGCTGACACTCTAGGATTCTTCTTCACCTCATTGAGCAGTCTGCGCTGTGCTCTTGCAGTCATCTTTACAGGACGGCCACTCCTAGGGAGAGTAGCAGCAGTGCTGAACTTTCTCCATTTATAGACAATTTGTCTTACCGTGGGCTGATGAACAGCAAGGCTTTTGGAGATACTTTTATAACCCTTTCCAGCTTTATGCAAGTCAACAATTCTTAATCGTAAGTCTTCTGAGAGCTCTCATCAGGCAATGCTTCTTGTGAAAAGCAAACCCAGCATTGGTGTGTGTTTTTTATAGGGCAGGGCAGCTGTAACCAACACCTCCAATCTCATCTCATTGATTGGACTCCAGTTGGCTGACACCTCACTCCAATTAGCTCTTGGAGATGTCATTAGTCTAGGGGTTCACATACTTTTTCCATCTGCACTGTGAATGTTTACATGGTGTGTTCAATAAAAACATGGTAACATTTAATTCTCTGTGTGTTATTAGTTTAAGCAGACTGTGATTGTCTATTGTTGTGACTTAGATGAAGATCAGATCACATTTTATGACCAATTTGTGCAGAAATCCATATCATTCCAAAGGGTTCACATACTTTTTCTTGCAACTGTATATACATATATATTTAAATCTAACACTTCCCTCTACAATTACCTTACTTAGAAACATCATGATATTCAAAGCTTGTCTCCTGAGATGGTTCACAAGCTTTTGAGAAGTATTGCAGTTCACTGTAGTAGACCTATATGGTACTATTCACTTATGCAAAACAGATCAACGTGAGTACTCTTTGACTCTGTAAACTGAAGTTTCCCATGCATTTTACACTTTAAAACATATATTTTTTTTAAATCTGATTTAAGCCAGTAAAAATAATAGTAAGAAAAATGGGGCTGTGCCATGCAAACCATTTAGGACTGATGATGAAGAGTTATGAGCAGTAACAGGCTACTTTGTGCCACCAGCTAGGGACTATACTTTGAGCCATCGGGCTAGGTCCAGCTTTACACCTGCCAATCACACAATCTACTTCTTTAGGCAGTACATGCCAGATGGTGCAATAAAATGCCTCATCCAAATTACATATTTGTAGTCTACTTACTGGACACTCTACTGACAGTTTATTAACATTCAAATACTTAGCGTTGGTTTGATTTACCCAAACACAGACACCAATATTATTAGAGGTTTTTAAACAAAGTTCACATCTGCCTTATGAATTTTGATTCTATGGTCTATCATAGAAACCTAAAAATGAAATTCACATGCAAGACAATGACAGCACCTGACTGATCAGGTTGACTTATAATCAGGTTCCTTCATGGTGGTCATCATTTTACTGGAACAAAAAATAGCACTGCATACATCACATGCTAAAGGAGTTTCTGACACAGGTGTGAACAGAAGTGAAAATGTGGGGTGTGGGTATCGATCATCTGAAATTCTTAGAATTCTAAAAGAATTAAGAATAACAATAAGTTGTGGTTTCAATGGATTTGCAATTTAATACTTTTCCGCTGGATATGAATAGTGTAGGGTAGCTTGTTCTTACATTCTGAGACAATACCACATATATACTCACATGTTCTTTGACCAAAATAATTTTTGCAGACTCATGCTCTCCTCTCCAACCTGCTCACCTTTGCCTACAAATCAGAAAACCATATTTACAAGGGGAGGGTCTTAAGAAGACTTTAAATAGAGACTGTGATTCCGTTGTCATCCCAGAAAGCTCATCTGCTTCTCTCCAGGAAAGTGCACCAAGAAGCTGTCAGCAGATATGAAGTCTCTCATCTTCCTAGCACTGGTGGTTCAAGTACTCGCTGGACCATTCGGCAAACCTAGTAAGAATCTTTTCAGTAGTAGAATGTAGTGTTGGATGCTCTTATCATAAAATATTACTGATGCATATATACATAATGAAGATTCATCTGCAGATTGACTCTGCAGAGAATTATTTTACTAAGGGATCATACCCATGGGTGAGCCATGGCTTAGGCTTTCTAATACAGAACAGAACTTCCATGTGTTCCTACACAGGTTCCAGTAGGGGCCTTGAGTGTGGAGATATTCTGACCTAGAAGCAATGCATTTAGGAGAGAATCTTTACATTAGTATAGAATCCTATGAAGCTTGTCATTTTTTGGGGGGTATCAGTAAGATTTGTTCATTTGAATAAATTCCTATCGACTGAAGTGGGAAAGGGACATTGGCCCTATAGAACCTGATTAATGGGAACAAATGTTGCAGTCGATTTCCAAATTGTCCTTCAGTAAACCACAACACTTATCTCATCTTTACTTGCTGCACAGGGTATATAGCCTTTTCTTCCATTATATTGGCATAAGAAATTCTCCATTGTGTGGAAGATGTAACCTATATCCTGCTGGTATCTTGCATAAGCTTTGGGATTGCCCCAAGTTCAAAAGATACTAAAAGGATGTGACAAAAGTCACTGCTGGGATCTGCACCTATATTAAGAACGGAGCCCCAAAAGTGGTGGAGGGCACACTGCGCACAAAGTTACAAGCTTGTCTGAGCTGTAATACTGTATATTGGACCATAGGTATCTCCAAATGCCTTTGGATTTAGACAGGAAGAATGTGCCATGTTCAGTTGAACATTTCAATAGAGAAATATACACCATACTGTGGCATATGGCTCTGTAAGCGCTCAATGCACTACCAAAGAGTGGAAATATCTTTGCTTTGGAAGTTATATGACTAATTCTGAATGCATCATTTATTAATTTTATCTTATACAATTAAATCTTCATATTGAAATGTAATTTTTATGTGTCTTTCAATATTTTTATGCAATTTTGACTTACAATAAGCATTTTCATTATTCAGAAAAATATGTTATAGTTAGCTTGTTAAAGTTTCAAAAAAATCTTGTGTCTAACAGAAGGACCTGGCACTGCCTTTGGCCCCCCAAGAGGTCCATTTGGTCCTAAACCTCCGCATCCACCACCCACTGGCCTTGTCCGTCCTTCTGATGTAACAGGACATCCCCCACATGATAACTCTTCCAGACCACCTCATCCAGAAGGTTTAGAAGGTGCTCCAAGGCCTCGCAGACAAGCTCCAGAAGTATCAGGTTCAGCACCACCTAAAGCTGGCAATCCTCCACCAGCCAATGGACCAAATCCACCTGCTGGAGGTCCACTACCATCTGGAAAGCCACCTGCTGAGCGTGCACCACAGGATAAACCTAAAAAGGTAAATTGTGTAATAACTCATAAATGATCCTCATAGGTATTAAAATGTTTACTAGCTGTACCTGTTTTTGGCGATAGGGCCTTCATAATAGCTCAGAGGGATATTGTAGTTCATGTATTTCAGAAGCTTACCTGTAACCTCTCCTGACATGTTTGCTAGTTGCATTCCCCAGGTACTAACAATTCTGAAGCATATAGGACTTTTCCTCCCATCAAAAATAACTGATCTCTGACTGAATTGACACAAACTGATGCAAACTGATCATAACTGATGCACAAAAAAGATGGATCAGCCATTTTAAGTTCTTTTTTTTCTGTTCTTCTGATGGATGCATCACAAGTACGGAAAGCTACAGTAAACGGCGGGGGGAGGGGGTATCCCTGCACAGTCTCACATTATCCAATTAGTGTTGCCAGTGGCAAGCTGTACAGAGACACCCCCCAACTGGTAACACTCGTCTTTACCTTCATTTCAAACTGCTAGTAATTCATTCATAACTTAGAGAAGGAATAATAAAGGAATTATAATGTCAAGGATAGAACAGGGATTCTCAACCTGTGGTCCTCCAACTCTTGCAAAACTACAATTCCTGGCTTGACCTAATACCTGTAGGCTGTCCAGGCATACAGGGAGTTATGGTTTTGCAACATCTAGAAGGCCGCAGGTTTGGCATACCTGCTCTATAATTGTTGTTATATGGGGAATGTAATCTGCTCATATACATTAGATGTTTGTCAACCAAACCGAAGGCAAAGGTGTCTGGCAGTGACTTACTCTACTCGTAGCACACAGAATCCATGCATACTCAGCCAAGCCACAAGTGCATAGAGTATCTATGGGGGGTTGGGTGGACAGCTGTTTGTGCGGCAGCTATGTAAATGTATGGCTAGTTTTAGCAATCCTGTCTAGTTATGTAAATATACATACAAATGCCTGCTTCAATTGTTGCATAACAAAACAAATGTCACATTACTAGAAGAACTAGAAGAGGTAAATGACACGCTATGTGAGCGCTGACCAAGAGTTTTTCTTCCTTTTTTCATCAACGCTTTTTTATTTTTTAACCGTCTATATAGCTACTGTATATGGGGGCTTGTTTTTTGTGAGACAAGTTGTAGTTTTTAAAGGAGCCATTTTGGGGTACACATAACTTTTATTAACTCTTTCTGGGAGTGAGATTTTACGGTGTTAATTTTTCAGTATAGATAACATAATATCTTTATTCTCTGGGTCGTGCTGATTTCAGTGATACCAAATTTTCTATGGAAAAAAACATTTGGGGGGGAATTTTTTATTTTATAAATGTGTTTTTTTTTCTTATTTTTTTTACCACTTAATAGTTACACAAGGGGACTATAACAGACAGTATTTTGATCCCTATAATGCATATATCCTCATAATGCATTGCATTTTAATAGTAATGCCATCTTAACATTGACCAACAGGAAAATGACTATAGACGGGACCAGGGCCTACATCGGAAGCCAGGTAGCCTTCAAACACATCGGCACCCCGCGATTGCATTTGCGGGTTGCCGATGGGAGTCCGCTCCCTCTGTCACCGCTTTAAATGCGGCAGGCGCCATTGCCTGCGGCATGCAAAGTGGTAAACAGCCCGGATCGGCACTCCTGCCGGTCCGGGCTGTTAGAGTAGGGCCGCAGCTCTCATGTGAGAGCCGGGCCCCCGCTCCTCAATGCACGGAGGACCCGTGCAGCACTTAGACTGGGCCGCCGTAAAAAAGCATAAAAAAGCGGCAGCCCAGCCTAAGGCCCCTTAGTGACCACCGTAAAAACATGTATCGGTGGTCACTAAGGGGTTAAAAGGTTATTTGTGAGGTATAAACAATACTCACTCTTTTGAAGCTTTGCTTGTCTTTTTCAGTCCTTTTATTTTTCACATAAATAAATCGCTAAGCTGCATAGTAATCCTGAGAGCGCTGAACTAATCATACGCATGAAACGTCACACAGCAATCGGTAGCAATCAGTTCAGCGCTCTCAGGATTACTATGTATTATAGCAATTTATTTATATGAAAATAAAAGGATTGAAAAATACAAGCAAAGCTTCAAAAGAGTGAGTATTATTTATACCTCACGAATAACCTTTTGAATAAGACTAATACGACTGAGTGGGTTATGTGGATATAATTGTGGAGCCTGAGTCAGGTTCTGAATCAGGGCGTGGTATACTACAGGTGGAGCAACATTTGATGATTGAACCCACTCCTTTAAAGCTTGACATAGCCCATCTATGCCAGGCTTTATCCGGGCAGCACTGGTACAGGAAGAAAAAGCGATGCTCTGGTCTGTATGGAGCAGATTGCAAAGCGTGATAGGCACCTGAAGTTCGGGTGTCTATTTTGCTAGGAAAAGTAAAAAAAATTAGAAATATTATTTTTAGAACATTTACAATAGTTTTGAATAAAGTGTAGATGAAGGTTCAGGAGCACTTGAGTCCCGCATATCCCTAGCGATATGCCCTCATTGTCTGAGATGAGACAACCCGTTGAAGGTCATATTCTTAGAGGTGATAACTAGGTGTGGGATGTGCTGCAATAATAATGGTTATATCATGTATTTAGAAAAAAAGACAATGCAACAGCACCCTGCAAACCAGATAAAGTGCAATAATGCCATAGTCACAAGAAATATTATAGTGCTAAAGCTACGCTTATTTATAAAGCCAGAGTGGACCCAGCATGCATGTGGAACCAACACTCCCTGAACTTTATGGCGCATAACAGGTAGTATTTAGTGTTAGGACCCGTCTTACAGAGATCGCCTTGACGTACGGCAGACGGGCTCAAATGGTTTTGTAGAAAATGCATTTGCCAAGCATCTCACTTTATAAATAAGCGTAGCATTAGCACTATAATATAATTTTTTTTTACTATGTCATTATTTTACTTTATCTGGTTTGCAGGGTGCTGTTGCATTGTCTTTTTTTCTATGTTTTTTAGCCATGGTGTGCACCTGCGCATTGGGATGTGCTGACTAACCCCCTTTTCTTTACATCATGTTTTTGTTACACATTCTAAAAAGAAGTTGATTGTGATTGCTATGAATACTTTGGGCTACAGAAATCTCTGCTTACATCGATTTCAGGGTCTGGGACCTAGATCCAAGCGACATCTGCTCGGTGCTGGGAATCATCCTACAGCGCTTCCGCGTGGAGACCACACACATCATGGCGATGAAAGCCGACTGAGCAAACCAATCCACTCAGCTAATGGGAAAAATCCTGGGAAACGCAGGCCATAGTAAGTTATGCTTCTTATTCATCTGGAAGCTGATATATTTTCTTCTTGATCAAGGGCCTAAGGAATTTGCCACACTTTGGCTTACTAAACCAGTGCTAGCACGGGCCTGTGCTTACATAATCACTGGCGGAAGTGTAACGGTGATACATGGCTGCACTCCCACCACAACTGCTGGGGGAGGAACATTTCTGGTAGTGAAATATGTCAGTGCCAAAAGCAAATGTGACTGATGGGACTGTACAAAAGCGGAACCTTGGGGATCACTATAGAAACAGACATATTTGACAAAGGCCCCTAGTGCTGCCATGTCAGTGGTGAGCCATCGACCTTGTTCACATCATGTTTTTCGTCTCCATTTAATGTATATACCAGGAAAAGCTTCTGCCATATTTTCTAAATGGAGGTTGTTACAGATGCATAACAATGGCTTCCGTCACCCATAGACATGCTAAACACAGTGCTGAACTGGCCTGCTGGAGGACCAGAGGATCCACCGGTGGTGCCCACCCCCTCTACACTCACTGCACTACTCTAGTATTTCAGTGGAGCGGGCAGTGAGATAAGCCCCACTCACCAGTACGAACGCTGTAAAGAGTAGTCCAGCTGCTTCTTCGTGCAGCCAGGGTTGTTGGCTATGTGCTTACAGGGCCACCATCAGGGCAGTACAGCTAGTACATAATGAAAAGGGCCCCAAATGTTTAAACTGTGTTCTCACCACTTATAGTTAAGTTTGTGTAACTGAATAAGGCCTCTTGCACACGAACGTTGTGTGCCCGTGGCCGTATTGTAGCTCACATATGGCGGGTCCGCAATAAAACCGACAACGGCCCGTGTGCACTCCACATCACGGATGCAGACCCATTCACTTGAATGGGTCTGCAATCACGGAGATGCGGAACAAAAGCACGGATTGGAACCCCTTCCATGGTGTTTCTGTCCGTGCCTCCGCATGCACCGCAAGAACGGTGTGGACGGATCACGGACCCATTCAAGTTGAATGGGTCTCGATCTGTCCCGGCTGCCGCACGGACGTTGCCTGTGCATTGGGGACCTCAAATTGCGGTCTCCAATGCAGGGAACAGATGCACAACGTTCGTGTGCAAGAGACCTCAGGAAAAGAGACCTTTTAAATCCAACTCCAAAGCCATGCTCACCTCCTTCCTGAAATAAAACACCAGATACCATGAACTTTGTTGAAGGTCAATCAAGCTTTCGGCTGAACAAAAAATACTACATGCAGAACTTGTTGTTTGTCCGAAAGCCGCTATATATGCCAGAAAGCATCTGGATCCCTGCCAAATCCAATTACAGTGAATGGGGATCTGACGGTGCATGGTGGTATCTGGCTATGTATCTGGCTGTGTTCAGTGCATATGTGAACCCAGCCTAACGTTCCAAGTGGTCTGAAGGTGTATGTCTACCAACAGACTCCCAGTGGCCAAATCCACCATTATCTCCATCCGTTATCTCCGTAACCCAGCTGTGACTTGCCATCAGAAGAAAGAACACTAAAATAGAACATAATAGAAAAGTGTCACTAAAACCAAATGAAGAATAGAAAAAATGGAGGGAGAGCTGGATGCTCCTCAAGGCAGGTGGTGATAGAGGTGCCTCCCGCCTAAAGCGGGTTTAAATTACCTAGCTTAGTGTGCAGGACCAACTATGGGGCGGACCTCTGTACTCTCCCTTAGGCTACATGCACACAACCATTGTGTGTTTTGCGGTCCGCAAATTGCGGATCTGCAAAACACGGATGGCGTCCGTGTGCGTTCCGCAATTTGCAGAACGGCACGGACAGCCATTGATAAAACTGCCTATTCTTGTCCGCAAAACGGACAAGAATAGGACAGGTTATATTTTTTTGGCGGGAACACGGAACGGAGCAACGGATGCGGACCGCACACGGAGTGCTGTCCGCATCTTTTGCAGCCCCATTGAAGTGAATGGGTCCGCATCCGAGCTGCAAAAAAGCAAAACAACGGCCGCGTGCATGAGGCCTTACAAGGAGGAGTAAATGAGTGAATTACAGGAACACCTTCCCTATATGTTCAGGTGTCTTCCTAAACTAGTACATCTGGTGTCTTTTCAGAAGGGCTTTAGAATGAACAATGCAGTTGCATGGCCTACGTAGACTGAGTCTATGATTTTTGACATGCACAGTAAAAACAAGGGTCCTCCGAGGTAGCCTGAGCCAAACCATGGGGAGGGAGAGCGGTGAACGATATAGCACAGCATTGTGCATGCCCATTCACTATACTGGCAATTGTTTCTGCCCTTAATTGGAGGTATACATTAAATGTACTCCCTGATTTTATATCTCAGGTGCCACAAATCCATAGACAGCAGGTATTCAGCCTCATATCTACAGAGCCGAGTCCATAAATGAGCTGTCTTCATAGCCTTTACTATACAGTACGTAGGCCAGAGGTGCACAACCTTTTTTGATCTGGGGGCCGCATTGTCACATCGCACTATTTCAAGGGGCCACAAAAAAATAGTTAATCAGCGCTTGTTTGCATCAGCTTATTACACAGGCTAATGCAAAGTGACTGGGGAGGAATGATCACTACCACAGTCATTCCTCCGTCATTCACTTCTATCGATTATCAGTAGCACATTCCTGATTACACGGTGAGATGTGCTGACCATAATTATACATCTTTCATCCTGATAAAATATGCAAATCAGCCGACAAACAAATGATTCCTTGTTTATCGGCTGATCAGCGGCACGATTATAACGCCAGATATCAAGAATGAGGGTTCCTATGAACACTTGTTCCCAGTAATTGTCCTGAATATCGTGCTGTGTAAGGCTCCATTCAGACGTCCGTAGAATGGGTCCGCATCCGTTCCGCAATTATCCATAACGGGTGCGGACCCAGTCATTCTCTACGGGGCCGGAAGAGATCCGGAGAGCACACTAAGTGCTCTCTGCATCCGCATTTCCAGAGCGCGCCCCCCGATCTTCCGGTCCGCAGCTCCACAAGAAAATAGAGCATGTCCTATTCTTGTTTGTAATTGCGGACAAGAATAGGCATTTCTATGGGGGTGCCAGCCGGGTGTATATTGTGGATCTGCAATTTGCGGATCCGCAATGCACTACAGACGTCTGAATGGACCCTAACAGGGGCTTAGAGATTTCCTGGTAAAAAATTTTTTTTTACATGTTCCTGCAGCATGGGCCTAAAACAGAAGATTCATACTCTCCTGCTTCCTGCCGCTCCCGCTGTCTCCGTACTCTGGTTCCGGCGCTGTTTAGATCCGGTTGGATATGGGCAAAGTCACTTGTACCTCTCCAGCCAATGACTGGCTTCAGTGGTGATGTAGCCACAAGCAGCGTTTCACCGCTGAAGCCAGTCAGTTGCTGGAGAGGTGCTCCGGGACCAGAAGATAGAGACAGCGAGAGCAGCACGGAGCCGGAAAGTGGGAATCTTCTGTGTCAGGGGCCATTTTAACTAGGAAACTCCTTTAAGTGGCGACGTTTCCTTCCTGCCTCCTATTCACAAATGAGCGCTTTACTTCACTGCAGACGACGGCGCTCACTGGTTATTACCACCTTCTCCACTCCCAGATATACTGTAGGTCCCCTGCAATAACCAGTAAGCACTTTCCCTGAGGGCTCACGCACACGCCATTGTCATAGTCCGCATCTGAGCCGCATTTTTCTATATGGCTCGGATGTGGACCCATTCGCTTCAACGGGGCAGCAAAAGATGCAGACAGCACTCCATAAGTCACGCGATACATGTTGTCGTGTAGCCCTATCCTAATGGATTTGGTTGGTTTAGGCATTTTTTTCTTTCATGTATTTTACTATTTATTCTTTGTTTTAACCTATTTTTTAAATATATTACTGCAACAAAAAGACCTTTGGGGGACACTGAAATTTTTTTGCACATTTTCCTTTTTATCGTTTTATTTGTATTTTTTTAATTTATTTTTTTATCATCACTTTATTATTTATCTTTAAAATATATTTTTGCCACATAATATGACAGTGAACAACTTTATTTTGCACTTTTTATAGTTTTCTTTTACTTGTATTTTATCTATTTATTTAACATCTTTTTGCTAAAATTTTCTTCTTTTTTTATATATTTTTGCAGCACTGTATGTCCCCCAAGAGGTCTTTTAAAAACCTCTGTGGGACACTGACTCTTTATTTTATTTTTTATTCTGCACTTTATTTTCCTTTTATTTGTTTTTTTTTTTTTGTGTTTTCAAATTTTTTTTTTTTACTTTTAACATATATATTTGCCACATAATTTGTCCCCAAAAGGTTCATAAAAGACCTTTGGGACACATACATTTTTTTTTTGCACTATTTCCACTGTAACTGGAGCATCCAAAGGAGCCCCAGTTACAGGGAAAACCAGCCTGCTGAGGGGGGCTTTGTACAAGGCAGAGCTGGTGAGGCTCCGCACTCCTCTGCCCCTGGTCTAAATTGCATAGCGCGCCGCTCACCTGTGTGAGGAGAAGGCAGAAGCGCTGATACACTGCTTCTGTCTTCTCCTCGGCTCCCCCGCTGTCTGACAGCCGGGGACCCGTCCTGCTCCTGCTACAGTGCAGGAGCAGGAGCTGTCGATAAGCTGTGTTTCTTCCCAGCAGGACGGGGTCCGGAAACCATGGCTCTGGGGGCCGCAGGTTGTTCACCCCTGACATAGGCGGTCTACTGATTCTGCTGTATGTAGATGAACTATCCATTAATTTATGGTAACTGAGATATAAAGTCAGAGTGTAATATTAATAAAAAGGATATAATAAAGTGCCAGTGATTTTACCATTCATGTAAAGGGGTTGTACAGTCTTTTTTAAGTCATGCCTAGTGGCGTAACTAACGGGGAAGCAGGCGAAGCGGCTGCTTCGGGGCCTGGGCTGACTCGGGGCCCGGCGCCCGGAAGAGTGTCAGTCAAGTTTCATCATTTTTATTTATAAAAATGCGCTGATGTTACTCACGTCCGGGCCCGCGCGGTGTCCTGGCAGCAGACTTAAGTAGTGTAATCGCGCATGCGCCAGCTTTCTCCTCTTTTTGGCGCATACAAAAATTTGCTGTGGGGCCCAGTCACATCTAGCTACGCCCCTGGTCATGGCCTATCCTCAGGATAGGCTATCACTAGCTGGCCGGCAGGGTTAAACACTCTGCACCCCTGCCAATCAACCCCTGTGTTGATGGTACTCTGTAGCGCCGGTGTTCTGTCAGAAAACCTTACCTCGTCAGATTCCCTTACCCCACGTGACTTCGGTGTGCCGGGGTGTGCGCCTCTGTGCAAGCGCAGTACCACGGCATGGTGCCTCCGCGCAAGTGCAGTACCATGGCATGGGTAAGCAGTACCATGGCACGGTGCCTCCGCGCAAGCGCAGTACCCGGGTATGGGTAAGGTAAAATTACAGTGAGCATTGACTCATGGACGCGCGCATGGACACCACGCGTGCGCTCTCAGGGGTAAGGAGATCTGACGGTCTTTTGTCTTGTTAAATCTCCTTACCCTCCCACTGCGCACGCGCATATTGTAAAATCTCCTTACCCTCACTACACAGTGTGGTTCGGATTCATTGCTGGCTGGCTTCGATCAGGATCAGGTCGGTCGATCGAAGGCAGCCAGTAATGAATCTGAAGCGCGCTGTGTAGTGAGGGTAAGGAGATTTTACAATCCGCGCGTGCGCAGTCTGTCAGATCTCCTTACCCCTGAGAGCGCATGCACGGTTGGGTGCACGTCCATGAGTCAACACTCACTGTAATTTTACCCATGCCCTGGTACTGTGCTTCCGCAGAGGCGCATACCCCTGGAAATCACGTGGGGTAAGGGAATCTGACGAGGCAAGGTTTTCTGACAGAACACCGACACCATCTTCCGGCGACACACAGATCAGCTGATTAGCGAGAGTGTGGTGTGTAGCTGATCAGCTAATAAACCTGGACAACCCCTTTAATTGAATTCCATGACTAGGTGCATGGCCTGCCCTTTTTGTTAGTATAAAGTCTGCTAATAGAATGAAATATATAGCTTGCTGATGTCAAAAAGTCCCAGCTGCTTTTTATCTCTAGTCGCCCATCTCCCTCCATCTGCTATCTGTCTCTAACCCTATGGGCCCCCACCCCTGTCCTACTGCTGAGTCACTGTGGCTCCCTCTTCTACTGGTCTGGGATGGGACAGAAAGTCCCTATTTCTTCAGGCTGCCTGCATGTCAGTGGGTCTCAAGTTACAATGGTTTCAACATACAAGGCTTGTCCTGGAAGCACCACTGTATAAGGCCTCTTTCAGACGACAGTATGGCTTTTTCAGTGTTTTGCGGTCCGTTTTAAACGGATCCGTTTTTTTGTTTCCGTTGTGTTTCCGTTTCCGTTCCGTTTTTCCGTTCCGTTTTTCCGTATGGCAAATACAGTATACAGTAATTTCATAGAAAAAATTGGGCTGGGCATAACATTTTAAATAGATGGTTCCGCAAAAAACGGAACGGATACGGAAGACATACGGATGCATTTCCGTATGCATTCTGTTTTTTTGCGGACCCATAGACTTTAAGGGAGCAACGGAACGTGATTTGCAGCCAAATATAGGACATGTTCTATCTTTAAACGGAATGGAAAAACGGAAATAGGGAAACGGAATGCATACGGAACACATTCCGTTTTTTTTGCGGAACCATTGAAATGAATGGTTCCGTATACGGACCGTATACGGACCGCAAAAAACGGCCCGCAAAATGGAAAAAAAAAAACGGCCGTGTGAAAGAGGCCTAAGCCTCATGCACACGACCGTTGTTTTGGTCCGCAACAGAGCCGCAGTTTTTGTGGCTTGAATGCGGACCCATTCACTTCAATGAGGCCGCAAAAGATGCGGACAGCATCCGTGTTCCGTTGCTCCGTTCCGTGGTCTGCAAAACAATTATAACCTGTCCTATTCTTGTCCGTTTTGCGGACAAGAATAGGCAGTTATATAAATGGCTGTCCGTGCCGTTCCGCAAATTGCGGAACGCACGCGGCCCCCATCCGTGTTTTGCGGATGCGCAATTTGCGGACCGCAAAACACACAACGATCGTGTGCATGAGGCCTAACTAGGCTTATTTCCATCTCTGAAGGAAATTGTATACTGTAGTTAATTACATGCGAAACTGTTCTTGTTACAAACAGGGTTTATTTTCTCATTTGAATTTGTTATTAAGAATTTTAATGTCATGTTTTATTGATTTGTCTATACTAACAGTGTTCTATTATTTTTTTTATAGATCACAAGAACGACTATGGAGTTTAAAAAGCTCACCTCGTCCCCATATATGTAATAACAAACACTAGCATGGCATACAAATAAAATGTGCTTGAAATAAGGTTTCCATGAAGTTTTCATTTTTCTAGCAGAATCTGCAAAATGTTGGAGTATTTTGTAGTCAGTGTCACATTCCCTGACTGCTGACTGACTGCTTTCTTGTAGAAATAGCACCACACTGGTCCATAGGTTTGGTGTGGATCTGCAACCTTGATTCATTGAAGTTAATTGGGCTGAGCTGCAATACCGCACACATCCTGTGGACAGGTGTGGCACTGTTTTTGGAAGAAGAAATTCATATTTTTTTCTGTGAAAATGTATCTGTGAAACTCATTTAAAGAGGAAATTATGAAGCCAAGTGCAATGCAGCTATAGATTTTTACTATTAGTAATAATAACCTTTCTTCATTTAAAACTGTGCAACAGCACATTTACAGCATATTTTATATCATTCCCAAACAAACAAATAGAAAAAGCAGCACACATAAGTCGTCACTTCTCCAATTTACCCTGCCTACTTTGCTTGTCAAAAGACTGGGCACTCTGGAGTAGGACCCAGTCTCTCCTTTGTATGGTATGTGCCATAAAAATACTTCACTAGGTTAGAATACCCCTTTAAGGCTGGAATGACACATGTAGGTTATTTGCAATTTTTGGTGCAGTAGTTTGAGCCAAGCATAGGAGTGGATAAAGAATATGGGTATCAGGCTTTCCATTATACTTTTTATTCTTTGTGGATCTATTCCAGTGTTTGCATGTGCGATTCCAGCCTTAAAGGGGTTTGTCTTATCTCAGACAATGGGGGTATATTGCTAGGATATGCCCCAATTGTGTGAAGAGTGCATTACCCGCACCTAGTGTCGGACTGGAATACCTAGGGCCCACCAGTAAAATTTATTTCGGAGGCCCACCATACGGATACATTAAAATATAATAAAAAATCTAACAAGTTTTTTCATATAAACATAGGCTGGTTGAGGTGCTGTACATTGAATATAAGTATGTAGTGCAGTAAATCTAATGTGTTATGTGCCACTTGTGCAGGGGATGGGAGACTAGGAGCCCAACTTGCTCAGGGGCCCACCGGGGAATTCACCTGTACCCTTGTGGGCCAGTCCTAGGCTGCCCACAACTATATCGAGAATGGAGCCCATAAAGTGGTGGAGGGCGTACTGCGCTTGTGCAGCCGTCCTCCATTCATTTTCTATGGGGCCGCCGAAAATAGCTGAGTGCTGTCTCGGCTATTTCCTTTGGGCGCATAGAAGTGAATGGGAGTGGTGGCGGGTCATTCACGGTGCACTCCCATTCACTTCCATGGGGAGAAAGCTTAGTGGTGGCTGGACCGGAGTCCTCTACCCACCACATTGCGGGGCTCCGTTCCCGATATAGGTGCCGGTCCCAGAGGTGGGACCTGCACCTATAAGACAATGGGGGCATATCATAGCACTTTGCCCCCATTGTCTGAGAAGAGACAACCCCTTCAAGAAAATATTCTTCTACTGTTAAAATTTCCATCAATGGCAATGACTTATCGTTCTGCTCATCATCAGCTATCTGGTTCAGAAATAGAATGCCAGAACTGGAAACATATGTGTTCCACACATAGAAATAGAACAAAAGAAACAATAGAAGGAATGTAACTTTGTAGAACAGTGCAGAATAACATGCCATTAAGGGCCTGATGTACACTATATGAACAAAAGTATTTTGGTACCTACACGTTACACCTGCTGGAGTTTTATGACCATCCCATAATAAATGCATGGGTATTAATATGACAATTGTATTAGGCTAACAATCTAAGATTTAAAAAAAAAGTCCAGGATTGCAGCACTAGCTCTACTGCATTGGGAGATAAAGCCTTTAGAAATGGATTTAGTATTGATAGCAGCTAATAGCTAGTTTGAACTGCCTTCATTCCCAACCGATTTGTAAAGGTTATCTCCCTACCTATAGCAGCTAATGCTGCATCTCCCAATGTAGAACATCTAGCGCTGTGATCCTGTTGTTTTTTAAGCTTGGATTTTCAACTTTTAAACAAGACCTGGCTCACATTTCTAACTACTACACAGCCTGAGATATGAAAGGTTGAAGCAGCCTACCCCCTTCAGCTGGCTGTGTTCCCAGCTATCCTGGGAAAGAATAGGGCACGGCAGTGTGGAAACTGACAAGGAGGAGAGAAATAAACATCCTCTCTCGTGACCTCAAGGGGAGGGTAACATGGATTTTTGTGCCTGTTTCCTGTCCCTCTCTCCTTCATCAATCAGAGAGCATATTTGCTCTCCTTTTTTCCAAAAGGAAAGCAGATAATTTTTTTTTGTCAATTCTCTTTTTATTATTTATTTATTATTATAAAGACAAATATGTTACAGCATCAAAAACATGGTAATGTGTACATATGACAACAAATATTCCATATGTGCCCCGGAGGGTCTTGGCAGAAACAAAAACACAGCAAGGAACACTGCTCCCAATGAAGCCCTGGATAGGATAATCTATCTACTGAACAATAGTAAACTAATGCGCGCCTGACATAGGCGCTTCTGGAATGTGTGTTTCTGGAGTGAACGTTTCTGTAACAGACTCATAAGCCCTGAACGTCCTCAACACCCTTCTCATACGTCAGACAGATAAGGTTGTACGTCTACACCGGTGGAGAAGGTTAGCTGTTTTAGTGGATAGTTAAAAGCACATGGAATAAAAAGGCGTTATTGGTCTCACTGACCATTTGTAAATACTATATGTCCCAGAGGCGCAGAAGTCATCCCAGGGGCCCCATATCTTCAGAAATCGTGTGTAGTGATGAGCGGGAGGTGCCATATTCAATTTTGCGATATTTTGCGAATATTAGATTGAATATTCGTCTTATATTTGTCGAAATCGAATATTCGGCATTATTCTATTTATCGCGAATAATATGCGAATTAATTATTTGCGCATTGCGATTTTCTTTTAACTGTATAAGGCAACTTTCCTATTGGTTGGCTATTGCTATGGATAATATGTGTATTTTACGAATATTCGCTATATTGCTTTAACTTTTTTTTTTTTAATTTGATGAATATTCTAAAAAACTAAGTTACAGCAATATAGCGAATACGGTATTCATAAAATACACATATAGACTGTAATTTAGCTGATATAGTGCTATAATCTTTTTTTTATAGTCAAATTTTTTTTGCCTCTTCTGAACTACAGTTTTGAAAAAAATGTACACTATAAAACAAAAATACTATAGCACTATATTAGGTAAATTACAGTCTATATGTGTATTTTACGAATATTCTTTATATTGCTATAACTTAGTTTTTTAGAATATGACTAGAGTTGAGCGAACACCTGGATGTTCGGGTTCGAGAAGTTCGGCCGAACTTCCCGGAAATGTTCGGGTTCGGGATCCGAACCCAAACCGAAATTCGTCCCGAACCCGAACCCCATTGAAGTCAATGGGGACCCGAACTTTTGGGCACTAAAAAGGCTGTAAAACAGCCCAGGAAAGAGCTAGAGGGCTGCAAAAGGCAGCAACATGTAGGTAAATCCCCAGCAAACAAATGTGGATAGGGAAATGAATTAAAATTAAAATAAAAAAAATAAAAATGAACCAATATCAATTGGACAGAGGTCCCATAGCAGAGAATCTGGCTTCAGGTCAGCAGAGAATCAGTCTCTTCATGCCATAGCAAAGAATCTGGCTTCATGTCAGCAGAGAATCAGTCTCTTCATGCCATAGCAGAGAATCTGGCTTCATGTCAGCGCAGAATCAGTCTTCATGTCATGGCAGAGAATCAGGCTTCACGTCACCCACCACTGGAACAGGCCACTGTCACACATTTAGGCCCCGGCACCCAGACAGAGGAGAGCGGTCCCGTAACAGAGAATCTGGCCTTATGTCAGCGCAGAATCTGTCTTCATGTCATAGCAGAGAATCAGGCTTCACGTCACCCACCACTGGAAAAGGCCACTGTCACACATTTAGGCCCAGGCACCCAGGCAGAGGAGAGAGGTCCCGTAACAGAGAATCTGGCCTTATGTCAGCGCAGAATCTGTCTTCATGTCATAGCAGAGAATCAGGCTTCACGTCAGCCACCACTGGAACAGGCCACTGTCACACATTTAGGCCCAGGCACCCAGGCAGAGGAGAGCGGTCCCGTAACAGAGAATCTGGCCTTATGTCAGCGCAGAATCTGTCTTCATGTCATAGCAGAGAATCAGGCTTCACGTCACCCACCACTGGAACAGGCCACTGTCACACATTTAGGCCCAGGCACCCAGGCAGAGGAGAGAGGTCCCGTAACAGAGAATCTGGCCTTATGTCAGCGCAGAATCTGTATTCATGTCATAGCAGAGAATCAGGCTTCACGTCACCCACCACTGGAACAGGCCACTGTCACACATTTAGGCCCCGGCACCCAGACAGAGGAGAGCGGTCCCGTAACAGAGAATCTGGCCTTATGTCAGCGCAGAATCTGTATTCATGTCATAGCAGAGAATCAGGCTTCACGTCAGCCACCACTGGAACAGGCCACTGTCACACATTTAGGCCCAGGCACCCAGGCAGAGGAGAGAGGTCCCGTAACAGAGAATCTGGCCTTTTGTCAGCGCAGAATCTGTATTCATGTCATAGCAGAGAATCAGGCTTCACGTCACCCACCACTGGAACAGGCCACTGTCACACATTTAGGCCCCGGCACCCAGACAGAGGAGAGCGGTCCCGTAACAGAGAATCTGGCCTTATGTCAGCGCAGAATCTGTCTTCATGTCATAGCAGAGAATCAGGCTTCACGTCAGCCACCACTGGAACAGGCCACTGTCACACATTTAGGCCCAGGCACCCAGGCAGAGGAGAGAGGTCCCGTAACAGAGAATCTGGCCTTATGTCAGCGCAGAATCTGTCTTCATGTCATAGCAGAGAATCAGGCTTCACGTCAGCCACCACTGGAACAGGCCACTGTCACACATTTAGGCCCAGGCACCCAGACAGAGGAGAGGTTCATTCAACTTTGGGTTGCCCCGCAATATAATGGTAAAATGAAATTAAAAATAGTATTGAATGAGGAAGTGCCCTGGAGTAGAATAATATATTGTTAAGGGGAGGTAGTTAATATCTAATCTGCACAAGGGATGGACAGGTCCTGTGGGATCCATGCCTGGTTCATTTTTATGAACGTCAGCTTGTCCACATTGGCTGTAGACAGGCGGCTGCGTTTGTCTGTAATGACGCCCCCTGCCGTGCTGAATACACGTTCAGACAAAACGCTGGCCGCCGGGCAGGCCAGCACCTCCAAGGCATAAAAGGCTAGCTCTGGCCACGTGGACAATTTGGAGACCCAGAAGTTGAATGGGGCCGAACCATCAGTCAGTACGTGGAGGGGTGTGCACAGGTACTGTTCCACCATGTTAGTGAAATGTTGCCTCCTGCTAACACGTTCCGTATCAGGTGGTGGTGCACTTAGCTGTGGCGTGTTGACAAAACTTTTCCACATCTCTGCCATGCTAACCCTGCCCTCAGAGGAGCTGGGCGTGACACAGCTGCGTTGGCGACCTCTTGCTCCTTCTCTGCCTTCGCCTTGGGCTTCCACTGGTTCCCCTGTGACATGTGGGAATGCTCTCAGTAGCGCGTCTACCAACGTGCGCTTGTACTCGCGCATCTTCCTATCACGCTCCAGTGTAGGAAGTAAGGTGGGCACATTGTCTTTGTACCGGGGATCCAGCAGGGTGGCAACCCAGTAGTCCGCACACGTTAAAATGTGGGCAACTCTGCTGTCGTTGCGCAGGCACTGCAGCATGTAGTCGCTCATGTGTGCCAGGCTGCCCAGAGGTAAGGACAAGCTGTCCTCTGTGGGAGGCGTATCGTCATCGTCCTGTGTTTCCCCCCAGCCACGCACCAGTGATGGGCCCGAGCTCCTTTGGGTGCCACCCCGCTGTGAACATGCTTCATCCTCATCCTCCTCCACCTCCTCCTCATCCTCGTCCTCCTCGTCCTCCAGTAGTGGGCCCTGTCTGGCCACATTTGTACCTGGCCTCTGGTGTTGCAAAAAACCTCCCTCTGAGTCACTTCGAAGAGACTGGCCTGAAAGTGCTAAAAATGACCCCTCTTCCTCCTCTTCCTCCTGGGCCACCTCCTCTTCCATCATCGCCCTAAGTGTTTTCTCAAGGAGACATAGAAGTGGTATTGTAACGCTGATAACGGCGTCATCGCCACTGGCCATGTTGGTGGAGTACTCGAAACAGCGCAACAGGGCACACAGGTCTCGCATGGAGGCCCAGTCATTGGTGGTGAAGTGGGTCTGATCCGCAGTGAGACTGACCCGTGCGTGCTGCAGCTGAAACTCCACTATGGCCTGCTGCCGCTCGCACAGTCTGTCCAGCATATGCAAGGTGGAGTTCTACCTGGTGGGCACGTCGCATATGAGGCGGTGAGCGGGAAGGCCGAAGTTACGCTGTAGCGCAGACAGGCGAGCAGCGGCAGGGTGTGAACGCCGGAAGCGTGAACAGACGGCCCGCACTTTATGCAGCAGCTCTGACATGTCGGGGTAGTTGCGAATGAACTTCTGCACCACCAAATTCAGCACATGCGCCAGGCAAGGGATGTGCGTCAAACCGGCTAGTCCCAGAGCTGCAACGAGATTTCGCCCATTATCGCACACCACCAGGCCGGGCTTGAGGCTCACCGGCAGCAACCACTCGTCGGTCTGTTGTTCTATACCCCGCCACAACTCCTGTGCGGTGTGGGGCCTGTCCCCCAAACATATGAGTTTCAGAATGGCCTGCTGACATTTACCCCGTGCTGTGCTGAAGTTGGTGGTGAAGGTGTGTGGCTGACTGGATGAGCAGGTGGAAGAAGAGGAGGAGGAAGCTGAGTAGAAGGAGGAGGAGACAGGAGGCAAAGAATGTTGCCCTGCGATCCTTGGCGGCGGAAGGACGTGCGCCAAATAGCTCTCCGCCTGGGGCCCAGCCGCCACCACATTTACCCAGTGTGCAGTTAGGGAGATATAGCGTCCCTGGCCGTGCTTACTGGTCCACGTATCTGTGGTTAGGTGGACCTTGCCACAGATGGCGTTGCGCAGTGCACACATGATTTTATCGGACACTTGTTTGTGCAGGGAAGGCACGGCTCTCTTGGAGAAGTAGTGGCGCTTGGGAACAACATACTGTGGGACAGCAAGTGACATGAGCTGTTTGAAGCTGTGTGTGTCCACCAGCCTAAATGACAGCATTTCATAGGCCAGTAGTTTAGAAATGCTGGCATTCAGGGCCAGGGATCGAGAGTGGCTAGGTGAGAATTTACGCTTTCTCTCAAATGTTTGTGAGATGGAGAGCTGAACGCTGCCATGTGACATGGTTGAGATGCTTGGTGACGCAGGTGGTGGTGTTGGTGGTACATCCCATGTTTGCTGGGCGGCAGGTGCCAACGTTCCTCCAGAGGCGGAGGAAGAGGCCGAGGCGGCGGCAGCAGCAGCAGAAGAGGCCGAGGCGGCAGCAGCAGAAGAGGTAGCAGGGGGAGCCTGAGTGACTTCCTTGTTTTTAAGGTGTTTACTCCACTGCAGTTCATGCTTTGCATGCAGGTGCCTGGTCATGCAGGTTGTGCTAAGGTTCAGAACGTTAATGCCTCGCTTCAGGCTCTGATGGCACAGCGTGCAAACCACTCGGGTCTTGTCGTCAGCACATTGTTTGAAGAAGTGCCATGCCAGGGAACTCCTTGAAGCTGCCTTTGGGGTGCTCGGTCCCAGATGGCGGCGGTCAGTAGCAGGCGGAGTCTCTTGGCGGCGGGTGTTCTGATTTTGCCCACTGCTCCCTCTTTTGCTACGCTGTTGGCTCGGTCTCACCACTGCCTCTTCCTCCGAACTGTGAAAGTCAGTGGCACGACCTTCACTCCATGTGGGGTCTAGGACCTCATCGTCCCCTGCATCGTCTTCCACCCAGTCTTGATCCCTGACCTCCTGTTCAGTCTGCACACTGCAGAAAGACGCAGCAGTTGGCACCTGTGTTTCGTCATCATCAGAGACGTGCTGAGGTGGTATTCCCATGTCCTCATCATCAGGAAAAATAAGTGGTTGTGCGTTAGTGCATTCTATCTCTTCCACCCCTGGGGAAGGGCTAGGTGGATGCCCTTGGGAAACCCAGCCAGCAGAGTCTCCAAACAGCATAAGAGACTGCTGCATAACTTGAGGCTCAGACAGTTTCCCTGATATGCATGGGGGTGATGTGACAGACCGATGGGCTTGGTTTTCATGCGCCATCTGTGCGCTTTCTGCAGAAGACTGGGTGGGAGATAATGTGAACGTGCTGGATCCACTGTCGGCCACCCAATTGACTAATGCCTGTACCTGCTCAGGCCTTACCATCCTTAGAACGGCATTGGGCCCCACCAAATATCGCTGTAAATTCTGCTGGCTACTGGGACCTGAGGTAGTTGGTTCACTAGGACGTGTGGCTGTGGCAGAACGGCCACGTCCTCTCCCAGCACCAGAGGGTCCACTAACACCACCACGACCATGTCCACGTCCGCGTCCCTTATTAGATGTTTTTCTCATTGTTCCCGTTCACCACAATTTTGAGAATGGCAAATTTGGGAATGCTTTTTCAACCCAGAACAAAAAGTCTGCTTTTACGGTCACTACAAATAACTTGACCAGCTAAAACTGTGCAGATTTGGTTGAATAGAGATGTGAGACCTGTTTTTTTTTTTGCGCTGTGTGACAGTTATAGGTTTAATCACAGAATGACACTTCTATCAGCACACTAGCGTGTGTCTTAGGTTTTTCTGAATGACACTATCAATAACTTCAATGTAAGATTTTCTTTTTTGGATGGATTTCAAGTAGGCCTCAAATACCACAAACTAGTTATTTTCAGAATGGCAAATTTGGGAATGCTTTTTCAACCCAGAACAAAAAGTCTGCTTTTACGGTCACTACAAATAACTTGACCAGCTAAAACTGTGCAGATTTGGTTGAATAGAGATGTGAGACCTGTTTTTTTTTGCTCTGTGTGACAGTTATAGGTTTAATCACAGAATGACACTTCTATCAGCACGCTAGCGTGTGTCTTAGGTTTTTCTGAATGACACTATCAATAACTTCAATGTAAGATTTTCTTTTTGGGATAGATTTCAAGTAGGCCTCAAATACCACAAACTAGTTATTTTCAGAATGGCAAATTTGGGAATGCTTTTTAAACCCAGAACAAAAAGTCTGCTTTTACGGTCACTACAAATAACTTGACCAGCTAAAACTGTGCAAAAAATAACCAGACTGTTGATGGTTAAATGCACTTTGGTGACACAGGCTCAGCCTGCAGCTGATGTAGGATATAGCACAAAATAACCACACTATCGATGGTTAAATACACTTGGTCACAAAATGGCCGCTGATCACCCCAGAAAAAAAGTAATCTAAAAACGCTCTGGGCAGCCTCAAAAAAGTGAGCAAGTCAATAATAGCACTTCAATGATCCACAGCTGCAGATCGATCACAGAATGAAGTCTTTTGGAGGAGTTAATCTGCCTAATCTCGCCCTAACGTCGCAGCTGCAACCTCTCCCTATACTGATCATAGCAGAGTGACGTGCGGCGCTACGTGACTCCAGCTTAAATAGAGGCTGGGTCACATGGTGCACTGGCCAATCACAGCCATGCCAATAGTAGGCATGGCTGTGATGGCCTCTTGGGCCAAGTAGTATGACGCTTGTTGATTGGCTGCTTTGCAGCCTTTCAAAAAGTGCCAAGAAAAAGCCGAACACCGAACCCGAACCCGGACTTTTACGAAAATGTTCGGGTTCGGGTCCGTGTCACGCACACCCCAAAATTCGGTACGAACCCGAACTATACAGTTCGGGTTCGCTCATCCCTAAATATGACGAATATGACAAATATGACGAATATTTTAAAAAACAAAGTTATAGCAATATAGCGAATATATTCGTTATTTAGAATATTCGTCTTTTTTTTTCAATGTGTACTGTTATTCCACTTTGGCATACTGCTCCCCGACAAGCGCCTGTGGGTTAGAATATACCATCGGATCTGAGTTTTCACGATCTCAGGGAAAACTCAAATCCGATGGTATTTTCTAACCCACAGGCGTTCCCATGGTGACGGGGACGCTTGTCTCGGAGAAGTATGCAAACAACTGTACAGATAGGAAAAAATAATGGGAATATTATAAAAAACTTACCGTATATATTCACTATATTGCTATATATTCGATTTTTAGAATATTCTTCATTTTAAACATGATTCCTTCCTGCTTAAGTTGCTTGTGGGCTAATGACTCATTGAAGAAGGGAGGAATCTTTTTTTCAGATGTAAAAAAATGACGAATATTCGAAATAGTGAATATATAGCACTATATTCGAAATATTCGCAAATTAGCGAAGTTGCGATATTCGCGATTAATATTTGCTATTCGAATATTCGAGCGCAACACTAATCGTGTGTTCATCTGAAGGGTGTGGGCTATTAGTTCCTCCATTCTCTGATATAACATTACTTTCTCAAACCATTCCTCGAGGGTCGGAGGGACCATAGATTTCCAGTGCGAGGAATCACTGCCTTCGCCGCTTGAATGATATATTTTAGAAGTGAGTTTTTATATGCAGGGATGGTGAGGTTGAATACATATGGGAGAAAGGATTCTGGCGTGTTTGGCTTTGGAAAGCCTGTTATTTTAAGAATGGCTTTATGGACAGAGTCCCAAAACTCACATAGGGCTGGGCATTACCACTAAATGTGCAACAGTGTACCCTCCGAAGGCCCACACCTCCAACATCTATCTGTGACCGAGGAGAACCACTTATGTAGCAATGTCTGTACGCTGTACCCCTGGGACACGATCTTATAACAAGTTTCCTGTGCTCTTGTGGCTAAAAGTGCCTTCTGTGAAAAGATGAAACATCTAAGCCACTGAGAGGAGGTAAATTGAATACCTAAATCCTGTTCCCATGCTGCACAGAACGGTGGTGGTAAGGAAGATCTCTGCTAGAGAATTAGTTTATACATAAAGGAAATGTCTCGGAACACAGCCGAAGGGGCCAGACAGCCTTGCTTAAATTCCTGGTAAGATTATGAGAAACACGCATAGAGGTATAGAAGTGTTGCAGTTGGAGATATTCAAAGATGTACCTTTGTGTGGAGGGTGTATCACCTAGTACAGAGGCCAGGAGTTTCAGAGAAGCCCCCGAGAGAAACTGTCAGAAATGCAGAGGAGAGGTTGTGATGCCTGTGAGAAAGGGGGCAGTGGAGGATCCTGGGGGGAATGGGGGGTGGTCAGTAATGGGGGTAAAGGGTCTCTATGAGAGAAGATTCTGAGCCAATGGCCCCTAGTGTTGCAAACGTATGATTGGAAGTAAAAGAGAGAGAGAGTCATAGAGTCCTTAAAAAAGCCAGGGGAGAACAGATAACGCGCAGGACGCTAAGTCCCTCGCTTTATTAACCCACGCTTTCTGGGAAGTAAGACTAAATATGTCCAAAAGCTGGGCATAAGCCGTAGAGTGGTAATATAGCCTACAGTCCGGGAGGCCAACCCCACCCCCATCCTTGGTGCAGGCCAAAACTTCCCAGTGTATTTGTGGCTTACCAGGGGACCATACAAATTTCAGGAAACGTCTGCGAATCTGGGTCCAGAAGGAGAGGGATCCGGATGGGGATGGTCTGCAGGAGGTAAAGCAGTTTGAGCAAAAGATTCATTTTTAATATGCTGATCTGTCCAAACCATGAAAAGTCTTTCAGGTGCCAAATCTTTTTGGAATCGAGCCAGAAGTGGAGGAAAATTATCTCTAAACAGGTGCGACAAAACAGAACTTATTTTAATCCCTAAGTAAGTAATGCCTTTAGTAGGCCAGGAGAAAGGGAAGGAGGCTTTAAGTGAAGCAACTAAGTCCGGCCCTAAGAAGACATTCAGGGCATGAGATTTGGACATATTGATCTTGAAGTCAGACCACGCCCCAAAATGAGACAATTCCGCCTGAAGACATGGGAGAGGGATACATGGATTGATAATATATAGTAATAGGTCATCCGCAAAGGCAGCACACTTATACTCCTGATTTCCTATTTGGATGCCCTTAATATCAGGATTATCACATATCGTGGACAATAGATGTTCCATGACCAGGACATATAGTAAAGGAGACAATGGGCAGCCTTGGTGGGTGCCATTGTGGATGGAAAAGGAGGGGGAAAGAGTTCTGTTAACTTTTATCCTCGCCGACAGTGTTTAATATAAACTCAGTATTTTGGACATGAACCAGGGGCCTAGAATGTTATTAAATATCGATAGGAGGGCGGGAAAAAACTGAGATTGTTGTAACATCTGCAGTTCTCCAGATCATCCAAGTGTTGTTGAAGGGCATGAATTTGCGTCTCTTGGATCCGAGTGACAGCTTGAATGGCTTTCACATCAGCGGACGCCACCGTGTGGTCTTGAGCAATGGAGTCCACATAGTTGGTAAGAGTAGATAAATCTGTTCGAAACTGGGCAAATTCCTACTTGCATTCTTGTAAGATATTAGCCATAAGTCCTAGAAAAGTCCTCTTTAGATGGTAAGGAGCAAATAAGAGCACGTAAATGGTAGGTGGTCTGGAGTCCTCATCAGATGCTGTTGTAAATGACCGGGCCTTCACAGGCAAATGGTTTATAGGGTTTTGAGAATGGGAGGTAGTGTGGAGGGGCCCCTGGGGTTTGGGGCTTGGCAAATAGGTATCAAGAGAGAGTCCTGGTGTCATGGCTCGGGACCTGTCCCACGATGACCCGGTCGACCAATAGTAGGACGCTGCTAGGGAGGCGCTAGGTGAATCTGGCGGAGAGAGGGGGCACCTGGGGTGCCGCCCGCGGTCGTAAAAGGCCAAAGCCAGGTCCTGTTGGTGTTGGTATACTGCCTCGGTGTTCACCAATTCCAGGAATCTAGGCCCTGGGTGCTGTGAAGGAGGGGTACACAATGCTGCAGTGCAGGGGTGGACGGACGAGCTGGGTAAGTTTTGAGGCCAAAAAGATTGCTCCCTGGGTCTCAGTGCAGATACTGGGGGCGAGAGGGGGCAGGAGAGGACAGTGAGGCAAGGGCAGTGCGCATCAGCGGGGAAGAGGGTACTTGCAGGCTTGCCTGGGGAGGTGCGAAGCTCTCGCCCATCGGCTGGTCCTCATCTTTGTCAATGCCAGGAGGAGCCGCGGCCTCCAGCTTGTCCTCCGAGAGCGGGTGCTGGCGGCCATTTTGCACTTCATGCGCCAGAGAAGCTGTTTAGTTGGGCGGAAAGTCAGGCCCAGGAGGTGCCTCGCATTCAGGTCGGGCCGTAGGTGGTGCAGAGAGGGATCGCTGTTCCCTTGCATTTGGAGACTGGGTCCCATTTGGCTGGGCGGACACTTCGGCAAGCCGCGTGGAGAGGGAGCCGCCACCATCTTGAGGCAAGCAGGCCGGGTTTAGTGGCATTCCGGCCTGTCTGGAGAAGTAAGCGCACAAGTAAGGGGTAAGGGAAGCAGATGGACGGGCTCGACCCTTTTTAGTAGTTTTCCCCATCATTGAGATCAGGTGCGGGCTTGTTTTAATCAGGGGTGCAGCGGAGCTCACATCGAGCACGTCCTCACACTTTCATCGCTGGCCACGCCCCACCCAGATTGTGTTTTTAAAGAAACAACATTTTCTAACTAAAGGAATAAAGAGATGTATTCACACTATATGATAACTGAACAGTGTTAACAAGTGAGAAAGGCATTAATGTGACAAGCAACTCAATCTGCTGGAATTGGCAGGCGTTTCCGGGGGTGCCGGCTCCTAGGTGTCTTCCAAGGGGATGCTTCAGGCAGCTTGGGAAGCTCTGCTATGTCAGTAATCTGGAGCCAGGAACGAATATCTAAGGGGTCCAGGCTGATAGTCTCACTGAAAGGTATGATATCTTCAGGTCGACGGATATATTTGGTAGTACCTTGTACTGTGAACGCTAGGCCACAGGGAAATAGCAAGTGGTAAGGGTATCCCTTTGCTCGGGCATCTGTCATCGGTTTCAGCTGACTTCTTTTGTTAAGGGTGACTTGCGATAGGTTTTGGAAAAACGCTTTAGGTGAACCCTCAAAGGTTTAGTCTTTTGCGTCCCTAGCAGCCCATAATAGAGGGTCCCTGTGGTAAGAGTTAAAGAGGACCTTTCACTAGTTTAAATACTAAAAACTAACTATATCAGTGGGCAGAGCGGCGCCCAGGGGTCCCCCTGCACTTACTAGTATGTCTGCGCGCCACTCCGTTCGCCCGGTATAGGCTCCGGTGTATGCAGCTCCCTCTGTTGTACTTGGCGGAGTTTTTGTATTAGGGTTGTCCCTTGCTGCAGCGCTGGCCAATCGTAGCGCACAGCTCATAGCCTGGGAGCAAGGGACAACCCTAATACAAAAACTCTGCCCATTACAACAGAGGGAGCTGCAGACACCGGAGCCTATACCGGGCGAACGGAGCGGCGCCCAGACATACTAGTAAGTGCAGGCGGACCCCTGGGAGCCGCTCTGCCCACTGATATAGTTAGTTTTTAGTTTTTAAACTAGTGAAAGGTCCTCTTTAAGGATCTTACAGATAATGTCTCTTAGTGGTTCGCCGTCTTTCGGTTTAGTTTTTAGTGCCCCATGAGCTCATTCTGGCACCAGATCTCCAGCAATATTTTGGGGCATCAAGGGGTGCAAGATGGAGTATGTGGTATCCATTACGTCCATTGTAGTGGCAGATTCCAGTACTCCCTTTATTCTCAAATTATTCCTTCGGCCTCTATTATCCTGGTCCTCTATGTAGGCTAGTAGACTATTCATATGCACCTGGCATGCGAGTAGAGCTGCTGTTGTAGCCTCTCCATGGGCAATCAGTGAAATCTGGTTTCCTTCCAGGTGTTCAACTGGACCACAAATTTCTCTAACATCCTGTTTAATATCTGAAAGTTCAGAGAGTACGGGCTGCAGAGCCACTTCTATGATCTTTTGCAAAGTCTTATAGGTTGTGTGCAGCTGTGAGTCCGTGGTATTCTTCCCTACCATGACTTTCTGCATCTGAGGATTCCAGGTCAGCAGACTGAGCTGCAGCTGCATGTTGTTTTTGAGACGGTTTAGGGTGACGGGATCTCTTGCGGAAAAACTTTTGTAAGTCGTGTTGCATTTTTTGTTGTTTTGGCGTGCTAGCCATTTCTGGTTTTCCCACTTTCCCCATATCAAACACAGTAAACACAGTCCAATAAAAAATTGGAGCAGACCACCTCAGGTTGGTCGTGGCAGAACAAGTAGGAGCGCAAATCTGAGACAACAGGTCCAGACTAAGTCCTTACTTCAAAAGTATAGCCCCAGTGTGTCTGTAAATGGTGTTAAGCGTTGCGGCCTCCAAATGCCACTGTGGGTTGTGGTGGCTCTAGATTGACTGTGTGCCGCCTGGTGGAAGTGAGTAGGCCCACAGAGCAAAGGGTCGCTTCAAGTGGTATTCGGGGTTACACCCGTCTGCTGCAGTGCAGGGCGTCTGCAGTAAGGTGGAACCGGTGCTAGGAGAGGGACATGGGGGAAAAGGTGCTCACCAACAAGGCAGAAGTCCGGGATCCTTCAGGATGAATGTTGCGTCACCACGTGTAGCCGAAAATACAGGCAGGGGATTCATTCAGGCTCGATCTCGGCTAGGCCGAAAATGGTATGGCGTCTGTTCGGCCCCCAAAGCGGCTCAAAATGTTCCTATTCGCATGCGGAGAGTCACTGTGATGGTGGGAGACTCAATGGGGTATAGCTGCCAGGTCAAACAGGGAGGAATAGATAGCAGTCTTGTGGAGCTCTCACTGCGTGCGGCTGGTCTCCTCAAGCACTAGGGCACACCCTCCTGGAAAGCTAATTATTGATGCTATGACCCAGACATTTACCAACGTTCAGATCAAGGCGATAAATATGTCACACCCAACATTTGTACTCCACATACAAACATAGCAGTCTCCATTTTAGGCCTCATGCACACAACCGTTTTTTTTGTGTTCCGTGATCCGTGACCGTTTTTTCTTCCGTGGGTCTTCCTTGATTTTTGGAGGATCCACGGACATGAAAAAAAAGTCGTTTTGGTGTCCGCCTGGCCGTGCGGAGCCAAACGGATCCGTCCTGACTTACAATGCAAGTCAATGTGGACGGATCCGTTTGACGTTGACACAATATGGTGCAATTGCAAACAGATCCGTCCCCTATTGACTTTCAATGTAAAGTTAGGAGTTAATATACCATAGGATCGGAGTTTTCTCCAATCCGATGGTATATTTTAACTTGAAGCATCCCCTTCACCATGGGAACGCCTCTATGTTAGAATATACCATCGGATTTGAGTTACATCGTGAAACTCAGATCCGACAGTATATTCTAACACAGAGGCGTTCCCATAGTGATGGGGACGCTTCAAGTTAGAATATACTACGAACTGTGTACATGACTGCCCCCTGCTGCCTGGCAGCACCCGATCTCTTACAGAGGGCTGTGATCAGCACAATTAACCCCTCAGGTGCCGCACCTGAAGGGGTTAATTGTGCGTATCATAGCCCCCCTGTAAGAGATCAGGGGCTGCCAGGCAGCAGGGGGAACACCCCCCTCCCTCCCCAGTTTGCGCCCCCCCTCCCTCCCTCTATTGCATTATCATTGGTGGCCAGTGTGCGGCCCCCCCCGGCCCCCCTCCCTCCCTCTATTGTATTATCATTGGTGGCCAGTGTGCGCCCCCCCGGCCCCCCCTCTATTGTATTAATATCATTGGTGGCCAGTGTGCGGCCTCCCCTCTCTCCCCCCCTACCCCCGATCATTGGTGGCAGCGGAGAGTTCCGATCGGAGTCCCAGTTTAATCGCTGGGGCTCCGATCGGTAACCATGGCAACCAGGATGCTACTGCAGTCCTGGTTGCCATGGTTACTTAGCAATATTAGAAGCATCATACTTACCTGCTGCGCTGTCTCTGACCGGTCGGGAGCTCCTCCTACTGGTAAGTGACAGGTCTGTGCGGCGCATTGCTTAATGATCTGTCACTTACCAGAAGGAGGAGCTCCCGTCCGGTCACAGACAGCGCAGCAGGTAAGCCACCTCCTCAGACGAGCTCCACTCCGCCCTTCGTTCTCCACCTCTGCTCACAGGACACGGGTTAACCCTTTCAGCACTCTAATTAGTAAGAGCAGTTCCTTTATTCAATAGAGGGAGGGGGCGGGGGGGGCGCACACTGGCCACCAAAGATAACACAATAGAGGGAGGGAGGGGGGGCCGGGGGGGGGCCGCACTGGCCACCAATGATATTAATACAATAGAGGGAGGGGTGTCCGGGGGGGCCGCACTGGCCACCAATGAAATTAAAACTGGGGAGGGAGGGGTGTGTGCCCCCTGCTGCCTGGCAGCCCCTGATCTCTTACAGGGGGCTATGATACGCACAATTAACCTCTTCAGGTGCAGCACCTGAGGGGTTAATTTTGCGGATCACAGCCCCCTGTAAGAGATCGGGTGCTGCCAGGCAGCAGGGGGCAGTCATGTACACAGTTTGTAGTATATTCTAACTAGAAGCGTCCCCATCACTATGGGAACGCCTCTGTGTTAGAATATACTGTCGGATTTGAGTTTTCACGAAGTGAAAACTCAGCTCTGAAAAAGCTTTTATGCAGACGGATCTTCAAATCCGTCTGTATGAAAGTAGCCTACGGACACGGATCACGGACACGGATGCCAATCTTGTGTGCATCCGTGTTTTTTCACGGACCCATTGACTTGAATGGGTTCGTGAACCGTTGTCCGTCAAAAAAATAGGACAGGTCATATTTTTTAGACGGACAGGATACACGGATCACGGAGGCGGATGACAAACGGTGCATTTTCCGAGTTTTCAACGGACCCATTGAAAGTCAGAAAATCACGGAAAACGGAACAACGGCCACGGGTGCACACAACGGTCGTGTGCATGAGGCCTTACACTGTTTCTCTTGTCTATATCCTTTCTTTATCAAACCATATGTGGAAAGCTTCTCTAGCAATACCTGTTGGACTCTACAGTAATATTTATAACGATTATTACTAGAGAGGAATCTAATATACACTCACCTAAAGAATTATTAGGAACACCATACTAATACGGTGTTGGACCCCCTTTTGCCTTCAGAACTGCCTTAATTCTACGTGGCATTGATTCAACAAGGTGCTGATAGCATTCTTTAGAAACGTTGGCCCATATTGATAGGATAGCATCTTGCAGTTGATGGAGATTTGAGGGATGCACATACAGGGCATGAAGCTCCCGTTCCACCACATCCCAAAGATGCTCTATTGGGTTGAGATCTGGTGACTGTGGGGGCCATTTTAGTACAGTGAACTCATTGTCATGTTCAAGAAACCAATTTGAAATGATTCGAGCTTTGTGACATGGTGCATTATCCTGCTGGAAGTAGCCATCAGAGGATGAGAACATGGTGGTCATGAAGGGATGGACATGGTCAGAAACAATGCTCAGGTAGCCCGTGGCATTTAAACGATGCCCAATTGGCACTAAGGGGCCTAAAGTGTGCCCAGAAAACATCCCCCACACCATTACACCACCACCAGCCTGCACAGTGGTAACAAGGCATGATGAATACATGTTCTCATTCTGTTTACGCCAAATTCGGACTCTACCATTTGAATGTCTCAACAGAAATCGAGACTCATCAGACCAGGCAACATTTTTCCAGTCTTCAACAGTACAATTTTGGTGAGCTTGTGCAAATTGTAGCCTCTTTTTCCTATTTGTAGTGGAGATGAGTGGTACCCGGTGGGGTCTTCTGCTGTTGTAGCCTATCCGCCTCAAGGTTGTGCGTGTTGTGGCTTCACAAATGCCTTGCTGCATACCTCGGTTGTAACGAGTGGTTATTTCAGTCAACGTTGCTCTTCTATCAGCTTGAATCGGTCGGCCCATTCTCCTCTGACCTCTAGCATTCACAAGGCATTTTTGCCCACAGGACTGCCGCATACTGGATGTTTTTCCCTTTTCACACCATTCTTTGTAAACCCTAGAAATAGTTGTGCATGAAAATCCCAGTAACTGAGCAGATTGTGAAATACTCAGACCGGCCCGTCTGGCACCAACAACCATGCCACGCTCAAAATTGCTTAAATCACCTTTCTTTCCCATTCTGACATTCAGTTTGGAGTTCAGGAGATTGTCTTGACCAGGACCACACCCCCAAATGCATTGAAGCAACTGCCATGTGATTGGTTGACTAGATAATTGCATTAATGAGAAATAGAACAGGTGTTCCTAATAATTCTTTAGGTGAGTGTAGATTAGTCATCAAATGGTTATATTGTAAGAAAAATAAAAATGTTCTGGGTCTTAGAATGCAGCAACACAAAAATTGATTATTTTTGTAAAAAGACAAGCATTATAACAAAATAAAAAGTATAGGAATTTGACATCATTGCAGTCTACTGACCCACAAAATATTACGGTTGTCATGTTATTTATACCACACTGTGAAATAATGTTAAAGTTGCTGTTTTTTTATCTTCTACCTAAAAAGAAAATAATAAATACTATTTCAAGTATTATATGTACTCCAAAATGGTTTCTAAAAACCTACTATGTGTCCTGCAAGATTGTCTCATATAGCTAAAATGAAGAAAAAATTAAAAATTATGACCACTGGAACACAGAGGGGGAAAATTGTTACTTTTCCTTAAGGCTAAAATTAATGTCACTAAGGGGTTAAAGTGCACTGCAGTCACCTGAGCTGTGCAGCAACTATATTTATTTCAGATATAAGATCAAAATCCACAATTAAAAAAGTAACATTTTCATGAGAGTTTTTCCCAATTCTTTTTTTGGGGGTTGGGGGCTAAAGGGGTTGCCCTTTCCCCAAAGCAATGTTACGTATACCGTATAGCCCCAAAGTGCTCAGACTTAAAAAAAAAAAAGCCACTTACCTATTCACTGGTTCACGATTTCAGTGTCAAGAGTCCCAATCCTGCTGCTTCTAGTCCACTGTGGACCAAAAGTGTGACTTTCCATCTGTTGTCACGTGCCACTTGATAACATTTCACAAGACCACACGGCTATGTAATCTCAAACTAAATTCATGGTAAAATGGACATTACATCCATTTATTTATAGATCTGAAAATAACCCCATCATAAAATAATATAGGAATGGTTACTAGCTTCAACAAGCCCGATTTTCCAGCTGGCCGCACACGGCCAAGCCATAACTACCTACAGCAATCAATGCAAGTATGATTTTAGCGCAAAATTGTGTGGCCATTGGTTGCCACAGATGGGCGTGGCTTGACCACATGCGGCCAGCCGCACCATTGGGCTTCTAGAAAATTTTTAGAGAGAAAAGCGCATGCAAATGTACTCTCTGGCTTGAAAAATCCTACAAAGAATGTAAAGACTTAATTGGTATGTGTTTGTTCTGTAAAAAGCGAATAGTCCTTCACAGGAATTAGCAAAAGCACCTCTCATAAATGTTGCAAAATAAGGTTCATCAGAAAGATCTGGTTCAGACTAGCAATGCATACAGTAAATAATTCAGTCCTGGTTACTAGAGATGGCCTTGCGGTTCGCCCGGTGGTCGTTTCACGGCGAACTTTGCTCGTTCGTGGTTCGCCAAACGGGCAAACATATGGCGATGTCCGCCGGCACCATATTATTTTACATTGTGAAGAACTTTGAACGATGACACATCCACCAGGTGGTACAGGACAGCCAATTGAGATGTTCCAGCACATGGACATACCCCCTACCTTATAAATAAACCCGATCTGGCCGCCATTTTACATTCAGTCTTTTGCCAGTGTAGGGAGAGGTTGCTGTGTGGAGCAGGGACAGAATGTTAGGGACACAAAACGCTAGCCAATAGGGCCACAAAAGTCCTTTTAAGGACTGGTATAGGTGTGCTATCGATAGGTGTGACTTACTGAGGGGTGTAATATACTTTCTAACATAGAAAGTATATTATAGTGCATTTGTATTGTGCAGCAGTTGTTGCGGTTCTGCTGCGATACTACAGCTATACAGAGGGACAAATGCTATTGGAACAAATAATTTCTACTGGTGTGATATACCATTTGCCCCCCCAAAAAACTGATTGAAGCAGGGGTGTTATATACCAATTATATACTTTCTATATAGTGCATTTGGGTAGTGCAGCATTGGTTTGTCATTTTGCTGCATTACCTCAGCTACAGATAGTGACAAACACCATTGGAACAAATAATTTCTACTGGTGTGATATACCAGTTGCCCCCCCAAAAAAACTGATTGAAGCAGGGGTGTTATATACCAATAATATACTTTCTATATAATGCATTTGGGTAGTGCAGCATTTGTTTGCAGTTTTGCTGCGTTACCGCAGCTACAGATAGTGACAAACGCCATTGGAACAAAGAATTTCTACTGGTGTGATATACCAGTTGCCCCCCAAAAAAGCTGATTGAAGCAGGGGTGTTATATACCAATTATATACTTTCTATATAGCACATTTGGGTAGTGCAGCATTTGTTTGCGGTTTTGCTGCGTTACCGCAGCTACAGATAGTGACAAACGCCATTGGAACAAATAATTTCTACTGGTGTGATATACCAGTTGCCCCCGCAAAAAACTGATTGAAGCAGGGGTGTTATATACCAATTATATACTTTTTATATAGTGCATTTGGGTAGTGCAGCATTTGTTTGAGGTTTTGCTGCGTTACCACAGCTACTGATAGTGAAAAATGCCATTGGAACAAATAATTTCTACTGGTGTGATATACCAGTTGCCCCCCCAAAAAAAAAGATTGAAACAGGGGTGTGATATACCTTTTTCCACAAATACTGCTCTTCTATAGGAACTTTTGTCACAGGGTCATTTTGAAAATGACAGGCAGAGGAAGAGTCAGGCCATTCCGCAGGGATAGTAGGGGTCGGGCAGGTGCACCAGGCCAGAGCCTAAGTGAGAAGTTGCAGAAGGTGCGTTAGATCACGTCAAAGGACGCACCAGACTTAGTTGAGTGGCTCACTCAGCCTTCGACTTCTGCACCCTCCTCATCCTCTCTATCTGCACCCTCTTCACTCTCTGCTGTGCGCACCCCCAAAAACACCACCACCACCACCATATCCCCTCCGCTCGAGGCAGAGGAATTATTTTCTTATCCATTACAAGACCTTACCGATACGCAGCCATTCTTAGCATCGGATCAGGAAGAGAAGGTATCAACGGTCGCCACCCAGAAGTCTGACGACAGTACCCAGATCAGCCCAAGGAGGGTGGTCCCTGCTGTTGCTGCCTACTCTGAGATCTCTAATGTCAGTGGTGGTGAAGGGGATGATGATGACGTGTCGATGGACGTCACGTGGGTGCCCACAAGAGAGGAAGAGGAGGGGAGTTCAGAGGGAGAGACGGAGCAGCAGATAGGGAGGAGTAGGAGGAGAAGCAGGCAGAACTTACAGTGCATAGGAGGCAAAAAGCAGACTGCTAATGTATCTGGAACGAGCCATCCACCATGCGCGGTCACATCTGGCGGTCCCAGGATGCCGGCACATGGCTCTGTAGTGTGGGCTTTTTTTAATGTGTCCGCTTCTGACAATAGTGTTGCCATCTGCAGCCTGTGTTGTCAACGCAAAAGTCGCGGTAAGCCCAACACTCACCTAGGGACGACTGCCTTAAGAAGGCACCTAGCCTCCCATCACCGAACCCAGTGGGAGCAACACCGTCAGAACCCACAAAGACACACTCCTGGTGCTCCACCTCCTGCCTCTTCTCCTTCTCCTCTCTCCTCCCATTTGTCCTCCTCTCCACCTTCCACCATGCCGTCATCGCGATCATCTGGCAAAAGGTAGGCTTCCATGGCCCAAATGTTCGGGCGAAAAAAGATGATGACGCCGGATAACCCTCTTGCCCTACGGCTGACCGCTGGCTTGTCGGAACTGCTAGCCTGCCAACTACTGCCATATAAACTGATGGAGTAGGAGGCCGTTAGTAAATTTTTGGCTATTGCACACCGCAATGGAAATTCCCCGGAAGCAAATATTTCTCCCAGAAGGGCATCCCAGAGCTATATGGCCACGTTCAGTGACAAGTGAATGTATCTCTGGCACACAGTGTCGGTGCCAAGATACATGTGACCACAGACACGTGGTCTAGCAAACACGGGCAGGGAAGGTACATAACTTTTACTGCCCGATGGGTGAACCTTCTGACGGCCGTCAAGCATGCAACCCTTGGCATCCGTGTAGATTTGGTGTAACCGCCACAGATTGCATGCAGGCCTGCCTCTTCTTCTCCTCCTCCTACTCCATCCTCCGTCACCTCTTCGGCTGACTCCTCATTTTCCACTGCTACTGCCTCTTCCTCTGCGCCCCCCAAGCTCCCTAGAACCTATTCGACGTGCCAGGTGAGACGTTGCCATGCTGTGCTGCGGCTGTTGTGCCTGGAAGCCAAGATCCACACCTGCACTCCTTTCAGCTTTGCGGTCACAGACCGATCAGTGGCTAACCCTGCTCAATTTGACGGTTGGTAAAGTGGTGAAGTGGTGTGCGACAATGGTGCAAATCTGCTGAGCGTGCTGAAACAGGGAAAAATGACACACGTGCCGTGCATTGCACACGTCCTGAACTTAGTCGTGCAGTAATTCGTTGCCAAATACCCTGGGGTCCAGGACGTCTTTGCGGCAGGCCAAGAAAATCTCTGGTCATTTTATAAGATTTTACACGGCCATGGCTCGCCTTGTATATGCTTGATAGGCTGCTCCAGCAGAAATGTGCAGTTAACGACTACCTGTACGAACTCTGCGGCAGGACAGGTTCTGGGGAGCTTGTTTTTTTTTCACCGAGCCAGTGGCTGCTCATGCGCAATGCATGCAGACTTCTGCGGCCATTTGACGAGATCACCAAACTGGTCAGTTGCAGCAGGGGCGCCATCAGTGACACCTTCTTTCTGGAGTGCGCATTGCGTTGTGTTATTGATCAAGCCGTCAAGGAGCAGGAGCAGGAAGATGAGGAAGTCGCAATGCTGGATGAATTTCAAGGGATGGCTACTCCATCTAAGTCAAGTCAACAGGAGTCTGAAGAGGAGTCAGAGGAGGATGGTGCCGGGGCGGAGGAGGAGCAAGAAGAGCATGTTTTAAATGTTTCTAAGATCCCTGGTGTTGTCCGTGGCTGGGGGGAGGAGACCGAGGATGACATTATCCTGGATGATGAGCTGGAGCCAGGCCGCCTCCAGTTTAGTGCAAATGGGTGCCTTCATGCTCCAGTGTTTGAAGAGGGACCCCCGTATAAAAAAGCATAAAGGGAAAGGACCAGTACTGGGTGGCAACAAACTTAGACCCCCAGTACAAACACAAAATGGACATGTTACCAGCATCACAGAGGGCTGTCAGAATGCAGCACTTCCAGGCCTTGCTTCGTGAAATGCTGCATTCTGCTTTTGCGGGCGCTGGCAGAGAAATTTCCACTCACAGAGAAAGAGTTGGGGGAACCAACCCAGCAGCGCATGCAAGAGGGCGGTTTGAAGATGTGTTGGTCACTTCGGATATGAGATCATTCTTGCAGCCAACCCATTCAGAGCCGCCCTCAAGATCCAGCCTCAGGGAACGACTAGACTGACAGGTGTCCAACTACATCGGGTTAACGGCCGATGTGGACGCGAGGAACCCCATGACTACTGGGTGTTCAGGCTTGACCTGTGAACAGAGCTTGCACAATTTGCCATGGAACTATTGGCTTGCCCCTCATCCAGTGTCCTATCCGAAAGGACGTTCAGGGCAGCTCACGACAGTGTGGACTACCTCACATTTCTAAAAATGAATGAGGCATGTATCTCGGAGGAATTCAACACCTGTAACCACCACGTTTAATTGAATTTCCTCATGCCAGCCCACAAATGTCCGCCACCACACAGTCCCTGTCTTGGGTAAATACAGCGGCATAAAAGGCCTTTTCTATCCATTGAATGCCTAATGTTTTGAGCCTCGGAGGGATTCAACACCTGTGACGACCACGTGTTTCAACTATTATCATTAGGGTTTTATTCAAGAGGGGGGATTTCATTATTGTCACGGAACCATGAACCAGACGTACAACAAGAGATAAGTGAAAATAAGAAGGCTTTATTGAAAATAAAGCTGTAAAGCAAAAGTCCAAACGGATGGTGAAACCGAGCAGAGTCTTTGCGAAGCCAGAGGTCAGGAACCAGAAGGGTAGTCAGACGAAGCCAGGATCAGGAACCAGCAGGGTAGTCAGACGAAGCCAGGATCAGGAACCAGCAGGGTAGTCAGACGAAGCCAGGATCAGGAACCAGCAGGGTAGTCAGACGAAGCCAGGATCAGGAACCAGAAGCAGCAGCAGTCTTAGAAGCATGTGAACACAAGAGGACCAAGCAAGGAACTGAAGCCACAGACCTCCTATATATATGAGCTAGGCATCCAGCTCCTCCCAGGGGAAGGAGGAGCCGCAGGGTGGAAGGCTACAAGAAACCCAGGACCCAAGATGGCCGCCAGCACATGTCAAACGAAGGAGAGCAGCAAGCAGGTAAGACCATGACAGTACCTCCCCCTCAAGGGCCCCTCCTCCGCGGAGCACAAAACGGTTTCTGAGGGAAGCGTGCGTGGAAGGCTCGGAGCAAGGCAGGAGCATGGACATCTGCGGAGGGAACCCAGGAACGCTCCTCTGGACCATAACCACGCCAATGGACCAAAAACTGCAACCGACCGCGGACCAGGCGTGAGTCCAGGATATTGCTCACCTCATATTCCTCACGATTGCCCACTTGGACCGGACGAGGCCGAGGAACCGAGGAAGTGAAACGATTACACACCAGTGGCTTCAACAGGGAGACATGAAACACGTTGGAGATCCGCATGCCAGGAGGAAGCGCAAGGGCATAGGCTACCGGGTTTACCCTGCGAAGCACTCGGAAGGGGCCAACAAAGCGAGGCGCCAGCTTGGGAGTGGGCACTCGAAGGTTGAGGTTGCGGGTGGACAACCATACACGGTCTCCGACCTGGTAGGAAGGAGCAGGCGCTCGTCTGCGATCAGCCTGGAATCTCTGGCGCTGCGCAGAGACCTCAAGGGACTTCTGGATCTGTACCCAAGAAGCACGTAGGACGGAAAGGTGATCCTCCACAGCCGGAATATCCTGGGGAGAGAATACCTCCGGTAACACGGCAGGTTGGAACCCATAATTGGCCATGAAGGGAGACGTCCCAGAGGAAGAGTTCACCGCCGTGTTCCTGGCAAACTCAGCCCAAGGCAGGAGGTCAACCCAATTGTCTTGGTGATCGGAGACATAGCAACGAAGGAATTGCTCCAAGGCCTGATTGGATCGTTCTGCGGCCCCATTGGACTGAGGGTGGTAGGCCGAGGAGAAGGAGAGATGAATCCCCAACTGGGAGCAAAAGGCGCGCCAGAACCTGGACACAAACTGACTCCCCCGATCCGACACAATCTCCTTAGGCAAACCGTGCAACCGGAAGACCTCCCTGGCAAAAATCGTGGCCAACTCTTGTGCAGAGGGTAACTTCTTGAGAGGAACACAGTGGCACATTTTGGAAAACCGATCCACAATCATGAGAATGACCGTATGGCCTCGGGATGCAGGGAGGTCCACAATGAAATCCATCCCCAGGTGTGACCATGGGCGCTCCCCGGTGGCTATGGGTTGCAGAAGGCCCAACGGAAGGTGCCGAGGGGACTTACTCTGGGCACAAACGGAGCATGCCGCTACATATGCGGCGATGTCGGAACGTAGGGAAGGCCACCAGAACAGACGTGAAACAGCCCAGGACAGCTGATTCTTTCCAGGATGCCCCGCGGTCTTGGAGTTATGGTAGGTTCGCAACAACCGAGTGCGCAACTCCTCAGGCACAAAACATCTGCCGTTGGGTCTCCCAGAGGGAGCACCAGATTGAGCCGCCAAAATCTGCTCACCCAGGGGAGAGGTCAGGCTGGTGCGAATGGCGGCCAGGATCTGATTCGGAGGTATGACCGAAGTCGGAATCGACTCCTCCCTGGACAGCTCGGAGTACTGCCGTGATAAGGCATCCGCCCTGATGTTCTTGGAACCGGGTAGGTAGGAGACCACGTAATTAAAACGTGACAAGAACAGAGCCCATCTGGCCTGACGTGGTGTCAATCTCTTGGCCTCAGAAAGGTAGGTCAGATTCTTGTGGTCCGTCAGGATGAGAACCGGAACCACCGAACCCTCGAGCAAGTGCCTCCATTCTTTAAGGGCCTGCACGATGGCCAATAACTCCCTGTCACCAATCTGATAGTTGCACTCCGCGGAAGACAGTTTCCGGGAGTAAAACCCACAAGGAAGCAGAGGACCCTCTGGTGTTCTACGCTGAGACAGAAGGGCGCCTACTCCCGTCTCAGACGCGTCCACCTCGAGGACAAAGGGCAACCCAGGGTTGGGATGCGACAGAATCGGAGCCGACACAAAGGCGGACTTTAGGGCCTCAAAAGCTCGGATGGCCTCGAGCGGCCAGACCTGGGAATTACTGCCCTTCCTGGTCAGATCCGTGAGAGGCTTGGCCAGCATGGAAAAGTCCCTGATGAACTTCCGATAATAATTGGCGAAGCCCAAAAAGCGCTGCAGGGAACGAAGACCACTGGGCTGGGGCCACTGTAAGACAGCCGAAACCTTCTCAGGATCCATGGAGAACCCCTAAGCGGAAATGATGTAACCTAAGAAGGTTACCTGGGATCGGTGAAATTCGCATTTCTCAAGCTTACCGAACAGCTTGTTCTCTCGTAACCGTTGCAACACTCGTCTGACATCCAGAATGTGGGCCTCCATGGATTCAGAATATACCAAGATGTCATCCAAATAGACTACCACACACTGCTGCAACAGGTCACGGAAAACATCGTTGATGAATTCCTGAAAGACTGCGGGCGCATTGCACAACCCAAAGGGCATAACCAAGGATTCGTAATGACCGGTCCTGGTGTTAAACGCGGTCTTCCACTCTTCGCCCGCCTTGATCCTTACCAGGTTATATGCCGCCCTCAGGTCGAGTTTGGTAAAGACCGTGGCCCCTTTAAGGCGATCGAACAGCTCGGAAATCAAGGGTATCGGGTAAGCGTTCTTGATCGTGATGCGATTGAGACCCCTGTAATCGATGCAAGGCCTCAACTCACCGCCCTTCTTTTTCACAAAGAAAAATCCAGCCCCTGCCGGGGACGAAGATTTGCGAATGTGTCCGCGTGAAAGCGCCTCCCTCACGTACTCCTCCATGGCCTCATTCTCCGCTACCGACAGTGGATAGACTTTGCCACGAGGAGGAACGGCACCAGATTGTAACTCTATGGCACAATCGTATGGGCGGTGCGGAGGTAGGGCAACCGCGCGCACCTTATCGAATACATCCCGGTACTCCTCGTATTCAGGAGGCAATAGAGAGTCCGAGGAAGTACACAGCAACTTGACAGACCCATGGATGCAACTAGCCCCACACTGCGGTGACCACGAGAGGATCTCGACCGATCTCCAATCGAAAGTCGGATTATGCTTCTGGAGCCAGGGGTACCCCAAGACCACCGAGTAGTGTGGAGACGAAATAACCTGGAGGCATACCGACTCTCTGTGAACGGCACCAATGGCTATCCCCACTGGAAGGGTCTCATGAGTCACGTGTGGCAGCAGAAGGGGTCTGCCGTCTATCGCCTGAAGAGCCAGTGGGGAACCTCGAGCCTGCAGAGGAATGGAATTGGCGGCAGCGAACACACTATCAATGAACAAACCACCAGCACCAGAGTCCACCAACGCCTGGGTCGTCACCGAGCCCCCGACCCAGGAGAGGACAACAGTGATCAGTGGTTTGTCAACACGGGAAACCGGGGACGAGGAGACTCCACCCAAGATCTGCCCCCGACAGGATCTCAGGGTACGAGCGTTTCCCGGACGGTTCGGACATGCCAACCGAAAATGCCCACCGAGACCACAGTACATGCATCGGCCCTCGCGTCTCCGGAGTGCCCTCTCCCCCTCGGACAGGCGAGCAAACCCCAGCTGCATGGGTTCACCCCCAGACAAGTCATCCCCAGGAGGCGTGGGAGGAGAGGGAGGCACGGGTGGGACAGCAAACGTAGGCACCAACCTGTTAGAAGACCTCCGCAGGTTCTCCTTAAAGGAAGGTCTCTCCCTGAGTCTGGTGTCAATCAAAATCAGGAAAGAAATAAGAGACTCGAGCTCAACTGGTAGGTCCTTAGCTGCAACCTCATCCTTCAAGGCATCCGAGAGACCATGAGAGAAAGCAGCGACCAGAGCCTCATTATTCCAGCCCACCTCTGCTGCCAGGGTACGAAACTCAATGGCGTATTCAGCTACGGATCGTGAACCCTGTCTGATGGACATAAGGAGCCTCGCAGCAGAGGCAGCACGAGCCGGCACATCGAATACCTTCCGAAGAGAAGCAACAAAACCGGAAAACTCGGCAACCACCGGATTGTTGTTCTCCCATAAAGGGCTGGCCCAGGCCAAGGCCTTGTCCGAGAGCAGCGAGATCAAGAAGCCCACCTTTGATCTCTCAGTAGGAAAGGCATGTGGCAGCAACTCGAAATAAATGCCCACCTGGTTAAGGAAACCTCGGCACTGAGTTGGCTCTCCCCCAAAGCGCTGTGGAAGAGGGGCAGAACCGGTCATACCCCGAAACACCGCAGGCGCAACAACAGGTGTCGGGGTAGACTCTGGCGCAACAACCGGAGCGGCAGTAGGAGCGAGCCCAGGAGCGACAACCGACCCATCGGCAACGGGAGCGAAATGAGCCGTGCGTTCAAGCAGGGTTTGCAACGCCACAGCGAACCGACCCAACAGGTGATCCTGCTGATCAAGTCTGGCAACCAGCGTGGGTAGCGAGGATGGCCCTGTACCGTCAGAATTCATGGCTTGGTCCTAATGTCACGGAACCATGAACCAGACGTACAACAAGAGATAAGTGAAAATAAGAAGGCTTTATTGAAAATAAAGCTGTAAAGCAAAAGTCCAAACGGATGGTGAAACCGAGCAGAGTCTTTGTGAAGCCAGAGGTCAGGAACCAGAAGGGTAGTCAGACGAAGCCAGGATCAGGAACCAGCAGGGTAGTCAGACGAAGCCAGGATCAGGAACCAGCAGGGTAGTCAGACGAAGCCAGGATCAGGAACCAGCAGGGTAGTCAGACGAAGCCAGGATCAGGAACCAGAAGCAGCAGCAGTCTTAGAAGCATGTGAACACAAGAGGACCAAGCAAGGAACTGAAGCCACAGACCTCCTATATATATGAGCTAGGCATCCAGCTCCTCCCAGGGGAAGGAGGAGCCGCAGGGTGGAAGGCTACAAGAAACCCAGGACCCAAGATGGCCGCCAGCACATGTCAAACGAAGGAGAGCAGCAAGCAGGTAAGACCATGACAATTATCCATGTATTTAATCCAATTTTATATTTTTAGTTCTTTTAAACAATGTATTTCACCTCTATTTGTACTGGTCTTTAGTAAAATTTATATCCATTGACCGTCTAAAAGACCTCCAGCCACATACTTACTTGTTCTTTTTTGTACTCTGAATGCATAATTTTTGGGGCCTGTAGTACACTGGCCTACTGGAAAATTGATACCCAATGACCGTGTAATCTACCTTCAGCCACTTACTTACTTGTTCTTTAATGTACGCTGAATGCATAATTTTTGGGGCCTGTAGTACACTGGCCTGCTGGAAAATTGATATCCAATGACCGTGTAATCTACCTCCAGCCACATACTTACTTGTTCTTTTATGTACGCTGAATGCAAAATTTTTGGGACCTGTACTACATTGGCCTGCTGGAAAATTGATATCCAATGACCGTGTAATCTACCTCCAGCCACATACTTACTTGTTCTTTTATGTACGCTGAATAAATAATTGTGGCGGCCTTGGAGGAATTCAACACCAGTGACTAACACGTGTTATCGAATTTCAAGTATTGTCATTAAGGTTTTTTTTTCAAGAGGGGGGATTTCGTTAGCCATGTTTTTAATTCAATTTAATATTTTAAGTTTTTTTAAACATATGTATTTGACCTGTATTTGTACTGGCCTGCAGTAAAATTGATATTCATTCACCGTGTAATATACCTCTGGGCACATAATCATTTGATCTTTTCTGTCAGGTGAATGCCTAATGTTTGGGGCCTGTAGTCCAGTGGACTACAGAAATTTTTTTTATCCATTGACCGCATAATGTACCTCGATCTACATAATCATAATTTATTTTATGTGAGGTGAATGCCTAATTTTTAAGGCCCGTACTACCGTGGCCGAAAAAAAAAAAATTTCTAGGCTCCAACAGGGCACATTTCAGAGAATTTCCCTTTAAGACGCATAAAAATGTCCCCTGATTAAGATACATATTTTTTGTTTGAATTTTTGTCATTGATCCCCCTCTAGTATGTCACTGTCCATGTTGTGGGACTATTTGTGCACTTCTACTAAGTATTTGGTGGCTGCAAATATGAGCTGAAGGTTTTTCAGGTTCGCCTGCCATTAAAGTGAATGGCGCCCGGCGCGGACTTGCGGTTTGCGAACATTTGATTGTGATCGTGTTCGCGAACCATCCCAGCTGATGTTTGTCTATCACTACTGGTTACATCAACTGCAAGATATATGGGAAATTGTTGGTTTTCATAAAGTGACACTGACATTTATAGCTATAGGGAAACATATGGTTAAGGGTACTTTCACACGTTTTTCTTTTCCGGCATAGAGTTCCGTCACAGGGGCTCTATACCGGAAAAGAACTGATCAGGTATATCCCAATGCATTCTGAATGGAGAGTAATCCGTTCAGGATGCATCAGGATGTCTTCAGTTCAGTCGTTTTGACTGATCAGGCAAAAGATAAAACCATATCATGCTACGGTTTTATCTCCGGCGAAAAAAACAGAAGACTTGCCTGAAGGACGGATCCGGCATTTTTCCCCATAGGAATGTATTAGTGTCGGATCTGGCATTCAAAATACCGGAATGCCGGATCCGTCCTTCCGGCCTGCGCATGCGCAGACCGGTAAAAATGTGAAAAAAAATACAAGACGGATCCGTCTGTCCGCATGACAAGCAGAGAGACGGATCCGCTCTTGCAATGCATTTGTGAGACGGATCCGCATCCGGATCCGTCTCACAAATGCTTTCAGTCACATCAAAATCGGCAGATCCGGCGGGCAGTTCCGACGACGGAACTGCCCGCCGGATCACACTGCCGCAAGTGTGAAAGTAGCCTAACACTGTTAACAAATGGCATGTTTAAAAAATCACTGCACCATCGCACTTGTTATGCTATTTTAAAGAAAAAACTCCCTTCATCAGGAAAATATGTTTAAATACATATGATGTTATCAGAAAAAACGTTGTCTTGTTCAAAACAAGCATTTCAAAAATTATGTCCTAATGGCAGCTGAAGCTTGCCCATGTTTATACATGTAGTCTCAGAAGACACAGTCACTTTTTCTGAAGAAGTGTCCAAAAATGATACCTTAATGGAGACAAATGGCTTCCCCTGTATATATATACACACATGTTAATGTCAGAAGAAACATTTGCTTGTTTGGAAAAATTCTCCCTTTTGTTTGGGAGCAGAAGCAGTACAGTCTGGATGTGGGAAGGGTAGAGTAATAGTGGCATGTGGCAGCAATAGTAGTAGCAGCAGTATCAGCACAGCATGGAACAGACAAGACAGTAGACATGTGTGTGGCTATGTAGGGGTAGCAGTAGTGGTGACTGTGTATGGTAATAGTAGTGCCAGTAGGGAGTGAAGCAGAGCAGCCAGCCATACAATAGTGAATATGATGGTGACCACTGTCAGCAATGATTGATTTATTTCTCTGTCAGATAGAGGTGTGTGAAAATCCTCTTAGAGCCACGCTTCATTCATTTTGAGAAAAGTGAACTTTGTACACTGACATAGGATAACTTTGTCAGTTTGGGTTTGCAATGCCCCCTGCAGACTTGAAAACCCTGAGATGACACTAGAGGCTGGACAAGATAGTACAGCGAGAGCAAGTTGGGCCAGTTCCGGCCACTGTTCCCAATCTGCCTGCCCAGAAGTCCATGAGGTCAGGGATTGGTGCTATATGCTGGAGAAAGGCCACAGTCAGGGCCGGCATTCCCATATAGGCAGGGGGTCAATTACTAGCAAAAGGGGGTTCATGGAGAGGCACTTGTTATTGGCACATGGGGGGCATGGAGAGGCACTTGCTCCTGGCACATGGGGGGTGCAAGAGAGGCGCTTGATACTGGCACATTATTATGGGGCACTATGGGGGCTTCTACTGGGGCCACAAAGAAGGTCTATTTTATATGGGGGGTTCTGTGTGGTACTAGTATTATTAGGGGTATTATCTGTTTCTGCAGTATAGTATTGGGGAGCACAGCGGCACAGTATTGGGGGTAGTAGGATGATTTGTCCAGAAGATGGGAGGATGGTGGAAAAGTAGTAAATAGAGTTGAGCGAACACCTGGATGTTCGGGTTCGAGAAGTTCGGCCGAACTTCCCGAACCCGACCCGAACTTCGTCCCGAACCCGAACCCCATTGAAGTCAATGGGGACCCAAACTTTTCGGCACTAAAAAGGCTGTAAAACAGCCCAGGAAAGAGCTAGAGGGCTGCAAAAGGCAGCAACATGTAGGTAAATCCCCTGCAAACAAATGTGGATAGGGAAATGAATAAAAATAAAAATAAAATATATAAAAATAAACCAATATCAATTGGAGAGAGGTCCCATAGCAGAGAATCTGGCTGCACGTCAGCAGAGAATCAGTCTTCATGCCATAGCAGAGAATCTGTCTTCACATCACCCACCACTGTAACAGTCCATTGTCATATATTTAGGCCCCGGAACCCAGGCAGAGAAGAGAGGTCCCGTAACAGAGAATCTGGCTTCATCTCAGCAGAGAATCAGTCTGCATGTCATAGCAGAGAATCAGGCTTTACGTCACCCACCACTGGAACAGTCCATTGTCAGATATTTAGGCCCAGGCACCCAGGCAGAGGAGAGAGGTCCCGTAACAGAGAATCTGGCTTCATGTCAGCAGAGAATCAGTCTGCATGTCATAGCAGAGAATCAGGCTTCACGTCACCCACCACTGGAACAGTCCATTGTCAGATATTTAGGCCCATGCACCCAGGCAGAGGAGAGAGGTCCCATAACAGAGATTCAGGCTTCATGTCAGCAGAGAATCAGTCTTCATGTCATAGCAGAGAATCAGGCTTCACGTCACCCACCACTGGAACAGGCCACTGTCACATATTTAGGTCCAGGCACCCAGGCAGAGGAGAGAGGTCCCATAACAGAGATTCAGGCTTCATGAGAGCAGAGAATCAGTCTTCATGTCATAGCAGAGACTGCTGGTACAACTAGGGTTAAACCAGGGGGAAGGGGGGGGGGGTAGATGACCGCCCCTATTTCTGGCCCATAACAACACCACCAATCCCTTTACAGAATGACACCTTTATTTGTTGGGTGATAATCGGCCACAGCTGGTAATTTTAACGGCAACCATAAAACCTTTGAACCGTGCGATCTGCCAGCCGCTGGACTCCCAGCGGGCAGCTCCGCTCATTTCCTCCGATACCTCTCCGTTGTCTTGAACTGCCGCCACGGAGGAGAACCGCCCTCAAACGGGGCTCCGACCACCACCCAACAAAAACATGGCCTGCTTAATTCCATCCTGAAGACCGGAGAGGAAAATATCTAGACCAATTTCAGATAAGTGAACACCATCCGGCCTCATCAAAGAGCGATTATCGCCCTCCAGCTCACGATGACGAACAACCACACTACCCCTGGATCTAACAAAACGGGAAATGCGCGCGTTAATAGTCCTCCTACACCTTTCAATCGCAGCACCGCCCTGCCACACCACCCGTGGGACTATCTCAGACCAAACCAAAACCAACTCCCGAAAAAACGATGGGAAGCGTTCCAAATCAGACCGCATAAGGGTCAACAATTCCACTAACGGCACGGACCCCACATCATTGCCACCCACGTGAATGACCAGGATCACCGGGCCACTGGCATGCAAACCGATATCCACGACCTGCGAAAGAAGTTGAGACCATCTCAAGCCACGGATTCCTCTCCATAAGACGTCCACATCCAGAAAGCCGAGGGACCTCCTGCCGGGCCGTCAATCAGCCCTCTGTGCCGCCCAAAAAATATAAGAGTGGCCGACTATCCACACCGCCGGTCGCACCACACCTGCAAGAAAAAAGAGTTAGCAAAACCGGAATAACAAAACACATAATAAAAATTTATCCCTGAGAAACAACAATACAAATTTTTTTTTTTTTTTTGCGCACCTCACAGCAACAATTCCGGCCTAACGTACCTCGCGAAGCAAGCCGATTTCCACCTACCAATTCTCATAACCTCCGATTTGGGCAGGCCTGCCCTAGCCGCTTCAGTAGCTGCCCCAATACGAAAAGAGCGGGTACCGAATTCCTTCGGATCCACCCCCAACACCTCTAAACAGGACCGGAAGACCCTAGCAAACTGGAACTTAGTCAACGGGGAACCGTCTGCATGCGCTAAGAAATCGCGGCACGGCGGGCGCAGCGCGCTGTAACCCGTAACTAGGCGGACTGGGCAAGCGACCCCCGGGACCGGACGCAGAGGGATCCACGCTCCCCTCCCAAACTGATCCGTCTTAGAGCGGACAACCCGAATCCTCAAGGAATCATTGCCCAAGACCACATACTCACAAGAAAGACCACCCGCCCTAAGTCCCGAAGGCGCCACTAACTCACCAACTCGCAGAGCAGCAAAAATGGCAATGCTAAAACTACACGAGAACAGCAGCGTTTCAAACGGCGATATGCAAACCTCAGGGAGCTTACCAATGATGCGGCACAACAGGTTAAACGAGACAGGGCGCCGACTCTCCTGCGATACAAATTCCTTCCTCCAACCCCTCAATGCCTGACGAATAATAAATTGCCTAGTAACATCCCCCCAGCCGCGCAACTTGAAATGAAAGGCAACACCTGACAATCTTTGCTGCGCAACCGCTGCCGAAACACCTGCCGCCCTCAAACGCAACAACCATTCAATTGTTACCTCCAAACGAAGATCATCCCGAGAACACACATCCCTGGAACCCACCATACGACACCACTCGGCCCACGCCTTACCATGCGCCTGCCATGTCGCAGGGGAAACCGACGATCGGACCAGGGACATCAGCTGCTGGTCACCAACTCCCACAGGGAAGACGGGCAACTCCTGCCCACCGGGTCCGCTTCCGGCAGAAGGGAACGAAAGTCCTGCCAACGAAAACGTGAGAGAGCATCAGCAACTGTATTCTCAACCCCCGGAACATGACGAGCCCTGAAATAGATATTGTACTCAAGGCAGCGTAGCACTAAGTGACGCAACAGGGACAAGACAGGAAGGGAAGAAGATGACAAACTGTTAACTGCATACACAACACTCAAATTGTCGGTCCAAAACGATACATGTTTGTTTGACAACCTGTTTCCCCACAACTCCACCGACACAACAATCGGGAAAAGCTCTAACAGGGTGAGGTTCTTACATAGTCCGGCTTCCCGCCATGCAACAGGCCACTCATCGGCACACCATTCAGTCCCAAAAATCGTACCAAAACCTAAAGATCCGGAGGCATCTGAGAACAGAGACAGCTCGGAATTCGGGGTAACACAAGACAAATAACAAGTGTGGCCATTATAAGATTGCAAAAAGGACTTCCAGATCTGCAGATCATCCTTCATAGACTTAGTGACCCGGATGTGGTGACGAGGAGACTTAACCCCTCTAGTAGCCAGAGACAAACGCCGCGCAAAGACCCGCCCCATGGGCATCACCCTGCACGCAAAACATAACAGGCCCAACAGCGACTGCAACTGTAGGAGTGTAACCTTCGCAACCACCAAAAACCCATCAATCAAACCCATTATCTTCTGAAGCTTGTCCAACGGCAACCGGAAGACCATGTCCACCGTATCGATTTCAATTCCCAAAAAAGACAAACGCGTAACCGGGCCCTCCGTCTTATCCGCCGAGATTGGGACTCCAAACCGAGACATCATGACCAGAAAGGTATTCAGCAAGCGCAAGCAACCATCATCCACACCCGGGGCCACAAACAGAAAGTCATCCAAATAATGCAACACGGACGTAGAGCCCGACTCATACCGCACGACCCACTCCAAAAACGAACCAAACATTTCAAAATAGTGACACGAAATAGAGCAACCCATGGGGAGACACGTGTCATAGTAATACTGGGTATCCACGCAACAACCCAACAAATGAAAACAATCAGGATGAACAGGGAGAAGGCGAAAAGCAGACTCAATATCAGACTTGGCCAGGAGAGCGCCCCTGCCGGCATCCCGAACCAGTGAAACCGCCCGGTCAAAGGAAACGTACGACACCGAAGCATCTTCCGAACTAATGGCATCATTCACCGACGAGCCCTTGGGATGAGACAGGTGCTGAATCAACCTGAACTTACCCGGTTCCTTTTTAGGGACCACACCCAGAGGGGAAACTCGCAAATTAGAGAAGGGGAGGACAGCAAACGGGCCCCTAATCCTACCCCAGGACACTTCCTTCGAAACCTTATCCCTAAGAACCTCCGGCAACTCCCTAGCGGACTTCAAATTAACAGAAAAAAACGGGAAACGATTAAGAACAAAAGGAATAAAGAACCCAAAAGAAAATCCAAACCGAAGTTGCGCAGCCGCCTGCTTATTGGGGTACTGGTCTAACCAGGGGCCCATCTCGGCCACGCTCACTGGGGTCCTTAAGGCTGGACTGTTTATGTGGCCTGGGGAACTTAACGGGAGGTCGGGTGCACTTATTCACCGGGTGAGGTCCGCCACAGGCGGAGCACTCATGTTTAAACCTACACAGCCCTGCAAACTTGCAGGTGCCCTCATTGTACAACCAACAGGACCCAGGGCGGAGAACGGCCACCGGTCCATGGGAAGAAGGTCCCCCTGCACCAGTGGCCGCCGCAGGAAAGGGAGGAGGCCTCTGGACATCATCAACCTCAACCATGCATCCGTCGCTTTAACCCCCCAACCCATCTCAGGATGCAACGCCAAGCGCTGTCTAAACTCCTCATCATACCGCCACCAAGCGCTACCCACGTGCGATTTATAGGCACTGTAAATGATATCCTGGTAAACAAAAAGCTCCGAACATCGTTCAGGATGCCGCTGCCCCATAATGCAGCAAAAGACAGAAAAAGCCTGTAACCAGTTGTTCATAGTTCTCGCTACTCTGGGCCTGCGCTCTGAAGGCTTATCTGAAAAACGGCGCTCCCTATCTATCGTATGCTGATCGACCGAAACTAGGGACCAAATGTCTACGAACTGATTCGCCCAAATCTTATCCCGAACTGACTCATCCAAATGACTGCCCAGGGGGCTAACCCCACAAAAACACGAATCCTTGTGAACCCCCGCTAAAACCGGCACTGGCTTAACTGCGGGAGGGGGAGAGGGAGTCGGTTGTGCAGGCTGCTGCAACCGCTCCAACAGGGTTTTTAACAAATCGGTGGTACTAGCATCCCCAGCCCCCGCCCCCCACGCACCCGCAAATTGGTACTCACCAGGCGATGACGGTAAAGGCAGGACTGGAGGAACAGAAACCGGAACCTCAGGCTGGAGAGACGCCGCTGGGACCAGGCTGCTTCCCCTGGAAGAAAGACGAGTCAACCGCCTCTGACGACGAGAGCGTGAAACGCGACCAGTCTCCCCCGAAGCGGACACCGATCCGTCGGACGAAGACGGCGACCGCCATCTGGAGGATCTGGAACGTCCACTCCGTGATGAACCCACGGATCTGCGGCGCGAGTGACGTCTGCTGGATCTATGCCTAATGCGCCTACTGCCCTCCTGGGACGAGGAGGAGCTAGACCGCACCCTGCGCTGACGTGACCGCTGGGGAGGAGGTGGAGGTGGAGGCAACAAAGATTGCAGTAACGCAGGGGGGGGAGGGGGAGCGTCCTGCACACTAGCCAAAGCAGGAACTGGCATAGTGACTTCAGCTAAAGAGGGGGCAGGAGGGATAATTGCCTGCACAGGGGGCTGTTCCAGCACAGGGACAGACACAACTTGAGAGGCAGGAGGGGTGAAGGGAACCTCCTGTGAGGAGGAACTACTAGCCTGCGCTCCCATAGCAGCACCGCACATAAAAGACCCGGCCACACTAGTACATGCAGCCGAGGAAGAAGGGGGCAGAGCTAATGAAGAAGGGGGCGGAGCTAATGAAGAAGGGGGCGGAGCTAATGATGTCCCGGCGCGAACATGGAGCTGCCGGCTGGCCAGAGAAGAACCAGCACAGACAGCAGCGCCTGAGGTAACAGGGGAAAAGCGGGGGGGACTGTGACCAAGCCTAACAGGGGGGCGGATTTGCCGAGCAGACCGCCGCCCCCCCGCTAAAGCACTCGGGCAAGTATCAGGGACAACCTCCCCAGCAGCACACGCCATACCAGGGGAGAAGGAAGGCAAGGGAGGCCCAAGGCTGCCCAGGAACGAGCGCAGCCATCCCTCACCCCCCTCCGCCATTCTCGCCAGCAAAACCTCCCGTAAGGGAGCATCACCTGCGGCCATCTCTATGCGGAGCTGCACTCACGGCACCACGCTTCCGCTCAAAGAGGAAGGGGAAGGCGGGAACAGGGCTTAAGTAACCGCTAGCCCCCGCCTCCCCCATCTCCCGGGCAATTAACCCCTTCATATCCTCCTGAGACCCATAAAATCACTAGGGGACATAAACAACCGCCGCAGGGGCTAACAGGGAGGGAGAGGGGAAAAAGGGGGGGGGGTGGAAGGACCATCAGTCCCTGTCCACCCTCCCTATACAGTCAGGTGGCCACCAGAATCAGGCTTCACGTCACCCACCACTGGAACAGGCCACTGTCACACATTTAGGCCCCGGCACCCAGACAGAGGAGAGGTTCATTCAACTTTGGGTTGCCCCGCAATATAATGGTAAAATGAAAATAAAAATAGGATTGAATGAGGAAGTGCCCTGGAGTACAATAATATATTGTTAAGGGGAGGTAGTTAATGTCTAATCTGCACAAGGGATGGACAGGTCCTGTGGGATCCATGCCTGGTTCATTTTTATAAACATCAGCTTGTCCACATTGACTGTAGACAGGCGGCTGCGTTTGTCTGTAATGACGCCCCCTGCCGTGCTGAATACACGTTCAGACAAAACGCTGGCCGCCGGGCAGGCCAGCACCTCCAAGGCATAAAAGGCTAGCTCTGGCCACGTGGACAATTTGGAGACCCAGAAGTTGAATGGGGCCGAATCATCAGTCAGTACGTGGAGGGGTGTGCACAGGTACTGTTCCACCATGTTAGTGAAATGTTGCCTCCTGCTAACACGTTCCGTATCAGGTGGTGGTGCAGTTGGCTGTGGCGTGGTGACAAAACTTTTCCACATCTCTGCCATGCTAACCCTGCCCTCAGAGGAGCTGGCCGTGACACAGCTGCGTTGGCGACCTCTTGCTCCTCCTCTGCCTTCGCCTTGGGCTTCCACTGGTTCCCCTGTGACATTTGGGAATGCTCTCAGTAGTGCGTCTACCAACGTGCGCTTGTACTCGTGCATCTTCCTATCACGCTCCAGTGTAGGAAGTAAGGTGGGCACATTGTCTTTGTACCGGGGATCCAGCAGGGTGGCAACCCAGTAGTCCGCACATGTTAAAATGTGGGCAACTCTGCTGTCGTTGCGCAGGCACTGCAGCATGTAGTCGCTCATGTGGGCCAGGCTGCCCAGAGGTAAGGACAAGCTGTCCTCTGTGGGAGGCGTATCGTCATCGTCCTGTGTTTCCCCCCAGCCACGCACCAGTGATGGGCCCGAGCTGCTTTGGGTGCCACCCCGCTGTGAACATGCTTCATCCTCATCCTCCTCCACCTCCTCCTCATCCTCGTCCTCCTCGTCCTCCAGTAGTGGGCCCTGTCTGTCCACATTTGTACCTGGCCTCTGCTGTTGCAAAAAACCTCCCTCTGAGTCACTTCGAAGAGACTGGCCTGAAAGTGCTAAAAATGACCCCTCTTCCTTCTCTTCCTCCTGGGCCACCTCCTCTTCCATCATCGCCCTAAGTGTTTTCTCAAGGAGACATAGAAGTGGTATTGTAACGCTGATAACGGCGTCATCGCCACTGGCCATGTTGGTGGAGTACTCGAAACAGCGCAACAGGGCACACAGGTCTCGCATGGAGGCCCAGTCATTGGCGGTGAAGTGGTGCTGTTCCGCAGTGCGACTGACCCGTGCGTGCTGCAGCTGAAACTCCACTATGGCCTGCTGCTGCTCGCACAGTCTGTCCAGCATGTGCAAGGTGGAGTTCCACCTGGTGGGCACATCGCATATGAGGCGGTGAGCAGGAAGGCCGAAGTTACGCTGTAGCGCAGACAGGTGTGCAGCAGCAGGGTGTGAATGCCGGAAGCGCGAACAGACGGCCCACACTTTATGCAGCAGCTCTGACATGTCGGGGTAGTTGCGAATGAACTTCTGCACCACCAAATTCAGCACATGCGCCAGGCAAGTGATGTGCGTCAAACCGGTTAGTCCCAGAGCTGCAACGAGATTTCGCCCATTATCGCACACCACCAGGCCGGGCTTGAGGCTCACCGGCAGCAACCACTCGTCGGTCTGTTGTTCTATACCCCGCCACAACTCCTGTGCGGTGTGGGGCCTGTCCCCAAAACATATGAGTTTCAGAACGGCCTGCTGACGTTTACCCCGGGCTGTGCTGAAGTTGGTGGTGAAGGTGTGTGGCTGACTGGATGAGCAGGTGGAAGAAGAGGAGGAGCAAGCTGAGGAGGAGGAGACAGGAGGCAAAGAATGTTGCCCTGCGATCCTTGGCGGCGGAAGGACGTGCGCCAATCAGCTCTCCGCCTGGGGCCCAGCCGCAACTACATTCACCCAGTGTGCAGTTAGGGAGATATAGCGTCCCTGGCCGTGCTTACTGGTCCACGTATCTGTGGTTAGGTGGACCTTGCCACAGATGGCGTTGCGCAGTGCACACTTGATTTTATCGGACACTTGGTTGTGCAGGGAAGGCACGGCTCTCTTGGAGAAGTAGTGCCGGCTGGGAACAACATACTGTGGGACAGCAAGCGACATGAGCTGTTTGAAGCTGTCTGTGTCCACCAGCCTAAATGACAGCATTTCATAGGCCAGTAGTTTAGAAATGCTGGCATTCAGGGCCAGGGATCGAGGGTGGCTAGGTGGGAATTTACGCTTTCTCTCAAATGTTTGTGAGATGGAGAGCTGAACGCTGCCGTGTGACATGGTTGAGATGCTTGGTGACGCAGGTGGTGGTGTTGGTGGTACATCCCATGTTTGCTGGGCGGCAGGTGCCAACGTTCCTCCAGAGGCGGAGGAAGAGGCCGAGGCGGCGGCAGCAGCAGCAGAAGAGGCCGAGGCGGCAGCAGCAGAAGAGGTAGCAGGGGAGCCTGAGTGACTTCTTTGTTTTTAAGGTGTTTACTCCACTGCAGTTCATGCTTTGCATGCAGGTGCCTGGTCATGCAGGTTGTGCTAAGGTTCAGAACGTTAATGCCTCGCTTCAGGCTCTGATGGCACAGCGTGCAAACCACTCGGGTCTTGTCATCAGCACATTGTTTAAAGAAGTGCCATGCCAGGGAACTCCTTGAAGCTGCCTTTGGGGTGCTCGGTCCCAGATGGCGGCAGTCAGTAGCAGGCGGAGTCTCTTGGCGGCGGGTGTTCTGATTTTGCCCACTGCTCCCTCTTTGTCTTTTGCTACGCTGTTGGCTCGGTCTCACCACTGCCTCTTCCTCCGAACTGTGAAAGTCAGTGGCACGACCTTCATTCCATGTGGGGTCTAGGACCTCGTCGTCCCCTGCATCGTCTTCCACCCAGTCTTGATCCCTGACCTCCTGTTCAGTCTGCACACTGCAGAAAGACGCAGCAGTTGGCACCTATGTTTCGTCATCATCAGAGACGTGCTGAGGTGGTATTCCCATGTCCTTATCATCAGGAAACATAAGTGGTTGTGCGTTAGTGCATTCTATCTCTTCCACCCCTGGGGAAGGGCTAGGTGGATGCCCTTGGGAAACCCAGCCAGCAGAGTCTTCAAACAGCATAAGAGACTGCTGCATAACTTGAGGCTCAGACAGTTTCCCTGATATGCATGGGGGTGATGTGACAGACTGATGGGCTTGGTTTTCATGCGCCATCTGTGCGCTTTCTGCAGAAGACTGGGTGGGAGATAATGTGAACGTGCTGGATCCACTGTCGGCCACCCAATTGACTAATGCCTGAACCTGCTCAGGCCTTACCATCCTTAGAACGGCATTGGGCCCCACAAAATATCGCTGTAAATTCTGCTGGCTACTGGGACCTGAGGTAGTTGGTTCACTAGGACGTGTGGCTGTGGCAGAACGGCCACGTCCTCTCCCAGCACCAGAGGGTCCACTAACACCACCACGACCATGTCAGCGTCCGCGTCCACGTCCCTTACTAGTTGTTTTCCTCATTGTTACAGTTCACCACAATAAGAAAAATATTATTCGGGCCAATGTATTGAATTAAAATTCAGGCCTTTTTTTACAGACACCTAACACTGTCTGGATATCTATTTAGGTACCGTATTACACTAATACAGGCACACAAGTAATGACAGATTTGGTTGAATATAAATGTGAGGCCTATTTTTTACGCGCTGTGTGACAGATATACCTTTAATCACAGAATTAGACTTGTATCTGCACTGTAGCGTGTGTTTTAAGTTTTTCAGAATGACACTATCAGCACCTTCAATCTAAGATATCCTTTTTGGGGTAGATTTAAAATAGGCCTGATATAGCAGAAACTACTAATTTTGAGAATGGCAAATTTGGGAATAGTTTTTCAACCCAGAACAAAAACTGTGCTTTTACGGTCACTACAAATAATTTGACCAGCTAAAACAGTACAGATTTGGTTGAATATAAATGTGAGGCCTATTTTTTACGCGCTGTGTGACAGGTATAGGTTTAATCACAGAATTAGACTTGTATCTGCACGGTAGCGTGTGTGTTAAGTTTTTCAGAATGACACTATCAGCACCTTCAATCTAAGATATCCTTTTTGGGATAGATTAAAAGTAGGCCTGATATAGCAGAAACTACTAATTTTGAGAATGGCAAATTTGGGAATAGTTTTTCAACCCAGAACAAAAACTGTGCTTTTACGGTCACTAAATATAACTTGACCAGCTAAAACTGTACTGATTTGGAGGAATAGAAATGTCAGGCCTATTTTTTACGCGCTGTGTGACAGATATACCTTTAATCACAGAATTAGACTTGCATCTGCACGATAGCGTGTGTGTTAAGTTTTTCAGAATGACACTATCAGCACCTTCAATCTAAGATATCCTTTTTGGGATAGATTTAAAGTAGGCCTGATATAGCAGAAACTACTAATTTTGAGAATGGCAAATTTGGGAATAGTTTTTCAACCCAGAACAAAAACTGTGCTTTTACGGTCACTAAATATAACTTGACCAGCTAAAACTGTACTGATTTGGAGGAATAGAAATGTCAGGCCTATTTTTTAGGCGCTGGGTGACAGGCTCAACTTTCCCCTGATGTAGTATATGGCCAAAAAATAACCACACTATTGATGGTTAAATGCACTTGGGTGACACAGACTCAGCCTGCACCTGATGTAGTAGATGGCCAAAAAATAACTACACTGTTGATAGTTAAATGCACTTGGGTGACACAGGCTCAGCCTGCACCTGATGTAGTATATGGCCAAAAAATAACCACACTGTTGATGGTTAAATGCACTTGGGTGACACAGGCTCAGCCTGCAGCTGATGTAGGATATAGCAAAAAATAACCACACTATTGAGGTTAAATGCACTTGGTGGTAGCTTGTGCTGGCGCACCACAAGCCACAAAATGGCCGCCGATCACCCCAGAAAAAAGTGATATAAAAACGCTCTGGGCAGCCTAAAAAAAGTGAGCAATTCAATATCAGCACTTCAATGATCCACAGCTGGAGATCGATCACTGAATTAAGTTTTTTGGAGGAGTTAATCTGACTAATCTCGCCCTAACGTCGCAGCAGCAACCTCTCCCTATGCTTGAATCAGCAGAGTGACGTGCAGCGCTACGTGACCCAAGCTTATATAGAGGCTGGGTCACATGCTGCACTGGCCAATCACAGCCATGCCAATAGTAGGCATGGCTGTGATGGCCTCTTGGGGCAAGTAGTATGACGCTTGTTGATTGGCTGCTTTGCAGCCTTTCAAAAAGCGCCAAGAAAGCGCCAAACACCGAACCCGGACTTTTACGAAAATGTTCGGGTTCGGGTCCCTGTCACGGACACCCCAAAATTCGGTACGAACCCGAACTATACAGTTCGGGTTCGCTTATCCCTAGTAGTAAACTACGATTTTTTTTGTTGTTGTTAAACTGCAGAGATGGAAAATGTCGACAAAATGGTGGTCTGGTCTGAAGGTTCTGAAAGGAGAAGACGAGGACAGAGAACATCTACATCAAAGGAGACGTCACTGGATGTAAGAGGTATGGGACGCTGTATTTCTGTAGTGATGGGGGGGGGTGTTAAAGTTAGCAAGGGAGGGGGCCTTCTGTTTTTCGCCCCAGGGCCCCATTTCACATAGAACCAGCCCTGGCCACAGTTCAGGTAGAACTGAACCTGGTTGTTCAAGAAATATGTCTCTATTTGCTGATTTGCATCCACCTGGTGCAGTAAATGAAAAAAAATGCTTTGTCATGCTTATGAGACTGAACTGGATGCTGCTACTTTTGCTATTTGTGATACCAAAGACATTAGAGGAGAGGAGGGGGTGGGAGAGACTCTGCGATTGGAGAAATGGGTCTCCTGAACGGACCTGTTCTCCAAAAGATGCGTCAAGCTGTGTACACAGTGTATCATGGCAATACAGCAATTTGGCCTCCCTTTCAACAACAGCAAATAACTTCCCCACTTTGCTATGATAGCGAAAACATGGCTATCCAGTAATTATCAGATTGTTTGATGTTAACAATACATCTGTCAGTTAGTGTTGAGGTAATTGAAGTACCCGAAGTGGACTTCGATCCCAACTTCAGGAAAAATTTGATTAGTCACAAAGCCGAATTCCCTCATGCTTCGTGATAACGAATACATTTTTCCTAAAATGGTGGCTGAAAATATAAAAAAATATAGTCACCTCATCCACTTGCTGACAGAGAGGCCGTCTGTTCCCATCTTAATTGAACAAAACCTGCCAAAGGACCTGCGGATAGCGTGATGACCCCACCACGTGTTCACACTGGGCACATGGTGACGCCATCAGCGTTATCACGTGGTGATGTCAGCAACTTGGTCAGGTGGGAGTTAAGCTTGCACATCATCGATTGGTGGGTGTGTAGAGTTGATTACATTGGCCTCACATTATCGATGGCTGATGGCGGAGCAGAGTAGGAGTAGTCGAGTGTGAGAAGCAGTACTGTAAATAATGTTGATAAGGACTCTGTACTGCATGTGGATGCGGACTCGCTGCCGCAAAGTAGACAGGGAGAAGGAGGACAGTCTTGTTCCGATTGCATTGGAACCACTAATGTGTTAAAATGGCCCTAGTGCCTGCATTTGTATTTTAATGCCCACAGCTTATTTTTACTCTGCAGATCTTCCACATGGCAGTGCCTTTGTCTGCCAGCACTGTGGAGAAAAACTTTAAGCAGGTGTCGCCCAGCCACGTAAAATGTATTTTTGAAAACTGATTACAATGCCACAAAATGAAGTAATGATATCTCTCTGATCCAGTGCCGCTTCGCTTTTGTTGCTTCCTGTATTCTAGCTGGTCTCTGTACTTCCAAGTCAGTGCCAACCCAGACATGTGACTGCTGCAACCAGTGGGAAGCGAGCTGCGGGGATCAGTAAGGTATCACTACATTTATTATTTTATCACATTCTAAGCAGTTCATAAATAAAAATTATGGGGTACATTTATTAATACTGGCATTTTATACGCCGGTCTTAATAAAGCCCTATAGCTAGCGGAGGATCCGCCGAAGTTATGAAGGGGCGCCGGCCTCTCCATAACTTTGGAGCATCCAGCGCCAGTTCAAAATGTCTTACATTTAGACCATTTTCTAAGCCTAAAACAGGCGTAGAAAATTGTAAATGAGACGGAACTGCTGCCCCGTTCATTTCCCCGCCAACGCCACGCCCAAAATTTTATACCTGGCTCCGTCATCTGCCCTTGAAATACGTCTAATATAGGCATATTTCAGTATAACATGTGACTCCCTGTATGGCTAAACAACACTATTAATTTTGAACTCTGATCTAGGGTTTGAATCTATTTTGTAGTCTAAAATGGGTTTTGATGCTTAACGTGGGCTTTGGAACCAAAAAATTTCTATTTCTGTAGCTTTATCTTTGGCCACTTTTATTTTGGCAGTACAGTATTTTGTGGAACAGCAATGCAGCACATGGCTCAGCAACAGGCACAATATTGGTGGAAGCTACAGAATGGAGGAATTAAAGGGGACTGCTAGACTGTCGGTTTCTTTGGTATAGAGGGTGGGGATGGACTGCGGAAGCAACAAGTCACATGTGTAACCTGGATCTCCTGGACCCTAATGTAAAATCTGTAACAGGCCTCATCTACGATGGGCCATTTATTAATAATGGTGTCTTCTTATATAGCTTAGGGGGTGGCACACCCTGGCAATAGATACCTGCGCAGTAAAGTCTGCAGTCTTTAGGAGAAATCATCTTGATGGTCTGGACCAAACTGAGAAGAAAAGGAAAGTAAACACAAAACAGTTGAGATGTCACCTGTGAGTCAGTGGATTTACATTGGTTATGCCGTGACTTTTAAAATATGTTTCAATCTCTTTATTAGAAAGTAAGGTCACTCTAAATTGATTTGAGGAAGGGGCAAAGGGAGTGGGGGTTTACAATTTGTCTAGTCTGCCTAGGGTACCAAAATACCTTATCCCTGGTCTCCCTGTGAGAGAGAGGTCACAATAATGCCTCTGCACTTTAAAATCAGCCTCATGTGTATTTCTACGTATGAAACTGCTGATCTGAAGAAGGAGAGAGGAGCGACACTAACCACAGACGTTTCAGCCAGTTAAAATGCTTGTCATTCATAGTGACTTGTCATAGGATGCAAGTAGACAAGCATCTGAGTGAGCGGGAGGAGTGCAGGAAAGTTGTAAGCACAATGCTGCAGTGTTGCTTCAGTAAAATGGGGGATCCCTCTGTCTTTCACCTCCTGGTGGGAATGATGGCAGTTCAGATAAGACTACTTTCACACTAGCGGCAGGTCGGATCCGTCCTGCCGCTATTTCGCCGTGCCGCAGGACCTCCGCTCCGTCCCCATTGACTATAATGGGGATGGGGCGGAGCTCCGGTGCAGCAAGGCAGTGCGCGATGAGAGGCCGCTGGATTAAAAAGTCGGACATGCAGTACTTTTAGTCTGGCGGCCTCTCGCCGTGCACTGCCGTGCTGCGCCGGAGCTCCGCCCCCGTCCCTATTATATTCAATGGGGACGGAGCGGCGGTCTGGCGGCACAGCAAAATAGCGACAGGATGGATTTGACAGGGTGAACAGCCTGTCAGATCCGTCCTTCCCCTAGTGTGAAAGTACCCTAATGTGACAGATCCTTCAGTACTATTTCAATAAATCAGCAGAGTGAGTGAACGAGAATTTGTCCAGGGGATGGAGGTTGTGAAAAGTAATGACAATGTTCCTAACCCTATATTAGGTTATCTGGATGTCGATATGATGAGGCTCTATAATGTAATTCATCAGGCATGTGGAGGTCAGAGGTCACTTTTGTCTCCTTGTGCAGTGTCTGGCAGCTTCTATCTATCTATCTATCTATCTATCTATCTATCTTGCTACTTGTATTTATTACATTGGTATATACTGCACCTGTGTGTGTTATTATATGCAGGTAGTTACATTGCCTATAGCTCCCTGTTTGCTATTCTCTCTGTAATACCCCTTTCTACCCAGAAACACTAATGACATACCACTTTAAGTTTCCACACAATACAAATGTGGAAAATTAATTTCTAGTATAGCAAGCTTCAAGGGTGGTGTGGGTGGTGTGAAGTGGTAGTACTCACAGTTCGGGCATGCCATGGGCCATGCAGTGATAGGGAGGACACACCTTTCTTCCCTTCGGGGAATACCCTGGTTCTGGGGTTTCCTTGATGGTGAAAAATTGTTAGGTGCAAGGCAGGGCATTTGGCAGCTGAAGATGATGTTGGTGCAGTGTCCAGGAAATAATGAGGCCAGTTTAACAGCAGAATGGTTCTTTACTGAAAAATTTAATTCAGATGCATTGTCACAGTTCTCAGCAAGCATGGACTGGCAGTTCCTACACAAGTACGATTTTCACAGTTCTCACAGGTTACACGACTGCAGCATTAGTTAGCAGGCCTGTTTTTTTCTCTGAAGAAATATTTCTCACACTGTACTTTTCTCTCAAGCTTAAGCATCAAGAAATAGGGGTGCAACACTTCTACTATGCAACTATGGGGCAGGCATCAGTGTCAGACTAAGCTCTGTGCCAGGGGCGGACACAGACAGCAGAGGGCCCCTGTGCAAGGAATGTACACCCCCAACTACACATACAAATATGCATTATTGGGACATCAACACAATTCTAACATATTTGGCTCTATACACCACCACAATCTATTTGAAATGAAACGAACAAGATGTGCTTTAACTGCAGACTGTCAGCTTTAATTTGAGGGTATTTGCATCCAAATCAGGTGAACGGTGCAGAAATTACAACAGTTTGCATATGGGCCTTTCACTTGTTGGGGGCCAAAAGTAATGGGACAATTGGCTTCTCAGCTGTTCCATGGCCAGGTGTGTGTTATTCCCTCATTATCCCAATTAAAATAAGCAGATAAAAGGTCCAGAGTTCATTTCAAGTGTGCTATTTGCATTTGGAATCTGTTGCTGTCAACTCTCAAGATGAGATCCAAAGAGCTGTCACTATCAGTGAAGCAAGCCATCATTAGGCTGAAAAAACAAAACAAACCCATCAGAGAGATAGAAAAAACATTAGGCGTGGCCAAAACAACTGTTTGGAACATTCTTAAAAAGAAGGAACTCAGCAACACCAAGAGACCCAGAAAACCACGGAAAACAACTGTGGTGGATGACCGAAGAATTCTTTCCCTGGTGAAGAAAACACCCTTCACAACAGTTGGTCAGATCAAGAACACTCTCCAGGAGGTAGGTGTATGTGTGTCAAAGTCAACAATCAAGAGAAGACTTCACCAGAGTGAATACAGAGGGTTCACCATAAGATCTAAACCATTGGTGAGCCTCAAAAACAGGAAGGCCAGATTAATGTTTGCCAAACAACATCTAAAAAAGCCTGAAGATAAAAATTAGAGAACAATGTATGAACACTTGATTTTTTCAAAAATAATGTAATCTTCATTGCTCAACAATTAAAATAATTTTTATTGTGGCTATTAGAGATGAGCGAATTTCTCAAAAATTCGATTCAGCCGGGTTCACCGAATTTTCCCCAAAAATTTGGTTCGATCCAAATTTATTTATGGCGAATCACGTTAAAAAAACAGCTATTTTCTGGCTGCAGAGAGCCTTTATAGTGGTGTAGAACACTGTGCCTTGCATTAGCACACATAGTGAGTCTGCTGTGGTAGTGAAACAATACTGTGAGTCAGTATGACAGGCAGATGACAGGCATTGCACACTGCACTGCAGTTGCGGGGCAAAAACAGACCAAGTAACTCAAGTGTGAACTCAGCCTTACCAGTCAATGTTAGGGCCAGATATAAAGAACCGTGCAGAGGCCCAAGATCCTACTATAGCGTGAAAGAGCACACTCCTTTTAAACCAATTGACTGATTCCACATTTCTAAAGAACCTGTTCTATTAAACGCTTATACAAGTAGAGCCCCCCGACAGAGTGGAGTGGGTGTCAGCTGTAAGTTTGTGTTGACGTCACTGATTATTTTGCCCTTCCTCTGATCTGTCAGAACAATAACCCCCAAAAAACGGATCCTGTCTGTGGAGCATCCACCTTCACTCGGTCAGCATTTGGTCAGTAATCCATCAGTATTGCTAAAGCTAAAAAAAAACAGCAGTGGATCCAAAACAGAGATGACACTTGAATGGAATATTTGCATGTCTTCTGTGTTTCATACCCAATCCTGCTTTTGGCTACCAAATCATAAGTCAATTCTGATGTAAAATAGGGACCATGTCATGCAGCCCTTACAGCTGTTACTTAGACAGGATCCATTGTGCCTCTCAATTTTTCCTTCCTTCTGACAGATCAGAAGAAGGGTCAAATAAATGATGATGTCAGCCAGGCCGAAAGGCAAAATAGTGGCCCAGTCATGAAGTGGGGAAGGTGGGAACAGCATAAGAAGTAGACAGAGTTGCCCTATGACATAGTGGTGAGGTGGATGCAGCATGAGGAGACCACAGAGTGGCCCAATGACAGAGTCTGGAGCTGGCAGCAGCATCAGGAGGAGGCCACAGAGTGGCACAATGACAGTGTGGAGGTGGCGGCAGCAGCAGCATCAGGAGGAGGCCACAGGGTGGCACAATAACAGAGTGTGGAGGTGGCAGCAGCAGCATCAGGAGGAGGCCACAGGGTGGCACAATGACAGAGTGTGGAGGTGTCAGCATCAGCAGGCCACAGAGTGGCACAATGACAGAGTGTGGAGGTGGCAGCAGCAGCATCAGAAGGAGGCCACAGGGTAGCATAATGACAGAGTGTGGAGGTGGCAGCAGCATAATCAGGAGGCCACAGAGTGGCACAATGACAGAGACACCCGTTTCTTCTGGATACCTGCCTCAGCTACTATTCTGATGCTGCCACCCACCTGATACCGCACATCCTATGCCAAATGTTCCTTCTTTCACTCAAAATCGGAACCATTGTGTCCGACAACAGAAGAACATGATGTCAGCGTTGCATCAAGGAGGGCTGAGCCATGCGTCCTGCATGGCACACGTGTTCAATCTGGTTGTCAAGCGGTTCCTGAAGTCTTCCACCTATCTGCAAGACATCCCAAAATGCCCAGGAAACTTTGCATGCACTTCAGCCACTCGTACACCACAAAGCACACCCTACTTGAGCAGCAGCAGCAGAACGGCATCCCCCAACATGCTCATATGCAACGTTTCCACCCGTTTGAATTCCACCCTCCAGATATTGGACCGACTGTACAAACAGAAAAAGGCCATAAACGATTTCTTGATGATCCAAGCGGACAGGAGTACTCACCTGTGTAACTTCGAGACCCTCTCCCAGGCCACTTTATGGTGACGCTGCATATGTTGACGCAGGGCCGTGGTGCCAACATTGGCACCCTGGCATCGCTTCAACTTCTGCTCACAGATTCTACAAATGGCAATGTTCACCTCCTCCGGTGGCTTAAAAAAAACCTGCCACACCGCCAAGTAGGTGATTTTATCCCAACACTCTGCACTGACTGACCGCTACCGCCGCTGCTTCCGTGAACCCCTGCACCACTACTTTCCGGGCAGGTAGGCTCCTGTAAAGCGGGTGGTCTACCCCAGGCAGGTTTGGCTCCTGACCTCCCACTGCTGTCACTCACGGGCAAGCTGCCACCCTTTTCTCCCGATGATGATGATAAAGCCCCTAATTCACCCGGCTTCCAAATGCGATCAGCTACATCATTATCATCGAGTACTGTCTGCACGTCACTGATGTCCTCCTCAACAGTCTCTGGGTCTTGAGACTAACCGCTCGCAACACCAGCTCCCACGCCACTCTCCTCATCACTACTTGCCCGCCTACTGGCGGAAGCGGCGGACATGTTGGCTGGCCAGTAGCTGCTGACAGTCCTGTAGTAGCTCGTCCTCGCTGTATAGTGGAGCTGAGCCCACAGCATATAATACTTGTCTGGCTGATGGAACAGAAAAGGACAGAGACAGAATAAGGACAATTAAGGGCACATGGCCTGCTCCCGGGCCCTGCCAACTAAGGGTTGTGTCTGATGAACCCACCGACTCTTGACTGGGGGTGTCTAATTTCACTTGCGATGAAGTTGAAGAGCGAGTTAACCAATCAAGAACCGCTGGGTTGCTGGTCAAGACACGACCACTAGATCACTCCGGGAGCTCAGGCCTCTCGCTGTGACTCCTGCTGCCACGCCCCCTTACTCTGCTGCGACCTGTGCCTGCGCTAGAAACATTTAGGCCTCTGCCACTCCCCTGTGCAGGGCCTGGCACGTCTCTGTCTGACATACTGTTAGATCAAATAAATAAATAAAAAGGAAATTAAAACACCCCAAAAAAGTCTAACCCAAATTTTCTCACTTCACTAAACAATAAATAAACCCTTTTTTTCCCCCCACTAAGGCTATTTTCACACTAGCATGTCGTAGTTTTATTCCGGCCATCTCTCGGCATGTTTGCCGTGCTACCGCTGGAACCCCGTCCCGCCCCCATTCTAGTCAATGGGGCTGGAGCGGTAGCGGCAGCACCAGTGGCAGCACTTATCCGACAGGCTGTTCAACCGCCGGAACAGCCTGCCGGAGTTCCTTGCCGCTAGTGTGAAACTAGCCTTATACATGCCAAAGAGGGCATTAGAACATATAACTGCAACGATGAACGGCAATAGGCCCTTACTTTTTTCACTAATACACGCCATAAAAGGCTTTAGAACATATAACTGCACCGCTGAACGGCAATAGGCCCTTACTTTTTGCCAATAATACACGCCACAAAATGCTTTAGAACATATAACTGCACAGCAGAACGGCAAATAATATGTATTTTTGTCCCACTAATACATGCCAAAAAGGGCTGTAATTTTCTCACTTCACCACACAATGGCAAATACTTTTTTTGTGCCACTAATACACGCAAAAAAGGGTTTTAGAACATATAACTGCACCGCTAAAAGGCAAATAATATATATTTTTTTGCCACTAATACACGCCAAAATGGCTGTTATTTTCTCACTTCACCACACAACGGCTAATAAGCCTTTTTTTCCCACTAATACAAGCCAAAAATGCTTTAGAACTTATAACTGCACCGCACAAGGGCAAATAAGAAGTAGAAATATTTCCTCATAATAAACCCTGTTAATGGCTGTATCAAACAGCACTTGCACCCCAATAAGAAGAACGGTTTGCTGGAATTACAAAGCTATATAATGGCAATTATGGATCCCCAGTCAGTGCAGAAAGGTGTAATAGGATTGTTCCTATTACCCAGGCTGTAAACTCCCCTACTGAACCCTGTTCTGCTTCAGTACTGTGGAATAATTCCTCCCTATCCTTTCCCTGAACGTCTATACAGCAAAATAAAAGTTTTAAAGTCTCTTCTACCACTGTCTCTAGCACCTGTTAACGTCTCTCCCTGCACTAAGTACACTGGAAAATGGCTGAATCCAAGATTGCTGAGGCTATTTATAGGGCTGTGACATCACAGGGCTGGCTGGCTGCTGATTGGCTGCATGCATGGCATTGTGGGAGATCTCTCATTCCCACAGTGCTTTGCTCCATGTCCTAACACATGCAGCAGCCATTTTAGGAAAAAATGTGATTCGTTACCACAAAACTTCAGGAAATTCGGATTCGGTGCAAATCAAATTTTTCCTGAAATTCTGATCGAATTCCACTTCGTCAACTTCAATTCTCCCATCTCTAGTGGCTATACAATGCTACTAGAACAGTTTTTTTTACAAAATAAACAAGACACTTCATAAAAGAAATACTTCATTTTGCAGAAAACACAATGATCAAAATTAGAGAACATCAATGACTGTAGCACAGAGAAAAATTACAACTAAATCTCCTGAAGGTTGCAACAGCCAACAATTCGAAGGAAGTGTACAGGCCTTTGCTTTGAATGACTCCAGGACATCTGCGGCCACAGGACATCTCTCATCTCTCACACTGCTCTAGCGTGATTTTGGTCCACCTTTCTTTCAGTCTCTTCCACAGTTAGGTGACTGGAGTGGGTTTCTTGACCATAACTTTGTCACAAGGATTTTCCAGAGGTTTTCTATTGGGTTTAGATCAGGACTCTGGGCTGGCCATTTCATTGTTTCAATGTTTTCAGTTTCAAGAAACTGCTTTACCCATTTTGATGTGTGACTGGGGGCATTGTCCTGCATGAAAATTGCTGGCTGATTGAGTGATGAATGCAGGGACAAAACCACATGCTGTGGAAGAAGGTTCTGAAAGACATTTTCATTCAGTCTGCCATGCAGCAGTATAAGAGGCCCAACTCCTTCTGCCAAAAACATTCCACAAACCCTGACACTTCTTCCTTCACTTTTCACTGACTTCTTTACACATTTTGGGTTCAGTCTTTCTCCAGTTTTACGACGAACATGATTTCCCATTGGACCCAAATAAATTAAATTTGCTTTCATGACTAAATTGTTCTTTGGACCCCTTGTCCTCTGTCCACACAACATGCTCTTCAGCAAAGGTTAGTCTAGCCTTTTATTTTTGCTAATAGGAGGTTTGGTCACAACAGAGTGGGCTTTCAGTCCAAATGCTCTTAAACAGACTTGAGACACTGTGTGACAAGACAGATCTTTACTTTGTTCAATGTTCAACCAATTGCCTATTGAGATTATCCACATTATCCTGTTGTCTCTTGCATTTGTCTTTTGTGGATGACCAGCCTTCTTGGGGGACTTGAATGAGTTGGTGATGTTGTAAAGATGCAATATTCTAGAAATCACTGATTTGGAACAACCAACTTCTTTTTCAATGGTTGAGAGGGTCATCTCTTTGGCCTTCATCTGGACAACCTGCTGTTGGAGGGTTTCAGTCACTTTAGAACGGCTCACCATCTTGCAAAGTCAGTGAAAACTGTAATGGTAAACTGACAGTTTAATAGGGTTTGTCAGACAATTAAAGAAATTAGCACCAGATGCCAGATTAACACCAATAACTGGGAGGTATCTGAAAGTGTTCTCTAATTTTGATCAGTGTTCCTTTTAAAACAACTCATCAAAGTTTTTTATACTGTGCTTCAGAATATATGTAACTCGTGAAATATGCTCAAAATATTGCTCTTTTACAGTGATGATCGGCAGGGGCAATATTCAAATTTGAGATATTTCTCGAATATTTTGTAGAATATTCGTCATATATTCGCGAATTCGAGATTATATTCTTGATTGCGAAAAATCAGCATTGTAATATTCGCCTAATGCGCGCGAAATACAGGCGTGGGTCACTTGTGCTACATTTTTCAAGCTGGTATAAGTTCCCTGAGACTGGAGAAAATGGTTGGCACGGCAGAACAATGGAATAGCTTTATATGCAGATAGAGTGCTCCAATATATTTGCACTTGCGAATTTTCGGCAAAAGTAAGGTGGAGGCAACTTTTCTATTGGTTGCTAGGGATGTTGCTAAGCTGTGACAAAGCCTTCTCATTGGCCCACAAGCTAGAAGAAGGGCGGGATGATCACCTAATGTGTACTGTGTTAAAAAAATAAAAATAAACGAATATTAGATTTTACGAATATATAGCGCTATATTCTAAATATTCGCGAAATCTCGAAGTGCCGATATTCGCTATTAAAATTCGCTATTCGAATATTCGCCCTCAACACTACTCTTTTACTCCTTTTTGGATATTTTTTTGAAACTTGGATACTTTTGAAATTAAGTAAGTAATGGATGGATAGACAGACGGATACATTTCCTGAATACAGGACATATTATGTCCACGTGTGTGCTTTGTTCTGTTAGTTGGTGAAACCACACGTACTGTAACTAACATCCTGGTGCTGACATAGCATGTAATCCATGTCAAATTCTGTAATTGGAAACCAGGACAATGGACAGAGTACAATACTCAGTGTAAGGGATAATGCTTTCAAGAAATAGCTTGTACTCAATGGAACTTTGTAGTCATGAAAAAAATCATTCACAATGGAAAGACTTCCACAAGTCATGTTTTCCAGAAAGACTGGTTGTACCAGTACTACTTCTTTGACTAAAGATCTGTAAACTATGTCTTAATGACTGATCCTGACAACCAACAAGCTCTAATAGCAAAACATGCTCTTACCAAAATCATCATATGACCCTGACTCACATAGTCCATGACAGCTCGCATGTTATATCACTAGGTTGTATCAGAAAAATACATCACAGAATGAACCTGTTGACTGTTTAAATTAGGTTTCTTTTCTTTGCCATAATGTTCAACTGTAAGAGTACGTTCACAAGACAAATTTTATCTGCCTACGAACTTTTTTCATGTGGTTTTTGTCACTACCAGCGCTGGCAAACGCGATTCTCTGCGTACCTGCTGACCTCCGGTTGCCAGGTAGATAGTCTTATCTTTCGCATCAGGTTTTCTAACGTCATAGCTTACGTCACTGCGGGTGGCCACTTGACCAGGAAATGTAGGGTATTTAAAACAGGCAATCTGTTGGTCACAGATTGGTTCTTGGCTTCTGCCTGACATATTTGGACCTGGACTTGACCGCTCGTGTACGACCTTGGCTTGGTATTGTTTAGTGATCTGCTTTCTTATTAGGCTTCATTGTTCTCTCTTGGGTTTGATCTGGTACGTTTGACTCTGAGTACTTAGGTTCTGGATTTTTCACTTGTTCCTTCTCCCTCGTGACAATTTTGATGCGTTTTTTTTTTTTTTTTACACCTTTTTAATCAATGAGTGTTCTATACAAAACTGCATTTTTAGCTAGTGATTTTTAGCATGGACCTAAGCTAAAAACTGTGCAGAAAATTAGCAAAAAATGCATGGACACACACAGAGCTGTTTTTTTTATTCTTCCCATTTTAATGGGAGATTCAGGGGCCTAGACTGTTGGTGCACCTCAGCTTCTCAAGCCCTCCCCCACCCTTCCTCAGTGCCCTTCATTTGCATGAAGAACCTTCTCGGGAAGGTGACAACCAATTTTCACAAGACAGGTATCAATTCAATCAACAGGAACAACCCTAGCAGGCAGTTGTTTGTATGGTTTAATAAAGTCTGCCGACTAGGAAAAATAGATTGCATTGACCATCTCCAGTAGGTAAGAGGAAGGAAGTGTACTGACCTAGAGAGAAAATGTTACATCAGACCTGTAAAATATCTATGTTCCATCCAGGTAAAATACATTTTTAAAAAATGTGGTTTCTATTCTACCAGAATGCCAACCCCTCCATCTATAAAACAACCTTCTTTATCCATTATGAAATTGGAATACAGGGATATAGTAGTCGATTTCCACAATGCAGCTATTAGCAGCCTGGCTGCCACATGAAGAAGTCTCATCAGAGATTTTTGAACTGGATTTAGATAAGCCGGCAATAGCTGGATGGACAAAAATTATGCTAGGGTTGTCTAGGGCCTTGATAATAGGGAAAGGTTCCGGACGAGGTAGTCCTTTCAGGGCGATGACTCCGTATTAGGAGGTCATCAGGGTGTACTAGCCGGATCAGGGCATACTAGAGACAGTATAGGACCCCTAGCCCCGTCTTTGCACATGCAATGAATGATCACGACCTTTGATGTGACAGCAAGTACCTCAAGTACAGGAATATATGAGCCTTCATTGAGTGGATACGTGTCTGAGCTAAATTTGCATGGTGCAATTTAACTAGACTGGTAATATCCACCCATTCTTTACCAGTCTGACTTAAGACACACCCTCCTTAGGGTTGTTGTAAGTACACATACGTGTTGCTAGCAGAACCATTGTAGCACCCCTGTGTGGGTTTGCAGACCCTTTTCTCCTAGCACGATTATTTTTTTGTTGAGGTTGGTTTTCTGTTTGTTTGTTTTTGTAGAATATGCAGATAAAAAGAAAAATATATATTTTTCCAAAGTTTCATTTTTTTTTTGCAGTATTAACACACAAGAAAAGTTAAATAAATTAGGTATTATTGTAATTGTACTGACCTAGGGAATGAAATTAACTGGTAAGTTTTACAGCATAGGGAACACCATAAAAATAAAACACATAAAACTGTGGCTGAATTGTGTTTTCTTTTTCAATTCCACCCCATTTGGAATATTTATTCGCCTCCCACTACATTGTTTGCAATAGTAAATGGTGCCATCAAAAAGTACAACCTGTCTCACAAAAAAAGCCCTCATACGGCTAAGTTAAAAGTGAAACACGAAAATACAAAAACAGAAAATAACCTTATAATGAAGTAATTAAAGATTCCAGGACAGGCTGCAGATTTTCAGATCCATAGCAGGTCTGCCACTTTACAAATCACTAGTCAGACCACACAAGGAGGACTGTGTGCAGTTCAGGGCTCCTGTGAACAAGGCAGACATAGCAGAGCTGGAGAGGGTTCATTCTTAAATGAAAAGGAGATGAAATTTTTGAAAAATTAAGACTCCCATTCTTTATTTTATTTTCTGCCAAACATCCATAAAATGCTTATAAATCCACCAAGTTGACTGATTATATCAGGCATCACCAATTATTTGTCACATTGCAGAGATTTATCTTTCCAGGATTTTGTAATTGTCTAACCTTCTTAACTTTGCAACTTTTCTAATTAGTTCATTAAAATTTTTAGAAAATTAATGTGAATATTTTTTTGAACATTGGATATAACAAAGTTATAGTCTAAGGCTACATTCACACTTGCGTTTGGTGCAGATCCGTCATGGATCTGCACAGATGGATCCGTTCAGATAAAATTAAAACTTTTTCATCTGTTCAGAACGGATCCGTCTTGAACACCATTGAAAGTCAATAGAGGACGGATCCGTTTTCTATTGTGCCAGATTGTGTCATAAAAAACAGATCCGTCACCATTGACTTACATTTAGAGTTGAGCGGACACCTGGATGTTCGGGTTCGACGGGTTCGGCCGAACTTCACAAAAAAGTTAGAGTTCGGGACCCGAACTTGACCGAAACTTGACCCCAATGGGGACCCGAACTTTTGAGCACTAAAATGGCTGTAAAAATGTCATGGAAAGGGCTAGAGGGCTGCAAATGACATCAAAATGTAGTTAAGAGCATGGCAAGTGCTCTGCAAACAAATGTGGATAGGGAAATGACTTTAAATAACATAAAATACGTAAAAATAAAAAATTATAATCTTGATCTAGGAGGACGAGGTCCATATGGAGTAGGAGGTTGAGGATGTGGTGGTGTATGTGGAAGCGGCGGTGGAGGAGGAAGCCTACACTGCTTTTTGGTTATAAATTTATTTTTATTTTTTAAATTAGGGTACACCCCAAAACATTGGGAAATATAATCTGTGATAAAGCCCCCTGCCTTGCTAAACACACGTTCAGACAATACACTGGCTGCAGGGCAGGCCAGCACCTCCAAGGCGTAAAGGGCAAGCTCAGGCCATGTGCCCAAGTTGGAGACCCAGAAGTTGAAGGGGGCAGACCCATCATTCAGTACGTGTAGACGTGTGCACACATACTGCTCCACCATGTTGGTGAAATGCTGCCTCCTGCTAAGATGTTCCATATCAGCTGGTGGTGCTGGTTGTTGTGGCGTGCTGACAAAGCTTTTCCACATTTCGGTCATGCTAACCCTGCATTCTGAGGTGCTGGCGGTGCCCCAGCTGCGTTGGTGACCTCTTCCTCATCCTCTGCCATTGCCTTGTGCTTCCACTGTGCCCCCGCTTGTCAGGTGGGAATGCCACCAGCAGCGCGTCTACCAGCGCTCGCTTGTACTAGCGCATCTTACGATCACGCTCCAGTGACGGAATTAAGGACGGTACATTGTCCTTGTAATTGGGGATCCAGCAGCGTGGCCACCCAGTAATCAGCACACGTTAGAATGTGGGCAACTCGGCGGTTGTTGTGGAGACACTGCAGCATGTAATCGCTTATGTGTGCCAGGCTGCCCAGAGGCAACGAAAAGCTGTCCTCTGTGGGAGGTGTATCGTCTGTGTCCTCTGTATCCCCCTAGCCATGCACCAGTGATGGCCCTGAGCTGGTCTGGGTGCCACCCTGCTGTGAACATTGTTCCTCCTCCTCCATCTCCTCCTCCTCATCCTCCACCTCCTCATCCTCCAGAACTGTGCCCTGGCTGGACAATTGTGTACCTGGCTTCTGAGGGTGAATGAACCCACCCTCGGAGCCGCTTGTGAATGACTGGCCGGAAACCCTACAAAATGATCTCTCTTCCTCCTCCTCCTCCTGTGCCACATCCTCTTCCATCATCGCCAGGAGCGTTTTTTCAAGGAGGCATAGAAGTGGCATAGTAACGCTGAGAACGGCATTATCGGCACTGGCCACGTTGATGGAGTACTCGAAACAGCGCAACAAGGAACACAGGTCTCGCATGGAGGCCCAGTCATTGGTGGTGAAGTGGTGCTGCTCCGCCGAGCGACTCACCCATGCGTGCTGCAGCTGAAACTCCACTATTGCCTGCTGCTGCTCGCACAGTCTGGCCAGCATGTGCAAGGTGGAGTTCCACCTTGTGGGCACGTCGCATATGAGGCGGTGAGCGGGAAGGCCGAAGTTACTCTGCAGCACTGACAATCAAGTAGCAGGGTGAGAACGCCGAAAGCACGCGCAGACGGCCCGCACTTTATGCAGCAGCTCTGACATATAGGGGTAATTTTTAAGCAATCTCTGCATCACCAAATTCAGCACATGCGCCAGGCAAGGGATGTGCGTCAAACTGGCTAGTCCCAGAGCTGCTACGAGATTTCGCCCATTATCGCACACCACCAGGCCGGGCTTGAGGCTCACTGGCACCAACCACTCATCGGTCTGTTGTTCAAGGCCCGTCCACAGCTCCTGCGCAGTGTGGGGTTTGTCCCCCAAACAAATAAGTTTTAAAACTGCCTGCTGTCGTTTACCCCTGGCTGTGCTGAAGTTGGTGGTGAAGGTGTTACGCTGACCGGATGAGGAGCTGGTAGAGGATGAGAAAGCAGAGTAGGAGGATGAAGCAACAGGAGGCAAACTGAAGCGCCCTGCAATCCTCGGTGGTGGAAGGACATGCGTCAAACTGCTATCCGCCTCAGGCCCAGCCGCCACTGCATTTACCCAGTGTGCTGTTATGGAGATATAACGTCCCTGACCGTGCTTACTGGTCCACGTATCCGTAGTGAGGTGCACCTTGCCACAGATGGCGTTGCGCAGTGCACACCTGATTTTGTCCCCTACTTGGTTGTGCAGGGAAGGGATGGCTCGCCTGGAAAAGTAGTGGTGGCTGGGCACAACATACTGTGGGACAGCCACCGCCATAAGGCCTTTAAAACTATCCATCTCCACCAGACGGAATGACAGCATTTCAAAGGCCATTCATTTAGAAATGCTGGCATTCAGGGCTAGGGATCGTGAGTGGGTAGGGGGGTACTTCCTCTTCCTCTCCAGTGTTTGGGAGATGGAGAGCTGAATGCTTCCATGGGACATTGTGGAGATGCTTGGTGACCCAGGTGGTGGTGTTGCTGGAAGATCCTCTGTTTGCAGGATGGCAGGTGGCACTGTCACTCCAGAGGTGGATGAAGAGGCCGAGACTGCAGCAGAAGAGGAAGCAGGAGGAGCCATAGACCTTTCTTGGTTTTTGAGGTGTCTACTCCACTGCAGCTCGTGCTTTGCACTTAAATGCCTGGTCATGCAGGTTGTGCTCAGGTTGAGAACGTTTATGCCTCGCTTCAGGCTCTGATTGCACAGCGTGCAAACCACTCGTGTCTTGTCGTCAGCACATTGTTTGAAGAACTGCCACGCCAGAGAACTCCTTGGAGCTGGCTTTGGTGTGCTCGGTCCCTTGCTGCGGTGAGCAGTAGCAGGCGTACTGTCTAGAGGACGACCGCTCTGCTTTTGCACCCTGCTCCCTCTTCTTCTGTGCTGGTGGCTATGTGCGACCAACGACTATTCCTCCGAACTACATAGGTCACTCGCATGACCTTGATTCCATGTGGGGTCGAGGACCTCATCGTCCTCCACATCATTTTCCACCCAGTCTTCACACCTGCCCTCCTTGTCGGTCTGCACACTTTCGAAAGCTCCAGCAGTTGGCACCTGTGTTTCGTCATCATCCGAGACGTGCTGCGATGGTCCTCCCATGTACTCATCTTGAAAGATAAGTGGTTGGGCATCTGTGCACTCAATCTCTTCCACTTCTGGGGCAGGGCTATGTGGATGGCCCTGGGAAACCCTGCTAACAGAGTCATCAAAAATTAGAAGAGACTGCTGCATGACTTGGGGCTCAGACTGCTTGGCTGATTTGCAAGGGGGTGAGGTGAAAGATTGATGGACATCGGCTGCAGGTGCAAACTCAGATTTTTCAGCAGAAAACTGGGTAGGAGACAATGTAAAGGAACTGGAGGCACTGTCAGCAACCCAATCTACTATCGCCTGTACTTGTTCAGGCCTCACCATTTGTAGAGTCGCATTAGGCCCGACCAAATACCGCTGCAGGTTCTGTCGTCTACTCTCACCTGAGGAAGGGGTTTCACTTGTGCGTGTAACTGGCACAGATTGACCACGTCCTCTCCCTGCAACAGGAGCTGCACCAGCAGCACCACGACCTGGGCCACGTCCCTTATTTGACGCTCTCCTCATATTTCTTTAAATTTAGGATCTTGCCCTAAATGGGTGTTTGTTTAATAACTGAATATGACAGCAGTATATAACCCTGGAATTTCAAACGTCTTGATGCTGCAAGGGTGGAAAAATTTAGTATTTTGCCCAAAATAGGGTGTTTTATTAATAGAAGAATATAACCCCTGTACATAAAGGGTGTATCTCACACGCCCTGACCCACACTAGGCCGCAATTAAAGATTTATGCCCAAAATGGCTGTATTTCAAATAACTGAATATAATCCCTATATATAAAGGGTGTATCTCACAATGACATCTGGAGTAAAGGCTGCCAAATAATATTTTTTTGCCCAAACGGGTGTTTGTTTAATAACTGAAATTGACAGCAGTATAAAACCATGGAATTTCAAACGTCTTGATGCTGCAAGGGCGGAAAAATTGTGTATTTTGCCCAAAAAAGGGTATTTTATTAATAGAAGAATCTAACCCCTGTATATAAAGGGTGTATCTCACACGCCCTGATCCACACTAGGCCGCAATTAAAGATTTGTGCCCAAAATGGCTGTATTTCAAATAACTGAATATAACCCCTGTATATAAAGGGTGTTTCTCGCACGCCCTGACCCACACTAGGCCGCAATTAAAGATTTGTGCCCAAAATGGCTGTATTTCAGATAACTCAGGGCTCGACAAATCCCAGGCGCCAGGTCGCCATGGCGACCAGGTTGGGTATTTGTCAGCCCGTTTTCAAAGGTGCCCGGGCGATGGGTGCGGAGCTGCCGTTCTGTCCGGAGGCAGCACCGTTTGAAGCAGCTCCGTCACAGCACACAATAGCAGAGACGCTGGCAGCAGGGAGGGGAGGGGCTCGGGAGGAGTGTAATCTGATCCTAGAGTGGAAGCTGCTTCTGCCAGCCCCTCCCCTCCCCGCCCACCAACCAATCAGAGCTGAGGCAAGGCAAGCACTAGCAGCTCTGAGTCACTGACACAAGTACAGGTTGTCTAAGTAAGAAAGAATCGAATGAGTCTCAGGTTAAAAGAATCTAAAGATCCGACTTAGTTAGTGACTCATTCGATTCTTTGAGTTAAAAGAACAGGTTACACTGAGGCTGTGCTGATGCTTTTGCAGCAGTGATAAGACAGTGACAGGACACAGTTTAGATTACAGTGTGAATTAACCCTTTAGGATCAAATTGGCTTCTCAAGGAGATCTATATGTTAAAGGCATCCCTTCTTCTGTCTCATTCAGTAGCTATAGAACTAAGGCTACTTTCACACTTGCGGCAGGATGGATCTGGCAGGCTGTTCACCCTGTCAGATCCGTCCTTCCGCTGTTTCGCCGGACCGCAGCTCTGTCCCCATTGACTATAATGGGGGCAGAGCTCTGGCGCAGCACGGCAGTGCATGGTAAAAGTACTGCATGTCCAACTTTTTAGTCCGGCGGCCTCTCACCGCGAACTGCCATGCTGCGCCGGAGCTCCACCCCCGTCCCCATTATAGTCAATAGGGTCCGGGGACGGAGCGGCGGTATATGTAACATGGTATACAGCATTATTGGGGGGGCTCTATGGAAAAGTGGGGGGGGAGCACTATGGGGGCACCTACTGGGGGCTTTATGACGCGGCTCTGCCTGGCTCCTAACTTTTTTAGCTGGCTCCTAGATTCCAAGGAAATTTTTTAAGCCCTGAAATAACTGAATATAACCCCTGTATATAAAGGGTGTTTCTCACACGCCCTGACCCACACTAGGCCAAAATTAAAGATTTGTGCCCAAAATGGCTGTATTTCAAATAACTGAATAAAACCCCTGTATATAAAGGGTGTATCTCACACGCCCTGATCCAGACTAGGCCTCAATTAAATTTGTTTGCCCAAAATGGCTGTATTTCAAATACCTGAATAGAACCGCTGTATATAAAGAGTGTATTTCACACGTTCTGATCCAGACTAGGCCTCAATTAAATTTGTTTGCCCAAAATGGCTGTATTTCAAATAACTGAATATAACCCCTGTATATAAAGGGTGTATCTCACAATGACATCTGCAGCAAAGGCTGCCAAATAATTTTTTTTTGCCCAAACGGGTGTTTGTTTAATAACTGAATATGACAACAGTATATAACCCTGGAATTTCAAACGTCTTGATGCTGCAAGGGCGGAAAAATTGTGTATTTTGCCCAAAAAATGGTGTTTTTAAAAACCCAGAAAGTTATGGCTGTATTTCTAGCTTAAATAGCACACTGACTTATCCAGATGTTGTATATTGCCAAAAAAGTGTGTTTTTTTTACTAACAGAATATGAAAGCTGTATATATTAAACTTGAATTTCACACTTGCAGATCTGTAAAAATAGTGGATTTTGGCAAAAAAAAAAGGGTGTTTTAAAAACCCAGAAAATTATGGCTGTATTTCTAGCTTAATTTGAACACTGACTAATCCAGATGTTGTATATTGCCCAAAAAGTTTTTTTTTTTTTTACTAACAGAATATGAAAGCTGTATATAACGTTTGAATTTCACACATTCAGATGCAGCTAGGGATGTAAAATAGTGTATTTTGCACAAAAAGGGTGTTTTAAAAAACCCAGAAAATTATGGCTGTATTTCTAGCTTAAATTTCACACTGACTAATCCTGCAAATGCACCAAATGTTGTATTTTGCCAAAAAAGGGTGATTTTTTACAACCAGATTATTAGTGCAGTTTCCCAAGATTGGATTTCAATGTCACAAAAGCTCAGATGCAGTGCTGGTGCACTGAGCTTGCATAAAATGGCCGCCGCCGCCGCCCATTTAACTAACAGACGGATAAAAGTTTATTTTTTTCGGTCACTGGGCTCAGGGCAGGATAAAAAGATTGTGCCTTGCACCCACACAACTAAATATATGTCGATTGCTGAGTTAGATTCACGTTTAGGGTTGAGCGAACCCGAACTGTAAAGTTCGGGTTCGTACCGAACTTTACGGTGTTCGGCACCCGAACCCGAACATTTCAGTAAAAGTTCGGGTTCGGTGTTTGGGTAATATTAATATACCATCGGATTGGAGTTTTCTCCAATCCGATGGTATATTTTAACTTGAAGCGTCCCCATCACCATAGGAACGCCTCTATGTTAGAATATACCATCGGATTTGAGTTAGATCGTGAAAACTCAGATCCGACAGTATATTCTAACACAGAGTTCCTATAGTGATGGGGACGCTTCAAGTTAGAATATACTGAGAACTGTGGACATAACGGCCCCCTGCTGCCTGGCAGCACCTGATCTCTTACAGGGGGCTTTGATCCGCACAATTAACCCCTCAGGTGCCGCACCTGAGGGGTTAATTGTGCAGATCACAGCCCCCTGTAAGAGATCAGGTGCTGCCAGGCAGCAGGGGGCCAGACCCCCTTCCCTCCTCAGTATTAAAATCATTGGTGGCCAGTGCAGCCCTCTCCCTCCCTCCCCAGTATTAAAATCATTGGTGGCCATTGAGGCCCCCCCCTCCCTATTAAAATCATTGGTGGCTAGTGCGGCCCCCTAGCCCCTATTAAAATCATTGGTGGCTAGTGCAGCCCCCCACCCCACCCACCCACTATTAAAATCATTGGTGTCCAGTGCGGTGTCCCCTCTCCCCCCCCCTAATTAAAATCATTGGTTGACAACCCCCCTCCCCCCCATCATTGGTGGCAGCGGAGAGGCAGTTCCGATCGGAGTCGCAGTTTAATCGCTGGGTCTCCGATCGGTTACCATGGCAGCCAGAATGCTACTGCAGTCCTGGCTGCCATGGTTACTTAGCACTTTTAGCAGCATTATACTTACATGCGCTGTCTGTGGCCGGCGCTCCTCCTACTGGTAGGTAAAAGGTCTGTGCGGCGCATTGCTTATAGCACAGACCTGTCACTTACCAGTAGTAGGAGCGCCTGGCCGGCCACAGACAGCGCACGTAAGCATAATGCTGCTAAAAGTGCTAAGTAACCATGGCAGCCAGGACTGCAGTAGCGTCCTGGCTGCCATGGTAACCGATCGGAGCCCCAGCGATTAAACTGGGACTCCGATCGGAACTGCCGCTCCGCTGCTGCTAATGATGGGGGGGAGGGGGGTTGTTAACCTGTGGCCACTGCCACCAATGATTTTAATTAGGGGTGGGGGGGAGAGGGGAGGCTGCACTGGACACCAATGATTTTAATAGGGGGGGGCCGCACTAACCACCAATGAATTTAATAGGGGGGCGTGGGTGGGGGGGCTGCACTGGCCACCAATGATTTTAATACTGGGGAGGGAGGGGGGCTGCACTGGCCACCAATGATTTTAATACTGGGGAGAGAGGGGGGTCTGGCCTCTGCTGCCTGGCAGCACCCATTCTCTTACAGGGGGCTGAGATCCGCACAATTAACCCCTCAGGTGCGGCACCTGAGGGGTTAATTGTGTGGATCACAGCCCCCTGTAAGAGATCGGGTGCTGCCAGGCAGCAGGGGGCAGTTATGTACACAGTTCTTAGTATATTCTAACTTGAAGCGTCCCCATCACCATGGGAACGCCTCTGTGTTAGAATATACTGTCGGATCTGAGTTTTCACGATCGTGAAAACTCAGATCTGAAAAAGCTAATACTATTATTTTCCGTTATAACCATGTTATAGCAGAAAATAATGAAGTGAAGTTCGGGTCCCCATTGACTTTTTTTTAAAGTTCGGCCGAACTCCCCAAACCCGAACATCTAGGTGTTCGCTCAACTCTATTCACATTCTGAACCAAAGATTCTCTCCTATTCTCTCCCTGAAATCACCAGCAGCATCCTCTCCCTACACTAGTAACAGCAGAGTGACGTGCAGCGCTACGTGACTCCAGCTTATATACACTGCGTGCAGAATTATTAGGCAAATGAGTATTTTGACCACATCATCCTCTTTATGCATGTTGTCTTACTCCAAGCTGTATAGACTCGAAAGCCTACTACCAATTAAGCATATTAGGTGATGTGCATCTCTGTAATGAGAAGGGGCGTGGTCTAATGACATCAACACCCTATATTAGGTGTGCATAATTATTAGGCAAAATGGGTCAAAAGAAGGACTTGACAGGGTCAGAAAAGTCAAAAATAGTGAGATATCTTGCAGAGGGATGCAGCACTCTTAAAATTGCAAAGCTTCTGAAGCGTGATCATCGAACAATCAAGCGTTTCATTCAAAATAGTCAACAGGGTCGCAAGAAGCGTGTGGAAAAACCAAGGCGCAAAATAACTGCCCATGAACTGAGAAAAGTCAAGCGTGCAGCTGCCAAGATGCCACTTGCCACCAGTTTGGCCATATTTCAGAGCTGCAACATCACTGGAGTGCCCAAAAGCACAAGGTGTGCAATACTCAGAGACATGGCCAAGGTAAGAAAGGCTGAAAGACGACCACCACTGAACAAGACACACAAGCTGAAACGTCAAGACTGGGCCAAGAAATATCTCAAGACTGATTTTTCTAAGGTTTTATGGACTGATGAAATGAGAGTGAGTCTTGATGGGCTAGATGGATGGGCCCGTGGCTGGATTGGTAAAGGGCAGAGAGCTCCAGTCCGACTCAGACGCCAGCAAGGTGGAGGTGGAGTACTGGTTTGGGCTGGTATCATCAAAGATGAGCTTGTGGGGCCTTTTCGGGTTGAGGATGGAGTCAAGCTCAAGTCCCAGTCCTACTGCCAGTTTCTGGAAGACACCTTCTTCAAGCAGTGGTACAGGAAGAAGTCTGCATCCTTCAAGAAAAACATGATTTTCATGCAGGACAATGCTCCATCACACGCGTCCAAGTACTCCACAGCGTGGCTGGCAAGAAAGGGTATAAAAGAAGAAAATCTAATGACATGGCCTCCTTGTTCACCTGATCTGAACCCCATTGAGAACCTGTGGTCCATCATCAAATGTAAGATTTACAAGGAGGGAAAACAGTACACCTCTCTGAACAGTGTCTGGGAGGCTGTCGTTGCTGCTGCACGCAATGTTGATGGTGAACAGATCAAAACACTGAAAGAATCCATGGATGGCAGGCTTTTGAGTGTCCTTGCAAAGAAAGGTGGCTATATTGGTCACTGATTTGTTTTTGTTTTGTTTTTGAATGTCAGAAATGTATATTTGTGAATGTTGAGATGTTATATTGGTTTCACTGGTAAAAATAAATAATTGAAATGGGTATATATTTGTTTTTTGTTAAGTTGCCTAATAATTATGCACAGTAATAGTCACCTGCACACACAGATATCCCCCTAAAATAGCTAAAACTAAAAACAAACTAAAAACTACTTCCAAAAATATTCAGCTTTGATATTAATGAGTTTTTTGGGTTCATTGAGAACATGGTTGTTGTTCAATATTAAAATTAATCCTCAAAAATACAACTTGCCTAATAATTCTGCACTCCCTGTAGAGGCAGGGTCACATGCTGCACTGGCCAATCACAGCCATACCATTAGTAGGCATGGCTGTGATGGCTTCTAAGGGCACAGAGTTAAACGCTTGCTGATTGGCTGCTCTGCAGCCTTTTAAAAAGCGCCAAGAAAGCGCCGAACACCGAACCCAAACCCGAACTTTTAATAAAATGTTCGGGTTCGGGTCCAGGGTCCAAAAATCTTAAAGTTCGGTACGAACCCGAACTTTACAGTTCGGGTTCGCTCAACCCTACTTACATTGTGTGTCAAAACGGATCCGTTTGGCTCAGTTTCGTCAGACGGACACCAAAACGCTGCAAGCAGCCTCCGGAATGCAGACAGAACAGAATACAGACGGAACAGAGGCAAACTGTTGCAATCGGAGCGGATCCTTTTTCATTCAGAATGCATTAGGGCAAAACTGATCCATTTTGGACTGCTTGTGTGAGCCCTGAACGGATTTCACAAACAGAAACCAAAACGCGAGTGTGAAAGTAGCTTAACATTGAGCATGAAAGTAGACATGAAGGAGATGTCATATGTATTTAGGTATTGGGGTGCTGTACTTGACCTGCAGATTGAGTTTATTTTGAAAAGTGTAAAATTTATCTTGAGTAATAATGTACAACAAAGGAAGGGCTGTGCGATGGACACTTGATTCGCCCCAAGTTATGCTAATCTGGCTATGGAGCACTTTGGAGTGCCTATAAGTACTAAGGGGGGGAGGGGGGCGTGGGGGGCAGTCCACCCGGGGTCCTGGCTCTCAGCGGGGTGCCAGAAGCAATAAGCGCTTCCATCAATACTGAATCAATACTCCTTCAGGCCAGCGTCGCACAGAATGGTGAAGCAGGAGGACTTCTCCCTGTTCCACCATTCAGCCTGCAGGCACAGATTGCGCTGCCGGCTTATGTGGGCGGAGCCTGCAGGCTGGAAATCTGCATAAGCTCCTCCCACACAGTGCTGCAGAGCGATCTGTGACTGCAGGGAAGAGAGGTATGTGAGCTTCAGAAGCGGGACAAGGTGAGTAGTTACTTTTTTGTTTTTAATACAGAGGGGGCACAGAGGACTTTATTACTATGGAGGGGGCACAAAGGACTTTATTACTATGGACGGGCACAGAAGGCTTTATTACTTTGGAGGGGGCACAGACAGAGGACTTTATTACTATGGACGGGGCACAGAGGACTTTATTACTATGGAGGGGGCACAGAGGGCATTACTATTATGGAGGGGGCACAGAGGGCATTACTAATGTGAAGGGGGCACAATGGGCATTTCTACTAAGGAGGGGGCACAGAGCCAGAGGGCATTACTACAATGAAGGGGGCACAGTGGGCATTATTACTGTGAAGGGGGCACAATAGGGCATTATTACTATGAAGGGAGCACAATGGGCATTATTACTATGAAGGGGGAACAGTGGGCATTATTACTGTGAAGGGGCACAATGGGGATTTCTACTATGGAGGGGGCACAGAGGGCATTACTAGCACAGTGGGCATTATTACTGTGAAGGGGGCACAATGGGCATTATTACTGTAAAGGGGACACAATGGGGATTATTACTGTGAAGGGGGCACAATGGGGATTATTACTGTGACGGGGCACAAAGAGGGCATTACAACTGTGAAAGGGGCAAAGAGAGGGCATAACTACTGTAAGGGTGGCACAATGTGGGCATAACTACTGTGAGGGGGCACACCTCTGTACAAAACTACTGTGAAGGTTGTACAATGAGGGCAATACTACTGTGAGGGGGTACAAGTATTGGGGGGGGGGGGTGCCAGAGAAAGGACCCGATCCAGGTGCCAAACACCCTAGGCACCCCATTGCCTATTGCACCGTCCTCCCAGTGTGAACACTATGTTGGTCTCTATAAACACTTCACAAATGACCTTTTCTTTTTATTTGACTGGGAACAGAACAGAAAGCTATTCTCTGAACTCACTAAAAGAAAGCTACAGGATGTCATTTGTACATGAAAACTGTATTGGGAAACCTGACCATGTGGCCATACCCTAAAAATAGAAAAGTGTCCAGGCTGACCGTGTACCGGATATAGCACTCTATTACTGATCCTGAAAAGAGTAATTTTACTAATACTAGATTATTCATGTCATGGAATCTTTTGGATAATTGTTTACCAGTAAGGCATCCAGTTTTAATGCTGCAAGTCTGGGTGTGTTCTTGTTTTAAGCCATGGGAATTCATCAGAGACCTACAACTAGTGACATAATGGTCAGGTGTGAAAGCTGAGATTACCTAATAAGTATCATGACACTAACAAAGCAAATCCACACAGTGTTACTCACAAAAAAAAAAAAAAACATCATGTGATGTTCAAACATTGTTTCCTGCGATGGTTCACAAGTTTTTGGACATACTGTATGCTGCAGTGCACTGTAAGTAGGCCTATACGGTACTATGGTCTTATTAGACAGAGACAATGCAATACAGGTCGCACATGATGTGGGTAGTTTTGGACTTGGACTGAAGTTGCCTATGCATTTTATATTTTAAAAATATGGAAAGATAAACTCTCTTAAAGGGATTATCCCATCTTAGACAATGGGGGCATATCGCTAGGATATCCCCCTATTGTCTGATAGGTGCGGGTCCCATCTCTGGGACCCGCACCTACAAGGAGAACTGAGCGGAGAAAGTTGAAGAGGGCGCACTGCGCATGCACAGCCGCCCTCCCTTTATTTCTATGGAGCCGCCGAAAATAGCCGAGCGCTGGCTCGGCTATTTCCGTCGTCCCCATAGAAATGAATGGTAGCGGTGGCCGCGCATGCGCGGTGCGCTCCCATTCACTTCAATGGGAGAGGCGGGGAGCTGCGCCTGGTGGTGGACGGACCCCGGGAAACCCGGGGTCCTCCAGCCACAACTCTCCCCAGCTCAGTTTTCCTTGTAAGTGCGGGTCCCAGAGGTGGGATCCGCACCTATCAGACAATGGGGGCATATCCTAGCGATATGCCCCCATTGTCTAAGATGGGATAACCCCTTTAAACAACACAACACTCGCCCCTCTCTGCAGAGGCTACACCGATACCAATGATTGCATACAACTAATCCACAACACATTATCACCATTATTAACGCTGGACCACCAATGATTATTAGTGAGATACAGCGCAGACACAAGAAGACAGGGCTATTAGCCCGGTCAATCAAAAAGGAAGAGGAGTGTAAGGAGCACTAGGGGCGTAGGTGTAGCGGTGCTCGAAACGCAACAGCCTGCCCCTTGGTGCTCCAACTGTCTGATTTGCATAAAAATAAAAATCTTCATATCTTGTTTAATAACATTAACACAGTACTGATGCTGCACTAGGAAAGCAGGTTAAAAAAATATACAATTGCTGTTTTTCTATTCGTATTCATAAGAGTAATTTTGTAAGCCACATGTACAAACTACAACTTGTCTCGAAAAAGTAAGCCCTCTCATACAGTTATATCACTTACAAAAATTGATGCTTGACATGTAACAACACAAGATTCTTTTAAAAAATTGTGAATCCTATAAAAAAAAATCCATAATCAATACAGGAAGACCTTTTTTTTAAAAATAATTATCAGTTATTCATAAGTTCTCCAAACGATGTAGTTAAAAATAGAACTAAAAATGGAATGTATAAAACTAGTCGATTGACTGAAAAATTTAAAAAACATGCCTTTCAGACTGTGAAGTGGAAAAACAAAGAAACGTTGCTGCATACTTAAGTTGAAATTAAACTCTGTCCTAAGGGGCTAATAGATTCATTAACTAAGCTGTCGCCGTTCAACCAAGTTGACCAGCGGGTTTGCATCCTTCGGGTCCCCATGCTCAACCCAATGTTGAAGTTTAGAAGGTACAGTAGATCCACTACCACCTTCTCCACAATCTGTGTTGTGTGGATGAGTCTGGTTCCAGGCATTTCCTTATGAGGTGGATGAGGTTGTACATCTGGAATCTGGCAGTCTTGTCCGTGGTAGAACTCCAATTATGGACCCTCCAGGCACGTACTGCCAGTTTAACTCCATCTTTAATGTGCTGAATGTCTTGCTCAATGAGGTTGCAACAGGCCTTTTGGGGTTGCACTGTCAAGAAAGGCGCATTTACTTCCGCCCATTCGGCAGCTGGAAATCTCTCTCTTTTTGCCATTTTCTTGAACATCTGTATGGTAGGCCTCTACATCATCCTCTGGAGTCATCTTTTGCAAGGCCTGCTGCACAGCACTCCTCACATTAACAGTCTTTGTAGGTCTTTCCTCCACCCTGTCGAGATTCCAGGCTTCTCTCAATGCAGCCACTTGCTCCAATAACAGGCGATTCGTCTTCTTTCTGCTGAAGATTCACCTGTTGCTGGGCCTGTAAAACCTCTGTATGTGTCGGGTTAGACTACTCATTGGCCTGTGCCAGCTGCTTTAGCAGCTCCTCTGTGACATTGGAGGTGCTTTGCATGGCAACTTAAGGTTTCACCCAGGACATAAGGGTTTGCCACAAAAATAATGTCACGCCGTTGCCCTTAGCAACTTGCCTGCATCTTCCTCCAAGTGTAAGGGATTGTGCACTTTTAGTGGGGTCAGCAATGACAGACTCGCAGACTGGGGGTTAAAAGTCCAAATAGCGCTTTAATTTCTACAGTACTTAGCACAACACAATTCAGGGCAAACAATTTATCTGTCAATTCGGTGAATCCATGTAAAGCATAACATAAAACGTCAAAATAAACTCCTGCCCATCTGGGCTCTAGCTAATACAGATAAATGTCTCTCTCACCTAAGCTTTCAGCTTTCAGCTTAGGGGACACCCCTTCCAGCACTTTACCACACACTTTGTCACACCACATTTTATTGAACTCCTACGAATAAAATATTTTAGTTTTCTTTTTAGCGTTTATTAATAGGCACAAAGAGATAGTCCCTCTTAAAATACTAGTAACACACAGTGCATCCTTCAGTAATTATTGCCACACAGTGGCCTCAAAAATAATTGTGCCCGGGGGCGGAGCCTGACCGCGGACTGGAATGGCTGTGTGAGTCTGAGCTCTCCCGCCTCACACACACTCATATAGCCTGGAATACCCTATTTTTAGCTTGAAGATGGGCAAAGTTGGACGTTTTCAGCAGGGGGAAAGCAGAGCTCCTGGTAAACCGTCTGCAAACCAGGGGGATGTTGCCGATTTCTTCGAAAAACGACACAAACAAATCCCCGCGTCTCCCTCCAAGATGGCGCAGCCAGAGCGGGAAGAGGAGAGAGCCTCGAGTGACGACGAGGAAACAAACAGAGAACAGGTTCTCACAGCAGCGGTCTTGAAAGAGACTTTGCGGCAGGCACTTCAGCCGGTGAGAGACGATCTAGCTGATATTAAAGCGGATCTTCAAGCCATAGGCACCCGTACAGAGGCCTTGGAGAATAAATGCCTCAGCCTTACCTCTCACGCAGAGACCCTCGCTGCCAGATCGAACCAACTAGAGGTACATGTAAATACTGCCCTCACCCTGATAGAAGATCAGGAGAACAGGAGCCGTAGGAGAAACATAAGATTTAAAGGGCTCCCTGAATCCTGGGCAAGAGACACTCTCCCCAAGGTGGCTTTAGAAATATTTGCCGACCTGCTAGGCCCAGAGCGCGCAGACAAGATTACTATTGAGCGCATCCATAGATCCCTTAGGCCTAAGCCCAGACAAAATGAAGCTCCCAGAGATGTTATTTGTGGATTGCTATCATATGTGGACACTGCTCTTATACTACAAAGTGCAAGGGAGCAAGCCCCAATACATTATGGAGAAGCAGAGGTGGCCCTTTATCAGGACATAGCACCGGAAACGCAGAATACTAAAGCCACTGCTAGATCAACTTAGAGCAAGAGACTTGCAGTATTCATGGCTATTTCCTTTCGGATTGTCGATCCTTAAAGAAAATAAACGCATTATCATAAAAACTCCCTCGGACCTTGAAGAAGCCTGGCAGAAGCTGGAGATGGCCCCGATCGACATACCTTCCTGGTCGCTTGAAATGGATGTAGAGGCCCTACCCTCCTTACCTACAAGAGAAGAGTGGACCACTGTGACGTGACCTAAGCCTCAGAGATCCAAGCCTTACAGAGGAGCCACATCTGCACCACATCGCTGAAAAGAGCGAGACGAGTTATACCTCTCTATCTTTTCCCACTCTTGTGATGAACACTCAAGAAGTTACCCAAGAAGTGGCCTAAACTTTTTTTTTTAGGAGGACGCTTAACCTGCAGGCTGCCTACAGAAGGAGCAGAGCCATCCACCCTTACAGTGCCGAATCACGTACAGTATTATAATGTTACGCTGAAACGCAATTTTCTACCCTGTCTCCCCCCCCCAACTTTAAACTTGCTAAGATATCCCCTAGTTGTAGCGCTATATGAGTGTGTGCCACAGGTCAAGGCACATAAACTAAATTTGACCGACCCCCCCCCCTCATTTCTGAACAAATATACCGGTTCAAGATAAAAGCAGCTCCTATCTGACCTCTCTAGGTCAAGTTACAATTTGCCGATTTGCCGAAATTTTTCTTCATCCTCTACTGTGTAAACCTTTCTTTTTTCTTTTTATTATTTTTTGTATTATTCTTTTTATTTTTTCTATCTCTTCCTTACATCACCTTCCCTAGTACCTCCCCTTATCTCTTCCCCACTCGCCCAACACCGCATTGAGTGTCTCTTTGTGATACGTAGTGGGAAGCCACAATTTTTGCTTGCTCCTCTAAAAACCCGGAACACCTTTAGTAGTAAGTCGCTGATCCATGCCCCCCCCCCCTTCCCCACCATTACGAAGCCCAACTACTCATTATCTGCCATCTCAGGGGGATAAGAAGCAGAAAGATCATGAGCGGCCTAGGAATAGTTTCCTTTAACGTTAGAGGATTGAATACTCCTAACAAGCGGTACCATGTTCTAGATATTGCTAAAAAATTGAAAGCCTCTATTGTTTTCCTACAGGAGACACATTTTAAGCAGACTAAAATACCCAAATTGCCTATGAAATCATTCAATAGTTGGTTTCACTCATGTCACCCTTCCTCTGCCTCTAAAGGCGTGTCAATTGCCATACACAAATCTTTGCCACTAAAAGTCACAGGTCAGTACACTGACTCCGAAGATCGTCTACTTTTTTTAAGGGCTCAGAAATACACAACAAAAATCACGTTAGCAAACATATATGCTCCCAACTAGGACCAAGTACCCTGGCTGCTGAAGGCGCTGGAAACACTTCAGCTATTTGCAGAAGGACCAATCATACTAGGTGGAGATCTCAACACACTACTCAATCCTTTGCTAGACTCATCTACCGCAAGATCGTCTACCTCCATGACAGCATTAGCTAAATTACTCTCTAAATTGTCTGATCTCTCTCTTGTAGATGCCTGGCGTACCTGGAACCCCTCCGCCCGTGACTACTCCTTCTTCTCGCAGGTGCACAATTCTCACCAACGACTTGACTATTTACTAGTACATAAGTCGTTCCTTCCGTGTATTACAACCTCAGGTATCTCGGTCATCTCCATCTCAGATCACGCCCCAGTACATTTATCCCTTGATCTGACAGATCTTCCGAAAAAAATGTGCCGTTTGTAGACTTAATGAATGTATTCTGGAGAATGTTGCTGCTTCGGCAGATGTTGAATCCCAGCTAGCAGACTACTTTAAATATAACAATGACTCAGGACCTTCAATACCGTATGTATGGGAGGCCCACAAAGCTTTTATAAGAGGTATTTTTATTTCCTGGGGTTCAAAACTAAAAAAGGATAGGCAAAAAGAAGTAGACACCTTGTTAAACCAGATAGCAGAGTTAGAGAAGGAGCACAAATGTACCAGATTACTTAGTACACAATCCGAACTAAAAATACTGAGAGAAAAACTTATTTCGGCCCTTCAGAATAAGTCAGCAAAGGCATACCTGCACTATAGATATAAATTATACGCGCACGGGAATAAAGGTGGGAAACTTATGTCCTCCCTCCTAAAAAAGGAAAGAGCAAAGCAACACATCCATGGAATTAAGAAAACATCAGGGTTGATGACCTCATCTCCCCTGGAGATGGCTGAGGCATTCCGTCAATACTATTCAGCCTTATACAACCTAGAACAGGAGTCCCTCCCAGACGTAACCCTCTCAAGGCAAGAATTAATTGATAGCTTCTTGGAAAACTTGAACATGTCAGATTTAGACCAGGCAATGGCTAGTTCACTTTTAGCCCCAGTAACCGAGGAGGAGGTACGAGCAGTTGTTTCGTCCTTCCCCCCGGGCAAGAGCCCCGGACCTGATGGTTTGCCTCTGCTTTATTACAAAAAGTTCAATCTTGATACCCCAGCTCACCAAATTATGTGAATCCCTAATGAGAGGAGAATCCCTACCCAAACAGTCGCAAGAGGCACACATCACACTTATTGCTAAGGTGGGCAAGGACCCTGTGGACTGCGGAAGTTATAGACCTATTTCACTCCTCAACCTAGATATCAAAATTTGGGCAAAACTCCTCTCGATTAGGATTAAAGTGCTTCTCCCGCATCTGATCGGGGAGGAACAGTCGGGATTTGTCCCTGGTAGGGAAGGCAGAGCTAACACCGCTAAACTTCTTTCAGCAATACAACATGTTCACTTGTCAAATATCCCAATGGTCCTTCTTGGTGTAGATGCCGAGAAGGCATTTGATAGGGTGAGCTGGGCGTTCCTGAAATCTGTCCTTCTCAAGGTGGGATTCCCAATCCCTTTTTTGGACGCAATATTTACCTTATACTCCCAACCATCAGCCTCCATAACAGTAAACAAACACCTTTCTGCCCCCTTCTTAATCACTAATGGCATACGCCAAGGGTGTCCACTGTCTCCCTCACTTTTCATCATAGCGATGGAAGCTTTGTTACAAAGCGTTAGACAAAACCCCATCATCAGTGGAATCCGTACACTTAAGGGTGAGCTCAAGATGTTAGCGTTCGCAGACGACTTGCTATTCCTCCTTTCGGATCCTTCAAAGGGTCTTCCGGAGTTAGTGCAGATATTCGATAGCTTTAGTGATGCTTCAAACTTCAAGGTGAACGTGTCAAAATCTGAGATTTTAAACATAACACTTGACAGACGACGTGTAGAGCTACTCAAAAATAGCTCCCCGTTTACATGGGCTACGTCAACTATTAAATACCTAGGGGTCCATATCCCGTCCAAATTATCTAAATTATATGATACCAACTTTAAGCCCCTATTAGAGGAAATAAAATCAACCTTGGCAGATTATGACATCCCTCTAATATCATGGATAGGAAGGAAAAATGTTATACAAACGTATATAATCCCCAAGATAACCTATAAGCTACAGATGCTCCCAATTGTTCTCATATGCAGGGAAGCTACGGACACTGGCGTTCCAGGGTTCATTGCATCTTGGGAAAAGGAATTAAGCATCACGCTCTCAAATACAGATAAAAACCATATACTTCAAAACTCTCATGGTTACTCCAGGTGTGTTCGGTTGCAAGAGACTCAATATAAGGTTACCTCAAGATGGTATAAGACCCCTGAATTCCTTTATACAGACGGATTGTCGCCCACAAACCTATGTTGGAGATGTAAGACACAGATTGGCACACTCACCCATATATGGTGGTCTTGCTCTGAGATTAGACCCTTTTGGAGTGATGTGGAATGAGTGATTAATGAATTCAGAGATAAACACTTGCCTTTAACCCCTATTATAGCTCTGTTGAATGGTGTCTCGGAAGATTATAGACCTTCTGCCTCAAATTTAACAACCCATATGTTGATGTTATACAAACGTATGTAATCCCCAAGATAACCTATAAGCTACAGATGCTCCCAATTGTTCTCCCGCAGTCCTTCTTCAAGGCTGTGAAAACTACCTTCTCGAGATACTTGTGGAAACAGAAGAAGCCGCGTTTAGCTCACTCACTACTAATCAAAACTAAGAACAGAGGTGGACTTGGACTGCCTGATGTCCAGACCACTTATAAAGCTATACAACTGGGGCGATGGTTGACTCTGGCCTTTCCTCAGGATTATAACCCAAACAAAACAGAGATGTCAGACACTTTGAAAGGGCGTGCTCTCAAGGATCTATGGCTACCCCCCAAACATCGTAACTGAATTAACAAATCCAAAGAGGACTTGCTGATTAGAGGGCCCTCACAAACCTGGCACTCACTCTCCCCACATATAGGCCCTTCCACTTCACCATTACTTCCGGCAAGCCTGATACCTGTGGTTGTGGGGAGAGACTCACCATCCTTCAAGCCAATGTGGGAACATTTCAGTCACGTGCCGGTTGGGGAGTTCCTTGCGGGCGGAGTGGTTCCTGACCTGGCGAATCTAAAAGATTACCTATTAAACTTTTCACTCACATTTCTGCACATTGCTCACTTCAATAGCTGTTGCAAAGAGTTTATTGGCAGTTTCTTCCCTTTAAGAGAAAAGACAGATTTTGAGCTATCCATATCCAGACCTGAATGTTGCGTGAGGAAATTGTCAAAACTATTGCACATATGCACGGAAGCTACGGACACTGGCGTTCCAGGGTTCATTGCATCTTGGGAAAAGGAATTAAGCATCACGCTCTCAAATACAGATAAAAACCATATACTTCAAAACTCTCATGGTTACTCCAGGTGTGTTCGGTTGCAAGAGACTCAATATAAGGTTACCTCAAGATGGTATAAGACCCCTGAATTCCTTTATACACACGGATTGTCGCCCACAAACCTATGTTGGAGATGTAAGACACAGATTGGCACACTCACCCATATATGGTGGTCTTGCTCTGAGATTAGACCCTTTTGGAGTGATGTGGAACGAGTGATTAATGAATTCAGAGATAAACACTTGCCTTTAACCCCTATTATAGCTCTGTTGAATGGTGTCTCGGAAAATTATAGACCTTCTGCCTCAAATTTAACAACCCATATGTTGATGGCAGCCAGGTATCTGATCCCCCTGAGATGGCTAGATACCTCACCTCCCACATTAGATCAATGGTTGGAGAAAGTAGGACAAATATGTAGATTCGAAGAGATGTGTAGCAGATCATCCAGATCTCACCACAAATACCTTCTAGTTTGGGCTCCATGGATATCATCCCCCTATGGCATGAGAAATAAGTGATAAATTTGGAAACTGAACTGGTACGATATTAGTCGATTTCATGGCGACCCCTCCACCCCCCCCTTCACATCCCTAATTTCTCCTTCTTTCTTTCTTTCTTTCTTTCTTTCTTTCTTTCTTTCTTTCTTTCTTTCTTTCTTTCTTTCTTTCTTTCTTTCTTTCTTTCTTTCTTTCTTTCTTTCTTTCTTTCTTTCTTTCTTTCTTTCTTTCTTTCTTTCTTTCTTTCTTTCTTTCTTTCTTTCTTTCTTTCTTTCTTTTCCACTATAGTTTTTATTTCATTCTCCACTTTTGAAGCTCTTCTATACCAAATCTCATTATTGTAGCACTTAAACCGAACACTAATAGTCCGTAGAGTATTTGGTTTCCACTGATTATGTTGATGCATATGTAACTCAATACTTACATTGGTCAGTATAAGTACCAGTTGTCTGAGAGATAAGAGACTGTCCTTATGCATATTATATACTCTGTAAATGTCTGACACTGTTGTATTGGAGTCTGCGAACTCCTTTATCACTCTTCTTTTAGCTGATCTAATGTAAGATGTAACTATTGTTTTGATGTCAATAAAAACATAGTTGATAAAAAATAAAAAAAATTGTGCCCACCAAATAGTGCCCCTGACATTAAAGGGGTGTTCAAATTATGTGATAAGTTATCACTAGAGTTGAGCGGACACCTGGATGTTCGGGTTCGGCCTGAAAAAAATAATTTGGTTCGGGACCCGAACTTGACCCGGAACCCAAACCCCATTGAAGTCAATGAGGACCCGAACTTTTGCGCACTAAAATGGCTGTAAAAATGTCATGGAAAAAACTAGAGGGCTGCAAAAGGCAGCAAAATGTGCTTAAGAGCATGGCAAATGCTCTGCAAACAAATGTGGATAGGGAAATGAATTAAGAAAACATAAAAGACCTTAAAAAAATAAATATTTGGAATGATGTAGGAGGAAGAGGTTGAGGAGGCGGTGAATGGGTGGATGTGGCCGTGTAGGTTCACGTGGCGGTCTATGTGGAAGCGGCGGCGAAGGAGGAATAGGTAGCCAACACAGATGTGTGTTATTTTGCATTTTTACATAGGGGTATCCCCCAAAATATTGGGACATATAAAAAAAAAAAAAGAGGAATAAGTGCACTTGAGTACAAGGATGGATGGTTGAGGCTGTTAGAACTGTCTATTCTGCACAAAGTACAGACAAGTCCTGAGGGATCCAAGCCTGGTTCATTTTAATGAACGTGAGCTTGTCCACGTTGGCTGTGGACAGGCGGCTGCATCTGTCTGTAATGACGCCTCCTGCCGTGCTAAATACACGTTCAGAGAGTACATTGGCTGCAGGGCAGGCCAGCACCTCCAAGGCATACAGGGCAAGCTCTGGCCATGTGGACAATTTGGAGACCCAGAAGTTGAATAGGGCAGAACCAATAGTCAGTACGTGTAGTCGTGTGCACAGGTACTGTTCCACCATGTTGTTCAAATGCTGCCTCCTGCTAACACGCTCCATATCAGCAGTTGGGAACTGTTGTTGCGACGAGATGACAATGCTTTTCCACATGTCGGCCATGCTAACCCTGCCTTCTGAGGTGCTGGCGCTGAAACAGCTGCGTTGGCGACCTCTTTCTCCTCCCCTGCGTTCACCTTGTGCTTCCACTTGTCCCCCGGCGTCAGTCGGGAATGCTCTCATGAGCCCTTCTACCAGCGTGCGCCTGTAGTCGCGCATGTTCCGATCACGCTCCAGTGAGGGAATTAAGGATGGCACATTGTCTTTGTAATGGGGATCCAGCAGGGTCGCCACCCAGTAGTCAGCACAAGTTAAAATTTAGGCAACTCTGCTGTCGTTGCGCAGGCACTGCGGCATGTAGTCACTCATGTGTGCCAGGCTGCCCAGAGGCAAGGACAAGCTGTCCTCTGTGGGAGGCGTATCGTCTGCGTCCTCCGTATCCCCCCAGCCACGCACCAGTGATGGGCCCAAGCTGCGTTGGATGCCACCCCGCTGTGAACAAGCTTCATCCCCATCCTCCTCCTCCTCCAGTAGTGGGCCCTGGCTGGCCAAATTTGTACCTGACCTCTGCTGTTGCAAAAATCCTCTTTCTGAGCCACTTCTAAAAGACTGGCCTGAAAGTGTTAGAAATGACCCCTCATCCTCCTCCTCGTCCTGGGCCACATCCTCTTCCACCATCGCCCTAAGTGTTTTCTCAAGGATAGATAGAAGTGGTATTGTAACGCTGATAATGGCGTCATCGCCACTGGCCATGTTGGTGGAGTACTCGAAACAGCGCAACAGGGCACACAGGTCTCACATGGAGGCCCAGTCATTGGTGGTGAAGTGGTGCTGTTCCGCAGTGCGACTCACCCGTGCGTGCTGCAGCTGAAACTCCACTATGGCCTGCTGCTGCTTGCACAGTCTCTCCAGCATGTGCAAGGTGGAGTTCCACCTGGTGGGCACATCGCATATGAGGCGGTGAGCCGAAGTTACGCTGTAGAGCAGACAGCCGAGCGGCGGCAGGATGAGAACGCCGGAAGCGCGCACAGACGGTCCGCACTTTATGCAGCAGCTCTGACATGTCGGGGTAGTTGTGAATGAATTTCTGCACCACCAAATTCAGCACATGTGCCAGGCAAGAGATGTGCGTCAAACCGGCTAGTCCCAGAGCTGCAACGAGATTTCGCCCATTAACGCACACCACCAGGCCGGGCTTGAGGCTCACTGGCAGCAACCACTCGTCGGTCTGTTGTTCTATACCCCGCCACAACTCCTGCGCGGTGTGGGGCCTGTCCCCCAAAAACATCAGAACGGCCTGCTGACGTTTACCCCTGGCTGTGCTGAAGTTGGTGGTGAAGGTCTGTCGCTGACCGGATGAGGAGGTGGTAGAAGAGGAGGAGGAAGCAGAGTAGGAAGAGGAGGCAACAGGAGGCAAAGAATGATGCCCTGCGATCCTTGGCGGCGGAAGGACGTGCGCCAAACAGCTCTCCGCCTGGGGCCCAGTCGCCACTACATTTACCCAGTGTGCAGTTAGGGAGATATAGCGTCCCTGGCCGTGCTTACTGTTCCACGTATCTGTGGTTAGGTGGACCTTGCCACAGATGGCGTTGCGCAGTGCACACTTGATTTTATCCGATACTTGGTTGTGCAGGGAGGGCACGGCTCTCGTGGAGAAGTAGTGGCGGCTGGGAGCGACGTACTGTGGGACAGCAAGCGACATGAGCTGTTTGAAGCTGTCCGTCTCCACCAGCCTGAATGACAGCATTTCAAAGGTCAGTAGTTTAGAAATGCTGGCATTCAGGGCCAGGGATCGAGGGTGGCTAGGTGGCTAGGTGGGAATTTATGCTTTCTCTCAAAGGTTTGTGAGATGGAGAGCTGAACGCTTCCGTGTGACATGGTGGAGATGCTTGGTGACGGAGGTGGTGTTGTTGGTGGCACATCCTCTGTTTGCTGGGCGGCAGGTGCCAACGTTCCTCCAGAAGCGGAGGAAGAGGCCGAGGCAGCAGCAGAAGAGGGAGCAGGAGGGGACTGAGCCCTTTCTTGGTTTTGAAAGTGCTTACTCCACTGCAGCCCGTGTCTCGCATGTAGATGCCTGGTCATGCAGGTTGTGCTAAGGTTCAGAATGCCTCGCTTCAGGCTCTGATGGCACAGCGTGCAAACCACTCGGGTCTTGTCGTCAGCACATTGTATGAAGAAGTGCCATGCCAGGGAACTCCTTGAAGTTGCCTTTGGTGTGCTCGGTCCCTGGTGACGGTGGCCAGTAGCAGGCGTACTGTTTTGGCGACGGCTGCTCTGCTTTTGCACCCTTCTCCCGCTTCTGCTACGCTGTTGGTTCGGTCTCACCACTGCCTCTTCCTCCAAACTCTGAAAGTCAGTGGCACAACCTTCATTCCATGTGGGGTCTAGTACCTCATCGTTCACTGCATCGTCTTCCACCCAGTCTTCCTCCCTGACCTCCTTTTCGGTCTGCACACTGCAGAAAGACGCAGCAGTTGGCACCTGTGTTTCGTCATCATCAGAGACGTGCTGAGGTGGTATTCCCATGTCCTCATCAGGAAACATAAGTGGTTGTGCAAAAGTAATGTAGACAGACTGCTCACTCCATTCACAATTCTGGAGTGGGTGCTCTAGTCTCAAATTGATTCACTCAAATCAACAGAAGGCGTGTAAAGAAATATATATATTATGAGACTGGCACTCCCTCGTACGGAAATAAAGCAATGATAATAGTATTGACTAAATGTTACACATTATTTAATATGGCACATTAACTTAAAATACAATGTTAAAATACTTCACAATCGCTGCAGCAGAAACACAAATACAATTTCAATAAAAATACCTAAAATCTAAAACTTCAATAAAAAAGTCCAAAAAAGTCCAAAAAGAAGGGAACCATACGTCCTAAATGAGAAAAAATAGCGCAAGCCAAAAGTATGGATCATCCAATCAGTCTATTCCTTATAATGATATTGGCATCTCTTTTCCTATAGACAATATAACGTGAAAAACCATGCAAGGCACTTTTTCAAATATTCGGAATTGTCCGATTTAAATATTCGATAGAGTATCCGATTGGACACAAAGTTTTTACTCACAGGTGAATGTCGATTAACCTGCGATCCCAATATTCGATTTTTACTCACAGTATTTTTTCGTATTCCCGCAGTCTCAATGTTTGGCGTCCCACTTAGTTAGTGCGTCACTGGTCTCTCTCGATCGTTATCCGCGAATCTCGGATCTGGTCATACGACCGGAGTGTAATATCGCGAGAGGTAAACTTGTACTGACCAGTTTGAATAGCTGAAATTCCGGGTCTTTGTCTTTATATATTGGAGCGCTCCGATTATTTAGTATATGTCCGGATATTAATGTACGAACTTCCAGTGGGGGTCTCTTGTTGGGGATGTCTTTGAAAAGCAACAAACGCATTTCGGGGATCTCCTTTCCCCTTCCTCAGTGGTGACATCCCAAATTCCAGTGGTTCATTTTATATCCTTTTCAGGACACATGTAAGATCTGATCTGGAGTGAAGGATCTGATCTGGAATACAAAAATCCGGTCTGGAACCCAAAAATCGCATATGCGTTTTTCATGCGTTTTTTTGGGGGAAAGTTGCGTTTTTTGGGTATGCTGTGCCCAATGGTCTTATTAGTCTAGTCTATAAAGGAAATTGTCCAGAAAGATTGCTAAGTAGTCAATTCATAACAAAAAATCTTAATGTATGGATATCCTGTAGAAAAATCAATTTTAAATTCTATACTGTGAATATTAATTTCATTATCAAGTGCATAAATATTTATCAATAATATGACATAAGTGGTAGGCAATTAAGAGTGCCGCATTTGTGTGAGGGGAGGCGGGGCGTTCACTATTTAAACCTGGCCCTCCTCCCCCCACTTGTCGGTTCGAACGATTTCGAATCGGCTTGTGGGTTGGTGCCAGAGAAGGGCATGCGTCACTGGAGGATCGGGGGATTGGCTGCGTCGAGCTCGTCGCTACGGTGATTAGGTAGGCAGGGTGGCTTGCACACCCGTCTCGCTATGTATAACATGTGGGGCTGCCGAGCGTGCTGCCGGTCCCCAGCTGCGCTGGAGACTGCCTGCACTCCCGATCGCTTCCGGCACCCCGAGACAGGCACCCCGATCCGCTCCAGGCCCTGCGCTAAGCACCCCCGCTCCCACATGCAGCGTCCCCCAGGCAGGCACCCCTCACCTGTGGCTCAGCAGCGACGGGTCACGATGTCCGCTCGCATACCCTGAGCATCGGTCACGCCAGCCGTCGGCTCCACGACGCAGCGTTATATATCACTCACTCCCGTATCAGAACGTTCCGCCGTAGAGGAAAACGCCGTCCGCTCACACAGGGATCTATTCATTAGCTGCAATCAGTAAGCGGAGGTCCAGCTGCAGGATCAGGGGACGGAAGCCGAAACCTATAGGCGATTAATACGCTGCGGCTTTCCCTGTACAAATAGTCGATAGCGGTGGGCACGGGATGCAATGTTCCACATGGCGGAGCGCAAATCCCTCGCAGCCGATCCTGATGCACGTTCTCCTGGTAATTACAATTAGCGAGGCTGTGAAGGTGGACATGCTTATGTGACTTTCAGTCATGTCTAGGAATCCGCTGCAGAATAAACTCGTCTTCTTTACTGCGCCAAACTCAGGCAAGACGAGATAAGCAGATACTCAGACATGTGCACTGTATAACAAGTTATGATTTCAATGGTTAATTCTAACCTAGAAGGGAATCACTGGCTTGCTGCGCTCCAGCAGGTCCTGGCTTGAGAGAGGGCGGGGGATGGTCGACACCTACAGGCCCATACTGGTACTGCAGTCCAGGTGCAGGGCTCCTCTGCTCAGGCACAGTGGCAAGGTACTAAGGCAGGAGTATAAAAAAAAAAAAATATTTAAAAAAAATTTGGAATATGTTCAAGGATCAAATATAAAGAGGGCTTCAAGGAGGGGGGGCTGGCCACGTCACTTTGCGCACGCAGCCGGGCCGCCCGTAAGCCCATACGGTCAGTCAGGGGGTTGGTTCGGGCGCAGTCACAATAATCCGGTGGTTAGCTAGGGAGCGGTGGCATGAGTGAAGTGTCGCCCAGCTGGCGTGCGCTCACTCACACGTCTGTTCTTGGTTGTTCAGGTCCACAGGTGGTGGGCTAACTTACGATACTGTGGGGTTCGTGGCTGTCATGGCCGCCAGGTGAGTCAGGGGTGGTGCATGCGGGGGCCAACCCCCTCTTTTCTCCTGCATAGGCTTGGGGGACGGGGGATGGTGGACTATTATGTCCAGGCCTCTGGCGCATCTCTTACAGGGTGGCGCCTACAGTCGTGGCCTTTGGTGGGGGGGAAAAGAAAAAAATAAATAAAATAAGAAAAAATAATAATAATGGTATAGATAGGAATGTTGCTTTGCCAGGTCTGTCACGACTACAGACTCCTTATAAAGCCCTGCCACGACTGCAGGCATCAGTCTGTCACGACTACAGACCCGCTCTAAAGCCCTGCCACGACTGCAGGCAACAGTCTGTCACGACTACAGACCCGTTATAAAGCCCTGCCACGACTGCAGGCATCAGTCTGTCACGACTACAGACTCGTTATAAAGTCCTGCCACGACTGCAGGCATCAGTCTGTCACGACTACAGACCCGTTATAAAGCCCTGCCACGACTGCAGGCATCAGTCTGTCACGACTACAGACTCGTTATAAAGTCCTGCCACGACTGCAGGCATCAGTCTGTCACGACTACAGACCCGCTCTAAAGCCCTGCCACGACTGCAGGCACAAATCCGTTACGACTACAGACTCATTATTAAGACCGGCCACGACTGCAGGCATTAATCTCATGTCAACAGACTCATGAGGTAATACTACCACGTCTACAGGCGATGGTCCGTTACCGCTACTCTCGATGTAGGGTCCCCTCACGACTACAGGGGCTAGTCGGTCACATCCACAGACTCGGTCGCACTCCCGTTAACTACAGGCACTGGGTGGGCATCTACGGGTAGTTGCGTCACGACTACGCACGTGGGTCAGCCACGGCCTGGGAGGTCAGCCTTCACGGTCACAGGTAGGTCCAGTTAGGCTTCAGTCTCCCAGCGGGTTCCAGTCACAATAACCAGCCCCTAGGTGAGGGGGGGCACTCCCGCACCGGCGCACAATGCCAGGGAGCTGTGCGGCTCCTCACGCGGCACACGGTTCAAACCAGCGGGGGCCGGGGCCCATGGTAAATGAAGTGCTCCCTCTGATCCGGTGCACATTGCCAGGGAGTGGCGCTGCTCCCCACGCGGTACGAGTGTCCAGCCGGCGGTGGGTTGGCCCTAGCTGAGGAGGGGGGCTCCCCCGCACTGGTGCATTCTACCAGGGAGCAGCGTGAGCTCCCCACGCGGCTGGGGGGGTAAGGCTCCTCATCTTCAATAAAGTCTGGCACGGGCCGTCGTGCCGTTAGGTAGGCAGGGATCAGGGGAAGGAGTACTAGGCTCGGTCAGGGGGAGCAGATCATAGGCGGTGGCTGGCTTCCTGCTGCCGGCCGTACATTAGGTTCCAAGGGGGTTATTTAGGCACAGGATGTTAGTTAGTCCGTGCAGGTGATCTGCGTTATACCATGCTCTTCATGCTCATACTCAGAGCTGTGCCCATACGAGAGCTGCTTAAGTGGTTGATAGTGAAAAAAATAAAAATAAAAAATAAAAATACATTTTTGAGTCTCTCACGCATGGCTTCTCCGTTTTAGGTTTACACATATGACTCCGCCATCTGAGTCTCTCTCGCATGGCTTCTCCGTGTTAGTTTTACACATACGGATCTGCCATTAGAGTCTCTCACGCATGGCTTCTCCGTTTTAGGTTACACATATGACTCCGCCATTAGAGTCTCTCACGCATGGCTTCTCCATGTGAGTTTTACACATACGACTCCGCCATTAGTCTCTCACGCCTGGCTTCTCCGTTTTAGGTTGGCACATATGACTCCGGCATTAGAATCTCTCACGCATGGCTGCTCCGTTTTAGGTTTACACATATGACTTCGCCATTAGAGTCTCTCACGCATGGCTTCTCCGTTTAGGTTTACACATATGACTCCGCCATCTGAGTCTCTCACGCATGGCTTCTCCGTGTTAGTTTTACACATACGGATCTGCCATTAGAGTCTCTCACGCATGGCTTCTCCGTTTTAGGTTTACACTTATGACTCCGCCATTAGAGTCTCTCACGCATGGCTTCTCCGTTTTAGGTTACACATATGACTCCGCCATTAGAGTCTCTCACGCATGGCTTCTCCATGTGAGTTTTACACATACGACTCCGCCATTAGTCTCTCACGCCTGGCTTCTCCGTTTTAGGTTGGCACATATGACTCCGCCATTAGAATCTCTCACGCATGGCTGCTCCGTTTTAGGTTTACACATATGACTCCGCCATCTGAGTCTTACGCATGGCTTCTCCGTCTTAGGTTTACACATATGACTCCGCCATTAGAGTCTCTCACGCATGGCTTCTCCGTTTTAGGTTGGCACATATGACTCCGCCATTAGAATCTCTCACGCATGGCTTCTCCGTTTTAGGTTACACATATGACTCCGCCATCTGAGTCTCACGCATGGCTTCTCCGTTTTAGGTTTACACATATGACTCCGCCATTAGAGTCTCTCACGCATGGCTTCTCCGTTTTAGGTTACACATATGACTCCGCCATTAGTCTCTCACGCATGGCTTCTCAATGTGAGTTTTACACATACGAGTCCGCCATTAGTCTCTCACGCCTGGCTTCTCCGTTTTAGGTTGGCACATGTGACTCCGTCATTAGAAATCTCTCACGCCTGGCTTCTCCGTTTTAGGTTGGCACATATGACTCCGCCATTAGAATCTCTCACGCATGGCTGCTCCATTTTAGGTTTACACATATGACTCCGCCATCTGAGTCTCACGCATGGCTTCTCCGTTTTAGGTTTACACATATGACTCCGCCATTAGAGTCTCTCACGCATGGCTTCTCCGTTTTAGGTTACACATATGACTCCGCCATTAGTCTCTCACGCATGGCTTCTCAATGTGAGTTTTACACATACGAGTCCGCCATTAGTCTCTCACGCCTGGCTTCTCCGTTTTAGGTTGGCACATGTGACTCCGTCATTAGAAATCTCTCACGCCTGGCTTCTCCGTTTTAGGTTGGCACATATGTCCTTGCCATTAGAATCTCTCACGCATGGCTGCTCCATTTTAGGTTTACACATATGACTCCGCCATCTGAGTCTCACGCATGGCTTCTCCGTTTTAGGTTTACACATATGACTCCGCCATTAGAGTCTCTCACGCATGGCTTCTCCGTTTTAGGTTACACATATGACTCCGCCATTAGTCTCTCACGCATGGCTTCTCAATGTGAGTTTTACACATACGAGTCCGCCATTAGTCTCTCACGCCTGGCTTCTCAGTTTTAGGTTGGCACATGTGACTCCGTCATTAGAAATCTCTCACGCATGGCTGCTCCGTTTTAGGTTTACACATATGACTCCGCCATTAGAGTCTCTCATGCATGGCTTCTCCGTTTTAGGTTACACAAATGACTCCGCCATCTGAGTCTCTCACGCATGGCTTCTCTGTTTTAGTTTTACACATATGACTCCGCCATTAGAGTCCCTCACGCAGAGCTTCTCCGTTTTAGTTTTACACATATGACTCCGCCATTAGAGTCCCTCACGCAGAGCTTCTCCGTTTTAGTTTTACACATATGACTCCGCCATTAGTCTCTCACGCATGGCTTCTCCGCTTTAGGTTTACACACAGGACTCCGCCATTAGAGTCTCTCACGCATGGAGATTAAAAAAAAAAAAAGGGGGCCTATCACTCACCTATTGGGCTTTGTCAGGGTTTTTGCCACTCTCAATTAAACTTGTCCTATAGCATTGTTAACTATACATGGCAGGTATTCAGCACCATTGGTACAGGCTACATCCGGACCTACCGTCACTCTTCTCCGCCCAACCGATCAAAGCGCCGTTGAAGGGTTTGCGCAAGATGTCTGTTGTGAAACGACATGGGCGTCAGCCATTTACCGGTAGCTTGTTCAGGCCGTGACAGGCAAACTGCAGGGGCAAACCGTTCGGGCCACAGGTTAGCGCTCTGGTAGAAACAGCCTTGTACCTGGCCTTCCATGGATTCCTCAGGTCAGGCGAGCTCATGGGCACCAATACGCTGGCTGGGTGCCTGCGGAAAGGTCAGCTCATCCGGCGCGGGTCCATCTATGTCCTCACCTTGGCCTCGTCCAAGACGTCACGGCCGGGGCAACCAGTGGCGGTCAGATACTTTCCCACGGACAGCAGATGGTGTCCGGTGCAGGCCTTGGAGGCTTGGCTGAGTAGTATTTAGTCCAAGCGGCATGTTCTCCCGTACTCGAACTAGGCAATGCCCGGCTAACCACCGCGGCCTTTCTTACGTACATTCAGGTTAGTTGACAGGTTCAGGGTTCGGTCCTCGCTGGATCACAGGACATTCCTTCCGCATAGGCGCGGCAGCAACGGCGTCCATGCATTAGGTGCCAGTACATGTCATCAAACGGTTGGGTCGTCGCAGTTCCGCGTGTTCCATGCGTAATATCCCGGATCCTTATACGAAATATCATTGGCTTTCGAGTTTTGGTCTGTAGTTTCTGTTATCAAGTTTTCTAACTCCTATGCATGGTTCTTTTGGCCCCTTTAGGCTACCCTTCGATAAGCAGTTCCGGCATAACTCTGCTGCTTCTAGGTTGGGGGGGTGGAGTATAGGCTTAGGTAGGGTACCCTCTCAGCATGAGCCGATCCGAGCACAAGTGGTAGGCAATTAAGAGTGCCGCATTTGTGTGAGGGGAGGCGGGGCGTTCACTATTTAAACCTGGCCCTCCTCCCCCCACTTGTCGGTTCGAACGATTTCAACCCACCCAGGAGCCCTCCCTTCTTTCAGGTCTCATCATTGGGGTAGCCCCCTTTAGGCTACCCTTCGATAAGCAGTTCCGGCATAACTCTGCTGCTTCTAGGTTGGGGGGGTGGAGTATAGGCTTAGGTAGGGTACCCTCTCAGCATGAGCCGATCCGAGCACAAATATTATATATTTTAATAAAATACAAATAAAAAAATAAAAAAACAAGTGAAAAATCAAACCCAATATTATATATAATATACTAATATATGTGACGATATAATATAAAAGTGACAGTGTATCTGTTCAAGTGTCTGTTCAGTGTTGGATGGTGAGTAGGCCCATCACAGAAGAGGGGTCGCAGTGCTGATAAACAGCCAGACATGCGACCCCTCGTCTGTTGAGGGGCACACCCACCGTTAGACTCTACAGGAATCCGAAAATCTCCAGGTCTGCATTGAGACCTTTCGGAATAAGGCTTCCAAATTCATAAATTTTCCTTGATTCTGCTATGGACATGGACTCTACGTGTTTACCTCCTCGCCAATTTTTATCAATCCTTTCCAGAGCATAAGTGGTTGTGCATCAGTGCATTCTATGTCTTCCACCCCTGGGGAAGGGCTAGTGGATGCCCTTGGGAAACCCTGCCAGCAGAGTCTTCAAACAGCATAAGAGACTGCTGCATAACTTGAGGCTCAGACAGGTTCCCCGATATGCACGGGGGTGATGTGACAGACTGATGGGCATGGGTTTCAGGCGCCACCTGTGCGCTTTCTGCAGACGAGGGGGTGGGAGATAATGTGAACGTGCTGGATCTACTGTCGGCCACCCAATTGACTAGTGCCTGTACTTGCTCAGGCCTTATCATCCGACCAAATATCGCTGTAGATTATGGCGGCTACTGGGACCTGAGGTAGTAGGTTCAGTAGGACATGTAGCTGTGGCAGAACAGCCACGTCCTCTCCCTGCGCCAGAGGCTCCACCAACACTACCACCACGACCGCGTCCCTTATTAGATGTTTGCCTCATAGTTAGCGTTCACAAAGCAAAGTAAAAAGTGGTTAAGTCTGTTAAAAATAATAAACCGCCAATAAAAAACCTGATGTAGGGTATTGCACTCAATTTTTTTTTTTAAACTCTATATGACAGCGGTATTTGTGGCCTAAATTTCACAGAAACTTATGCACGTCTTATCCCAAATGTGCAGTATATCAGAGTGTTTTTTCACCCTAGTAACCAAAAAGTCGTATTTCTGGCCTAAATGTGACAGTCACTTATGCACGTCTAATCCCAGATGTGCAGTATATCAGAGGTTTTTTTCACCCCAGTAACCAAAAAGCCGTATTTCTGGCCTAAATGTGACAGTCACTTATGCATGTCTTATCCCAGATGTGCAGTATATCAGAGGGTTTTTTCACCCCAGTAACCACAAAGACGTATTTCTGGCCTAAATGTGACAGTCACTTATGCACTTCTTATCCCAGATGTGCAGTATATTAGAGGGTTTTTTCACCACAGTAAGCAAAAAGATGTATTTCTGGTAGGGATGAGCGAACCCGAACTGTATAGTTCGGGTTCGTACCGAATTTTGGGGTGTCCGTGACACGGACCCGAACCCGAACATTTTCGTAAAAGTCTGTGTTCGGGTTCGGTGTTCGGCACTTTCTTGGCGCTTTTTGAAAGGCTGCAAAGCAGCCAATCAACAAGCGTCATACTACTTGCCCCAAGAGGCCATCACAGCCTTGCCTACTATTGGCATGGCTGTGATTGGCCAGTGCAGCATGTGACCCAGCCTCTATATAAGCTTGGGTCACGTTGCGCTGCATGTCACTCTGCTGATTGAAGCATAGAGAGAGGTTGCAGCTGCGACGTTAGGGCAAGATTAGGCAGATTAACTCCTCCAAAACTCCTCCATTCTGTGATCGATCTGCAGCTGTGGATCATTGAAGTGCTAATATTGACTTGCTCACTTTTTTGAGGCTGCCCAGAGTGTTTTTAGATCACTTTTTTTCTGGGGTGATCGGCGGCCATTTTGTGACTTGTGGTGCGCCAGCACAAGCTATCACCAAGTGTATTTAACCATCAATAGTGTGGTTATTTTGTGCTATATCCTACATCAGCTGCAGGCTGAGCCTGTGTCACCGAAGTGCATTTAACCATCAACAGTCTGGTTATTTTTTGGCCATATACTACATCAGCTGCAGGCTGAGCCTGTGTCACCAAAGTGCATTTAACCATCAACAGTCTGATTATTTTTTGGCCATATACTACATCTGGTGCAGGCTGAGCCTGTGTCACCCAAGTGCATTTAACCATCAACAGTGTGGTTATTTTTTGGCCATATACTACATCAGGGGCAAGTTGAGCCTGTCACCCAGCGCCTAAAAAATAGACCTGACATTTCTATTCAACCAAATCTGTACTGTTTTAGCTGGTCAAGTTATTTGTAGTGACCGTAAAAGCACATTTTTTTTTCTGGGTTGAAAAACTATTCCCAAATTTGCCATTCTCAAAATAACTAGTTTCTGGTATATGAGGCCTACTTGAAATCTATCTCAAAAAGGATATCTTACATTGAAGGTGCTAAAAGTGTCATTCAGAAAAACCTAAGACACACGCTACCGTGCAGATAGAAGTCTGATTCTGTGATTAAGCCTATACCTGTCACACAGCGCAAAAAAAAACAGGCCTCACATTTCTATTCAACCAAATCTGTACTGTTTTAGCTGGTCAAGTTATTTGTAGTGACCGTAAAAGCACATTTTTTTTTCTGGGTTGAAAAACTATTCCCAAATTTGCCATTCTCAAAATAACTAGTTTCTGGTATTTGAGGCCTACTTGAAATCTATCCCAAAAAGAATATCTTACATTGAAGGTACTGATAGTGTCATTCAGAAAAACCTAAGACACACGCTACCGTGCAGATAGAAGTCTGATTCTGTGATTAAACCTATACCTGTCACACAGCGCAAAAAAAAACAGGCCTCACATTTCTATTCAACCAAATCTGTGCTGTTTTAGCTGGTCAAGTTATTTCTAGTGACCGTAAAAGCACATTTTTTTTTCTGGGTTGAAAAACTATTCCCAAATTTGCCATTCTCAAAATAACTAGTTTCTGGTATTTGAGGCCTACTTGAAATCTATCCCAAAAAGGATATCTTACATTGAAGGTACTGATAGTGTCATTCAGAAAAACCTAAGACACACGCTACCGTGCAGATAGAAGTCTGATTCTGGGATTAAACCTATACCTGTCACACAGCGCAAAAAAAAAAAGGCCTCATATTTCTATTCAACCAAATCTGTACTGTTTTAGCTGGTCAAGTTATTTCTAGTGACCGTAAAAGCACATTTTTTTTTCTGGGTTGAAAAACTATTCCCAAATTTGCCATTCTCAAAATAACTAGTTTCTTGTATTTGAGGCCTACTTGAAATCTATCCCAAAAAGGATATCTTACATTGAAGGTGCTTATAGTGCCATTCAGAAAAACCTAAGACACACGCTACCGTGCTGATAAAAGTCTGATTCTGTGATTAAACCTATACCTGTCACACAGCGCAAAAAAAAACGGGCCTCACATTTCTATTCAACCAAATCTGTACTGTTTTAGCTGGTCAAGTTATTTGTAGTGACCGTAAAAGCAGACTTTTTGTTCTGGGTTAAAAAACTATTCCCAAATTTGCCATTCTCAAAATTGTGGTGAACGGGAACAATGTGGAAAACATCTAATAAGGGACGCGGACGTGGACATGGTCGTGGTGGTGTTTTCTATTTTCTCCCACCCAGTCTTCTGCAGAAAGCGCACAGATGGCGCATGAAAACCAAGCCCATCGGTCTGTCACATCACCCCCATGCATATCAGGGAAACTGTCTGAACCTCAAGTTATGCAGCAGTCTCTTATGCTGTTTGAAGACTCTGCTGGCAGGGTTTCCCAAGGGCATCCACCTAGCCCTTCCCCAGGGGTGGAAGAGATAGAATGCACTAACGCACAACCACTTATTTTTCCTGATGATGAGGACATGGGAATACCACCTCAGCACGTCTCTGATGATGACGAAACACAGGTGCCAACTGCTGCGTCTTTCTGCAGTGTGCAGACTGAACAGGAGGTCAGGGATCAAGACTGGGTGGAAGACGATGCAGGGGACGATGAGGTCCTAGACCCCACATGGATTGAAGGTCGATGCCACTGACTTTCAGAGTTTGGAGGAAGAGGCAGTGGTGAGACCGAGCCAACAGCGTAGCAAAAGAGGGAGCAGTGGGCAAAATCAGAACGCCCAGCGCCAAGAGACTCCGCCTGCTACTGACCGCCGCCATCTGGGACCGAGCACCCCAAAGGCAGCTTCAAGGAGTTCCCTGGCATGGCACTTCTTCAAACAATGTGCTGACGACAAGACCCGAGTGGTTTGCACGCTGTGCCATCAGAGCCTGAAGCGAGGCATTAACGTTCTGAACCTTAGCACAACCTGCATGACCAGGCACCTGCATGCAAAGCATGAACTGCAGTGGAGTAAACACCTTAAAAACAAGGAAGTCACTCAGGCTCCCCCTGCTACCTCTTCTGCTGCTGCCGCCTCGGCCTCTTCTGCTGCTGTCGCCGCCTCGGCCTCTTCTGCTGCTGCTGCCGCCGCCTCGGCCTCTTCCTCTGCCTCTGGAGGAACGTTGGCACCTGCCGCCCAGCAAACATGGGATGTACCACCAACACCACCACCTGCGTCACCAAGCATCTCAACCATGTCACACGGCAGCGTTCAGCTCTCCATCTCACAAACATTTGAGAGAAAGCGTAAATTCCCACCTAGCCACCCTCGATCCCTGGCCCTCAATGCCAGCATTTCTAAACTACTGGCCTATGAAATGCTGTCATTTAGGCTGGTGGACACACACAGCTTCAAACAGCTCATGTCACTTGCTGTCCCACAGTATGTTGTTCCCAGCCGCCAGTACTTCTCCAAGAGAGCCGTGCCTTCCCTGCACAAACAAGTGTCCGATAAAATCAAGTGTGCACTGCGCAACGCCATCTGTGGCAAGGTCCACCTAACCACAGATACGTGGACCAGTAAGCACGGCCAGGGACGCTATATCTCCCTAACTGCACACTGGGTAAATGTAGTGGCGGCTGGGCCCCAGGCGGAGAGCTGTTTGGCGCACGTCCTTCCGCCGCCAAGGATCGCAGGGCAACATTCTTTGCCTCCTGTCTCCTCCTCCTCCTACTCAGCTTCCTCCTCCTCTTCTTCCACCTGCTCATCCAGTCAGCCACACACCTTCACCACCAACTTCAGCACAGCCCGGGGTAAACGTCAGCAGGCCATTCTGAAACTCATATGTTTGGGGGACAGGCCCCACACCGCACAGGAGTTGTGGCGGGGTATAGAACAACAGACCGACGAGTGGTTGCTGCCGGTGAGCCTCAAGCCCGGCCTGGTGGTGTGCGATAATGGGCGAAATCTCGTTGCAGCTCTGGGACTAGCCGGTTTGACGCACATCCCTTGCCTGGCGCATGTGCTGAATTTGGTGGTGCAGAAGTTCATTCGCAACTACCCCGACATGTCAGAGCTGCTGCATAAAGTGCGGGCCGTCTGTTCGCGCTTCCGGCGTTCACACCCTGCCGCTGCTCGCCTGTCTGCGCTACAGCGTAACTTCGGCCTTCCCGCTCACCGCCTCATATGCGACGTACCCACCAGGTGGAACTCCACCTTGTATATGCTGGACAGACTGTGCGAGCAGCAGCAGGCCATAGTGGAGTTTCAGCTGCAGCACGCACGGGTCAGTCGCACTGTGGATCAGACACACTTCACCACCAATGAATGGGTCTCCATGCGAGACCTGTGTGCCCTGTTGCGTTTTTTCGAGTACTCCACCAACATGGCCAGTGGCGATGACGCCGTTATCAGCGTTACAATACCACTTCTATGTCTCCTTGAGAAAACACTTAGGGCGATGATGGAAGAGGAGGTGGCCCAGGAGGAAGAGGAGGAAGAGGGGTCATTTTTAGCACTTTCAGGCCAGTCTCTTCGAAGTGACTCAGAGGGAGGTTTTTTGCAACACCAGAGGCCAGGTACAAATGTGGCCAGACAGGGCCCACTACTGGAGTATGAGGAGGACGAGGATGAGGAGGAGGAGGATGAGGATGAAGCATGTTCACAGCAATGTGGCACCAAAAGCAGCTCGGGCCCATCACTGGTGCGTGGCTGGGGGGAAACACAGGACGATGACGATACGCCTCCCACAGAGGACAGCTTGTCCTTACCTCTGGGCAGCCTGGCACACATGAGCGACTACATGCTGCAGTGCCTGCGCAACGACAGCAGAGTTGCCCACATTTTAACGTGTGCGGACTACTGGGTTGCCACCCTGCTGGATCCCCGGTACAAAGACAATGTGCCCACCTTACTTCCTACACTGGAGCGTGATAGGAAGATGCGCGAGTACAAGCGCACGTTGGTAGACGCGCTACTGAGAGCATTCCCAAATGTCACAGGGGAACCAGTGGAAGCCCAAGGCGAAGGCAGAGGAGGAGCAAGAGGTCGCCAACGCAGCTGTGTCACGCCCAGCTCCTCTGAGGGCAAGGTTAGCAAGGCAGAGATGTGGAAAAGTTTTGTCAACATGCCACAGCTAACTGCACCACCACCTGATACGGAACGTGTTAGCAGGAGGCAACATTTCACTAACATGGTGGAACAGTACCCGTGCACACCCCTCCACATACTGACTGATGGTTCGGCCTCATTCAACTTCTGGGTCTCCAAATTGTCCACGTGGCCAGAGCTAGCCTTTTATGCCTTGGAGGTGCTGGCCTGCCCGGCGGCCAGCGTTTTGTCTGAACGTGTATTCAGCACGGCAGGGGGCGTCATTACAGACAAACGCAGCCGCCTGTCTACAGCCAATGTGGACAAGCTGACGTTCATAAAAATGAACCAGGCATGGATCCCACAGGACCTATCCATCCCTTGTGCAGATTAGATATTAACTACCTCCCCTTAACAATATATTATTCTACTCCAGGGCACTTCCTCATTCAATACTATTTTTAATTTCATTTTACCATTATATTGCGGGGCAACCCAAAGTTGAATGAACCTCTCCTCTGTCTGGGTGCCGGGGCCTAAATGTGTGACAGTGGCCTGTTCCAGTGGTAGGTGACGTGAAGCCTGATTCTCTGCTATGACATGAAGACTTATTCTGTGCTGACATGAAGCCAGATTCTCTGTTACGCGACATCTCTCCTCTGCCTGGGTGCCTGGGCCTAAATATGTGACAGTGGCCTGTTCCAGTGGTGGGTGACGTGAAGCCTGATTCTCTGCTATGAAATGAAGACAGATTCTGTGCTGACATCAGGCCATATTCTCTGTTACGGGACCTCTCTCCTCTGCCTGGGTGCCGGGGCCTAAATGTGTGACAGTGGCCTGTTCCAGTGGTGGGTGACGTGAAGCCTGATTCTCTGATATGACATGAAGACAGATTCTGTGCTGACATCAGGCCAGATTCTCTGTTACTGGACCTCTCTCCTCTGCCTGGGTGCCTGGGCCTAAATGTGTGACAGTGGCCTGTTCCAGTGGTGGGTGACGTGAAGCTTGATTCTCTGCTATGACATGAAGACTGATTCTGCGCTGACATAAGGCCAGATTCTCTGTTACGGGACCTCTCTCCTCTGCCTGGGTGCCTGGGCCTAAATGTGTGACAGTGGCCTGTTCCAGTGGTGGGTGACGTGAAGCCTGATTCTCTGCTATGACATGAAGACAGATTCTGTGCTGACATAAGGCCAGATGCTCGGTTACGGGACCTCTCTCCTCTGCCTGGGTGCCTGGGCCTAAATGTGTGACAGTGGCCTGTTCCAGTGGTGGGTGACGTGAAGCTTGATTCTCTGCTATGACATGAAGACAGATTCTGCGCTGACATAAGGCCAGATTTTCTGTTACGGTACCGCTCTCCTCTGTCTGGGTGCCGGGGCCTAAATGTGTGACAGTGGCCTGTTCCAGTGGTGGGTGACGTGAAGCCTGATTCTCTGCTATGACATGAAGACAGATTCTGTGCTGACATCAGGCCAGATTCTCTGTTACGGGACCTCTCTCCTCTGCCTGGGTGCCTGGGCCTAAATGTGTGACAGTGGCCTGTTCCAGTGGTGGGTGACATGAAGACTGATTCTCTGCTATGACATGAAGACAGATTCTGTGCTGACATAAGGCCAGATTCTCTGTTACGGGACCTCTCTCCTCTGCCTGGGTGCCTGGGCCTAAATGTGTGACAGTGGCCTGTTCCAGTGGTGGGTGACGTGAAGCTTGATTCTCTGCTATGACATGAAGACAGATTCTGCGCTGACATAAGGCCAGATTCTCTGTTACGGGACCGCTCTCCTCTGTCTGGGTGCCGGGGCCTAAATGTGTGACAGTGGCCTGTTCCAATGGTGGGTGACGTGAAGCCTGATTCTCTGCTATGACATGAAGACAGATTCTTTGCTGACATAAGGCCAGATTCTCTGTTACGGGACCTCTCTCCTCTGCCTGGGTGCCTGGGCCTAAATGTGTGACAGTGGCCTGTTCCAGTGGTGGGTGACGTGAAGCTTGATTCTCTGCTATGACATGAAGACAGATTCTGCGCTGACATAAGGCCAGATTCTCTGTTACGGGACCGCTCTGCTCTGTCTGGGTGCCGGGGCCTAAATGTGTGACAGTGGCCTGTTCCAGTGGTGGGTGACGTGAAGCCTGATTCTCTGCTATGACATGAAGACAGATTCTGTGCTGACATAAGGCCAGATTCTCTGTTACGGGACCTCTCTCCTCTGCCTGGGTGCCTGGGCCTAAATGTGTGACAGTGGCCTGTTCCAGTGGTGGTTTACGTAAAGCTTGATTCTCTGCTATGACATGAAGACAGATTCTGCGCTGACATAAGGCCAGATTCTCTGTTACGGGACCGCTCTCCTCTGTCTGGGTGCCGGGGCCTAAATGTGTGACAGTGGCCTGTTCCAGTGGTGGGTGACGTGAAGCCTGATTCTCTGCTATGACATGAAGACAGATTCTGCGCTGACATAAGGCCAGATTCTCTGTTACGGGACCGCTCTCCTCTGTCTGGGTGCCGGGGCCTAAATGTGTGACAGTGTCCTGTTCCAGTGGTGGGTGACGTGAAGCCTGATTCTCTGCTATGACATGAAGACTGATTCTGCGCTGACATAAGGCCAGATTCTCTGTTACGGGACCTCTCTCCTCTGCCTGGGTGCCTGGGCCTAAATGTGTGACAGTGGCCTGTTCCAGTGGTGGGTGACATGAAGACTGATTCTCTGCTATGACATGAAGACAGATTCTGTGCTGACATAAGGCCAGATTCTCTGTTACGGGACCTCTCTCCTCTGCCTGGGTGCCTGGGCCTAAATGTGTGACAGTGGCCTGTTCCAGTGGTGGGTGACGTGAAGCTTGATTCTCTGCTATGACATGAAGACAGATTCTGCGCTGACATAAGGCCAGATTCTCTGTTACGGGACCGCTCTCCTCTGTCTGGGTGCCGGGGCCTAAATGTGTGACAGTGGCCTGTTCCAATGGTGGGTGACGTGAAGCCTGATTCTCTGCTATGACATGAAGACAGATTCTTTGCTGACATAAGGCCAGATTCTCTGTTACGGGACCTCTCTCCTCTGCCTGGGTGCCTGGGCCTAAATGTGTGACAGTGGCCTGTTCCAGTGGTGGGTGACGTGAAGCTTGATTCTCTGCTATGACATGAAGACAGATTCTGCGCTGACATAAGGCCAGATTCTCTGTTACGGGACCGCTCTGCTCTGTCTGGGTGCCGGGGCCTAAATGTGTGACAGTGGCCTGTTCCAGTGGTGGGTGACGTGAAGCCTGATTCTCTGCTATGACATGAAGACAGATTCTGTGCTGACATAAGGCCAGATTCTCTGTTACGGGACCTCTCTCCTCTGCCTGGGTGCCTGGGCCTAAATGTGTGACAGTGGCCTGTTCCAGTGGTGGTTTACGTAAAGCTTGATTCTCTGCTATGACATGAAGACAGATTCTGCGCTGACATAAGGCCAGATTCTCTGTTACGGGACCGCTCTCCTCTGTCTGGGTGCCGGGGCCTAAATGTGTGACAGTGGCCTGTTCCAGTGGTGGGTGACGTGAAGCCTGATTCTCTGCTATGACATGAAGACAGATTCTGCGCTGACATAAGGCCAGATTCTCTGTTACGGGACCGCTCTCCTCTGTCTGGGTGCCGGGGCCTAAATGTGTGACAGTGTCCTGTTCCAGTGGTGGGTGACGTGAAGCCTGATTCTCTGCTATGACATGAAGACTGATTCTGCGCTGACATAAGGCCAGATTCTCTGTTACGGGACCTCTCTCCTCTGCCTGGGTGCCTGGGCCTAAATGTGTGACAGTGGCCTGTTCCAGTGGTGGGTGACGTGAAGCCTGATTCTCTGCTATGACATGAAGACAGATTCTGTGCTTACATAAGGCCAGATTCTCTGTTACGGGACCTCTCTCCTCTGCCTGGGTGCCTGGGCCTAAATGTGTGACAGTGGCCTGTTCCAGTGTTGGGTGGCGTGAAGCCTGATTCTCTGCTATGACATGAAGACAGATTCTGCGCTGACATAAGGCCAGAATCTCTGTTACGGGACCTCTCTCCTCTGTCTGGGTGCCGGGGCCTAAATGTGTGACAGTGGCCTGTTCCAGTGGTGGGTGACGTGAAGCCTGATTCTCTGCTATGACATGAAGACAGATTCTGTGCTCACATAAGGCCAGATTCTCTGTTACGGGACCTCTCTCCTCTGCCTGGGTGCCTGGGCCTAAATGTGTGACAGTGGCCTGTTTCAGTGGTGGGTGACGTGAAGCCTGATTCTCTGCTATGACATGAAGACAGATTCTGCGCTGACATAAGGCCAGATTCTCTGTTACGGGACCGCTCTCCTCTGTCTGGGTGCCGGGGCCTAAATGTGTGACAGTGGCCTGTTCCAGTGCTGGGTAACGGGAAGCCTGATTCTCTGCTATGACATGAAGACTGATTCTGCGCTGACATAAGGCCAGATTCTCTGTTACGGGACCTCTCTCCTCTGCCTGGGTGCCTGGGCCTAAATGTGTGACAGTGGCCTGTTCCAGTGGTGGGTGACGTGAAGCCTGATTCTCTGCTATGACATGAAGACTGATTCTGCGCTGACATAAGGCCAGATTCTCTGTTACGGGACCTCTGTCCTCTGCCTGGGTGCCTGGGCCTAAATGTGTGACAGTGGCCTGTTCCAGTGGTGGGTGACGTGAAGCCTGATTCTCTGCTATGATATGAAGACTGATTCTGCGCTGACATAAGGCCAGATTCTCTGTTATGGGACCTCTCTCCTCTGCCTGGGTGCCTGGGCCTAAATGTGTGACAGTGGCCTGTTCCAGTGGTGGGTGACGTGAAGCCTGATTCTCTGCTATGACATGAAGACTGATTCTGTGCTGACATGAAGCCAGATTCTCTGCTATGGCATGAAGAGACTGATTCTGTGCTGACATGAAGCCAGATTCTTTGCTATGGCATGAAGAGACTGATTCTCTGCTGACGTGAAGGCAGATTTTCTGCTATGGGACCTCTGTCCAATTAATATTGGGTCATTTTTATTTTTTTTATTTTTATTTTAATTCATTTCCCTATCCACATTTGTTTGCAGGGGATTTACCTATATGTTGCTGCCTTTTGCAGCCCTCTAGCTCTTTCCTGGGCTGTTTTACAGCCTTTTTAGTGCCCAAAAGTTCGGGTCCCAATTAACTTCAATGGGGTTCGGGTTCAGGACGAAGTTCGGTTCGGGTTCGGATCCCGAACCCGAACATTTCCGGGAAGTTCGGTCGAACTTCTCGAACCCGAACATCCAGGTGTTCGCTCAACTCTAATTTCTGGCCTAAATGTGATACTCACTTATGCACGTCTTATCTCAAATGTGCAGTATATTAGAGGGTTTTTTCACCCCAGTAACCAAAAAGCCGTATTTCTGGCCAAAATGTGACAGTCACTTATGCACGTCTTATCCCAGATGCGCAGTATATCAGAGGGTTTTTTCACCCCAGTAACCAAAAAGCCGTATTTCTGGCCTAAATTTGACAGTCACTTATGCACGTCTAATCCCAGATATGCAGTATATTAGAGGGTTTTTTCGCCCCAGTAAGCAAAAAGATGTATTTCTGGCCTAAATGTGACACTCACTTATGCACGTCTTATCCCAGATGTTCAGTATATCAGAGGGTTTTTTTCACCCCAGTAACCAAAAAGCCGTATTTCTGGCCTAAATGTGACAGTCACTTATGCACGTCTAATCCCAGATGTGCAGTATATCAATGGGTTTTTTCACCCCAGTAACCAAAAAGCCGTATTTCTGGCCTAAATGTTACAGTCACTTATGCGCGTCTAATCCCAGATTTGCAGTATATCAGAGGGTTTTTTCACCCCAGTAACCAAAAAGCCGTATTTCTGGCATAAATTTGACAGTCACTAATGTACGTCTAATTACGGATGTTCAGTATATCAGAGGGCTTTTTCACCTCAGTAACCAAAAAAACGTATTTCTGGCCTAAATGTGACAGTCACTTATGCACGTCTAATCCCAGATGTGCAGTATATCAGAGGGTTTTTTCACCCCAGTAACCAAAAAGCCGTATTTCTAGCCTAAATGTGACAGTCACTTATGCATGTCTAATTACAGATGTTCAGTATATCAGAGGGCTTTTTCACCTCAGTAACCAAAAAAACGTATTTCTGGCCTAAATGTGACAGTCACTTATGCACGTCTAATCCCAGATGTGCAGTATATCAGAGGGTTTTTTCACCCCAATAACCAAAAAGCCGTATTTCTTGCCTAAATGTGACAGTCACTTATGCACGTCTTATCCCAGATGTGCAGTATATCATAGGGTTTTTTCACCCCAGTAACCAAAAAGCCGTATTTCTGGCCTAAATGTGAAAGTCACTTATGCATGTCTTATACCAGATGTGCAGTATATAAGAGGGTTTTTTTCACCCCAGTAACCAAAAAGCTGTATATCTGGCCTAAATTTTACAGTCACTTATGCACGTCTAATCCCAGATGTGCAGTATATCAGAGGATTTTTTAACCCCAGTAACCAAAAAGCCGTAATTCTGGCATAAATTTGACAGTCACTTATGCACGTCCTTATCCCAGATGTGCAGTATATCAGAGGGTTTTTTCACCCCAGTAACCAAAAAGCCGTATTTCTAGCCTAAATGTGACAGTCACTTATGCACGTCTAATTACAGATGTTCAGTATATCAGAGGGTTTTTTCACCTCAGTAACCAAAAAAACTAATTTCTGGCCTGAATGTGAGAGTCACTTATACACGTCTAATCCCAGATGTGCAGTGTATCAGAGGGTTTTTTCACCCCAGTAACGAAAAAGCCGTATTTCTAGCCTAAATGTGACAGTCACTTATGCATGTCTAATTACAGATGTTCAGTATATCAGAGGGTTTTTTCACCTCAGTAACCAAAAAAACGTATTTCTTGCCTAAATGTGACAGTCTCTTATGCATGTCTTATACCAGATGTGCAGTATATCAGAGGGTTTTTCCACCCCAATAACCAAAAAGCCGTATTTCTTGCCTAAATGTGACAGTCACTTATGCACGTCTTATCCCAAATGTGCAGTATATTAGAGGGTTTTTTCACCCCAGTAACCAAAAAGCCGTATTTTTGGCCAAAATGTGACAGTCACTTATGCATGTCTTATCCCAGATGCGCAGTATATCAGAGAGTTTTTTCACCCCAGTAACCAAAAAGCCGTATTTCTGGCCAAAATTTGACAGTCACTTATGCACGTCTAATCCCAGATATGCAGTATATTAGAGGGTTTTTTCACTACAGTAAGCAAAAAGATGTATTTCTGGCCTAAATGTGATACTCACTTATGCACGTCTTATCCCAAATGTGCAGTATATTAGAGGGTTTTTTCACCCCAGTAACCAAAAAGCCGGATTTTTGGCCAAATTGTGACAGTCACCTATGCATGTCTTATCCCAGATGCGCAGTATATCAGAGAGTTTTTTCACCCCAGTAACCAAAAAGCCGTATTTCTGGCCAAAATTTGACAGTCACTTATGCACGTCTAATCCCAGATATGCAGTATATTAGAGGGTTTTTTCACCCCAGTAAGCAAAAAGATGTATTTCTGGCCTAAATGTGACAGTCACTTATGCACGTCTTATCCCAGATGTGCAGTATATCAGAGGTTTTTTTTCCCCCCAGTAACCAAAAAGCTGTATTTCTGGCCTAAATGTGACACTCACTTATGCACGTCTAATCCCAGATGTGCAGTATATCAGAGGGTTTTTTCACCCCAGTAACCAAAAAGCCGTATTTCTGGCCTAAATGTTACAGTCACTTATGCGCCTCTAATCCCAGATTTGCAGTATATCAGAGGTTTTTTTCACCCCAGTAACCAAAAAGCCGTATTTCTGGCATAAATGTCACAGTCACTTATGCACGTCTTATCCCAGATGTGCAGTATATCAGAGGGTTTTTTCACCCCAGTAACCAAAAAGCCGTATTTCTAGCCTAAATGTGACAGTTACTTATGCATGTCTAATTACAGATGTTCAGTATATCAGAGGGTTTTTTCACCTCAGTAACCAAAAAAATGTATTTCTGGCCTAAATGTGACAGTCACTTATGCATGTCTAATCCCAGATGTGCAGTATATCAGAGGGTTTTTTCACCCCAGTAACCAAAAAGCCGTATTTCTAGTCTAAATGTGACAGTCACTTATGCATGCCTAATTACAGATGTTCAGTATATCAGAGGGTTTTTTCACCTCAGTAACCAAAAAAACTTATTTCTGGCCTAAATGTGACAGTCACTTATGCATGTCTAATCCCAGATGTGCAGTATATCAGAGGGTTTTTCCACCCCAATAACCAAAAAGCCGTATTTCTTGCCTAAATGTGACAGTCACTTATGCACGTCTTATCCCAGATGTGCAATATATATTAGGGTTTTTTCACCCCAGTAACCAAAAAGCCGTATTTCTGGCCTAAATGTGACAGTCACTTATGCATGTCTAATCCCAGATGTGCAGTATATCAGAGTTTTTTTTTACCCCAGTAACCAAAAAGCCGTATTTATGGCCTAAATGTGACAGTGACTTATGCATGTCTTATACCAGATGTGCAGTATATCAGAGGGTTTTTTCACCCCAGTAATTAAAAAGCTGTATATCTGGCCTAAATTTGACAGTCACATATGCACGTCTAATCCCAGATGTGCAGTATATCACAGGGTTTTTTCACCAGGGTATCCAAAAAGCCGTATTTTTGGCCAAAATGTGATAGTCACTTATGCATGTCTAATCCCAGATGTGCAGTATATCAGAGGTTTTTTTCACCCCAGTAACCAAAAATCCGTATTTCTGGCCTAAATGTGACAGTCACTTATGCACGTCTAATCCCAGATGTGCAGTATATATTAGAGGTTTTTTTCACCCCAGTAACCAAAAAGCCGTATTTCTGGCCTAAATGTGACAGTCAATTATGCACGTCTAATTCCAGATGTGCAGTATATATTAGAGGGTTTTTTCACCCCAGTAACCAAAAAGCCGTATTTCTAGGCCTAAATGTGACAGTCATTCTGCACGTCTAATCCCAGATATGCAGTATATTAGAGTGTTTTTTCACCCCAGTAAGCAAAAAGATGTATTTCTGGCCTAAATGTGACACTCGCTTATGCATGTCTAATCCCAGATGTGCAGTATATCACAGGGTTTTTTCACCCCAGTATCCAAAAAGCCGTATTTCTGGCCAAAATGTGATAGTCACTTATGCATGTCTAATCCCAGATGTGCAGTATATCAGAGGTTTTTTTCACCCCAGTAACCAAAAATCCGTATTTCTGGCCTAAATGTGACAGTCACTTATGCACGTCTTATCCCAGATGTGCAGTATATATTAGAGGGTTTTTTCACCCCAGTAACCAAAAAGCCGTATTTCTGGCCTAAATGTGACAGTCAATTATGCACGTCTAATTCCAGATGTGCAGTATATATTAGAGGGTTTTTTCACCCCAGTAACCAAAAAGCCGTATTTCTAGGCCTAAATGTGACAGTCATTCTGCACGATTAATCCCAGAGATGCAGTATATTAGAGTGTTTTTTCACCCCAGTAAGCAAAAAGATGTATTTCTGGCCTAAATGTGACACTCGCTTATGCATGTCTAATCCCTGATGTGCAGTATATTAGAGGGATTTCTCACCCTAGTAACCAAAAAGCTGTATTTCTGGCCTTAATGTGACAGCCACTTATGCACGTCTAATCCCAGATGTGCAGTATATATTAGAGGGTTCTTTCACCCCAGTAACCAAAAAGCTGTATTTCTGGCCTAAATGTGACAGTCACTTATGCACGTCTAATCTCAGATATGCAGTATATTAGAGGGTTTTTTCGCCCCAGTAAGCAAAAAGATGTATTTCTCGCCTAAATGTGACACTCACTTATGCACATCTAATCCTAGATGTGCAGTATATTAGAGGGTTTTTTCACCCCAGTAACCAAAAAGACGTATTTCTGGCCTAAATGTGACAGTCACTTATGCACGTCTAATCCCAGATATGCAGTATATTAGAGGGTTTTTTCACCCCAATAAGCAAAAAGATGTATTTCTGGCCTAAATGTGACACTCACTTATGCACGTCTTATCCCAGATGTGCAGTATATCAGAGGGAGTTTTCACCCCAGTAACCAAAAAGCCGTATTTCTGGCCTAAATGTGACAGTCACATATGCACGTCTAATCCTAGATGTGCAGTATTTTAGAGGGTTTTTTTCACCCCAGTAAGCAAAAAGATGTATTTCTGGCCTAAAATGTGACACTCACTTATGCACGTCTTATCCCAGATGTGCAGTATATTAGAAGGTTTTTTCACCCCAGTAATCAAAAAGCCGTATTTCTGGCCTAAATGTGACAGTCACTTATGCACGTCTTATCCCAGATGTGCAATATATATTAGGGTTTTTTCACCCCAGTAACCAAAAAGCCGTATTTCTGGCCTAAATATGACAGTCACTTATGCACGTCTAATCCCAGATGTGCAGTATATCAGATGTTTTTTTTAGCCTAGTAAGCAAAAAGATGTATTTCTGGCCTAAATGTGACTGCCACTTATGCATGTCTAATCCCAGATGTGCAGTATATATTAGAGGGTTCTTTCACCCCATTAACCAAAAAGCCGTATTTCTGGCCTAAATGTGACAGTCACATATGCACGTCTAATCCTAGATGTGCAGTATTTTAGAGGGTTTTTTCACCCCAGTAAGCAAAAAGATGTATTTCTGGCCTAAAATGTGACACTCACTTATGCACGTCTTATCCCAGATGTGCAGTATATTAGAAGGTTTTTTCACCCCAGTAACCAAAAAGCCATATTTCTGGCCTAAATGTGACAGTCACTTATGCACGTCTAATCCCAGATGTGCAGTATATTAGAGGCTTTTTTTACCCCAGTAAGCAAAAAGATGTATTTCTGGCCTAAATGTGACAGTCACTTATGCATGTCTAATCCCAGATGTGCAGTATATTAGATGGTTTTTTTCACCCCAGTAAGCAAAAAGATGTATTTCTGGCCTAAATGTAACAGTCACTTATGCACGTCTTATCCCAGATGTGCACTATATGAAAAAAAGTTTTTTTTAACCCCAGTAAGCAAAAAACTGTATTTCTGGACTTGCAGATAGCCTGTGCTGGTGCACTATCGTTGCATAAAATGGCTGCCGATTATGCATTGATATTGACAAAGTGAAGTAAAAAAAGTTCGTTTTCAGCAGTAGTTGGCTATGGGCATGCTTAAAAAAATTGTGCACTGCACCCACAAACACATTTGCTGTAGATCACTGAGTAAAAAAAGCAGTTATTGATAAGATTTCTCCCTGATCTCTCCCTTACAGCAGCTGCAGCCTCTCCCTACACTAATCCGAGCAGAGTGACGGGCGGCGCTACGTGACTCCAGCTTAAATAGAGGCTGGGTCACATGCTGCAGTTGGCCAATAAAATCCATGCCAATAGTAGGCATGGCTGTGATGGCCTTTTGTGGCAAGTAGTATGACGCTTGTTGATTGGCTGCTGTGCAGCCTTTCAAAATGCGCCAAGAAAGCGCCGAACACCGAACCCAAACTTTTACGTAAATGTTCGGGTTCGGGTCCAGGTGCCGAAAAACCTAAAGATCGGTACGAACCCGAACTTTACAGTTTGGGTTTGCTCAACTCTAGTTATCACCTATCCACAGGATAGGGAATAACTATTAGATTGTTTTTTAGATTGGTAGGAGTTCTACTGCTGTGAGAAAGTACACCTGGCACCCTGTGGAGCCCCCCAAAACGAAGAGTAGCCGGTCGGGCATACTTGAAGCTGTTCCATTCATTTCCTTCCAGAGAAAGCTGAACAGTGTACGATCTCTGGAACTCCCCTAGAGAAAAATGGAGCTGCTGCAAGCATGTCTAACTGGTCACACCTTTCATTTCGGGGTCTCCACAGGGCATGGGTTACCGTTCTCGTGATCTGTGTAGGTTTCAGAGAGAGATGAGAGAATTTAAAAAAAATTTGATTCGGTCGGTTCACCGAATTTTCTGAATAGATTCGATCCAAATTAATTTGTGGCAAATCGCGTTAAAAAATAGCTATTTCATGGCTGCACAGAGCCTGTATAGTGGTGTAGAATATTGTGCCTTGTGGCAACACGCATAGTGAGTCTGCTATGCTGCTCTACAGAGCACTAGTGAGACCTCATTTGGAATATTGTGCGCAGTACTGGAGACCATATCTCCAGAAGGATATTGATACTTTGGAGAGTTTAGAGAAGAGCGACTAAGCTAGTACATGGAAAGATTAAAGGATCTTAACATGTATAGCTTGGAAGAAAGACGAGACAGAGGGGATATGATAGAAAATTTTAAATACATAATGGGAATCAACAAGGTAAAAGAGGAGAGAATATTTAAAAGAAGAAAAACTGCTACAAGAGGACATAGTTTTAAATTAGAGGGGCAAAGGTTTAAAGGTAATATCAGGAAGTATTACTTTACTGAGAGAGTAGTGGATGCATGGAATAGCCTTCCTGCAGAAGTGGTAGCTTCAAATACAGTGGAGTTTAAGCATGCATGGGATAGGCATAAGGCCATCCTTCATATAAGATAGGGCCAGGGGCTATCCATAGTATTCAGTATATTGGGCAGACTAGATGGGCCAAATGGTTCTTATCTGCCGACACATTCTATGTTTCTATGTTTCTATGGTAGTGAAACAATACTGTGAGTCAGTATGATACGCAGATGACAGGCGTTGCTGTTAGAATCACTGCACACTTCACTTATTTGGGAAGTTACGGGGCCAAAACTGACCAAAAAACTCAAGTGTGAACTCGACCTTACAGGTCAATGTTAGCGTCAGGTATAAACAACCGTGCAGAGGCCCAAGATCCTACTATAGCATGAAAGAGAGCAATTCTTTTACACCGTCGTCAGCTGATTCCACATAGATTTCTACAGAACCTGTTCTATCAAACGCTTATACAAGTAGAGCCCCCCTGACGGAGTGGAGAGGGTGTCAGCAGTAAGTATGTTTGATGTCACTGATTATTTTGCCCTTCCTCTGATCTGTCAGAACAATAACCCTCAAATAAACGATCCTGTCTGTTGAGCATCCGCCTTCACTCGGTCAGCATTTGGTTAGTAATCCATCAGTATTGCTAAAGCAAAAAAAAAAACAGGAATGGATCCAAAACAGAGATGACACGTGAATGGAATATTTGCATGTCTTCTGTGTCTTGTACCCACTCCTGCTTTTGGCTACCAAATCATAAGCCAATTCTGATGGGACCATACAGGCCTTACAGCTGCTACATAGACAGGAGCCATTGTGTGTCTCATTTTTCCTTTCTTCTGACATATCAAAGGAAGGGTCAAATAAATGATGATGACAACCAGGCCAAAAAAGCCAAAATAGTGGCCTAGTCATGAAGCCGGGAGGGTGGGAACAGCATGAGAAGTTCACAGAGTGGCCCAATGACATAGTGTGGAGTTGGCAGCAGCATCAGGAGACCACAGAGTGGCAAGGTGACATAGTGTGGAGGTGGCAGCAGCATCAGGAGACCACAGAGTGGCAAGGTGACATAGTGTGGAGGTAGTAGCAGCAGCATTGGGAGACCACAGAGTGGCACAATGACAGAGAGTGGAGGTGGCAGCAGCAGCATGAGGAGGCCACAAAGTGGCAAGGTGACATAGTGTTGAGGTAGCAGCAGCATCAGGAGACCACAGAGTAGCAAGGTGACATAGTGTGGAGGTGGCAGCAGCATCAGGAGACCACAGAGTGGCAAGGTCACATAGTGTGGAGGTGGCAGCAGCATCAGGAGACCACATAGTGCCATGGTGACATAGTGTGGAGGTAGCAGCACCATCAGGAGACCACAGAATGGCAAGGTGACATAGTGTGGAGGTGGCAGCAGCATCAGGAGACCACAGAGTTGCAAAGTGGCATAGTGTGGAGGTGGCAGCACATCAGGAGACCACAGAGTGGCGAGGTAGCCTAGTGTGGAGGTGGCAGCAGCAGCAGTATGAGGAGGCCACAGAGTGGCAAAGTGACATACACTGCGTGCAGAATTATTAGGCAAATGAGTATTTTGACCACATCATCCTCTTTATGCATGTTGTCTTACTCCAAGCTGTATAGACTCGAAAGCCTACTACCAATTAAGCATATTTGGTGATGTGCATCTCTGTAATGAGAAGGGGTGTGGTCTAATGACATCAACACCCTATATCAGGTGTGCATAATTATTAGGCAACTTCCTTTCCTTTGGCAAAATGGGTCAAAAGAAGGACTTGACAGGCTCAGAAAAGTCAAAAATAGTGAGATATCTTGCAGAGGGATGCAGCACTCTTAAAATTGCAAAGCTTCTGAAGCGTGATCATCGAACAATCAAGCGTTTCATTCAAAATAGTCAACAGGGTCGCAAGAAGCGTGTGGAAAAACCAAGGCGCAAAATAACTGCCCATGAACTGAGAAAAGTCAAGCGTGCAGCTGCCAAGATGCCACTTGCCACCAGTTTGGCCATATTTCAGAGCTGCAACATCACTGGAGTGCCCAAAAGCACAAGGTGTGCAATACTCAGAGACATGGCCAAGGTAAGAAAGGCTGAAAGACGACCACCACTGAACAAGACACACAAGACACACAAGCTGAAACGTCAAGACTGGGCCAAGAAATATCTCAAGACTAATTTTTCTAAGGTTTTATGGACTGATGAAATGAGAGTGAGTCTTGATGGGCCAGATGGATGGGCCCGTGGCTGGATTGGTAAAGGGCAGAGAGCTCCAGTCCGACTCAGACGCCAGCAAGGTGGAGGTGGAGTACTGGTTTGGGCTGGTATCATCAAAGATGAGCTTGTGGGGCCTTTTCGGGTTGAGGATGGAGTCAAGCTCAACTCCCAGTCCTACTGCCAGTTTCTGGAAGACACCTTCTTCAAGCAGTGGTACAGGAAGAAGTCTGCATCCTTCAAGAAAAACATGATTTTCATGCAAGACAATGCTCCATCACACGCGTCCAAGTACTCCACAGCGTGGCTGGCAAGAAAGGGTATAAAAGAAGAAAATCTAATGACATGGCCTCCTTGTTCACCTGATCTGAACCCCATTGAGAACCTGTGGTCCATCATCAAATGTGAGATTTACAAGGAGGGAAAACAGTACACCTCTCTGAACAGTGTCTGGGAGGCTGTGGTTGCTGCTGCACGTAATGTTGATGGTGAACAGATCAAAACACTGACAGAATCCATGAATGGCAGGCTTTTGAGTGTCCTTGCAAAGAAAGGTGGCTATATTGGTCACTGATTTGTTTTTGTTTTGTTTTTGAATGTCAGAAATGTATATTTGTGAATGTTGAGATGTTATATTGGTTTCACTGGTAAAAATAAATAATTGAAATGGGTATATATTTGTTTTTTGTTAAGTTGCCTAATAATTATGCACAGTAATAGTCACCTGCACACACAGATATCCCCCTAAAATAGCTAAAACTAAAAACAAACTAAAAACTACTTCCAAAAATATTCAGCTTTGATATTAATGAGTTTTTTGGGTTCATTGAGAACATGGTTGTTGTTCAATAATAAAATTAATCCTCAAAAATACAACTTGCCTAATAATTCTGCACTCCCTGTAGTGTGGAGGTGGCAGCAGCATCAGGAGACCACAGAGTGGCAAGGTGACATAGTGTGGTGAGGTGGCAGCAGCATGAGGAGACCACAGAGTGACCCGGTGACAGAGTGGTGAGATGGGTGGATCTAACAGTACCCACTGACCATGAATCAGATGTGGCTCAGCCAGGATTTCCACCCACCAATGCCTGATGCATCAGACTAGATTATCCATGGTGCCACACCAACAATTTGTCAAAATAGACTGGTTTCTTCTGGCTACCTGCCACAGCTACTATTCTGATGCTGCCACCCGCCACACATCTGATGCCAAGTGCTCTTTCTTTCACCCACCATCTTCAGCTGGTACTGGTATTGCCACCCATCTCCCCACTCTGTCACCGGGTCACTCTGCGGTCTCCTGATGCTGCTGCCACCTCCACACTATGTCACCTTGCCACCCTGTGGTCTCCTGATGCTGCTGCTACCTCCACACTATGTCACCTTGCCACTCTGTGGTCGCCTGATGCTGCTGCCACATCCACACTCTGTCACATTGCCACTCTGTGGTCTCCTGATGCTGCTGCTACCTCAACACTATGTCACTTTGCCACTCTGTGGCTTCCTGATGCTGGTGCTGCCACCTCCACAATGTCATTGTGCCACTCTGTGGCCTCCTCCAGATGCTGCTGACGCCACCTCCACACTCTGTCATTGTGCCACCCTTTGGCCTCCTTCTTATGCTGCTGATTCTGCCACCTCCACACTCTGTTATTGTGCCACTCTGTGGTGTCCTCATGCTGCTGCTGACACCTCCACACTGTCATTGTGCCAACCTGTGGCCTCCTCCTGATGCTGCTGCTGCCACCTCTACACTCTATCATTGTGCCACTCTGTGGCCTCCTGATGCTGCGCCACCTCCACACTTTCATTGTGCCACCATGGGGCCTTCTCCTGATGCTGCTGCCACCTATCACGGTCGGCGTGGCTATCACATACGTGACACAGAGGGAGGGAACGAGGAAGGCCCTGCCCAAGTGAGAGGGAAGATGGTGACCCCTGACTCACCTGGCGGCTGGCACCTGGCTGCCCTGACGTCCCTAGACGGGTTCCTCACCCGTACGCCGATCACGTGCCTAAAGCCCTGGCTTTCCCTGAGCTGAGCCCTAGGTAGTGAACAGGGCAATGGGAACACTAGTCCGCACCACTAACTCTAAGGGAAAACACCAAGGGGAGGACAGACAACACAGACTCAACATATATTCCCAGGTGGGCGACAACAGGAGACAACAATAAGCCCAACAGGGATCCGGAGGGTAGCACTCAGGAACGACAAGCAGGATTCACCACTCCAGTGGGTCAGTATAGATGTCCAGGCAGGAAGCTCTATAACTGGCAACTAGAGAAGTGTGAGGGGAGAATATAAGGAGGTAGGGAGTGGCAGACAAGAAACAGCTGAGGAGGAGAAGCTACGGATCCCTGAGAGAGACAAAAAGGATAGCAAGGCAAACACAGAAAACAATCACTAAAAAACAACGTGATCTTTAGATAAAGAGCGCGCAGCCACCCGCTGCGACTTCCTGACCCCGGGTATAACGGAGTCAGACGTGGCTCTTGATACCCTCGTGACAGTACCCCCCCTTTCACGAGGGGCCTCCGGACACTCAGGACCAGGTCTCTCCGGATGAGAGGCATGGAAAGTCTGAATTAACCTGTTGGCGTTTACCTCTGACGCTGGAACCCACATTCTTTCCTCGGGACCGTAACCCCTCCAATGCACCAGATGCTGAAGAGAGCGGCGGACCCGACGAGAATCAACAATTCTGGCTATTTGAAACTCCAGATTACCAGCCACAATGACAGGAGGAGGTGGCAGCGGCGATGGTTCTAGAGGTGGAACATACTTCTTGAGTAACGATTTATGGAAGACGTTATGGATCTTAAAAGTCTGAGGTAGCTCCAGGCGAAAAGCCACAGGGTTAATAACGGCTACTATTTTATAAGGACCAATGAACCTAGGACCCAGTTTCCAAGAAGGAACCTTCAACTTAATATTCCTAGTAGACAACCACACATAGTCATTCACTCCTAGGTCCGGACCTGGCGACCGTTTCTTATCGGCCATGCATTTATATTTACCACTCATCTTTTTCAAGTTAACTTGCACCTTCTGCCATACCGATGAAAGAGATGAAGAAAACCTTTCCTCTTCGGGAACCCCAGAAGACCCCCCCTCTTTGAAAGTACAAAATTGGGGATGAAAACCGTATGCACCAAGGAATGGTGACTTGCCAGTGGACTCCTGATAATGATTATTTATGGCAAACTCAGCTAACGGTAAATATGATGACCACAACTCTTGGTTTTCAGACACAAAACACCTTAAATATGTTTCTAGGTTTTGGTTGGTACGCTCAGTCTGTCCATTCGACTGAGGATGGAAAGCTGAGGAAAAGGACAAGTGAACCCCCAAACGGGAACAAAAAGCTTTCCAAAACTTAGAAATAAACTGGGTTCCCCGATCCGAAACCACATCGGAAGGGACCCCGTGAAGCTTCACGATTTCACTGATAAACACCTGAGCAAGAGTTTTAGCATTAGGAAGTGCGGGTAGCGCAATAAAGTGTACCATTTTGCTAAACCTGTCTACTACTACCAAGATAACTGTTTTACCCGCCGACAACGGTAAGTCAGTGATGAAATCCATTGACAGATGTGTCCATGGCCTATTGGGGATGAAAAGTGGCAATAAAGACCCTGCTGGACGTGTATGAGAGACTTTCGCGCGTGCACAAGTAGAACAAGTAGACACGAAATCCATTACATCCTGACGCAACCTTGGCCACCAAAAACGACGAGATAAAAGCTCCAAGGTTGCTTTACTACCTGGGTGTCCAGCAAGTGCCGAATTATGTTGTTCTTTTAATAATTCAAGACGCAGGTTTAACGGTACAAACAATTTCTCTGAGGGGCAAGAGGCCGGGGCGTCCCCCTGAGCCTCTAACACCTTTCCCTCTAGAACAGAGTGTACAGCAGAGACAACCACTCCTCTTTGTAAAATAGGTACCGGATCACAAACATTACCCCCTCCAGGGAAACTACGAGATAATGCGTCTGCCTTGGTATTTTTTGCCCCAGGACGATAGGTGATTACAAAGTTAAATCTGGTAAAGAATAGCGACCACCTAGCTTGTCTAGGGGTGAGACGCTTAGCCGATTCTAGGTACAGAAGGTTCTTGTGATCCGTAATCACCGTGACGGGGTGGATTGCTCCCTCTAAGAAGTGACGCCACTCTTCAAGCGCCAGTTTAATCGCCAACAGTTCCCTATTTCCAATATCATAATTCTTCTCCGCAGAAGATAATTTTTTGGAAAAGAAAGCGCAAGGACGCCATTTGCCAGGAGACGGACCCTGAGACAATACAGCTCCCACTCCCACCTCTGACGCATCTACTTCGACAATAAAAGGCTGGGAGACATCAGGTTGAATTAGAACAGGTGCCGAGGTAAACCTCTCCTTTAGAGAGGAAAATGCATCTTTAGCGGCGACAGACCATTTGGAAAAATCCGTCCCCTTCCTAGTCATGTCGGTAAGGGGTTTAACGATCACTGAATAATTTTTAATGAACTTTCTTTAGAAATTAGCGAAACCCAAAAACCGTTGTAGGGCTTTAAGGTTCTCAGGAAGATCTCAATCTAAAATTGCCTGGACCTTCCCAGGATCCATGCGGAAACCTGAAGCAGATAATAGATATCCCAGGAACTGTAATTTCTGAACAGCGAAGACACATTTTTCAATTTTCGCATATAATTTATTCGTCCGTAGGACCTGCAGTACTTGCCTGACATGCACCTCATGTGTTTTCAGATCAGCCGAATAAATTAAGATATCATCTAGGTATATGACTACAAACCTGCCGATGAGATGACTAAAAATATCATTAACGAAATGTTGGAAGACAGCAGGGGCATTGGTCAGACCGAAAGGCATAACTAGATTTTCATAATGCCCCTCAGGGGTGTTAAAAGCTGTCTTCCACTCATCCCCTTCCCTGATACGAATCAGATTGTAGGCCCCCCTAAGATCAAGTTTGGAGAACCACTTAGCACCCGCAATCTGATTAAAAAGGTCAGGGATGAGAGGAAGAGGGTATGGGTCACGGATGGTTATCTGGTTTAACTCACGGAAATCTAAGCAAGGACGCAGGCCCCCATCTTTCTTTTTAACAAAGAAAAACCCTGCAGCCACGGTTGAAGAAGAGGGTCTGATGTGTCCCTTAGCCAGACTCTCGGAGATATAATCTTTCATGGCTTGTCTCTCGGGACCCGAAAGATTATACAACCTGGACTTGGGTAATTTTGCCCCGGGAATCAGGTTAACCGGGCAATCATAAGGACGATGAGGTGGTAGTTTCTGACAACCCTTTTCAGAAAAAACGTCCTCAAAGTCCGAAATAAATGTAGGTAGGGAAGCTATGGAGGCGATTAAGCAATTGTTATTTAAGCAATTCTCTCTGCAATGCTCACTCCACTCCAATATCTCCCTGGCCTGCCAATCCACCACTGGATTGTGCGCTATCAACCAGGGAAGACCCAATACCACCGGAGAGGGAAGGCCCTCCAGAACGTAACATGAAAGACACTCATTATGGTGGTCCCCTACCCGAAGGTGTAAATTACGAACAATGTGGGTGAGGTTTCTCTGAGACAGAGGAGCAGAATCTATAGCGAATACGGGAATAGGTCTCTGCAGAGTACAGAGAGACAAACCCATAGTGCGGGCAAAATGGGCATCAATCAAGTTTACCCCTGCTCCACTGTCTAGAAAAACAGAAATAGACTCCGTCTTAACACCAAAAACAATGACCGCTGGTAACACAAATTGAGATGTTCGTATGGAGGAAACGTATACCCCCCGGCTGACATCCTCCGCACAGCCCGGGGTTAGTAGTTTTCCGACGGTCTTTTGTTTTTGAGAAAGGAGGGACAGACATTAATGAAATGACCCCTCCCCCCACAGAAAAAACAAGCCCCCCCCCTACGGCGAACCTCGGGAGGACGGACCTGACGAGAAGTTCCGCCTAGCTGCATAGGCTCATCTAAGTCAGTACAGGCTGACTGTTGCTTGGGAGAGGTAACCAATTGCTCCGGAATTTTCGATCTCTCCCTAAGACGTCTATCTATTCTGATAGAGAGGGACATAACAGCATCAAGGGAAAGGGGGGTCTCATACAGCGCCAGTGCATCCTTAACCCTTTCAGATAACCCAGAGCAGAAATGACTCCTGAGAGCCGGGTCGTTCCACTGAGTATCCGTAGCCCACCTACGGAACTCTGAGCAATATTCCTCTGCTGACCGATCTCCCTGTAGGAGTCTCCGTAACTTCGACTCAGCCAGGGCGACTCGGTCAGGGTCATCATATATGAGACCCAAAGCCCCAAAAAATCCCTCCACTGACCGAAGAGCCTGAGAACCAGGGGGTAACGAGAACGCCCAGGATTGCGGATCCCCCTGAAGCAGGGAAATGACAATCCCTACCCGCTGTTCTTCATGACCTGAGGAGTAAGGGCGCAACTTAAAATATAATTTGCAGGCCTCACGGAACGTCGCAAATTTGTCCCTTCCCCCAGAAAATCTGTCAGGAAGAGCAACCTTGGGTTCAGTGACAACCTGGTTACCCATAGCAACCGCTGGGGGTGCGGTCTGCTGCATTTGCTGCTGTTGTTGGAGAACAGACGCCTTCAATCCTGCCACCTCCAAAGACAGGCTTTGAAGCTGTTCTGCCAAGGCATCAATAGGATCCATATTGGATTCTAAGTAGAGAGAGAAAAAAAAACAACAAATAAAAAATTATATAAATTTTTATTTTTATTTTTTTCTCAAAAAGTAAGGGCCAGTTATAATATCACGGCGTGGCTATCACATACGTGACACAGAGGGAGGGAACGAGGAAGGCCCTGCCCAAGTGAGAGGGAAGATGGTGACCCCTGACTCACCTGGCGGCTGGCACCTGGCTGCTCTGACGTCCCTAGATGGGTTCCTCACCCGTACGCCGATCACGTGCCTAAAGCCCTGGCTTTCCCTGAGCTGAGCCCTAGGTAGTGAACAGGGCGATGGGAACACTAGTCCGCACCACTAACTCTAAGGGAAAACACCAAGGGGAGGACAGACAACACAGACTCAACATATATTCCCAGGTGGGCGACAACAGGAGACAACAATAAGCCCAACAGGGATCCGGAGGGTAGCACTCAGGAACGACAAGCAGGATTCACCACTCCAGTGGGTCAGTATAGATGTCTAGGCAGGAAGCTCTATAACTGGCAACTAGAGAAGTGTGAGGGGAGAATATAAGGAGGTAGGGAGTGGCAGACAAGAAACAGCTGAGGAGGAGAAGCTACGGATCCCTGAGAGAGACAAAAAGGATAGCAAGGCAAACACAGAAAACAATCACTAAAAAACAACGTGATCTTTAGATAAAGAGCGCGCAGCCACCCGCTGCGACTTCCTGACCCCGGGTATAACAGAGTCAGACGTGGCTCTTGATACCCTCGTGACACCACCTCCACACTGTCATTGTGCCACTCTGTGGCCTCATCCTGATGCTGCTGCTGCCGCCACCTCCGCACTCTGTCATTTTGCCACCCTGGGGCCTCTTGATGCTGCTGCCACCTCCACACTGTCATTGTGCCACCCTGTGGCCTCCTCCTGATGCTGTTGCTGCCACCCTCTCCACACTGTCATTGTGCCACTCAGTGGCCTCCTCCTGATGCAGCCACCTCCACACACTGGGCCACTATTTTTCCTTTCGGCCTGGCTGACATCATCATTTATTTGACCCTTCTTCTGATCTGTCAGAAGGAAGGAAAAATGAGACCCACAACTGATCCTGTCTATGTAACACCTGTAAGGCCTGCATGACACCTATTCTATTTTGCATCAGAATTGGCTTATGATTTGGTAGCCAAAAGCAGGAGTTGGTACAAAGCACAAAAGACATGCAAATATTCCATTCACATGTCATCTCTGTTTTTTTGGGCTTTAGCAATACTGATGGATTACTGACCAAATGCTGACCGAGTGAAGGCGGATACTCCAAAGACAGGATCCGTTTTTTGGGGTTAATTGTTCTGACGGATCAGAGGAAGGGCAAAATAATCAGTGATGTCAACACAAACTTACTGCTGACACCCTCTCCACTCTGTCGGGGGGGCTCTACTTGTATAAACGTTTACTAGAACAGGTTCTGTAGACATCTATGTGGAATCAGTGCCTTGATGCTAACATTGACCTGTAAGGCTGAGTTCACACTTGAGTTATTTGGTCAGTTTTGGCCCTGTAACTGCCCAAATAAGTTAAGTGTGCAGTGATTCTAAGACTGACGCCTGTCATCTGCATATCATACGAACTCACAGTATTGTTTCACTACCAAAGCAGACTCCCTATGCGTGTTACTGCAAGGCACAGTGTTCTACACCACTTTGAGGGCTCTCTGCAGCCAGGAAATTTTTTAACGCGATTCGCCAAAAATAAAATCGGATCAAACCTAATTGCTTCGGAAAATTCGCCGAACCAGCCAAATTGAATTTTTGAGAAATTTGCTCATCTCTAGTTATCACCTATTCTGCTTATAGAAGATAACAACATAATTGGAATTCCCTTTTAAGTGTAACAAACATAGTGTGCCCCAAAAATAATTACACTAAGGCCAAGTTCATACTTTGATCAGTTATTTCAATCAGTTATTGTGAGCCAAAACCCGTAGCGAAACCTACTCAGGGATCAGATATAATGGAAAGATTTGTACCTGTTCTGTGTTTTTGATTCGCACATAGCTTTGGCTCACAATAATCTGAAGTGTAAACTTGGTCTAAGCTGATACTGCCCCGACATTAATATTGTCAAAGTTACCGTATGTCTCTTCAATAGATTACCACAGTAGTAAAAATTACCACCTATAATGCCCCCAGTAGTGTGCTTTACCAAGGTGGCTACATTAGAGTTGATGTGCTGGCTACATCCTGAATTAAGCTGCCATGATAACCTTATTGCACTGTACCATTGATCTACCGTCATAAACTTATGACAGGATTAGTGGCCTATGAGGGTAAATGAAAAGTCTGGGAGGCATTAAGGACCTGAATAAAATATTAGGGGCCCAAGAACAATATGTTTTGTGCTGGCAACACTCATGATTATAGTAAATATAAAATATTCTAAGTTTTACAGTATCAAAGTATTGAATTTAGAATTTCGTTTTTACGCTTCATCGTAGGAGCAAAAAAATTGAATTGAAGCTATGATGGATCCTTCACATGAAAGAAAACAGTACCCAACTGACCCAGTTGACTTATAATCATGTCCATTGAGTTCCTAAAAATAACTCTGCAACTCTCAAATGCTAAAGGGCTCCCGATTATCGAATACAGCTATGAACAGCAGAACACATGAGGAGTGTGGATCGAATACAGCTATGAACAGCAGAACACATGAGGAGTGTGGGCATAGCTTAACTGGAATTTTTAGCAGAATTTAAGAACAATAAGAAATTCTGGTTTCCATGAATTTGCAATTCAATACCCCTTCACTGATAATGAGTAGTGTAAAGTTCGTTCTAATTAAATTCCTAGACAATACCATATACAATTACATGACTCTTTTTTCCAGTTTCATGCACTCCTCTTCTACCAAATCAGAAAACCCTATTTACAAGGGGCAGGGCTGAAGAAGGACTTTAAATAGAGACTGTGATGCTGTTGTCATCCAAAGCAGCTCAGCTTCTTCTCTCTAGGGAATTGGACCTAAAAGCTCTCAAGAAACATGAAGTCTCTTATCTTCTTAGCCATAGTGGTTCAAGCACTCGCTGGACCATTTGGCAAACATGGTAAGGATCTTTTCACTTGAAAAATGTACGAATGGAAGCTGAAATCATAAAATATTACTGATGCAAATATTCGTAAGGAAAGCCTTACAGGCTCCATGCCCACGGTTGAGCGATGTGCACGGAGACTGTAAGGCTTTCTAATACAGAACGTCTACTTTATGCATTGCGGCACAGGTTCCATTAGATGCCTTGTGTACGGAGATATTCTTATGTAGAAGCAATGCACCTAGGAGAGCTATAGAATCCTGTTAAGGGCTTTTTCACACGAGTGACTTTTCTATTCGGATATGATGCGTGTAGCGAGTGCAGGACTGAATCCTGACCCATTTATGTCTGGGTCTGTGTACATGAGTGTAGTTTTTCATGCATCTTGATGGAATGCACTTTTTCGTGATGGTTGCTATTTTGTTGTTTCAAGTACATGAGTGTTGTTTTTCCCAAATCATCTTTGCATTCAAGAAAAATCGCAATACCTTCTGTATTGTGCTTTTTTAACGCAACCGTGGCTCCATAAAAGTGAAAAACAGAAGGCATCCGGATGCAATGCACAGTTGTCTGCTAGGAGATGTTGAGAGTTATTCTTCAGCTTTTCTTCACAGGTGGGAAAAACGCATGCATTCCAGAAAAAATAGAAACACTGAAAGCAATCACATAAAAAACTGATTCAACTTGTATGCAAAACCACCAGTTTTTTCCTGAACAGACACAATCTGTATTGATCATGTGAAAGAGGCCTAAATATGTCACCGTTTTTTGTTGTCATGTATGTCAGTCGGCACTACGGTTGTAGCGTGGTGGTGCACGTGTCCTATGGTTGGCGTCCCATATAAATAGTGATAGTAAAGGGCCGCCACACACGTTTTTTGTTGTCAGTCAGATAATCAAGCAAAAATGTTCATATGAAATCAAAAGGCATGAAGAAATATAGAAGAGGAAAAATGTAACTGTAGCCCTCAGACCTAGTAATGTTACGTCCTATCAGATGATGGTTCATTGGAAGGGTTGTTCATTGGTTTGCACTGATTTGTTATGTACTTTGTAGATGCTTGTTCTAGTATCAGTTATGCAGAGGTAAGTAATGAAGGTCCCTCAGTTTAAAATAAAGTATCGGAAAAAGCAAATGCAAATACAGTCTTTCAGTTATACTAACATAGGATGAATAATCAGTAGTTAATTACATTCTACTAAGGCGGATATTATTTATTTTTATTTTGTTAGCATTTTATATAGTACTGTTTTCTTAGAGGTTTTGGAGGCTTTAGGTAAACGTCGCTGGGTACAAGCTTGTCATACGGAGCTGTAAGGGTACGACCCCACGGTCTGGTTTCTGCATGCAGTTTTAGAAGCCAAAACCAGGAGTGAATTTAAAAAAGAGGATAAGTCAAATCTGTCCTCTATAATTTCTCAACGTTTTTGATCCACACCTGATTTTCGCTTAGAAAATTCCATGCGGAAACCTGAACATGTGGCCGTACCCTAAGACATCACTCGTAGAAGTCTATGGGACCATATGTAGCTCAAAATACTCAGACAGAAAAACTGTGCCATGTTCAAATGCCATATTAGGGAAACATACAGCTCCGTAGTACAGACCTGTAGGAACTTGATGTCCCACCCTATAGCATAAATGTTCCATTATCTGCATCTGTATCTTTCATTATTTTCTGCAGAAATTATTTAGAAAAAGGGGCTCACGTTTTCATTCTGTCTGTTTTGTCTACATGTATATCTTCACATTTAAATGAACTTTGCTTGTGTCTTTCAAAAGTTATTATAATGCAATTTGACTTACAGTATGAGTATTTTTTTATTCAGAATTTTTTTTGTTATATTTGAAGTTATTACATTTTCACACAATCTTGTGTCTAACAGAAAAACCCCGCCCTAGCTTTGGTCCTCCACATGATCCACGTACTCCTAAACCTTCACATGAATCACCCACTGGCCTTGTCCATCCTTCTGAGCATCATAACCTAACAGGACAATCCCCACATGATAACCCTTCCCAACCACGTCATCCAGAAGGTTTGGAAGGTCATCCAAGGCATAGCAGACAAGTCTCAAAAAAAAACCAACCCAAGGGCACACATCCACCTGCTGGAGGTCACCGACCCTCTAAAAAACCACCTACTATACGTACACCACAAAACAAACCTGGTCAGGTAAATTATGTTATAATTTGTAAATTATCATCATAGGTATTCAACTGTCTGTTAGTTGCATCTAGGGTAATAGGAGGGTGATAAGCAATAGGACCTAGTAGGGTGTAGGAGGGTGATAAGGTGTAAAACTGTGATAAGCAATAGGGCCTTCATAATAGCTCACAGGAAGATTGTCAGTCATGTCCCAGAAGTTTAAGTTGGCCATACACATTAGATGTATAATTTTTCATCCAAACCTGAGGATTTTGGTGGGACCAGGTGTCATTTAATGTATAAGGGGACCTCCTGTCTTTCCTCTGATGGCAGATGTTGTGGATAGAAGGATAGGGCTGTTAGATTTCAATGTATCTGATTGTTTTTCTCTCAGGGGAGATCAGCCACCACCAAAATTGTCTGGCAGCAGAAGCTTACTCCAATCCCATTACTCAGAATTCATGCATGCTCAGTCAAACTGAGAGTGCATTTTAATGGAGGAGGTTTGGAGGAATAGTTGTTTGGATATAGGTCTCGTTAAATATATATACACATACTTGTTTTTCAGTTGCTTCATAACAAAGCAAATTTCATGTTCAGGACTCTAGGAGAGATGAATGATAGCAGTAATAACAGCATAATGGCTTTGTCCCAGCTTTCCAACAAACAGGAATTCATACGAAACAGTAATAAAGGTTTTCAGTCTGCAAAGTGCTCAGGGTCATATACTCAGAGGTGATGCTTTCATTTAAGAAGGGAATGTTCTGTTCATAACAAGATGTAGGATGTGCTGCAATAATAATGGGTACATAAGATTTGTATAAATTCGAAAACATGTATGGATAATTTGCTTACATGTATTCCAGGGTCCTAGACCTACACCCAAACAAAATGATGCAAAGAGTCATCCTACAGCGGCTCCACATGTAGCCCACACACATCCAAGTGCTGCAAGCCGACCTCAAAATCCAACCCACTCAGCTAAGAATACACAAAAAAAACTGGGACAAAAAAACCATAGTAAGTTATGATTCTTATTCATCTGGAAGCTGACACCTTTTCTTCTTCTTCAAGAGCATCAAGGGCCTGAGCTATCTGCCACTGATTGCACGGGCACTGCTCTTACATAATCACTGATGGAAATGTGTTGGTAGTATGTGGCTGCAAGCTAGGATCGGAGAAAAGTGTTTAGTAACTAACCCTTCTTCAATGCCACAATAACACATGACTGAGGGGTTGTAATGAAAATCATTATACAGGGTGGGCCATTTATATGGATACACCTTAATAAAATGGGAATGGTTGGTGATATTAATTTCCTGTTTGTGGCACATTAGTATATGTGAGGGAGGAAACTTTTCAAGATGGGTGGTGACCATGGCGGCCATTTTGAAGTTGGCCATTTTGAATCCAACTTTTGTTTTTTCAATAGGAAGAGGGTCATGTGACACATCAAACTTATTGGGAATTTCACACGAAAAACAATGGTGTGCTTGGTTTTAACATAACTTTATTCTTTCATGAGTTATTTACAAGTTTCACCGCTATTGGTCTGACACTAACCCACATTGGATAGATCCCTCCAAGACTGTTGGAACAAAAAAATTGATGGCATGGTGTGGTATATGGGGTACAAAGATAGTGGGGCCATTCTTCATCAATGGAAACCTCAAGGCCACTAGATATGCAAAATTGCTACATGATGATGTGTTTCCCTCTTTATGCACTGAAGCTGGCACGTTCCCTGAGTTTTTCCAGCAAGATGGTGCACCACCACATTATGGGTGTCAGGTCCGAGCATTCCTAGATGAACAGTTTCCTGGAAAGTGGATTGGTCGTTGTGGGCCAGTTGAATGGCCCCCAAGGTCTCCCGATCTGACCCCCTTAGACTTTTATCTTTGGGGTCATCTGAAGGCAATTGTCTATGCTGTGAAGATACGAGATGTGCAGCACCTGAAACTACGGATACTGGAAGCCTGTGCTAGCATTTCTTCTGCGGTGTTGCTATCAGTGTGTGAAGAGTGGGAGAAGAGGGTTGCATTGACAATCCAACACAATGGGCAGCACATTGAACACATTTTATAAGTGGTCAGAAACTTGTAAATAACTCATGAAAGAATAAAGTTACGTTAAAACCAAGCACACCATTGTTTGTTTGATGTGTCACATATACTAATGTGCCACAAACAAGAAGTTAATATCATCAACCATTCCCATTTTATTAAGGTGTATCCATATAAATGGCCCACCCTGTAGAACAGTTCAATACTTGACAATGTATTTTGTAATTTAATGTTGGGGCTTATCAATGATGTGCCATAGAACTATCACACATCATGTTTTTTGTCTCCATTTAACATATACCCAAGGAAAACTCCAGCCATATATGTTAAATGGGGACTGACACTACCAGTGATATTTATCATGGATTCCATTATATTCTATCACGTATCCATGACAGGAATTTATCAACCATAGTCTAAAATGACATCCATCATGAAAAACAATTGGAAAGTTCATGACCTACTGTATACAGTTAATGGATTTGAAGTACGCTATGTATCCATGGTGGCCTCCATAACCCACTGGGCACTACTGTAGAAAAAGTGTACTTTTAAAATGTACTTTCTTTTTTTATTGAACTTCACGCCTGTGCCTAGAATCTGACAAAAAAAAAGTGCAGCAAATTGGTGAAGTTTTGGCACAACCAGGGTTTCTACCTTTTTCACTTAAAGGAATCGGGGTTAAGATGCTTTACAATTCTGGCATAAAATTGTGTCTCAAAGTAAGCCAACCAAATGTTGGTACAGTGCTCCCTTAGGATACAATGGCTTCAGGATACAATATTTTTAATGGTCTTTTCTGGCCCATTATAAGTTGAAACTAGAGTCAACATACAATGCTTCAGACTCAGATCCAATCAATCAAGGTCACTTCTCTGGTAAAATAGCTGTATTAATTGCTAGTTAGCAGCTATTCCTGACTGTTATATGTAAGGACTTGTTTTATCTGTCTTAGCTATCTACTTATTTTTCTTAAATCTTCATTTTCTCTTATCTTGGATGACATTTTAGGGCTTTGGAACCGATTCCGCAGTTACAATGGTTTCAACATACAATAGTCGTCCTGGAACCAATTAATGTTGTAACTTGAGGGACCACTGTATAGAGCTAAACAAAGGTGTCTATCCCTGCACCACATTTATCAACCAGCCTAAGCCACTGTGATAAATCTAGTGGAGGTCTAGACATTGTAAGCTTACGCCATCTATTATTATTAAGCACTTTTTGTGCTGAAAAACAAAAGGACAGACTTCATACATACAGAGTTGAACAAAAATGTGTATAGTCCTTAAGGACAACAATGGTTTGAAGGGTTTGAAAGGGTTTCTGAGATTTTAAACAGACTATCCTCAGGCTAGGTCATCAGCATCTGATTAGTGGGGGTCTGACACCCAAGACCCCCACTGATCAGCTGCTTGGGAAGGCATCAGCACTCACAGTAGCACCACAGCCTTCTTGCGGCTTTGTCTAACCATGTGACATCACTTTTATTGGTCACATGGCCTAGGTGCAGCTCAGCAGCTTTGAAGTGATCGGGGGTAAACTGCGATACCAAGAATAGCCACTATACAATATATGGCACTGTGTTTGGTGAGCTGAGAAAAGTAGCTCTACTGTGAGCGCCCGTGCCTTCTCAAATAGTTGATCAGCGGGGGTCCCAGGTATTACACCCCTACAGATGACCTATCCAGAGGTATATTTCCATCTGTGATAGAGAATTGTATAATGTAGTCAGTTACACAGGGGAACTATCTTTGTTGTAAAACAGGATCTTTTTGAATTTCCTATTCAATATTTTTTGTAACATTTTATTCCTTTATGTTACACGAGCTGTCCATAATATTCTAACAATCCTATATTATTTTGTTTTACAGAAGGATGAAAGAACAACTATGCAGTGCCCCCATAAATGTAACAGCAAACATTAGCATGCAAATAAAATTAAATTAAAATGACGTTTCCTTGAAGTTTTTTTTTTTCTGACGGAATTTGCACATGTATTTTGTAGTAAGCTGAATCTCTTCAATTACAGGGTTATTATAGGATTAGAAAAAAAAACGCTGACTGATTTCTTCTAGAAATATCCTCACACAATTCATAGGTAGGGTTGGGTCTGGTATTGCAGTTTTGTTCCATTGAAGTTAAAAAGGCATTGGTGGAGATTGGTGGAGACCCCAAACAGTGCCACACCTGTCCACAGGTTGTGTTTGGTATGGGAACGTAGCCAATTAAAATGATATTCTGGTTTTGTAATATTAATGAACTATCCTCAGGTAAAATCATCAATATCAGATTGGTGGAGGTGTGACTTTCGACACCCCCGATGATCAGCTGTATGAGGGGTTGTGGCACAAATTTTTTAATCTGTGCAACCACTTTATATAGTCAAATTATGAAGCCTATGCAGCTGCAGCTATGTAGCAATAACTTCTTTTCATTGAAATCTGTGGGAGTGAGAGCATACTTAACATAATTCCCAAAGAATTGAATGGAAAAAGCAGCGACGGGTGGTCATCTCTCCTTTGTGCCGCTGCAGGCTGCCCCCTTTGCTTATCAAAAGATTTAGCATTCTAGAATAATACCTAGTATCTCCTGTGTATGTACCATACAGTATGTAGCATATGCAGTTGAAATAGCCCTTTACCCTTTCACTACTGGGCCACTTTTCACCTTAAATCTCAGGTCGATTTTTGCAAATCTGACATGTGTCACTTTATGTGATAATAACTTTGGAACGCTTTTACTTGTGGTCGGGGCTACAACTAGAGCAGGAATCCTAACTAAGTAAATACCTGAATAAGCAGTTTGATTTGTGCCGTAACCGCAACGTTGTAGGGATGACTGAAGGAGGCCATCCCCTGGTGTGACAATGAAATCGAGGGTGGGAAGGGTTGGTGTGCTGAAACCGACGTACAAAGTGGAGGGGGGAGAGTGACCCTAAAATAGCGGGGCAGAGCCCCTCCCACAAATACTAGACAATAAATCGGCCTTATTACTTGTGGTCGGGGCTACAACTAGAACAGGAATTTAACTAAGTAATTACCTGAATAAGCGGTTTGATTTGTGCCGTAACCGCAACATTGTAGGGATGACTGAAGGAAGCCAAAAGAGACAACACATAACCAGAAAACTTTATTACAATTCGCACTTACAACACCAAGTTCTGAAAGGCAAGAGACATCTCAATGTTCGGATGAGGTATATATCTGTAATAACAGGAGGACTGCCACCGCCCTGGTTTCCTGATAGTTATTCAAGATATCAATGACCGTTGCGGTGTCGGAAACGAATAATACCGTATGACCGGTCCATTCGTGACCCCAAACATGAGCGGCTGCAGCTATGGGGTAAACCTCAAAGGAAGCTGAAGACTGTAGAAACCCCGGCAGTGTCTTGACCTCGTTAGGCCACTCGTTCGCTAGCCAGTGTGTGCCAAAAAAGGCTGCGAACCCAGAACTGGGAGCGGCATCGGCCTGGAGAGAGAACGAAGAAACATACTTAAATGGATAAGGAAACGGCGATAAGTGACTTGAAACGTGAAAGAGATTGATAAATATACGAGCGTGCCATGCGTAGTCTGTTGCGGTATGAAGCGAACTAACGTGATAATTACGTATCTGAAAATGACTGAACGCGATCTAGTGAGATGAGAATGGAGAATCTCGCTATAACCATTGTACGTGTATATATATATATTTTTTTTATGCAAACATATATATGAGTATACATTTTACATTTTTTTTTGCAAACATATATATATATATGAGTATATATTTTATTTATTTTTTTGCAAGCATATAAAATGAGTGTATATTTTTTTTTTGCGGGCATATATATATGGGTATATTTTTTTTGTGTGCAATAGCAGGAGTGAAACACCAGAGGGCGCCAGTATCCTTGCCTGCAACAATGCTGGCTTGCGAACCTCCGGCCTGGAAACCCAGCTGTGGCCACCAGGGGCGCAAGAACTCAGACAGGATCGGGGAGCGTGGCTGCCACAGACACTGCGCGGGAGACCGGGAGCGAGCAAGCCAGCTAATACAAGGAGAGGGGACAAAACGTGAGTGATCGGAGGGGAAAAGAAAAAAGAAGAAAACCCTGCCTCACTAGTGGCACAGCGGCCCATGCCAAACATTAACCAAGCGACGAAGCACGAGATCGGGATCACGCTGACCTCTACATCCTACCTACACTGCCGCGTGGGAGCCGGGGCTGCCTAGGCAGATCGCTCCGGTGCAGCGTTACTCCCCCTTACCTGGGGAGCTGGCGCCGCCGACCGGACTGAAACAACGGGGCCGCTGACTGAGGCGGCTACTTACCTCGGCTTGCGGGGCGCAGTCTGGAGATGAGCGAGGGGCAGTGTGGGTATGTTGTGGTGCTTCAGTCTGCTGTGGCCACGCTCACCTGGGTAACGTGTGCTGAAACCGACGTACAAAGTGGAGGGGGGAGAGTGACCATAAAATAGCGGGGCAGAGCCCCTCCCACAAATACAGGCCAATAAATCGGCCTTATTACTTATCTAAGCCATTCGGAGATTGGTTTCTAGTGACACATTGTACTCCATGACAGTGGTAAATTTGATTCGATATATTTCACCTTTATTTATAAAATAATCCAAAATTTACCAAAAATTGGGTAAAATTCACAATTTCTAAATTTGAATTTCTCTACTTTTTAAGACAGATAGTAATACCTCATAAAATGGTTATCAATCAACATTCCCCATATGTCTGCTTTATGTTGGCATAATTTTGTAAATGTAATTTAATTTTTTTAGGACCTTAGAAGCAATTTTTCACATTTTCAACAAAATTTCCAAAACCATTTTACTAAGCACCAATTTAGTTATAAGTCATTTAGAGGGGCTTATGTAATAGAAACCACCCATAAATGACCCCATTTTAGAAACCACATCCACAAATTATTCAAAATTGATGTCACAAACTTTGTTAACCCTTGAGGTGTTCCACAAGAATTATAGGAAAATGGAGGTGAAATTTAAAAATTTCACTTTTTGGATAGATCTTTTATGTTAATAAATTTTTTCTTTCAACACAGCAAGGGTTAACATCAAAATAAACCTCAATATACATTACTCTGATTCTGCAATTTACAGAAATACCCCATATGTGGCGGTAAAGTGCTCTATGGCCCATGGCAGTGGTCAGAAGAAAAGTAGCGCCATATGGATTTTGGAGGCAGATTTTGCTAAATGGTTTTTATGCACCATTCTGTATTTGAAGAGACCCAGACATACCCCTACAGTGGAAACCCTCAAAAAGTGACCCCATTTTGGAAACTGCATCCTTCAAAGAATATATTAAAGGGGGTACTGACCACTTAGACCCCCTAAGCGTTTTACAGAAGTTGGAAACACTTGGCTGTAAAAATGAAAAGTTTATTTTTCTTTCAATAAAGTGTTGCTCTAGCCCCAAGTTTTTTCATTTTCACAAGGGGTAACAGGAGAAAAAGCACCCCATAATTTGTTACCCATTTTTTCCTGAATATGGCAACACCCCATATGTGGTGGTAAACTGCTGTGGGGGCACATGGCAGGATCCATGGATTGGTTTGCGTGTGCCATTGGTTTTTATTTTTTAAGTGATTGTATTAGGTAGGGTCTCATTTTTTGCACAGTGAGGTGACAGTTTGATCGGTATGATTTTGGGGTACATAAGACTTTTTGATCGCTTGGTATTAAACTTTTTGTGAGGCAAGGTAAAAACAATTGCTGTTTTGGCATCTTTTTTTTAAATATTTTTTACAGCATTCACCTGACAGGGCATATAATGTGATATTGTTATAGAGCAGGTTGTTAAGGACATGGCGATACCTAATATGTCTATTATTTTTTATTTATGTTAAGTTTTACACATTGAAATCATTTTTGAACTGAATAAAATCTTGTTTTTGTGTTGCCATTTTCTAAGAGCCCTATTTTTTATATTTTTTGGGTGATTGTTTTAGGTAGGGGCTCATTTTTTGCGGGATGAGATTATGGTTTGATTGGTACAATTTTGGGCTAAATACACCTTTATATTACACTTTTTGTGAGGCAAAGTGACAAGAAAATGTTTTTTTGACACAGTTTTTATTAAATTTTTTACGGCGTTAACCTGACAGATGGATCATGTGATATTTTTATACAGTCGGTCGATATGGACACGGCCATACCTAATATGTCTACTTTTTTTTAACTTTATTTTGGGAAAAGGACACTCTTTTTTTACTTGAAACTTTTAATTTGTTGTAAAACTTTATTTTTTTAACTTCTTTTTTTACTTTTTTTTTTTGTCCCACTCTGAGACTTCAAGTTTTGGGGTCTGATCCCCTTTACAATGCATTACAATACTTCTGTATTGTAATGCATTGTAATACACTGTAATACACTTAGAACTTCCTGCCTGTTAGATCCAGGAGGCTGGATCTCACAGACTGTAACAGAAGGCAGCACTAGGACTAGTGACACTGTTCCCACGGTTTAAGGCTAGAGTCACACATAGTTTTTGTGGCAATTTTTGATGCAGCTATTTTAACCATGCACAGGAGTGGATACAGAAGAGTATCTTGCAGTTATACTTTTTCTTCTTTTTTGGATTCACTTCAATTGTACATGTGTCCACTGGATGTCTCCACCAGATTGTAACATTTCCTTGTCCTGCCCGGTCTCCAGATAAAGCGTCCATTGAACATTTACAAGTTCTGCTGGTGCACCAGCTTCAGCAACCCATCTACCAGCAACCTATCTAACCATATATCATCCTGTATCCAGGCTAGAGGTGGCCCAACAGGGTCCTAGAACCTCCTTTCAATTGTACAGTTTTTCTCAATAAACATATAATTTCGCTCTAATATTGTAACACTGTACACATATCATCCTTACATTGCAACAACTTCTTCTTGGTGCATTTTTTTTATGTGCAAAATAGTCATGTCCTGCTTCTCATGCTAATTATGAAAGGAAACAATTGCAAATAAACAGCTTATTTGACTTTTCTGGTTCCAGAATGCAAATACCATGTATATTTATAACCTGATTTGTATACACGTCTATAGTATATTGAACACGAGTTAAAAGGCAGCTTTAAGGGTATGTACACCTTTAAAAAGGTTAAAATGATTAGTACATCTAGTGTGTTGTAGCGTTGAATAAAAAAAAAAAAGTTTTTAAATGGTAAACTGTTGTAAGGAGATCACATCACAGCTCTAGTTTAATGTGTATTTGTTTTTTTCATTGTCTTTACTTCTGTCCCCCCTCAGGGTCCACTCTATTTTGTGTTCCTCCTTCTTCCCTATTTTGTGCCTTCTTCTCCTGCCTCACTCTGCCCCCTTTCCCCTCCCTATATATAAAGGGGGTCATTTATGATGCTGAAATATGAAATATCAGGCAGGTCCATCTGATTTACCATTTTTTACTCCTGTTTCAGGTGTAGAAAAAGGTCTATCTGTAAGACAGCTACAACTGGCAGAGGATCCGCTGAAGTTATGAAGAGGCCGGCGCCTCTTCATAACTTTGGCGGAACCACGACCAGCTTAGGGGTTTATTAAGACCGGCATCTAAAATGTTGGTCTTAGTAAGTGTGCTCCAAAGTCCTTGCCATTGTGTGTCTTCTCTACCTTCTTATCCCTTTTTCATCCTTACAAAGTCCCTAACAGCTTCTGTTCTCCTGCCCCACCTCCAAAAGGCCACTGCCACTTTGTGTCCCCCCTATTCTTTTTTAGCCCTTATTACTTTCTTTTCTACACCCCATTGCTCATCAAAGCCCTTCTACCCTTGTATCTCTTCTGCCCACCCTACTCAGCCTATGCCATTTTGTGAACGCTCCTTATTAATACACAGATCACCTGCTAATGTGTGTCTCCACCCTGACCCTACTCTTTGTAACAGAAACTAGGTGTATGTGGCCCAGAAATTCCTTTTGGCTGTCTTTATTGATTCAATCCCTTTTTCGACCTCCTCTTCTCTTTGCAAAAACTGATCCTGAGGAGTATATGATTCCTTCCCCATTTCCTCTGCAGACCATGAGAGCTCTACTCCCCCTATATACTGTAAAACTAGATTGATTCTCTCTTCTAAATGCAATCTCTTCTAAGTGAGCGCACTCCTCCGGCTCAATATTCTGATGCAGCCTGTGTGATCTACCTCCCTAGAAAACAGTATCATGGGTGCTTTCCTCCTTCTCTAAACTCTGATACGGCCATTTTGTTATACACAACTGCCTCTGCTCACTGCTGGTATCTAAATCTAATTATACAATGTTCTACTCTGAGAGGAGAAAAGGGTAGAGCAGAGAGGACAGGCCCTCCATGAAGTAGATAAACAGCATCCAGGAACAATGTTACTGTGTTAGAGGCAGCATCACAGCTAGCCATGTAAGGAGTAACGCAGTCTCTTCAGCAACCAATAAAAGACTATTTAGGAGATTTCTTAATTGAACTTACAGTATGAAACAAATGAACAAGGAAAAAATAATTTCAAATGTGTATATAACCTTTATTACATGACTGTAAATGAAAGATTTCTAAAGTAATGCCAGAAGGTTTACAGGCAACCGTTCACAAATGAATTTCAGCGGAGTACTGCATGATTTAAACAAAGATGGATTGCTTGATCTGAAGTCAGAAGAGGCACATTGCATATCTCTGCACTGTGATGACCAGTATGAGCTGCAATGTAAATGTAAATTATAAAATTATCACAGTTAAACAAAAAATTAAATAATTAAAAATCATCTATTTTATTCTGTGCTCTAGTGTAAACAGAAAGGTCCTTGTAATCTAATATGTAAACTGATCATCTGAATACAATTTTCAAAGAATATAAATAGACATGAGCAAAGTTATCAAAACTTCCATTCGGCTGCTTCATCAAATACCACAAAGAAATTTGCTTCGTAACAAATTACTTAGTCATACTTCTTTGTAAGTAGGGGGCACAATGATGGGGAACGGTGATTGTGCCAAATCCGTCATTGAACCCCTCAGACCCCTTTTCGGTCATTTCCAGGAAAATTTATTCATTACCATGAAGCACAAGGAAATTCGGCTTTGTGGCGAATTACATTTTTCCTGAAATTCAGATCTAGTAAATTTCAGGAATGCCTGCTTTTCTCTTTACAGATTCTTTCAAGTCCATAAGATGGGATGAATAGGAATGGGGAAAAGTGACCCATGATGTCACTCCCACATAAACATTCATAGAAAACAACACATTATTATCTTTCATGTAAAGCAGGGATGCTCAACCTGCGGCCCTCTGGCTGTTGCAAAACTACAACGCTCAGCATGCCTGAATTGCTGGGAATTGTAGTTTTGCAACAGCTGGAGGGCCACAGGTTGGGCATCCCTGATGTAAAGCATATATTTGAGCAAAGGCACAATACCAGGTTCTAGATTACATGTGCCTGGCATGCAAATTAGCAGTAAATGTAATTGAGGCCAATAAGTGAATGCTAGGCCCGGCTCATTCCATTCTCATACATTTTGATGTCTCCTTAAAGGGTTTCTGTCACCGTGCAAAACTCATTTTTTTTTTTTTGGATAGTTAGATTCCTCATAGTGCGATATAGGAGAATATAATGCTCTTACTTACTTTCATGCGGCCGATTCTTTATAAAACAAACTTTTATAATATGTAAATGAGGGCTCTACCAGCAAGTAGGGCGTCTACTTGCTGGTAGCTGCTGCAGAAATCCGCCCCCTCGCCGTGTTGATTGACAGGGCCAGCCGTGATCTCCTCCTCCGACCGGCCCTGTCAGTAATTCAAAAATCGCGCGCCTCGCGTCATTTGGCGCAGGCGCTCTGAGATGAGGAGGCTCGTATCCTCAGCACTCCCTCAGTGCGCCTGCGCCAATGACGTCTTCTCTTTCGGTGATGTCATCGGCGCAGGCGCACTGAGGGAGTGCTGAGGATACGAGCCTCCTAATCTCAGAGCGCCTGCGCCGAATGACGCGAGGCGCGCGATTTTTGAATTACTGACAGGGCCGGCCGGAGGAGGAGATCACGGCTGGCCCTGTCAATCAACACGGCGAGGGGGCAGATTTCTGCAGCAGCTACCAGCAAGTAGACGCCCTACTTGCTGGTAGAGCCCTCATTTACATATTATAAAAGTTCGTTTTATAAAGAATCGGCCGCATGAAAGTAAGTAAGAGCATTATATTCTCCTATATCGCACTATGAGGAATCTAACTATCCCAAAAAAAAAAAATTTGTTTTGCGGGGTGACAGAAACCCTTTAAAGGCTATTAATACATTTTGGGCAATTTTATTGCATTGACTGTATTATGGGATAAATATTTACAACTGTTTGCATTCAGAATTGAGCTCCATTTGGCTTTTGTAGTTTGCATGTATTCTAATACACAGCAAGCTGCAGAATGCCCTTCACTGTGAATTCAGTTATACAAGCTCTCTGGTGGCTCAGTCTCCAGAACCTTCTGTCATCTCCTCAGTACTCATCTGGCTGATTTATTTATTTATTTTTTCAAATCAGGTGCTTCAGGTCTTGATATGAACAGAACATTTGGAAAGATAACTGCATCAAGTCGAAAAGTGTTGGAACAGAGAAAACTTTAGCAGGCGAGTTAAGTTTTTTCTTTCTTTTATGGGCCTCTTATTCCTTGAAAAATGTTAAAAAGGTTTTTTTTTTGTAGATTTTTTGTGCCAGATTCTTTTGGTGTTCGATAAGAATGATTTTAAATGGCCACCAGCAACTTGTCCTTCAATGTGAGAAGGATTAGTTGACACAACATTCAGAACGTCCTAGGGGAGAGGGGGTGAGAGGGTATATACTATACATTAGTGAGTTTAGCTGTCAGGCTGCTCAGCCATGATGGCATATCATAGACAGGATCGCATCATTACCATGTATTGTAGAGCAGTAGTGTGTAGTGGGACCCTGATACCTCATTTCTCTAGGCCAGGGATGGGCAAACTGCGGCTCTCCAGCTGTTGTAAAACTACAACTCCCAGTATGCCCAGTCTGCCTACAGCTATCAGCCTACAGCAGGGCATGATGGGATTTGTAGTTTTACAACAGCTGGAGAGCCACAATTTGCCCATCACTGCTCTAGGAGCTCTGCAAGTGGAGCTAACCAGTCCTGCCCACATTGTAAGACTGGTTAGATTAGATTAGATTTATGATACTTAAAGGGGTATTCAAGTTCATAGCAACTGATTGATATTCATTATATAATGAAACATTAAACAATTTTCCAACATGCTTTTTTATATCAATTTCTAATGGTTTTCAAGGTCCCTGTGTAGTGTCCCACTACGTAAGGGTGGGCACTACACAAGAGTCAATTGGGTCACGTTGTTCTCCACCTCCTGTGGAACATGGTTATGGTATTTTATATTGCATTGTAATGTGTATTTTAATGTTATCTCCTGTGTGCCAGGCCTGTTAGGGGTGTAGTTCCTCCTCCTAGGCAGTAGAGGGAGCTAGAGAACCCCCTAGTACTGTATATATAGTCAGTTCCAGACCAGAGAGAGGGTGTGTAGTCAGAAGCCAGTGTGCACTTTAACAAGAAGATAGCTGGGAAGCATCTTCTGACATGCAGCTAGATAGCCCAGGCTCCTAGCTTGCTTCCAGGAGAAGAGGTTCCCTCCTGAAGATAACTAGCACCTTATCAAGTACAGAGCAGAGCCACTTTTATCCAGCCAAATAGAAAGCTGAAGGGCATAAGGATATTAAAAGCAAGAAGATATATACCAGAGGAAGGTTCCCCTATCCAAGGATAAAGCCAGCAATAGGGCATACGGTCCTTGGTGAAAGCCAGACAGGATTTGAGGAAAGTACAGCCTGATCTGTAAGTGTTATACCCTCTGAGTATCTTGCAAAGACTTTGCCTGCCAATTGTATGAAGCCTGCCTGTATTCAAAATTATACCTATGGAACTAACTGAAGACTGTATATAGTTGAAATGTTCAGTAAAAAGAAGTTCTGGTTCACTGCAACTTTGTGTACCTCAATTATTCCTACAAAAAATCGGTGTGCCACCGTTACCGGCACTGGCTTCACGAACTATAAGGGATCTTGCCACAGACACACTAAACCCACAACACCCAGGGTACCTCACCTACCACCTGGCCTGGTCCCTATACACAGAGAGTGCCCCAGAGGATTCATGTGCCAGCCTCTCCATCACTGCTGTACGCCTGCCCAGGGAAAATAAAAACTGTGAGTACCAAGAGCAACCCTCGGTTTGTTAACTACCCCTGTGACCTCACATTCGCTCACCCTGCAGGACTGTCGCACTGCACCTGTTTGCAGGCAATAAAAATCTGCTCTAGTCATATGTTTTCTTTAAATTGGATTTAGCCGAATCAGTAGGGCAGTTCCATTCCAGTCTGAATATATTTGACCTGAATTGTAAGTGCTCCAATGTGCCTGAAAAGTTTTACATGACATTCTTAGGTTTCCTTGAACTATATGTGACTAATTTCAAGCTCTTTAATGCCAAGCCAGCATTAGTGATCTTAAGGAGAATCTGTCACCAGTAACCTCCCTTTCTAACTGTATCGACACTTAGCTGTTCTTCACTAGAGATGTCGCGAACATAAAATTTTCCGTTTGCGAACGGCGAACGCGAATTTCCGCAAATGTTCGCAAACGGGCGAACCGCTATAGGCAGGCGAATTTTAAAACCCACAGGGACTCTTTCTGGCCACAATAGTGATGGAAAAGTTGTTTCAAGGGGACTAACACCTGGACTGTGGCATGCCGGAGGGGGATCCATGGCAAAACTCCCATGGAAAATTACGTAGTTGACGCAGAGTGTGGTAAGTTGAATTCTCAATGCGATTAATATAACCTGCATTAATCGCATTGCGAATTCAACTTAGAGCTAAGTTCCTAATGGTTGTATTGCTAGAATTGACGAATATAACGAATATAGCACTATATTCTCAATCTTCGTTATATTCTAGCAATACAACCATTAGGAACCCAGCTCTAAGTTAAATTCGCAATGCGATTAATATAACCTGTATTAGGCTGAGTTCACAAGAGCGTGTCCGGATAAGGTCCGGATGCGTTGCGGCAAACCCGCGCAAGTAGGTACCAAATTGCAGTCAGTTTTGACTGCGATTGCGTTCCGTTGTTCAGTTTTTATCGCGCGGGTGCAATGCGTTTTGCACGCGTGATAAAAAACTGACTGTGGTACCCAGGCCCGAACTTCTTCACAGAAGTTCAGGTTTGGGTTCGGTGTTGTGTAGATGTTATTATTTTCCCTTATAACATGGTTATAAGGGAAAATAATAGCATTCTTTAATACAGAATGCTTAGTAGGTGGTCAATTGAGGGTTAAAAAATAAAAAAATAATTAACTCACCTTCTCCTCTTGATCGCGTAGCTGCCGGTCTCTTCTTACTTCTTTAATAATGAGCTGCCGGCTAAAGGACCTGTGGTGACGTCAGATCACATGGTCCAATCACATGGTCCATCACCGTGAATAGACTGTCACCTAGCAACCGTGCGTGAAAATCGCACCGCATCCGCACTTGATTGCGGATGCTTGCGATTTTCACTTAGCCCCTTTCACTTCTATGGGGCCTGCGTTGCATGAAAAACGCACAATGAGGAGCATGCTGCGATTTTCACGCAACGCATAAGTGATGAGTGAAAATCACCGCTCATGTGCACAGCCCTATAGAAGTGAATGGGTCCGGATTCAGTGCGGGTGCAATGCGTTCATTGGGAAATCTCGCCCGTGTGAACTCAGCCTTAATCGCATTGCGATTACAATTTAGATCTGAGTTCCTAATGGCTGTATTGCTAGAATTGATGAATATAACGAATATAACACTATATTCTCAATCTTCATTATATCATAGCAATACAACCATTAGGAACCCAGCTCTAAGTTGACTTCGCAATGTGATTAATATAACCTGTATTAATCGCATTGCGATTACAACTTAGTCAAACTTGTGACACTGCAGCTTCAGAATGAATCAAAGATGGATGCTGTCCTTGCTTTTTGATAGGAGGTGGGAGGGTCTGGGAGGGAGGGTATGCTGATTAGCTGGAATGTGTCTGCTGACTGTGAGGTACAGGGTCAAAGTTTGCTCAATGATGATGTATAGGGGGCGGACCGAACATCGCATATGTTCGCCCGCCGTGGCGAACGCAAACAAGCTATGTTCGCCGGCGAATAGTTCGGGACATCTCTATTCTTCACCCGATTGTCATAATTCTTTTGTTGAAAAACTGAGTTATGAAACTCATTTATGATACTTTTTCCTAATATGCAAATTAGGTCATTGGCGCAATAAGAGTGCCACCATTGCTCTTGTTGCACCCAAGCTCCACTCCTTTCTTTGGCCGGCCCCTCTCTGGCTGTATTGCCTATGCAATCTAACAGTGTAACAGTGGAATCTAACGACAGTGTAACTGTCGTTTCATTTTTTATACTCTAATGGTATAGTACACCCTGCTGTATAAATGCTTTTGTGCTTTATAATTTAATCTTTTTCAGTTTCACCTCATAATAACACCCAGAAATGTGTGTCACTTTCACATCGAGCAGCCTCTTCTCAAACAGTTGTCATGTGCAGCCATCTCCTCTCTGATATAAACAAGAGATGGAGGAGCAGAGCCCCGAGTGCCTGGGCTCCGGCAGAGAGTGGAGAGGGAGGGCTGCTTTAGATGCTGCTTTCTCCTGAATGGTAGCAGCAAGAAACATGCAACTGATCTTGTTTGACAGCGGACATTCAAAGCTTTCATACAAGACCACCAATGACAGCTAAAGCCAAAGCAACAGAGGAGAAATCACTGTTAGAAATCTAGTTGGGAGTTATTTTCACTTTCAGCAGTGTTCACTACATGACGATTTCTATCAGTGATATCTTCCACTGTACTAAACGTATTGCTGTCATTCTGGTATTGTCTGAAAGCTTGGAATGTCAGCTTTCAGAAAATACAAAACAGACATATGAGCAGCTAAAGCAGCCACCCCCCTCCCTGTCAGTGTGGAGGTGAATGAGGGAGCAGCTGCAGAGGAGGAGGGGAGAAAGATAGTAAAAAATAAATGTAGAAATGTGACATTATCATCAGTGTAGTGACCCACATAATAAAATTACGTTTTTTTTTTACCATACAGTGAACGCCATAAAAAATTCCACAAAATAATGTAAAAATTTCTGTTTTTTTTATCTTTCCCCCTAAAAATAAAAGTTATTTAATGCACTATATATACCCCACAATGATTCCGAAAAAAACTTTTAATGTGACTATTAAGAGGCTAAAACAAATGCTTACTGATTATATGTAATTGCAGGGCTTGTCTCTGGTTAGCTGTATGTGAGAGGATACACACTGCTCTGGGGTAGTGGGGGAAGTTATCTGCATTCTGATTGGTCCTGCTAGTTCATGTGAGGAGAGCAAGGGGTTATGGGAAGTGAGGGAAATAGAGGATGGCCCCAAGGACAGGGCAAAGATCATCAGAGGAAGTGCAGCAGAGGCCATCTTAGGAAGATGCTGAAATAGAGGCATAGAGAAATAGGGTTGCTAAGGGCTGAATACAGACATCAGGAAGGTAAAATTAACTGAAAAATAAAGCTTCATAAATATCTTCCCATCAGCATCACATATGTTAGGAATTTAATTTTTGGTAGTGAAATGGCAATTAAATTTTAAGGACAGGTACTTCTCTACTACTACTGTTTGAACATAATAACTGGCTTCAATAACTGCATTGAAATCATAAAAAATATACTGATGTTACTTACTCACCTAGTCACATATGTTGTGTTATCTAAGCACAGCCATTTCTCATTTGTATTTGAGGAACATGAAAGACCTATCCATAGAGGAGGTTTATTCGACTTCCAAAACATAGAACTGATGAAGTCCTAAAAATATTTTTAATTATATTTAATTATTTCAGGGTATAATATAAATTTGTTATAAATATAAAAATATGTCTTAATTTAATACACTAAATGTAAAAATATGAAATGAGAAGGAAAGATAAGTTGTGTACTCATATTATTACAGTGACAGAGAGGAGAAGACCTACACGGGGGCCACTTACTTATATAGAGAAGCAGGGGTGAGATTAAAATTTTGCAGATATGTCATTCCTTACCTTCCCTCTTGGTTTGAAATCCCAAGGTGATGGTACCAGATGACCAGCTTTGAAAAAAAAAGTTTGTGTTATCCACAGAATAATGCAAAATTATTTTTAAACCTGGTCATCAGGCATCACTTGTCTTGGGATATCTCAAAGTAAGAGAAAAAGCAAGCATGCGTTGTATGTTCTAGGAATGTGAAAAAGTCATTTCATTCCATACCAATAGATAAAATATTTCAAATAAACTATATCTTAAAGGGGTTCTGCAGTTTGTATAAACTGATGATCTATAATCTGGATAGATCATCAGCATCTGATCGGCGGGGGTCCAACACCCGGGACCCCCGCCGATCAGCTGTTTGAGAAGGCAGCGGCGCTCCAGGAGCGTCGCGGCCTTCTCACTGTTTACCGCAGGCCCAGTGACGTCACGACTAGTATCAATGGCCTGGGCGGGGCTAAGCTCAGTCCGGGTGTTGGACCCCCAGCGATCAGATGCTGATGATCTATCTAGAGGATAGATCATCAGTTTAAACAAACTGCAGAACCCCTTTAATGTGGAGCCAAATTATTTTTTTTATATAATGTACATTTTTCAGAAATTTATCATTTCCCTTTATCATCTCTTTATTTACACCAGCTTTCTGGTGCAAAAGAAGCCAGAGATCTATGGCAGTTCTGAGCTGTTGTAGATACTATGGGCCAGATTTATCATTACTCTGACAGCTCGCTCCACTTTCACATATAGCTAAAGTCATGTGGTTTGACGGTAGCAGTTTATCTGTCAGTAAGCGGCTTTACAAAAAGTTGCATGTTCTTTTAAAAAGCATGGTCCGCACTGGAGTGATTTTGCAAATTTTTTTGCGACTTTTTAAATTGTCACAATAGTAAATCTATCTAGCGATTCATTTACATAAGAAAACACACCCACTTTCAGAAAACTGGCGAGCATAGCGCAGAGCTAATAAAAGTCGCAAATCTTTGCGTAGTTTAAGCGATTGCGCAAAAATTTGCGACTTTTTCACTCCATTATTCTGACTTGAGCCATTGATAAATCTGGCCCTATCTGTTTAGGTGCACAGACTCCTGGATTATGTGTCTAATATTTGACGAGGAATGCAGCTCATCATAAATTAGGCATGGGAGTTGTAGAAATTTGATCCAATTGTCTAACCAAAGTCAGTCCTGATTTTGAGTAAAAGTGATCGGTAAACCTGCTGGTTGGACAAAACTGTCTGCTTTCCAATCAGAACACTTCTAATGTTCTTACAGAGAGCCTTGCCTCCGTCTTTCAGCAGTTGCTTTTGCATTCTTCGGTCGACAGAGCTCCCAAAATATCTGACGACTTCTGCCTGCTCACCATTTCATTAGTCGTGGTCTAGGAGTAAGCGACGAACTGTGCACATCTCCCAAAGACCAGCCTAGCTACATGTGTATGGATTTCAGCAGTTCACCTGAACATATATGTTGTCTATCAAATCACCACTGGGACCAGCTCTTCTTCTTTGTCCACACTTTCCTGACCTGCCCTCTAGCAGGTTAATTCCTGTCGTGCCTGAACCCATTTATCTTCAACTGCTACTCGTCTCTGCTGTCCATTAATGCAGAACCAATTAAAGGGGCTGAATGTAACAGTGCAGCAGTAGCACTAACTGCAACAGCACAGCAGTATTGAGGCCCAGAATAGGATTTTACTTCTTCCAATTCTGGAATCGGGTTGAGACTTAACAACAGGATAGGCAGAAATGGAGAAAACTTGACAAATTCTACACCATGGAGAATGCAGGGGGCCAGTGTGAACCAAGGCTCTAAATCCTCTTAAGGTACATGGTTATGTTCTTTTATTCTTCAAGTTGATTTTCAGCATTTTATATAGGAAATATAATACTAAAATCATGACAAACACTATGGGGTAGCTTTATCAAAACTGATGTACAGGAAAACTGGCTTAGCTGCCCATAACAACCAATCAGATTGCACCTTCATTTTGAAAAGCAGCTCTGAAAAATGAAAGGTGGAATCTGGTTGCTATGGGCAACTAAGCCAGGTTTCCTTAGCACCAATTTTGATAAATCTTCACCATTGAGTAGAACCAGGATGACATAACTTAAGACAATTGACTGATTTAAAGGAAAACTGCCCATAGGAACCAATCAGACTCCATCTTTCATTTTCCAAAGCTTCTTTGGAAAATGAAAGGTGGAATCTGATTGGTTGCTATGTGCAACTAAGGCAGTTTCCCTTTACACCAGTTTGATAAATGCCCCCCTATTATTGTTATTGGTTTTGCTATTTTTTCAACAATTTATTTTCTTACCCCTTCCTGTGATGTTTTTGGCATTATAAGACTAGCGTTTTGAGCTGAGCAAAACCTCTGCGATTCTTGCCATGACAGCATTTCATCAGACATAGAGTAACATTTCTTCTTTATTGGAACCCAGTTCATTGGACAGAGCAGACAAGACTCTAGACCATGAAGTTTTAAATAAAAATTCCATGAATTAAAATGGTGTTAAATATTATTTAAAACATCATTTACACATAAACATTATTTAACAAAGCATTATAATTTTAGAATATAAATCACAGAGTAAAACTCTACATCGAGAGAGCAGAAAAAGTTACCAACTTCACCTGACTCCCATTTCTCTCAATGCTTTCCCTTCCTGATGATGTCATCCAGATGTAGCAAGTACACCCTGCAGACCAGTATCTATTAACACTTACCCGCTGGACGTTGTGTGTTCTGTGTCTGTCTATTGCTTTGACATTCTGTTTTTGATGCTCTAGGCTCTAATTTTTATGAGTTGTTAGGCTACTTTCACACTAGCGTTTCTATTTTCCGGTAATGAGATCAGTCACAGGATCTCAATACCGGTGAAAAACGATTCTGTTTTGTCCCCATTCATTGTCAATGGGGACAAAACGCAACTGAACAGAATGGAATCCTCCAAAATGCATTCCGTTCCGTTTGGTTGAGTTCCCATAACGGAGAGCAAACCGCAACAAGCTAAGCTGCGGTTTTCTTTCCGTCATGGGATACGAAGCAAAACAGATCCAGCATGACCCACAATGCAAGTCATTTGGGACAGATCCATTTCCTCTGACACAATCTGACACAATAGAAAACGGATCCGTCCCCCATTGACTTTCAATGGAGTTCATGACGGATCCGTCTTTGCTATGTTAAAGATAATACAACCGGATCCGTTCATAATGGATGCAGATGGTTGTATTATCAGTAATTGAAGCCTTTTTTTGCTGAACCTATCTGAATCCAGCAAAAACACTAGTGTGAAAGTAACCTTACCTGTTCCTGTGCATTTCTCTTTGGTTTGTATTTTTTTAGCTTCTGATGCATTATCCCGTTCTTTGACTATGTTTCCCATTGGTCTGTTGATGCTCTGATTTACTTCTGTATTTTGATCTCATGTTCTAAGTAGACCTGACCTTGTCACTGCCATTTGTTGATAATTTCATTGCTGCTACCACTGAGAGTTACCATTGAGCCCATACTTCATGGAGCACATCAACCTTAAGTTGGGTACACTCCTTACACCACGGTAGACTGTGTCGGTTTAATAGGGGTTACTACTAAGGATCCACTAATTGAAAAGTAGCAGAATATTGGAAACTTTCAAGAAGCAGCCATCAGAACTGCAGAATTGAAGTATCACAATAGAGTGAATTGTCCATATTGTACAACAAATACCATTTATCAAAGAAACATTTATCGATAATCATCCAACTTCTCATGAAAGAAAATCTATGATGGCTTTCACAGCCGGATTATGTTTAAACTTTTTACCTTTTTGTTCCTCTTCATTTCTCATGCACAGGTCATTTCTCAAATTTGCCAGTGTTTGTGAGATACTTTGAATTCTACCACGGTAATAATTTTGCTTCTCATAAGCCTGAAATACTTTGAAACAAATTTGCTTTTACAAACCTCAAAAGTATGTAAATTTTCCAGCAAGAGCAGCTCGCAAATACATGGCAAACACACATGCAAATTATTTCCAATAATACAGTATATCAGTCTATATACTATCAGTATAGTAGGCTGTATAGATGATCATTTCACCATGTTTCCATATACTGTACATATGCAGTATGGACACAATTCTTTATTTGTATTACATATGCAAATTGCAGCCCGAAGGCAGGTCGAACTAGCAATGATAATAAAGTGTCAGAGACCTAAAATGCTGTTAGCATAGGGGATTAGACTAGAGATGAGGGAATTTCAAGTTATGAAACTCGTTCACGCTTTGCTTGGTGGTAAAAGCAGAATTGCATTATGGATTCCCTTACCATGGACCATAACGCAATTCTATGACGGAATGCATAACGGAATGCCTTTAGAGGCATTCCATTATTAATTTCGTCATAATAGGACTCCCCTGCATAACGGAAACTGGACGGATCTGTTTTGCAGCCCATAGACTTCTATTATGACGGAATGAATAACGGAATGCCTCTAAAGGCATTCCGTTAGGCATTCCATCATAGAATTGCGTTATGGTCCATGGTAACGGAATCCATAATGCAATTCTGCATTTACCACCAAACAAAGCGTGAATGAATTTCAAAATATGAAATTTGCTCATCTCTAGATGAAACCAGCAGGCAAGGCAGAATTTGAAGATATAATATGCGAGTAAAAATGATAATGTATTCCATTACTTTACCTAACAGTGATTTTCTAGTCTTCTCTAAATGTCTTCTTTTATTTTGTAGGGGATATATGAATCTTTCTTATTGTTTAAAAATGGTATCCCAGTGTAAATGCATTTTCCGTAGCATTGGCGTATAATATTTTTACTAATGATGAATAATTTTGACACCATACACTTAGCTTTACACTTTGTCAGTATATGGAGAACAACTTATTACGATTTATATATAAATATAGTTACAAACCGGATTCCAAAAAAGTTGGGACACTATACAAATCGTGAATAAAAACTGAATTCAATGATGTGGAGGTGCCAACTTCTAATATTTTATTCAGAATAGAACATAAATCAAGGAACAAAAGTTTAAACTGAGAAAATGTACCATTTTAAGGGAAAAATATGTTGAATCAGAATTTCATGGTGTCAACAAATCCCCAAAAAGTTGGGACAAGGCCATTTTCACCACTGTGTGGCATCTCCCCTTCTTCTTACAACACTCAACAGACGTCTGGGGACTGAGGAGACCAGTTTCTCAAGTTTAGAAATAGGAATGCTCTCCCATTCTTGTCTAATACAGGCCTCTAACTGTTCAATCGTCTTGGGCCTTCTTTGTTGCACCTTCCTCTTTATGATGCGCCAAATGTTCTCTATAGGTGAAAGATCTGGACTGCAGACTGGCCATTTCAGAACCCGGATCCTTCTCCTACGCAGCCATGATGTTGTGATTGATGCAGAATGTGGTCTGGCATTATCTTGTTGAAAAATGCAGGGTCTTTCCTGAAAGAGATGACGTCTGGATGGGAGCATATGTTGTTCTAGAACCTGAATATATTTTTCTGCATTAATGGTGCCTTTCCAGACATGCAAGATGCCCATGCCACACGCACTCATGCAACCCCATACCATCAGAGATGCAGGCTTCTCAACTGAGCGTTGATAACAACTTGGGTTGTCCTTGTCCTCTTTGGTCCGGATGACATGGCGTCCCAGATTTCCAAAAATAACTTCGAATCGTGACTCGTCTGACCACAGAACGGTCTTCCATTTTGCCACACTCCATTTTAAATGATCCCTGGCCCAGTGAAAACGCCTGAGCTTGTGGATCTTGCTTAGAAATGGCTTCTTCTTTGCACTGTAGAGTTTCAGCTGGCAACGGCGGATGGCACGGTGGATTATGTTCACTGACAATGGTTTCTGGAAGTATTCCTGAGCCCATTCTGTGATTTCCTTTACAGTAGCATTCCTGTTTGTGGTGCAGTGTCGTTTAAGGGCCCGGAGATCACGGGCATCCAGTATGGTTTTACGGCCTTGACCCTTACGCACAGAGATTGTTCCAGATTCTCTGAATCTTCGGATGATGTTATGCACAGTTGATGATGATAGATGCAAAGTCTTTGCAATTTTTCGCTGGGTAACACCTTTCTGATGTTGCTCCACTATCTTTCTGCGCAACATTGTTCGAATTGGTGATCCTCTACCCATCTTGGCTTCTGAGAGACACTGCCACTCTGAGAAGCTCTTTTTATACCCAATCATGTTGCCAATTGACCTAAATAGTGTTAATTGGTCTTCCAGCTCTTCGTTATGCTCAAATTTACTTTTTACAGCCTCTTATTGCTACTTGTCCCAACTTTTTTGGGATTTGTTGACACCGTGAAAATTGGAATCAACGTATTTTTCCTTTAAAATTATACATTTACTCGGATTAAACGTTTGATCTGTCATCTACGTTCTATTACAAATAAAATATTGACATTTGCCATCTCCACATCATTGCATTCAGTTTTTATTCACAATTTGTTTAGTGTCCCAACTTTTTTGGAATCCGGTTTGTATATTCTTTATATGATTGCTAAGTTAAAAATTTACTATACGGGAGCAGAAGGACTTGACTTATCATGGCACAGATATTGTAAGTATTATTTGAGGTTAGGGGCGCTTATCTTTATAAGGGTAATAAAACAAATGCATTACTTTAAAAGGGTTCTGTGGCAGGGTTTATTGTGATGTGCCTATTAGCTTTAAAGGGAATCTGTCAGTTCCCAAACTAGAGTAAAAGGTGTATAGTGTAAGTAACGCTAAGTCCAGCAGTGAAATGCATTGAGAGGACTCCTCTTTGAGTCCCCGCCATTGTGCACAAGAGCACAGGAGTCCTCTCAACGCATTTTACAGCTGGTTTGTGGGAGCACAGTATCGGAATACAAATGAGTATGAAAATAAAAATTACATACCCGGACTTGCGGATACATGCGTCATACTCTAGTTTGGGGGATGTTTTGGAGCTGACAAATTGCCTTTCAGAAATTATGCTCTTTCATTAAGAAGGTCAAACGCTGTAATTTACTAACAAGTGTCTAACATATCCAAGTGTCCAGCTTCCCCTATATGGCCCTGTTCACATTCTTTGTTGAAATTATGTCTGGAGGACTCCAGACGAAAACCTCTAATGGAAGGTTGTAGTATGTCCCACTGTATAGGCATACAGTGGGATACGTCACCTATAAGCTCCAATTGTAAGACAAATGGTTTACTGCTTTATGGGATGCCATTTGATGGAATAGCATAGTCTACTACATTATTCCATACTTTTTTGTGGTGGACATATACTGACCTGGCCAAAGGATATTTATTTGGCCACTGTTGAGTGAATGGAACCTTAAGGATACAGGTAGCGTGTACGCTGGTAGCTTATCGGGTGTATGGTACCTGCTAAGTGTACATCGCGACCATTATTTAAATAGGGCTAACATTTACCTTACGTTTCATCCTCTTAAATGGTAGCAAAGACCTTTCTCAGTCATCAATTTGGCAAAGATCTTTGAGGATTTTTATTTCAATAAGGTCATGTAAATTCCATACTTTAGCACCAAAATAGTCTGTAATTGTTTGCTTATTTGCTCAGTCTACTTCAGGAGTGCACAACATGACCAGATGCTTGGGTGGCAGGTTGTGCATCCCCGGTCTACTTGGACATACAGTATGTCTTGGCCTCAGCATACAATTTGGTTTGTCTCATCCATATTAATATTTAGCGAAAGTTTATTTTGAAGATACCTTCACACAGGGAGACTTACATGAAATAGTAATTGCTAAAACGGCAAGAAGAAGAATGGAGACCAGTAGCCCTATTAAAATGTACATTTTCTTCTGATATCTGGAGGGAATAGCATTATGTTCAAAGGAAGCGACTGCAAGGAAATAAAGAGAAATGAATCATGGTGAATTATGCACAGTCTCGTAGAGAAATTTCTTGTCACATGCCCAAGACTTCTCAATTCATTTAACCCTTCACACCACAGCACAGTGGATTAGATATGTATTTTATTTCATGACAAAGAGGAAGTAATACTTCATAATACACATTAGCTGTGCCTTTTTCGGGTGAAGGTAAGTGGACTTTTTTGTGCAGCGTGTAGCTATAGGGAATGGACAGTTTGAATTGGCACCCAGGGTCCTGTGCCTAAAGGCCTTTCATACCTCAAGAAAACATCAGTATTAAAATTAGCACTTGGTAGGTGGGGGCCCCTGTTGTAGATTTTATATTTGGGGGCCAAAGAGCTTGTAGTTATACCTCTGTTTGTGGGCTGTGATATATACTGTAATTACTGCAGAAAACCATTTTCAAGTTTATTATTATTTTTTGCTGGACAAACAGAGTGCATATTTAACCTAGTTTGGATATATTGGAATGGCTCACCCTCCAAATTGCAGGGAATGGGTGCTCCCCCTAAAAAAGTCAACTGAGGAAGGAGTCCTGCTAACTCCGAAACGCGTCTGGTGTACACAAGTCTCTAAGCCAAGAAGAAAACCGCAGCATACCTTCTGCGCACCGCCTTGGGATTTGCAACAATATCCAAACATCTACAGCAAAAGAAACGAAAGTCCTGTTTTGTCTTGCATAAAAAGACACAAAGGTACGCCGGATTTTAAAGCGGGTCTAGCAACATATTGACCCCGGCGTTAAAGCGGACTGTTTCCTAGTTCAAAAAACAGTTTTAAAGCTGATCGGAGGTAAGACCGCATGTGCTGATAACACGTGGGATGCCACGTTAAGCACAGAAAGACGAATACTCCATTGCTGACAAACAGTGAGTAACTTGTTGCAATTAATCACAGCAAGGTTGTAACTGTTAAATCAAAGTCAAAGCGGTGAGGAACTATATACCGCAAACTAAGAGACTGCCTTATTCACTAATCCTTATATTGAATAAACTGCAGGTATACCGCAGACCTTTAAAAAAAACGCACTCATTAATTTATTGGTTGAAACTCAAAATCTTGAACTAGACATTGAATTTAAGACTGAAGTTTGCGATCCAACTACTAACCAATCCCTTAGTGTGGTTTTATGTGATATTATTTTAACCATTGTATTTTATGTTATTTTAGTGTGATTAATCAGGTACCTTAGGGCTCTTTCACACTTGAGTTCTTTTCTTCCGGCATAGAGTTCCGTCGTCGGGGCTCTATGCCGGAAGAATCCTGATCAGTTTTATCCTAATGCATTCTGAATGGAGAGAAATCCGTTCAGGATGCATCAGGATGTCTTCAGTTCCGGAACGGAACCTTTTTTGGCCGGAGAAAATACTGCAGCATGCTGCGCTTTTTGCTCCGGCCAAAAATCCTGAACACTTGCCGCAAGGCCGGATCCGGAATTAATGCCCATTGAAATCCGGATCCGGACTTAAGCTAAACGTCGTTTCGGCGCAATGCCGGATCCGACGTTTAGCTTTTTCTGAATGGTTACCATGGCTGCCAAGACGCTAAAGTCCTGGCAGCCATGGTAAAGTGTAGTGGGGAGCGGGGGAGCAGTATACTTACCGTCAGGGCGCCCCACGCGCATGGATGACGTGATCGCATGGATCACGTCATCCATGCGCATGGGGCGCTCTGACGTCATTCTGGAGCACCCCGGGCGCCGCACGGACTGTAAGTATACTGCTCCCCCGCTCCCCACTACTACTATGGCAACCAGGACTTTAATAGCGTCCTGGCTGCCATAGTAACACTGAACGCATTTTGAAGACTGATCCGTCTTCAAATGCTTTCAGTTAACTTGCGTTTTTCCGGATCCGGCGTGTAATTCCGGCAAATGGAGTACACGCCGGAGTGTGAAAGAGCTCTTAATTGTTATATTTGTTAAATAAACTATTTTTATATATTGGCTAGTGTTTTATGTGAATCCAGATGTAGGTGTGCCCCCTTATCCTTTTGTATAATCATATTTAACCTAGAACAGCATAATATAGCAAAAATAAATCATAGGCCCAGGTTCATCAAGACCGGTGTCATCGTAAACTACATGCCTTATAATAAATTACATGGTTCCTCCAGCAGTACGTGCGCTGGAATGAAATTGGCAAGGGCAGCGTTAACATCATATGCAATTTCTTCTTGCATAAAATATTGTTGTAAAGTAAAATACTCCAGAGTCCAAACATAAGGTGGCATAAGGAAGAAGAAACTGCCCCATTTGAATAAATCTTTTTCACTGTCAGTGATTATTTCCCCTCTACACCTTTTTTTTGGCATAGAAGAGTCAATGCCATTGCAACTTTTCTAGTTGCAACTGTCATTTTACGTCGCTCTCTCCTCGCCACCATTTCATATAACTGATTTTCATAAAATTGACAGATAATTTCTATAAAATATAGACATATTAATATTATGTTACTTGATTTTGAGCTCTTACCTTCTGGGTTCTTCTCCACTGTATGGCTAGTAGATGCATGTTTGGAATCATGAAAGCTAAGGTCCGCATATGTTATCTCTTCACCCATTGTTAGAGGAACTGAAGAGTTGACTTCATGGCCAAGTATGAGAACATCTTAGTGATATTAATAACTGGTATTCCATTCAAACTTCCTGATTACGCACCTGACGCGTCTTGTGGTGAGAAGCTTTCTGCTCAATAACAGGTTACTGATGATTGCTAAAAGATTTTATAATGTAAAATGCTAACTGGATGGACTTTAGATAAAAAAGTCTTATGGGGGAATACTCTTCAACGAAAATCGAGCAGCAGAACAATATTACTTTATAGTAATGATGTATGAGTGCTGTGACTCGCTAATAATGACTAGAGAAATGGTGTGGGTATCTTTAAGAGTTTGAACCACATAAAACTGAAGCTTCTTACGTGGTTGTCTATATAGTGGACAGGGGATGGTGCAGTAAGATGGAAATAAGCAGGATCACAATCTCTGAACTGTGGAGTTCGGTTAGTCCCACCAAGCACTGATAGCAAAACCCTGTTTCTACTATTACTGAACGGGCTTCTGAAGGGCTTCTATCACCCCCCCAAAAGTAATTTTTAGGCTAATTAAAATCCTTATAGTGCAATTATTCAATATATAGTGCTCCTACCTTTTTCTATGCCTTAGTTTCTTTAAAAACCGCACTTTTTATAATATGTTAATTACCTTGCTACCAGCAAGTAGGGCGGTTACTTGCTGGTAGCCGCCGCATCCTCCTTTCAAAAAAACGCCCCCTCCTCCTGTTGATTGACAGGGCCAGCGAGCGCGCTCCTCCGGCTGGCCCTGTCTGCAATTCAAATCCCTTACGTGTCTTCATTCGGTGCAGGCGCTCTGAGAGAAGGACGCTCCGAAAGAGAAGACGTCATCGGCGCAGGCGCACTGAGGAAGTGCTGAGGAAGCGAGCGCCCTTCTCTCAGAGCGCCTGCGCCGAATGAAGATATGTAAGACGCAGGCGCGGGATTTGAATTGCAGACAGGGCCAACCGGAGGAGGAGAGCGCTCGCTGGCCCTGTCAATCAACCGGAGGAGGGGGCGTTTTTTTTAAAGGAGGATGCGGCGGCTACCAACAAGTAACCGCCCTACTTGCTGGTAGCAAGGTAATTAACATATTATAAAAAGTGCGTTTTTTAAAGAAACTAAGGCATAGAAAAAGGTAGGAGCACTATATATTGAATAATCGCACTATAAGGATTTTAATTAGCCTAAAAATTACTTTTGGGGGGGGGGTGACAGAAGCCCTTTAAAGAGAAGAGAAACTTTGAGTAAGGAGAAGGGTGAATTTTATAAACTCATATAAAGAGACTTGTGTATTTTGCTTCCTCTTTTGCTTTCCTATCTTCTTGATGTTGAATCAGTTCATGTCTGTGTAACACATCTTCAATTAAAGCTGAATATGAATAGTGTCACACAGGCAGTGTTCGTAAAAATGTGCCATACAGTTCTCGAAAGAATCATAGTGAGCACCTGGACGCAATTACCCATTGTTTGGAGGTGCTGGTCTAATATTATTTTGTGCATTGAATATATAGGGGATAGGCTGTTTCAGTTTAGACCTGCCTATCTGGCCATGGCTTTTACATAGAGTATACAATAGCTGGATCCTACACTGTCCTGAATGTTGGAGGCTTCATGTCCCAGAGAGGACAGCGTTAGGTTCCCATCTGCAGAAGCCACCTTGTCGTTGGTAGATTCGTCCGATACAATTCCCATTTAAAAAATGGGCATAAAGTGATTCAATTTTCCATATAGTACATTTGCATATGTCTTGCGTATGGAGCAGTGTGCTGCTACGTATAGTGTTTGTTTGCTTTTACATGGTAGCGTGCACCTGTACTTTATTTCATATTGTATGGAGATGCTGGTCTAATTTTATTTCTTGCATCAAAGGACTGGTGCCGCATAATGCCCATGGAAATACTAGTATAGCAGTACCACACCCATATAGCATACAACATGTCCCTGTATTGTGATGTGATTTGTACACAGTACACCACAAGGAGTAAAAATGACTTTTACTGAAGTTTTTGTGCAAACAATGGTTTGACAGACTTTGACAAATGTAAGGAATATTATAATACAAAAGCTTCCTGCTGGCTCTGCCCATTTTCCTGCAGCCCTTATGGCATGGGTCCTCCCCAGCCAATGGCTGGCCACCTTTGAGTGTTTAAGGCACCTTCCTCTAGTGTTATAGTTTCCTGCAATGGTGTGCTGTTTCCATATTTGTCTGTGTACCAACTTCCTCCTGAAGGGATTTGACCCTTCACCGCCTGACTTGAACTCTACCTGATCTCTATACTGACTCAGGCATGCCTGTTCTGACCCTCGGGCCGACTTTGGATTGCACTAACTCTGCCTGCACTGATTCTGCCTGCACTGATTTTGCCTGGCCACTTTGTGCTGTGCACTGGTGTCACTTGACGTCCGTGGGTCAGCAGTCACTTGAACAGAGACTACTCTGATTGTCCTGGTGGTTTCCCTGCAGCAGAGTCCAGATGCCTGTACAAAGCTGAAAGGCTGAAAATGAGGGAGGGGCACCTAGATAAAATCTGTTGAAGAGACACTGCAGATCTACATCCGCTTTCTTAAACTTTCTCTGTATAACTCTGATACCCGCCCTTTCTCTAGGTACTAGCTTGTTCCATCTCACTTTTTAATTATATATATGAAAATTAACCCATATAAAAATACTCAGTCTCTGAGTGTCAACATAGTTATCTTCTCTGCTGGATCAGTTCTGTTCTTTACTTGTTGGTGGTACATCAGGCAATTTTTCTTTTTTCCTCTCCCAGTCCTCTTTTTCACTGCACCACCCACCTTGCCAACTCTCACCTTGCCCCAGGATAGTAGCCAACATATCAGGGGATACACTACTCTGTGGGTAGCTGCTAAATGGTTGGAAGGCTAAAGCTGCCTTCCCATTCCTCCCCTTGGTCCTCTTGGGGCAATTCACTGTTCTGACTGCCTTTTCCACAGACTCTGCACATAGCTCTCTGCTTCAGTGCTCCACACTTCGCCCCCAACTACATAAACTAAACCCGTCAAGTTCTTCCAGAAACTGTCAACCCCTTTCTTGTATCCCCTTTTATACATTACACTCCAGTTTGGGCCATTTAACTTACCTGTTCTCACCACTGCAGCATGCCTGGAGGTATAGGCTTGGGAGGCCCTTAGCCTGGTATAGGAAAGTGAAATGTCATCATCTTGCTGACCCATGTTGCAGAGGACAGAGAAGGGGATTTGAAAACAGGCCTAAATATATATATATATATATATATATATATATACAGTACAGACCAAAAGTTTGGACACACCTTCTCATTCAAAGAGTTCTCTTTATTTTCATGACTATAAAAATTGTAGATTCACACTGAAGGCATCAAAACTATGAATTAACACATGTGGAATTATATACATAACAAACAAGTGTGAAACAACTGAAAATATGTCATATTCTAGGTTCTTCAAAGTAGCCACCTTTTGCTTTGATTACTGCTTTGCACACTCTTGGTGTTCTCTTGATGAGCTTCAAGAGGTAGTCCCCTGAAATGGTTTTCACTTCCCAGGTATGCCCTGTCAGGTTTAATAAGTGGGATTTCTTGCCTTATTAATGGGGTTGGGACCATCAGTGGCGTTGAGGAGAAGTCAGGTGGATATACAGCTGATAGTCCTACTGAATAGACTGTTAGAATTGGTATTATGGCAAGAAAAAAGCAGCTAAGTAAAGAAAAACGAGTGGCCATCATTACTTTAAGAAATGAAGGTCAGTCAGTCAGCCGAAAAATTGGGAAAACTTTGAAAGTAAGGACTATTTGACCATAAAAGGAGAGTGATGGGGTGCTGCGCCAGATGACCTGGCCTCCACAGTCACCGGACCTGAACCCAATCGAGATGGTTTGGGGTGAGCTGGACCGCAGAGTGAAGGCAAAAGGGCCAACAAGTGCTAAGCATCTCTGGGAACTCCTTCAAGACTGTTGGAAGACCATTTCAGGGGACTACATCTTGAAGCTCATCAAGAGAATGCCAAGAGTGTGCAAAGCAGTAATCAAAGCAAAAGGTGGCTACTTTGAAGAAGCTAGAATATGACATATTTTCAGTTGTTTCACACTTGTTTGTTATGTATATAATTCCACATGTGTTAATTCATAGTTTTGATGCCTTCATAGTCATGAAAATAAAGAAAACTCTTTGAATGAGAAGGTGTGTCCAAACTTTTGGTCTGTACTGTATATATATAGATTTATAGCACCAACATATTTAGCAGCTCTTTACAATCAGGGGGTTGAAGTACAAACAGGGTCATAAATAACATAGCAGCAAACAGATCGACAATTAAAACAAAAGGAATGAGGGCCCTGCTTGCAAGAGCTAACAATCTATGAGGAGTAGGGGTAAGGCAAAAGGTAACAAGTGCTTGTTTTGTACAATGGCTCGGCCTTCTTAACACAATAGGGGAGTAGATATAAGGCTGCATGAGACAGTCAGAGAGTGCATGGGGTGTGGTGGATACTGATAGATCAGGTTCACAGGAATTATTCTGAATGAGCGGGGACAGTGAATAGAGAAGAGTTAGATTGACATGTCAAAGAGCCATGGGTTCCATTTTACCCACCAAAATTTTCCACTAAGGGGGTAATTTATCTGGTGTAAAGTAGAACTGGCTTAGTTGCCCATAGCACCTAATCAGAGTCTACCTTTGATTTTACAATGGAGCTGTGAAAAATGAAAGGTGGAATCTGATTGGTTGCTATGGGCAACTAAGTCAGTTCTAATTTACACCATTTTGGGCCACTTGGAATTGCAGCTTTCTGCTTCAATGTCTCTGCAGGGGGCAGAGAGCAGCAGGGTAAGGTGTAAATGAAAGCAGGATCACAGTCTCCATTAAGCACACGCAGTAAAAGGACACTTTCTACAGTATAAAATTATTGAACACATTTATATGTGCACTTGTGTTAATACAGTCGTGGCCAAAAGTTTTGAGAATTAGATAAATATTGGAAATTGGAAAATTTGCGGCTTAAGTTTTTATAATAGCAATTTGCATATACTCCAGAATGTTATGAAGAATGATCAGATGAATTGCATAGTCCTTCTTTGCCATGAAAATTAACTTAATCCCAAAAAAAACCTTTCCACCGCATTTCATTGCTGTCATTAAAGGACCTGCTGAGATCATTTCAGTAATCGTCTTGTTAACTCAGGTGAGAATGTTGACGAGCCAAGGCTGGAGATCATTATGTCAGGCTGATTGGGTTAAAATGGCAGACTTGACATGTTAAAAGGAGGGTGATGCTTGAAATCATTGTTCTTCCATTGTTAACCATGGTGACCTGCAAAGAAACGCGTGCAGCCATCATTGCGTTGCATAAAAATGGCTTCACAGGCAACGATATTGTGTCTACTAAGATTGCACCTCAATCAACAATTTATAGGATCATCAAGAACTTCAAGGAAAGAGGTTCAATTCTTGTTATGAAGGCTTCAGGGCGTCCAAGAAAGTCCAGCAAGCGCCAGGATCGTCTCCTAAAGAGGATTCAGCTGTGGGATCGGAGTGCCACCAGTGTAGAGCTTGCTCAGGAATGGCAGCAGGCAGGTGTGAGCGCATCTGCACGCACAGTGAGGAGAAGACTTTTGGAAGATGGCCTGGTGTCAAGAAGGGCAGCAAAGAAGCCACTTCTCTCCAAAAAAAACATCAGGGACAGGTTGATCTTCTGCAGAAAGTATGGTGAATGGACTGCCGAGGACTGGGGCAAAGTCATATTCTCCGATGAAGCCTCTTTCCGATTGTTTGGGGCATCTGGAAAAAGGCTTGTCTGGAGAAGAAAAGGTGAGCGCTACCATCAGTCCTGTGTCATGCCAACAGTAAAGCATCCTGAGACCATTCATGTGTGGGGTTGCTTCTCATCCAAGGGAGTGGGCTCACTCACAATTTTGCCCCAAAACACAGCCATGAATAAAGAATGGTACCAAAACACCCTCCAACAGCAACTTCTTCCAACAATCCAACAACAGTTTGGTGAAGAACAATGCATTTTCCAGCACGATGGAGCACCGTGCCATAAGGCAAAAGTGATAACTAAGTGGCTCGGGGACCAAAACGTTGACATTTTGGGTCCATGGCCTGGAAACTCCCCAGATCTTAATCCCATTGAGGACTTGTGGTCAATCCTCAAGAGGTGGGTGAACAAACAAAAACCCACCAATTCTGACAAACTCCAAGAAGTGATTATGAAAGAATGGGTTGCTATCAGTCAGGAATTGGCCCAGAAGTTGATTGAGAGCATGTCCAGTCGAACTGCAGAGGTCCTGAAAAAGAAGGGCCAACACTGCAAATACTGACTCTTTGCATAAATGTCATGTAATTGTCAATAAAAGCCTTTGAAACGTATGAAGTGCGTGCAATTATATTTCACTACATCACAGAAACAACTGAAACAAGGATCTAAAAGCAGTTTAGCAGCAAACTTTGTGAAAACTAATATTTTTGTCATTCTCAAAACTTTTGGCCACGACTGTAGAAACATCAGACTTCATCGAGTATCTGCTTTGCTGGAAATTAAAATTACACATATTTACAGAGAAGAATGGAAAATAGGAAAGAGGAAGGGTTAATGTTATAAACCGTTATAAACCAGCCTGACTATTCTTCTTCCTATGTTTGCTTTTCTGTCCTCATGCTCTTGAACCTCTGTATCACTAACAAGTCAGACAAGTAAATATAAACACGTCTGCACAAAAATCCACCTTCTCAGACAGTGTTCATATGAATAGTCCTTGGAAGAAGTGTGATAAAAAAGTAATAGTGCCACATAATGACCTTAGTAATAGTGCTAAGCAGTACTGCAGTACCACACCCATATAGCATCCCACATGCAACATACTTGTGCTCACTGCAACAACATCTCTGGAGGCATAGGTAAAGGTTTGATTAAAATCTCAACATGATTAAAGGCTCATTCACACATCAGTGTTGTGATCAGTGATTTCCATCAGTGATTGTGAGCAGGGGCGTAACTACCATAGCGGCAGACCATGCGACTGTAAGATGGAGAAACAGCCACTGATTCTTGAATGCTGTTTCTGAGACTGTCATTCTGTTGTTCTGCCACAAGAGGCTGCTGTTTCCCCACACAGCAAAGTTACTGGCGGATCTAGATATACAAAACAGATGATGACTCAACATGCTGTGTGCCAGACTGAGCAGGAAATGGTGACATGAGAAGACATGCTTGTGCAAAGGCTGAATACAGGATCCAGTGCCATCCTCAGGTCCGTGGGACTTTGAGCGGTCAAAGTGACTGTCAGAAGTGACTGATGCCTGTCAGCAATGCAGATGTTGCCAAGGGAGAAAGGATTGGTTCCCGGAAGGTCAGTTGGACCATGAAATGTGGTTACAGACCCTGTGAGGCCTCATGGTGGATGGAAGGACCTGCGAGTTGGTGTAAGTCCCCATTGGATAAGGACCAGGCCAGAGAGAGAGGGAGAGATAGAGAGAGAGACTAGAGCAACCCGTAAACACAGGACATACCCAGGTTAGTGACTTAGCGGCCCGGTTATTGACTTATAGGCAGTGGGAAAAATGGCCCAAGAGTCATTGAAAAGGGTTTAGGCAGAAACCCTTCTGTCCTTTGTGGGGGGCCTGGTTTGATTCTTGCTATGGGGCCCTTACTTCTCTAGGTACGCCACTAAAAGGGAGCAAAAACCAGGAATGGAGCCTCCACAGACATAAGGTATAACGGAAAGAACTGCACCTGTTCTGCGTTTAGAGCCGCACTTGGTTTTGGCTCAAAATCACTGATGGAAATCACTGACCGAACACTGACGTGTGAATGAGCCATAGGTCTTCTAGTACTCAAAAACCTGTCGGAATACCCTGACTAATTTTCTATTGTCCCACACTCATAAGATCATATGAGTACGGAACAATAGCTGTGTACTCCCGTGCGCACGATCAATGCTGCTCTGGGACATATGGTCCGCTCACAGACCGTATGTCTCGGAGGGCATACGGTCATGTGCAAGAGGCTTAAATGTGACATAAAGTATGAGAAACAGTGATGGCAGTAGCCATTGCTTGTCCCCGTACTGTATATCACAAATCCCTTTCTAAATGTAGTAAAGCATCTGCATCCTGCTCACGTGACTTGAGAATTTGACTTCATTTTGCTATGTTGTCATACTAAGGGCTCATTCAGACGGCAGTATGCTGTCCACAAAATTTCGGATCCTTTTTTTGCGGATTAGAGGCGGCCCCATTCACTTCTATTGGGTCCTTTTCTTCTGTTCTATGGCTCCGCAAAGCAAATAAAACATGTCCTATACTTATCAGTGAAAAACACGACGTGGCCCCATTGAAGTCTATGGGTCCACAAAAAAACGGATCCGCATTTTTGCAGACAGCATACGGCTGTCTGAATGAGCCCTAAGGGAGAGTTTACATCACCGTTTCATTTTCTGCTATTCTGAGCATCAAAAGAAAAGAAAAAAAAACAGGATCCTTTAAAAAAATTAAATAAACGGATCCTGCAATAAACCCTGTGCATCAGTTATGGGCATTTGACATCCGTTTTAGTCATTTCTGTCTGAGATAATTTTTTTTAGATGGCAAAAAAAATACTGCATGCAGGACATGGATATGGATCTCCGGTGGAAATGGCTAAAACAGATGTCAAATGTGCTTAACTGATGTGCAGGATCCGTTTAGTTTCTTTTTTTTAGGATAGTGGTAGAATGTGCCTTTACACATTTCGAGGGTCATTTATTATACTGAAATACTCCTAAATTAGGCGTAGATATCGTTGCGCCATGGTGCCAATATCCATGACTTCTCCCCGCTCACACCAGGTCTTAAATTGTGGCCGTGGCGTGGAAGGGCCGGCATGCCTGTCTTATTCATCATTTTCTGTTTTAGGCGTAAAAAAAAAGGTCTAAATGTAAGACAGCAAGGAAACTGTCTTACATTTAGAACTGGCGCTGGGTGTGCCAAAGTTATGTTGAGGCCGGCGCCTCTTTATGACTACAGCGGATCCACTGCCAGCTACAGGGGTTATTGGGTTATTAAAACCAGAATCTAAAACGCCGGTCTTAAGACCTCTTTCACACGGGCGTCATGGTTTTGGGCCGGATAAGATGCGGGTGCGTCGTGGGAAAATGCGTTTTGCACGCGCGTGAGAAAAATCTGCATTTTTGTTACCCAAACCCGAACTTCTTCACAGAAGTTCGGGTTTGGGATCGGTGTTGTGTAGATTGTATTATTTTCCCTTATAACATGATTATAAGTAAAATAGGGATGAAGTAAAATAGGGCTGAAGGGGTTAAAAAAATAAAATAAAATAAGTTAACTCACCTTAATCCACTTGTTCGCGCAGCCCGGCTTCTCTTCTCTCTTCAGGAACTGGGTAAAGGACCTTTGATGACATCACTGCGCTCATCACATGGTCCGTCACATGATCCATCACCATGTTGATGGATCATGTGACGGACCATGTGATGAGCGTAGTGACGTCACCAAAGGTCCTTTTCTTCCCAGGTCATCAAAGAAAAAGAAAGAAGACAAGCCGACTGTGCGAACAAGCGAATGAGGTGAGTTAAATTATGATTCTTTTTTTTAACCCCTCCAGCGCTATTTTACTAAGCATTCTGTATTCAGAATGCTATTATTTTCCCTTATAACTATGTTATAAGTGAAAATAATAATGATCGGGTCCCTATCCCAATCGTCTCCTAGCAACCGTGCGTGAAAATCGCACCGCATCCGCACTTGCTTGCAGACGCTTGCGATTTTCACGCAGCCCCATTCACTTCTATGGGGCCTGCGTTGGGTGAAAACGCACAAAGTAGAGCATGCTGCGATTTTCACGCAACGCACAAGTGATGTGTGAAAATCACCACTCATGTGCACAGCCCCATAAAAATGAATGGGTCCGGATTCATTACGGGTACAATGCGTTCGCTTCACGCATTGCACCCGCGTGGAAATCTTGCCCGTGTGAAAGAGACCTTAATAAATGACCCCCTGTGTTTACAGCCACTAATAGAGATGTTTAAAATAGAGAGGAATAAAAGCACTAAATCTATTTTTCTAAAGTAAGGATTAGATACTGTACGTAAAATCTGAAACTCCCTTGACAATTTAAAGTTTTCTCTTTAACTTTCTAAGACAGCTTAAAGTTTCTGACTTGAATGTGTGCAGATTTCCCTCAGAGACAGTGACACAGTCATGGCCTGTAATTCAGAGGGGGCTTTCTTGTCTATAAAGTACTGTATGTTGTCTTATGAACATCATAGCTGGATGCTGCAGCAATGTGTGAAGGTAACGTGATTAGTATTTAGGAGCTGTCTAATTACCGTAAGATAAACAAACCCAGATTATAGGGTGGCTTAAGGACGCATTTGCACTGTGCTGACTAGCAGACAATTATTGGCAAGGCAAGGAACGATTCCTTCCCGACAATTGCCTGCTCATTAGTGAAGGTGAAGAGCTGCATTTACATAAAGTGATCACCTCCACTGTATGAGGACTGATCGATAGTCCTCATGCAAATTCATTGTTTTTCAAGGGCACAAAACATTTGAGAAAGAGGGTGTGCCCTCGGAACGTTGAGTGGTGGGTGCTTGAGCCCCCTGTCGCTGGGGAGAACATGTCCTGAGATGATGATGATAAGTGGAGTGCATGGAGAATGCACGAGAATGCCGCCCTATAATTGTAAGGATCTTGGTCGCTTGGCTAATCACATGGACTGTGGTTTTTATGACAATACGACTGTAATGCTATTTTAGAAGTTTTTAGACTGGTATGATATGGAGTGTGAACCTCTGAGTATATTGGGGACTTGACGAGCCACGATATTCAGTTACCAGTATGGATCCTACATGTACATGCATTGATCTATTGCTTCTAAGCATCATTTATAAACTGTACACTAGGCACTTAGCCGTAGGCTGCATAAGGGTAATACTTACTTGGTCTCAGTCTAGTTTTCTGAGATCACAGCCTCGTACATAGTTTACTAATTATGGTGAGAGGCAAAATATCAATTCATAACATGTGAATGTGTTTTCTCTAAAACTATAGTGTTAAATTTAGCATAGCCAATGAGTTATTCAATAAAATGGACCTGTATAGCGCCAGGTTTTTCCTTTCCTTATTACGCTGTCCATTTCAATAACATTGCTGAGGTGGTTGCACATGCTCAGTTCCGTCTTTCAATTGCTTTCCGTCTTAAAATGATTTCTGTTTATCTGGATAGGACTTGCAGAAAACCACATGGAGGCAAATGACCCCTTTCAGACTTAATAACTAAACCATATTAATTACAAAAATAATGACATGACACCTTGTGTTGGAATAAAAATGCTTTAAATAAATTAATATATAATTAAAACTTCAAATTCATTAAATAAATAGCCATTAAAAATTCCAATAATTACCAAAATCCACTCAGCAATAGCTGAGTGATACAGCCCCTCTAATAAAGCAAAGCGACATAAAGCATAAGAATAGGGAGAGAGGGCGGGGCGACGATCCGGTCTTGATAAAACTGGCCCAGAAGCGCCGCCGAAACCCTCTTTTTAAGGACAAAACTTTCCCGCCGCTGGCATCCACACCAATCAGCTGTCCGGAAATCTCCCCCAGCAACCAGCTGCACCAATCAGAGAGGATCCCTGCTTGACATCCAAGGCTCAGGTGAGACCGGCAAAAACCAGCTGATTCTGACAGGACTTAACCCTTTCATGAAAACCCGAAATAAAAGAGCGGGAAAGCAAGAAAAGGGGGGTGGGGAGGAGAGAAAAACGAGCAAAACCATACTAAAATATACATATTAATGGTGTCATTGCCCACATGTGTCCCCCAAGCGAAACGCTCTGGGGGGCCTGAACAATCTTGCTGGCAAAATATTAGCCAAATAAATGTCTGTATGTGTAGATACCCTCACAGGGAGAGAGCTGCAGAAGAAAGTTCACACTCCCTGAGTTAGCAGCTTAAAATAAATCTATCAGAGCAATTGGAATAAAGAATGGGGAGATCTCTAGATCCATGTGAGGTACAGGGCTGGTCCTAGCTTTGTTAGAAACAGGTTGTTATGTACTATATGATGTCTGATTGTATTTTGTTTACATTAATGTTGGGTTAACTCCTGTATATCTCAATTTAGTTGGCCATGCTGTATTATTCCAAAAGTAATAACTGGAATGGGTGGACTACAGTACCCAGAATGGTGGTCAAAATTAGGTTTATTCACCATGTATAAATATATCAGGGGTCAGTACAGAGATCTCTCCCGTCATCTATTTATCGCCAGGACTGTGACTGTGACGAGGGGACATCCTCTGCGTCTGGAGGAAAGAAGGTTTGTACACAAACATAGAAGAGGATTCTTTACGGTAAGAGCAGTGAGACTATGGAACTCTCTGCCTGAGGAGGTGGTGATGGTGACTACAATAAAAGAGACCAAGAGGGGCCTGGATGTATTTCTGGAGCGTAATAATATTACAGGCTATAGCTACTAGAGAGGGGTAGTACACGACGACATGTGTCACGCGACATTGATGTTGCACAAATGTCATACGACAATTTTTATAATGATAGTCTATGGTGTCGCACTGTGACATGCGACATGCTGCGACTGCGACAAGGCAGTAGCAAAAAATACATCCAAGATGGATTTTTCTTCAACTGTCTTGTCGCAGTCACAGCATGTCGCAGTGCGACACCATAGACTATCATTATAAAAATTGTCGCATGACATTGGTGCGACATCATTGTCGCGCGACACATGTTGCAGTGTAGTTGTGCCCTATGTGTCGCGTGACTTATTGTAGCGCGACACATGTCGTCGTGTAAAGAGTAATGGAAGCGAGCACTCACTCTATGGCAATTACTCAGATTTAATTGTTAAAAATAAGTAAAATATTACAATTTAATAAAAGATACAATAATAAAATACAATATCATATATAGCTAAATGGTCGACCATATGTATGACACTAGTAGGAATGTCGCAAATATCATTCAATATAATAAATGGAAGAAATAATAGCAAAGCATAAATAGTTATCCAATGGTATCCTGGTGAAAAAATAGTGATAAAACAATTAAGTGACAGCAAAATTCGTAGTGATAAAAATATATATGTTCTTCCTAATAGTGAACTAATATCCTTAAAGTGCAAAAATAAGTGGATAAAGGCGTGTAGGCCTGCAAAAAATAAAGGGACACCTATTGGAGCCCTGCACAATCGTGCACGTCGATATGCTTGTAATCCTTCCTATGGCAGATAGAAGCATCCGGATCAATGAATCAGTTCATACACTAAACCGCATAATCAGCTGTTAGATGATTAATTCGTATAAACAGTCTATGATATCGGCTCGACTCTTACCTCTAAATAGAGGATAGTCCTTGCTAAGGAGTGAGTTGTCTTACCTCCTATGGTATTTTGTTTGAAGATCTCTTCCTTGGAACGCTGCAAAAAAATGTGCTGGAGACGCCGCTCTGTCTTTACAGCTTGCAGGCTCTGACAATCTAGCCCGATCTCGCGATGTTAAGAGTGGGACTTCCGTCCGGTCTCTGTACTCACTCGGATGTTTGGGGCAATTCAATTGTCACAGAGTTGCGTTCTTTGATTTAGTCATTTCTCTTTGTAGCATGGCCATGCAAAAAGTTCTTTCAATGGAGGTTTCAACAGAGTGTCTGATATTCCAGACGCGTTTCGGGGATGATTCCACATCCCTTACTCAGTGGTCATGTCGTCGTGTAGCCGTAGCTTTATTCTGATTGCCTGATCGGAGTCGGGAATAAATTTTTCCCCTCAAATGAGGAAAATTGGTTTCTACCTCATGAGAGTTTTTTTTTACTTTTCTCTGGATCAACTTTAATGGATAACAGGCTGAACTGTATGGCCAGATGTGTTTTTTCACCCTATGTTACTATGTTATATGTGTCTACATGTAGCCACCTAGTGGTTGAGATGTGGATTGCAGCCTGACAAGAGTCTTGCTAACATGTTGTGATGTATTGATTTTTTTTTCTGAAGAAATTGGAGTCCCTAACCAAAGTCTGGCAAATGTATGTATAATAACTGCAGTGTATATTTACTGTTAAACACCTTTTTCTATATCTCAGATTCATTAGGAGCTACAGAGATCCTACACGTTGATGAACATGATGGAAACGGAACATGTGCAAATGTATTACTTATTTTGGGATTCCGTTATTACTGCAGACACAAGTTCCTCTTCATTGCTCTGTTCTCTGTAGCGTACCTGCAGGTCCTTTTGGCCAACATGCTCATAGTAACTCTTGGGTGTTCTTGTCAACAGCTGCAGAAGCCCATGTTTTTCTTTCTTATGAACCTGTCTGTAGCTGACATTTGCTTCAGTTCGGTCACAATGCCATGGATCATCACATCAATCTTATTAAACAACAGAACTATATCCTTAACAGCTTGTGCCATGCAAATGTACGGCTTCCTGGCTTTCACAAGCTCAGAGTTTCTTTTGCTGTCAGCCATGGCATATGACCGTTACATAGCTATCTGTGACCCGCTACATTACTACCTCACCATGAACAAGAGATTTTGTGTCAGTTTTGCTGCCAGTTGTTGGCTGCTAGGCTTTGCAGATACTTTTCCACATGCCTGGTTTATCTTCAAGGCATGCTACTGTGGCTCTAATAGGCTTAATCATTTCTTCTGTGATTTAACGGCTCTACTGAAAATGTCTTGCTCTGATACTCACAGTATAGAAAGAATTACATATGTGGAAGGAGCATTTTTAGGGGTTGGTCCATTTTTACTCACTGTGACCTCTTATATTTTTATTATTAATACTATCTTAACAATTCACTCTACAGAAGGAAGATCAAAGGCCTTTTCCACCTGTTCTTCTCACCTCATAATTGTGGTAATATTTTACGGTACAACATTAAGCATGTATATGCGTCCTACATCTGTGTTTTCATTGGAAGTCAACAAGATCATCACGCTTACTTATGTGATGATCATTCCTTTGATTAATCCTGTTATTTATAGTCTTAGGAATAGGGAGCTCAATCAAGCTCTTAAAGGGAATCTATCAGTGATTTTGAACATTCTAAACTGCTGGCAGCACTCGGTAGGAGGTTCGAAGAGCAGTAGAAACATACGTTGGCAGAACTTTTTTCATCAGGAGTAGAGTGAATATGAAGTTTTATTCTGTCAGATTCTGTTCCTGCAAGTGCCCAAAAGGCATACCTTCACTGTGAAGTAATCTCTACATTGAGCTGTTTAGCAGGTCCTCCCATCTGTAGTGGTCTACTGGTTGGTTGTCAGTATCTGATTAGTGGAGTTACAACATCCAGGACCCCACTGATAAGCTATTTGAGGGGGCTGTGGACTTGAAATGGAATGAGCTACATCTAGGCCACATAACCAATGAATGCGATTTCATTTGACTCTTCAAACAGCTGATCAGCAAGGGTGCCAGGAGTTAAACCCTCGCCAATCTGATATTGATGACCTATCCCAAGGATAGGCCATCAATAGAGATGGCCTTGCGGTTCGCCCGGCGGTCGTTCTGCGGCGAACTTTGCTCGTTCGCGATTCGAGGAACATGCGAACATAAGGCGATATTCGCATGCTCATATCTTTTTGTATAGCGCCGAACTTTGACCCTTGACACATCCATCTCGTGGGACAGGACAGCCAATTGAGACGTTTCAGCACATAAACACACCACCAACCCTATAACAGAACCCGATCTGGCAGCCATTATACATGATGTATTTTGCCAGTGTAGGGAGAGGTTGCATCTAGGAGCAAGGACAGTTAGGAACACCAAACGCTAGCTAACAGGGCCACAAAAGTCTTTTTAAGGACTGGTATAGGTGTGCTATCGATAGGTATGATATAGAGGGGTGTGATATAATTATAATATACTTTATAACATAGAAATTATATTTTAGTGTATTTGTATTGTGCAGCAGTTGTGTACGGTTCTGCTGTGATAAGGCAGTTAGATAGAGGGACGAACGCTATTGGAGTAACTAATTGAAATGGGTGTGATACCTGTTATACTGCTTGAAGGCTGCGATATACCTTCTTCCACAAAACCCTGATTGAGGGGTGCTATATACCTGTTTCCGCCAAATACTGATTGAGGGGTGCTATATACCAGTTTCCGCCAAATACTGATTGAGGGGTGCCATATACCTTCTTCCACAAAATCCTGATTGATGGGTGCTATTGCTATATACCTTCTTCCACCAAATACTGATTGAAGGCTGTGATACATCTGCTTCCACAAAATACTGATTGAGGGGTGCCATATACCTGTTTCTGCCAAATACTGATTGAGGGGTGCCATATACCTACTTCCACAAAATACTAATTAAGCGGTGCTATTGCTATATACCTCCTTCCACCAAATACTTATTGAGGGCTGCGATACACCTGCTTCCACAAAATACTGATTGAGGGGTGCCATATACCTGTTTCCGCCAAATACTGATTGGGGGGTGCAATATACCAGTTTTCGCCAAATACTGATTGAGGGGTGCCATATACCTTTCTCCACTAAATACTGATTGAGGGGTTCTATTTATATATACCTTATTCCACCAAATACTGATTGAGGGCTGCAATACACCTGCTTCCACAAAATCCTGATTAAGGGGTGCTATATACCTATTTCTGCCAAATGCTGATTGAGGGGTGCTATATACCTTTTTCCACAAAATACTGATTGAGGGGTGCTCTTGCTATATACCTTCTACCACCAAATACTGATTGAGGGCTGCGATACACCTGCTTCCACAAAATACTGATTGAGGGGTGCCATATACCTGTTTCCGCCAAATACTGATTGAGGGGTGCTATATACCTGTTTCTGCCAAATACTGATTGAGGGGTGATATATACCAGTTTCTGCCAAATACTAATTAAGGGGTGCTATATACCTTCCTCCACAAAAATACTGATTGAGGGGTGCTATTGCTATATACATTCTTCCACCAAATACTGATTGAGGGCTGCGATACACCTGGTTCCACCAAATACTGATTGAGGGGTGCCATATACCTGTTTCCGCCAAATACTGATTGAGGGGTGCAATATACCAGTTTCCAGTAAATACTGATTGAGGGGTGCCAAATACCTACTTCCACAAAATACTGATTGAGGGTTGCGATACACCTGCTTCCACAAAATACTGATTGAGAAATGCCATATACCTGTTTCCGCCAAATACTGATTGAGGGGTGCTATATACCTGGTTCCACCAAATACTGATTGAGGACTGCTATATACCTGTTTCCGCCAAATACTGATTGAAGGGTGCCATATACCTTCTTCCACAAAATACTGACTGAAGGGTGCTATTGCTATATACATTCTTCCACCAAATACTGATTGAGGGCTGCGATACACCTGCTTCCACCAAATACTGATTGAGGGGTGCCATATACCTGTTTCCGCCAAATACTGATTGAGGGGTGCAATATACCTGTTTCCACCAAATACTGATTGAGGGGTGCTATATACCAGTTTCCAGTAAATACTGATTGAGGGGTGCCATATACCTATTTCCACAAAATACTGATTGAGGGGTGCCTTATACCTGTTTCCACCAAATACTGATTGAGGGGTGCTATATACCTGTTTCTGCCAAATACTGATTGAGGGGTGCCATATACTTACTTATACTAAATACTGATTGAGGGGTGCTATTGCTATATACTTCTTACACCAAATACTGATTGAGGGCTGCAATACACCTGCTTCCACAAAATACTGATTGAGGGGTGCCATATACCTGTTTCTGCCAAATTCTGATTGAAGGGTGCTATATACCTGTTTCCGCCAAATACTGATTGAGGGGTGCTATATACCTTCTTCCACTAAATACTGATTGAGGGGTGCTATTTCTATATACCTTCTTCTGCCAAATACTGATTGAGGGCTGCAATACACCTGCTTCCACAAAATACTGATTTAGGAGTCCCATATACCAGTTTCTGCCAAATACTGATTGAGGGGTGCAATATACCTGTTTCCGCCAAATACTGATCGAGGGGTGACATACGCCTTCTTCCACTAAATACTGATTGAGGGGTGCTATTGCTATATACAGTGGATATAAAAAGTCTTCCCACCCCTGTTAAACTGTCTGGATTCCATGATTTAAAAAAATGAGACAAAGATAAATCATTTCAGAACTTTTTCCACCTTTAATATGACCTAAACTGTACCACTCAATTGAAAAACAAATTGAAATCTTTAAGGTGGAGGGAAGAAAAAATATAAAAATAAAATAATATTGTTGCATAAGTGTGCACACCCTTAAACTAATACTTTGTTCAAGCACCTTTTGATTTTATTACAGCACTCAGTCTTTTTGGGTATGAGTCTATCAGCATGGCACATTTTGACTTGGCAAGATTTGCCCACTCTTCTTTGCAAAAACACTCCAAATCTGTCAGATTGCAAGGGCATCTTCTTTGCACAGCCCTCTTCAGATCACTCCACAGATTTTCAATCGGATTCAGGTCTGGGCTCTGGCTGGGCCATTCCAAAACTTTAATCTTCTGGTGAAGCCATTCCTTTGTTGATTTGGATGTATGCTTTGGGTCGTTGTCATGCTGAAAGATAAAGTTCCTCTTCATGTTTAGCTTTCTAGCAGAAGCCTGAAGGTTTTGTGCCAATATTGACTGGTATTTGGAACTGTTCATAATTCCCTCTAGCTTAACTAAGGCCCCAGTTCCAGCTGATGAAAAAAAGCCCCTTGGCACGATGATGCCACCACCATGCTTCACTGTGGGTATGGTGTTCTTTTGGTGATGTGCAGTGTTGTTTTTGCGCCAAACATATCTTTTGGAATTATGGCCAAAATGTTCAACCTTGGTTTTATCAGACCATGACACCTTTTCCCACATGCTTTTGGGAGACTTGTTTTTGCAAAATGTAGCCTGGCTTGGATGTTTTTCTTCGTAAGAAATGGCTTTCGTCTTGCCACTCTACCCCATAGCCCAGACATATGAAGAATACGGGAGATTGTTGTCACATGTACCACACAGCCAGTACTTGCCAGATATTCCTGCAGCTCCTTTAATGTTGCTGTAGGCCTCTTGGTAGCCTCCCAGACCAGTTTTCTTCTCGTCTTTTCATCAATTTTGGAGGGACGTCCAGTTCTTGGTAATGTCACTGTTGTGCCATATTTTCTCCACTTGATGATAACTGTCTTCACTGTGTTCCATGGTATATCTAATGCCTTGGAAATTCTTTTGTACCCTTCTCCTGACTGATTCCTTTTAACAGTGAGATCCCTCTGATGCTTTGGAAGCTTTCTGTGGACCATGGCTTTTACTGTGGGATGCGACTAAGAAAATTTCAGGAAAGACCAATTAGAGCAGCTGAACTTTATTTGGGGTTAATCAGAGGCACTTTAAATGATGGCAGGTGTATTCTGACTTATTTAACATGATTTTGAATGTGATTGCTTACATCCCCAGTTATAAGAGGGTGTGCACACTTATGCAACCACATTATTTTAGTTTTTTTTGTTTTCTTCCCTTCACCTAAAAGATTTCAGTTTGTTTTTTAATTGAGTTGTACAGTTTATAGGTCACATTAAAGGTGGAAAAAGTTCTGAAATGATTTATCTTTGTCTCATTTTTTTACATCACAGAAACCTGACATTTTAACAGGGGTGTGTAGACTTTTTATTTCCACTGTATGTAAAAAAAATATTTTTCTTTTTTGTTTCTGAAATAAAAGGGTGCCCTGAGACTTTTGACTCACCCTGTATTGAACCAACAGCAGTTTCCATAGCTTTTCATTATCTAAATGTATCCAATAAGACATTACAGAGCACTTGTCAGCTCTATTAAACCAGGTATACCACCTGGTAGGGTTGATCCTGGTGATTAAAAGGATACCTGTCTTGTGAAGTTTTAGCTGAAGTGTTTCCGAGAAAAAAAAAGACTTCAGACTTCTAGTGCTGGCCATGCAAAAGTATTCTGTAAACAATTCACAAGAAAGGTATCATCTTAATCAGTAGGGTAAACCCTGCCAGGCTGTATGGGGTTTCACCTTCTTAAGGACCCCCTTATGTTCTTCAATTATATAATTGGTAAAAAAGGTATAAATCTGAAGGTGTCGGCCCATTACTGAGTAATGAGGGGGAGTTGCAGAGAGCGATAAGGAGAAAGCAAAGCTATTAAATATTTTTTTCTCCACTGTATTCACTGAGGAAAATAAACTGTCAGATGAAATTCAGAGTGTAAAAGTAAATTCCCCAATAAAAGTGCCCTGTCTGACCAAGAAAGAAGCGGCGTCTTAAAAAGATTAACCCCTTAGTAACCAAGCCTGTTTGGGCCTTTATGACCAAGCGTTTTTCTTCCTTTTTTCATGGTCTCGTTCCAAGAGCTTTAACTTTTTTATTTTTTCGTCTATATAGCTTTATGAGGGCTTGTTTTTTACGGGACAAGTTGTAGTTTTTAATGGCGCTATTTTGGGGTACACATAACTTTCTGATTAACATTTATTAACTCTTTCTGGAGGGAGATGGGGAAAAATAGCAATACTGCCACTGCGTTTTTACATTATAAATTTTATGGCGTTCATTTTTCGGTACAAATAACATAATATCTTTTATTCTCTGGGTCAGTACGATTACAGTGATACAAAATACTTATAATTTTGTTTACTTTTTACTACTTTTTTTGCAATAAAACCCCTTTTATTAACCAAAAAAATGATTTTGCATTGCCACTTCACAAGACCATAACTTTTTTTTTTTTATATATGGAATTGTGTGAGGGCTTGATTTTTGAAAGACGACTTGTATTTTTTATTGGTATGATTTTGGAGTAAATGCTGCTTTTTGATTGCTTGCTATTACGTTTTTTTTTCGGTGGAAACTAAGAATAAATTCGAAATTCTGTCTTTTTTTTTTTTTTTTTTACGCCGTTCACCATAGGGGATAATTTATGTAATATTTATGTAGTCCCGGCCGTTACGGACGCGGCAATACCAAACATATGGGGGATATTTTCTTTTTGCAATTTTTTTCATTGAAAAGCGTATTTTCAATGGAAAAAAAAAGCATATTTTTTTATTTTATGGAATTTTTTATTTAATAAATGTGTATTTTTTTTCTATTTTTTTTACTACTTAATAGTCCCACAAGGGGACTATAATATATAGTATTTTGATTGCTTTTAAAATGTAATGCATTATCTCTATAATGCATTGCATTTCAATACAAATGCTATGCAAACATTGACCAGCAGGCTGCGCCAGAGAGGCACAGCCTGCTGGAGATAACGGAAGACAGGCTCGGGGCCCTGATCGGAAGCAAGGTAAGCTTCCCAACACATCAGCACCCCGCGATCGCATTTTCGGGGTGCTGATGGGAGACAGAGGGAGTCCGCTCCCTCTGTCACCACTTTACATGCAGCGGGCGCCATTGCGCCTGGCATGTAAAGGGTTAAACAGGCTGGATCGGCACTCCTGCCGGTCCGGGCTGTTAGAGCAGGGCCCCGGCTCTCATGTGAGAGCCAGGTCTGCGCTCCCCGCTGCACGGGGGAGCCGTGCAGCGCTTAGACTGGGCCGCCAGAAAAACGGCCCAGCCTAAGGCCCCTTAGTGACCACTGTCAAAACGCGTATGGGTGGTCACTAAGGGGTTAAAATAGACAAATCAATGAAACCAGATGGCATACCCCCCGTATCCTAAGATAATTAAGTAATATCATAGCCAGACTCTTACTTCTGATATTTAAGGACTCTATATTGACAGGTACTGGCACATCGCAAATGTGGCGCCAATATTCAAAAAGGGGTCAGAAACAGAGCCCGGAAAATATAGGCCAGTAAGTTTAACATCTGTTGTGGGTAAACCGTTTAAAGGTTTTCCAAAGATGATATCTTGGAGTACCTCAATAAAAATAAGTGAATAACGCAGTATCAGCATGGTTTCATGAGGGATTGGTCATGTTAAACTAATTTGAGGAGGTAAGTTCTAGAGTTGACCAGGGTGAGTCAATGGATGTCAAATATCTTCACTTCTCCAAAGCATTTAAGGCCCCTTTCACACGAGCGAGTATTCCGCGCGGATGCGATAGGTGAACGCATTGCACCCGCACTGAATACTGACCCATTCATTTCTATGGGGCTGTGCACACGAGCGGTGATTTTCACGCATCACTTTTGCGTTGTGTGAAAATCGCAGCATGCTCCTCTTTGTGCGTTTTTCACGTAACGCAGGCCCCATAGAAATGAATGGGGTTGTGTGAAAACCGCAAGCATCCGCAAGCAAGTGCGGATGCGGTGCGATTTTCACGCACGGTTGCTAGGAGACGATCGGGATGGAGACCCGAACCTTATTATTTTCCCTTATAACATGGTTATAAGGGAAAATAATAGCATTCTGAATACAGAATGCTAAGTAAAACAGGGCTGGAGGGGGTTAAAAAAAATAAAAAATCATTTAACTCACCTTAATCCACTTGCTCGCGATGCGGGCATCTCCGTCTGACTCTTTTACTGTATAGGACCTGTGGAGAGCATTAACTATAGTTTAAGGACCTGGGATGACGTCACTCCGGTCATCACATGGTACGTCACATGATCTTTTACCATGGTGATTCACCATGGTAAAAGATCATGTGACGTACCATGTGATGACCAGAGTGACGTCATCCCAGGTCCTTAAACTATAGTTAATGCTCTCCACAGGTCCTATACAGTAAAAGAGTCAGACGGAGATGCCCGCATCGCGAGCAAGTGGATTAAGGTGAGCTAAATGATTTTTTATTTTTTTTAACCCCCTCCAGCCCTGTTTTACTTAGCATTCTGTATTCAGAATGCTATTATTTTCCCTTATAACCATGTTATAAGGGAAAATAATACTATTTACAGAACACCGATCCCAAGCCCGAACTTCTGTGAAGAAGTTCGGGTTTGGGTACCAAACACGCACGATTTTTCTCACGCGAGTGCAAAACGCATTACAATGTATTGCACTCGCGCGGAAAAATCGCGGGTGTTCCCGCAACGCACCCGCGCATTTTTCAGCAACGCCCGTGTGAAAGAGGCCTAATACTCTGCCACACAAAAAGGTTATGGACTGGGAGAAAATTTCTGTATGTGATTAAGTAACTGGCTCAGTTATAGAAAACAGAGGGTGGTTATTAACGGTACACACTCAGATTGGGTCACTGTCACTAGTGGGGTACCACAGGCGTCAGTATTGGGCCCTATTCTCATCAGTATTTTTATTAATGATTTTGTAGAAGTCTTGCTCAGTAAAAGATACATTTTTGCAGATGACAGTAAACTGTGTAATTAACACAGAAGAGAACAGTATACCACTACAGATGGATCTGGATATGTTGGAGGTTTGGGCAGAGAAGTGGCAGATGAGGTTTAACATTGACAAGTCACTCGTACATACTAAATGGTAAAACACTAGGTAACACTGACATGGAAAAGGACTTAGGAATTTTAGTGAACAGCAAACTAAGCTGTAGAAACCAGTGTCAGTCTACTTTCACACTCGTGTTTTGACTTTTCATTTTTGAGATCCATTCAGGGCTCTCACAAGCGGTCCAAAATGGATCAGTTTGCATTCTAATGAATTCTGAATGGAAAAGGATCCGCTCAGAATGCATCAGTTTGCCTCCGTTTCGTCTCTATTCCGCTTTGGAGATGGACACCAAAACGCTGCTTGCGTCCATCTGATGAAACTGAGCCAAACTGATCCGTCCTAGCACACTATGTAAGTCAATGGGGACGGATCCGTTTTCACTGACATAATCTGGCACAATAGAAAACGGATCGGTCCTCCATTGACTTTCAATGTGGTTCAAGACGGATCCGTCTTGGCTATGTTAAAGATAATACAAACGGATCTGAACTATCTGAACGGATCCGTCCATGACGGATCCGCACAAAACGCGAGTGTGAAAGTAGCCTCAGGAAGCTGCTGCCAAGGCCAATAAGATAATGGGTTGCATCAAAAAAGACATAGATGCCTGTGCAGTGACCAGGATACGTGTAATGCTGATGTCACTTATGCAGTGGGCCAGGATACGGGTATTTAAAGTTTTGTATTTGTTCATGACTAGGGTTGAGCAAACCCGAACTGAAAAGTTCGGATTCGTACCGAACTTTAGGATTTTTGGAACCCGGACGCGAACCCGAACATTTCAGTAAAAGTTCGCATTCGGGTTCGGTGTTCTGCGATTTCTCAGTGCTTTTTGGAAGGCTGCAAAGCAGCCAATCAACAAGCGTTTAACTCTGTGCCCTTAGAATCCATCACAGCCATGCCTACTAATGGCATGGCTGTGATTGGCCAGTGCAGCATGTGACCCTGCCTCTATATAAGCTGGAGTCATGTAACGCTGCACGTCACTCTGCTGTGCTTAGTGTAGGGAGAGGATGCTGCTGGTGATTTCAGGGAGAGAATAGGAGAGAATCTTTGCACAAAACGTTATTCTAACTCAGTGATCTGTATACATTGTGTTGTGTGGGTGCAGGGCACAAGTTTTTTATCCTGCCCTGAGCCCAGTGACCGAAAAAAAAAAAAAACTTTTATAAGTCAGTTAGGTGGGCGGCGGCAATTTTATGCAAGCTCAGTGCACCAGCACGCAGGGGCGGATTAAGTGCATGATAGGCCCGGGGCTGTCTAACCAACTTCCCCCCCCCCCCCCCCCATTTTAGTTTAGTGTTTTTTTTGTATGAAGAGGCAGCGGTGCTTCATGAGCGCCACAGTCTCTTCTTAGGCCATATGACATCTTCAGACAAAAAAAAAATACCCCAAATTGGGTCCTAAACTGAAAAATTTGGTCGCCAAATTTAAAATACATATAATTATAATAAAAAAGACACGGAGGAGAATACAGCACCACATACCTCTTACATCCAGTGACATCTCCTGTCATGTAGACCTTCTCTTTCCTCTTCACCTCCATTTGACACAGACAACCATGGCAAATTCTTTCAGCCGCATCTCGTCTCTACAGTTTGTAGCACAGACACGTTAGATTTCTCAATTCCTCCTCATCCTGGTGTCCCCACAGTGTCATCCTGCTTCCACTCCCAATACTGTGCCCGTTGTGCCCCCCAATGTCCAAGGTACTATACTGCTGAAAAAATAGTGACCCTAATAGACATAATTGGAGTCATTTATCAAACTGGTGTAAAGTAGAACTGGATTTCCAAAAGAGCTGTCAAATATGAAAGGTGGAATCTGATTGGTTGCTATGGGCAACTAAGCCAGTTCTACTTTACACCAGTTTGATAAATTACCCCAAATGTCCCTATAGTGTCCACAGCAATTATAATGTCCCCTAGAGACCCCCAGTAATAATAACACCCTATATTGTGCTCCAGGTAATAATCCCTGTATAGTGTCCCCAAAAATAATAGAATTGCCCCTACAGTGCCTCCCCAATAGCAACACCCCCATATAGTAATTTCCACCACACTGCCCCCACATAGTAATTCCCCCATTGTAATTTCCCCCCACACAGTAATTTCCCCCAAACTGCCCCCATATAGTACTTTGCCCCCACACAGTAATTTGCCCCACACTGCCCCTACATAGTAATTTCCCCCACATAGTAATTTGCCCCCACATAGTAATTTGCACCCACACTGCCCCCACATAGACATTACCCCCACACAATAGTTTCCCCCCACACTGCCCCCACATCATAGTAATTTGCCCCTACATAGTAATTTGCCTCCACATAGTAATTTCCACTACACTGCCCCCACATAGAAATTACCCCACACTGCCCCCACACAATAATTTCCCCCACATAGTAATTTGTCCCCACATTGCAATTTCCCCACACTGCCCCCACATAGAAATTACCCCACACTGCCCCCCACATAGCAATTTCCCCCACACTGTCCCCACACAATAGTTTCCCCCATATGGTAGTCCCTCCCATAATAATTTGGCCCCACACAGCCCCATATAGTAATTTGCCCCCACACTGCCCCCACATAGTAATTACCCCACACAATAGTTTCCACCACACTGCCCCCATATAGTAATTTGCCCCCACATAGTAGTCCCTCCCATAATAATTTGCCCCCACATAGTAATTTGCCCCCACACTGCCCCCACATAGTAATTTGCCCCCACACTGCCCCATATAGTAATTTGCCCCCACATAGTAATTTGCCCCCACACTGCCCCATATAGTAATTTGCCCCCACATAGTAGTCCGGCTCCCATAATAATTTGCCCCCACATAGTAGTCCCTCCCATAAAAATTTAGCCCCACATTCCCCCTCCCATGTACTCGAGGTCCCTTCCCTAATATGTCCTCCTCTGTGTCTCGTCCCCCACATGGCCCCCAAAGTAGGCACATGAAATAAAAAAATTAAAATTGGAAAAAAAAATGAAAAGCTAAATACTTACTGTCCAGGGCCAGGCACTTGATCGCAGACGAAGGCGGGATGAGGCAGGCACACGTCAATGTGCTGTGTCCCGGCACAGGCGCGTGATGATGTCATCACGCACGCGCGTGATGACGTCATCACGCACGCCTGCGCCGGGATTTCACTACCGCATAGGCCTCAGGCCTACTAGGCCTGAAGCCTATGGCGGTGATAGGCGACGGGACAGGGAGCTATGAGCAGGGCCGGACTGGGGATAAAAACCAGCCCTGGAAAAAGTTGCATACCAGCCCCACAGCATTGTGTCCTTATTTACTTGTTTATAAAAGGCGAAAGCATTCATTTTAAAACACGTGTGTAAACACGAATATGAATTTTGCCCCACAATAGCTCTCTTGTAGAACCCCCATTGTTTATATTATCACAGTAGACCAGCTTTTCCCAAACAGGATGCGATAACGATATGCGATGCAATATTTTAAGGGAATTGTGGTAGAGGTCTATTTGCAGTGTTATGGGGGATCTGTGGATTGCGCTGTTATGGGGGATCTGTGGATGACACTGTTATGGAGGGGATCTGTGGATGACACTGTTATGGAGGGGATCTGTGGATGGCACTGTTATGGGGGATCTGTGGATGGCACTGTTATGGGGGACCTATGGATGATGCACTGTTATAGGGGATGTGTGCTATGACACATAGGGCCATGAGGGGGGCCTGCATAAGATGCTATAGGTATGTGTGAATGACACACATATAGCATATTTTGCTGGCCCCTCTCATGGCCCTATGTGTCACAGCATTACTTTATTAATGTCCCCTCATGTGTCCTAAACCACGCACATAACTGTCTTTGTATGCAAAGTCTTTCTTTACTGCTGAAACAATCGCTCTCCTATTGAAACTCCTATTGATATTGGAAATCACCAGCCTCTCTGTATTCAGCCTCCTACCTGACACACAGCCCTGAACAGCCGGATGACAGCTCTGCACAAGCAGCAGCTAGCAGGCTAAAGGACCTTCTGTGATGTCATGATCATGTGATCAGTCACATGTGTGGGAGGATGCAGGCTCCAGGCAATGTCTGTGCTGGAGCCTGCTGTTGGGGGCGGGGCCGGGGGATGGCATCCTCTCTCTTTCAGTCACTCTGTGTAATATACTACACCAGCAAAGGAGCCTCTTCGCTGTCGGCACGGCCTGCAGTATGTGGGCGTTCGGGTCGGCGCTGGGCCCCCCAGCGGTGCTGGGCCCGGGGCTGCCGACCCGAACGTCCCTATTGTAATCCGCCACTGCCAGCACGGCATCTGAGCTTTTGGGACATTGAAATCCAAGCTTTAAAAACAGCACAAATAGGGGGGGTGGAGCTAGCCGTGAGCCGAGATGGACGCTTGATCTCAGAGCTCCTCACAGACGCCGCTGCTTTTCCAGCATAACGGGTGCCTTATCCCCCTAACATGGTGAAAACCAACAAAGATAGAAGTGAGACTGCTTCGGGCACACAGAAAGCGTGCCATACACAATCTGAGATGGATCGCTTCCTTAAAAAGAGAAGTTATTCACCGGCACACAGATCCAAGATGGCGCCGGAGGGTGCCAGAGCAGCCGCACAGCCGGAAGACTCGGATGGAGAGAGCTCCTGTGCCTTGTCAGAGGGAGTGGAGACCGTGGATCTTCCGTTGTCCAGAGCCTTCTTCAAGAAGACACTATACAAAGCGCTCCAACCTCTGCACAAGGACATTTCTGACATAAAAACGGAGGTAAAGCAAATCGGGGGGCGCGTTATGGCATTAGAGGAGACACAGGCGGCTATAGCTAACCATGGAGAGGCCGTACGTAAGGTCTTGCAAGACCATAACTCATATCTCACCTCTGCTCTCCTTCACTTAGAAGACCAGGAAAACAGGAGCAGGCGGAAGAATGTCCGCATAAGAGGGGTACCAGAGGACGTTCCTCCTGGAGAGATTACAAATGCGGTAACCGCCATATTTGCCTCGCTTGTGGGAGAAGATAAAGCCTCCCAGATAGTAATTGAGAGAGCCCACAGAGCTCTGAGGCCAAAACCGCCAGAAAATGGCCCCCCTAGAGATATAATATGCGGCCTACTAAACTATCTGGACACGGCCTCTCTATTAAGAGCTGCAAGAGATACTAAGGACATCTCCTATAATAGGGCACGTATACAATTCTACCAGGATTTGGCGTCTAGCACCCTGCCGAAACGCAGAGCTCTGAAACCTGTCACAGATGCCCTCAGGTTGCACAAACTTCCAGTGAGATGGTTGTTTCCCTTTGGCCTAGCTACTTCAAAAGCAGGGCAGCAAATTGTTATCAGAACGCCACAGGACTTAGCAGCAGCCTGGGACAAGCTCGGTATTGCTCCAGTGGAAGTCCAGCCTTGGAAGCCTGTGCCAGAGGATCTGGGTATCCCGGACTTGCCTGAGATTCCAACATGGCAGGTGGTCAAGAAGCCAAAGTCACCAAAAAGCAGGAAGACCACTTGAAGATTGCCAGGAGCCCTTCCTTTCAATCTTCCAATACATATATAGTCGCCTCTATCCCTCAACACCAGATGCGACTCTAGGAGGTCATTGGGCGACCCCCTGACTGTAACTGTTCTAACGGTTATAACTGTTCTAGCTCAACTGTTCTACTGTGTGTTTCACGCAGGTCGTATGCTCTCCTTGTTATGATATACCTTGAAGCATACAAATGCCTTCTGGTTAACTAACCATTGCCTTTTTGATGGTGGGTGAACTTGGAATTGCATTTGCTTTTTCATGTCATTTCTGTCTGAAAAATATTGAAAGATCTTATACTGCTTTTTCACCTTCTTAGGATCTCATTTGATCAATCCCATGTTACCCGTTATTCAATGAGGTGTAATATTCGCTATCTACAAAATTGCAGCTAGTCTTGATGCCAAAGGCTTTCCTCCCTTCCCAGCAGGGGTGTTGTGTTGTCCCGGGCCGGACCCACCCTCCTCATTCACATATTGGGGATGGTGTGGTTGGGCCGGGTGGAACGCTAACACCTCAGTTACTGATTATATCAATAACTATTATTAACCCCCGGTTTGTTACCAAGGTTCATTGTAAAAATTGGTTCCACTTAGTTTTTACTTTTATAAGGCTCGCGGTGGGCAGTGACATTTGCTTTTCCTCATCGGGTTATGGCTAAATTAAATATATTGTCCCAAAATGTGAACGGGCTTAATGTTCCACAAAAAAGAAGACAGATTTTTAACCTGCTATATACAGGGAGTGCAGAATTATTAGGCAAGTTGTATTTTTGAGGATTAATTTTATTATTGAACAACAACCATGTTCTCAATGAACCCAAAAAACTCATTAATATCAAAGCTGAATATTTTTGGAAGTAGTTTTTAGTTTGTTTTTAGTTTTAGCTATTTTAGGGGGATATCTGTGTGTGCAGGTGACTATTACTGTGCATAATTATTAGGCAAATTAACAAAAAACAAATATATACCTATTTCAATTATTTATTTTTACCAGTGAAACCAATATAACATCTCAACATTCACAAATATACATTTCTGACATTCAAAAACAAAACAAAAACAAATCAGTGACCAATATAGCCACCTTTCTTTGCAAGGACACTCAAAAGCCTGCCATCCATGGATTCTGTCAGTGTTTTGATCTGTTCACCATCAACATTGCGTGCAGCAGCAACCACAGCCTCCCAGACACTGTTCAGAGAGGTGTACTGTTTTCCCTCCTTGTAAATCTCACATTTGATGATGGACCACAGGTTCTCAACGGGGTTCAGATCAGGTGAACAAGGAGGCCATGTCATTAGATTTTCTTCTTTTATACCCTTTCTTGCCAGCCACGCTGTGGAGTACTTGGACGCGTGTGATGGAGCATTGTCCTGCATGAAAATCATGTTTTTCTTGAAGGATGCAGACTTCTTCCTGTACCACTGCTTGAAGAAGGTGTCTTCCAGAAACTGGCAGTAGGACTGGGAGTTGAGCTTGACTCCATCCTCAACCCGAAAAGGCCCCACAAGCTCATCTTTGATGATACCAGCCCAAACCAGTACTCCACCTCCACCTTGCTGGCGTCTGAGTCGGACTGGAGCTCTCTGCCCTTTACCAATCCAGCCACGGGCCCATCCATCTGGCCCATCAAGACTCACTCTCATTTCATCAGTCCATAAAACCTTAGAAAAATCAGTCTTGAGATATTTCTTGGCCCAGTCTTGACGTTTCAGCTTGTGTGTTTTGTTCAGTGGTGGTCGTCTTTCAGCCTCTCTTACCTTGGCCATGTCTCTGAGTATTGCACACCTTGTGCTTTTGGGCACTCCAGTGATGTTGCAGCTCTGAAATATGGCCAAACTGGTGGCAAGTGGCATCTTGGCAGCTGCACGCTTGACTTTTCTCAGTTCATGGGCAGTTATTTTGCGCCTTGGTTTTTCCACACGCTTCTTGCGACCCTGTTGACTATTTTGAATGAAACGCTTGATTGTTCGATGATCACGCTTCAGAAGCTTTGCAATTTTAAGAGTGCTGCATCCCTCTGCAAGATATCTCACTATTTTTGACTTTTCTGAGCCTGTCAAGTCCTTCTTTTGACCCATTTTGCCAAAGGAAAGGAAGTTGCCTAATAATTATGCACACCTAATATAGGGTGTTGATGTCATTAGACCACACCCCTTCTCATTACAGAGATGCACATCACCTAATATGCTTAATTGGTAGTAGGCTTTTGAGCCGATACAGCTTGGAGTAAGACAACATGCATAAAGAGGATGATGTGGTCAAAATACTCATTTGCCTAATAATTCTGCACGCAGTGTAAACAGAAAGCGGACATAGTTCTGTGGCAGGAGACGCACTTCAGTCATGGTCACATCCCTTCACTACCCACGTCTAATTATTCGCAATGGTTCCATGCTACACACTCATCTGCTTCCAGAGGTGTGTCTATTGCCATTAGTCCATCTATCCCTTTTCGTCTGGTCAAATCCTATATTGACCCGGAAGGTCGTATGCTTATTATACAGGGCACAATTTTAATTTTAAGATTACTATAGCTAACGTATATGCACCTAATTCTCACCAAGTTCCCTTGTTACTTAGAGCACTCAAGACGATTAAGGACTTCTCTGAGGGCAATCTGATAGTGGGTGGAGATATTAATATCTCACTAGATACCCCCCCCAAAGATCTACCAATATCACTAGGAAACAAATGGTGAAATTGATGATGGCATTGGCGGAGGTGCGTCTGGTTGATGTCAGGAGAATTATTCATCCAAAAGGATTTCACTTTCTTTTCACATGTTCACAACACATACAGTCGATAGATTACCTTTTCTTACCAGA